>NC_064848.1:184171134-184771134 GCF_024139225.1 Suncus etruscus
CTGAACTTCTGTGTTTTCATGAAAATGGAAGCGATCTAGATCCGTCCAACATACTGTTACAGGTTTTATTTTATTTTTGTTTTTTGTTTTTGGGTCACACCTGGCGGTGCTCAGGGGTTACTCCTGGCTGTCTGCTCAGAAATAGCTCCTGGCAGGCACGGGGGACCATATGGGACACCGGGATTTGAACCAACCATCTTTGGTCCTAGATCGGCTGCGTGCAAGGCAAATGCCGCTGTGCTATCTCTCCTGGCCCCTGTTACAGGTTTTAAATAAAACAAACGATGCTTCGGGGATTAAAGAGATTGAACCTTGAGTAGGTCCCTTGATTTGTATACATAAGGCCAACCCAGGTGCAATCCTCAGCACAACATATAGTCCCCTGAGCCCTGCAAGGAGAGATCCCTGAGTGCAGTCAGAAGTAAGCCATGAAGCTGGAGAGATAGCACAGCATAGGACGTTTGTTTTGCAAGCAGCCGACCCAGGATGGACCCAGGTGCAATCCCTGGCATCCGATATGGTCCCCAGAGCCTGCCAGTAGCGACTTCTGAGCACAGAGTCAGGAGTAACCCCTGAGTGCCACTGGGTGTGACCCCAAAACCAAACCTCCTCTCCAAAAAAAAGGAGCAAATTGTGAGCACCATTGGCTGTATCTTTCCTCACACTATCCCCAAAAAATAAGCCAACAAAGAAAAAAAGGAGGGACCGGAGCGGTAGTGCAGTGGTAGGGCGCTTGCCTTGCATGCAGCTGACCCAGAATGGACCTGGGTTCAATCCCCAGACCCGGCGTCTCATATGGTCCCCCAAGCCAGGAGCGATTTCTGAGCCCATAGCCAGGAGTAACCCATGATTATCACTGGGTATACCCCCCCCCCACACACACACACATTAAAAAAAAAAAAAGGGAGAGATGATGCAGGGGAAAAGGTCCACTGGGAGTAATTTCTGAGTACAGAGGAATAACCTCTGAACATCGCCCAGCGTGGCAGCAAAACAAATCAAACAAAACTTAACAAGAGGAGAGGAGAGAAAATGTGACCCAAAACATTGGGAAAAGGTCTGAGCAAGTACCCAGAGAAGATGGTCTTGGCTTTGCTGAGCTATTTTGATTACTTATAATTAAACAGGTAATTTGAAGGTAAGAGCAGGTGAGCTATGGCTGGGCGCCAGGCTGGGTTTACTTTGCTGATTTTGAACTGATAGCGTCTCCTCTCCTCCCCCTCTCTCCACTCTCCCCAGGTTCCGTGACTAACAAACCCTGCTCTGCGCTGGACTCTGCCCTTCACCCTTGAGCTCCTGCCTCAGCCGCACCTCAGGGTACCCATAAGAAGCAAACCAATAAAGTTTCAGTTGACATAAATCTTGGTGCCTGCTGTCAAAATTTATTCAAACATTGGGGCTGGAGCGATAAGGGCATTTGCCTTGTACATGGTTCAATTAACTTCAATTCCTGGCATCCCATATGATGCCCTGAGCCTGCTAGGAGTGATGCCTGAGCACTGGGTGTGGCCTGAAAACCAAACAATAACAACAACAAAATCCACTTATTTATCTACTGAATAGATACTGAATGGGTTTTTTGTTGTTTATTTTTTGGGACATACCTGATAGTGCTTGAGGCTTACTCTTGGTTCTGTACTCAAGAATTATTTATGGAGGCTGGAGAGATAGCACAGCGATAGGGCGTTTGCCTCACACGCAGCCAATTCAGAAGGTAGTTCAAATCCTGGCATCCCATATGGTCCTTTGTGCCTGCCAGGAGCAATTTCTGAGTGCAGAGCCAGAATTAACCCCTGAGCCACTGGGTATGACCCACAAACAAAGAAAAAAAGAATTATGGCAGTGTTTGGGAGACTGAAACTAGGCTGGCCGTGTGAAAAAGCGCCTTACCCACAATATTTTCTTTCTGCCTGAAATAATTTATGTTTCTCTGCTACTCTAATCACATTGCATGTGGCACAATAAAAAGGAGACACCGGCTGGACAGATAGTACAGTGGGTAAGGTGCTTGACTTGCATATAGTCCATCCATGCTCTATTCCCAGCATCCCATATGGTCCCCTGAGCCCTCCAGGAGTAATTTCTGAGCACAAATTTAGCAATAACCTCTGAGTACTACTAGGTATGGCCCAAAACAACAACAACAACAACAATAACAACAAAAGACATATTTCTACTAAAATACTTATTAGAAACTTTTGGGTTTGGGTTATATCTGGCAGTGTTCAGGGGTTATGCCTGGCTCTGTACTCAAGGGTCCCTGATGGTGGTGCTTGGGGGGGGGCCACATGAGGAATCAGGGATATAACCAGGGTCAGCCACATACCAGGCAAACACTTAAACTCCAGTACTATCTCTTGGGTCCAAAACATTGAACACAACAGCCAGGACTACACATATACTGCAAAAATGAATAGAAAGAAATCCTATTCACTCCTCAGTTTGGGGGCCATACACAGTGCATAGAGGCCCATTTGGTGCCAGGAATCTAACTTGGAGCTCCCTCTTACAAAGCCTGGGTCCCATCTCCCAAGGCCCTCAGAACCCCTTTATAAATGAGGGCTAGAAGAGTTCCCAGGATGCACAGTCCCCAGAGTAGAGACACACCTTCTAGGAAACATCTAGAAATAAGAAGTAGGAGCTACTTCTTTTGGGGGGGGGCACACCCATTGGTACTCAGGGCTTATTTCTGGTTCTCCATTCAAGAATTCCTCCTGTGGGTCAGAGCAATAGCACAGTGAGTAGGGCATTTGCCTTGTGTGTGGACGACCCAGGTTCTATCCCTGGAGTCCTATATGGTCCCCTAAGTCTGCCAGGAGTGATTTCTGAGTGCAGAGCCAGGAGTAGCCCCTGAGCGCCAGGTGCTTGGGGGACTGATCATTTGGGACACCAGGGATCAAACTAGGGTTGGCTGTATGTCCCTGTGCTGTTTCTCTGGCTCAGTATTATTTTACAGCTCAACAGGCAAGGAGAAGATGACAAGAGGTTGCATAGACCCTTATTAAAGCATTTGGATTTTCCCAGTGAAGAACAAATGCTAGAAACAAATTTTAAGCAGGGACAGGTGAGAGATTTATTTGCATTACCAATCACTCAGAGGAGGAGGAGGAGGAAGATGAGGAGGAAGAGAAGGAGGTAGAGGAAGAGGTGGAGGAAGAGGTGGAGGAAGAGGAGGAGGAGAAGGAAGAGTGGTGGAGGAGGCGAAAAAGGAAGTGGAAGAGGTGGATGAAGATAGTAGGTGATATGATTATAGTAAGATTAACAAAGATGAAAGCTGTGTCAGAGCGATAGTATAGTGTACAGAGTACTTGCCTTGCGTGTGGCCAACCTGCATTCAATCCTGTGCATTCCATATCGCCCCCTGTGCACTGCCAGGAGTAACCCCTAAGCACTGCCAGATGTGGCTCAAAAAGCAAACAACAAAGCTGACCCTACGACGGGCCGAGGTTCGATCCCCCAGAGTCCCATATGGTCCCCCAAGCCAGGAGCGGTTTCTGAGCACATAGCCAGGAGTAACCCCTGAGCATCACCGGGTGTGACCCCCCCCAAAAAAAAAAGCAAACAACAAAAACAAACAAAAAGCTCCAACGAAGAAGAAAGCGGAAGAGGGGAGCCGGAAAGACAGTACAGCAAGTAAGGTACTTATTTTGCACACAGCAGATCCAGTTTTGATCCCTGACACCACGTAACCCTGAAACCCACCCTGAAGGATCCCTGAGCACAGTTGGATGTGACTTAAACTTAAAAAAAAAAAAATAAAAGAACTCATGTAGGACTTACAGCTATATTAGGGTGCTAGAAGAAGGGGTGAGGGAAGTAGGAAACGTATCTGAAATCATTACCTTTCTTTCTCCCTAGTTTATTGACTCCTCTCCCGTTGCTTGGGGCATATTTACCTGGAATGCCCTTTTCACCCTAGCTGGTTTTTAGTAGATTGCAGTCAAACTCACCTAAATTCAAATCCCTCCACTAAGTCTATGACTCAGCAAATTAGCTCTGTTCTGAGTCTTCATTTCTTCATTTCCCACTTGAAAAAAAAAAAGGAGGAAAGATAAAGTACCTAATCTCACAGAGGCGAAGGAAGTGAAAAGATAATGCCTGGCACCACTAAGACAATGGAAAGAGGGGGGCTGTGAAAATGGAAGGAGGGTTGGGGCAGAGAGATAGTCTGTCTCAAGTAAGGCTCTTGCCTTTCACAGGATTGACCTGGTATAAATTCTTGGCATCCCATATGGTGTCCCAAGCACTGCCAGGAATCATTCCTGAGTTCAGAGAAACCACTGAGCACTACTGGGTACGGCGGGCAAGCAAGCAAGCAAACTTGGGGAGCCATGCAGTATGCAGTGCTGGTTATTGAATAGGGTATCCAGGGGCCGGGAAGGTGGCGCTACAGGTTAGGTGTCTGCCTTGCAAGTGGATGGACCGCGGTTTGATCCCCCGGTGTCCCATATGGTCCCCCCAAGCCAGGGGTGATTTCTGAGCGCATAGCCAGGAGTAACCCCTGAGCTTCAAACGGGTGTGGCCCAAAAACCAAAAAAAAAAAAAAAAAAAAAAAAAAGATGAATAGGGTATCCAGCATGCCCAAAATCAAACAAACAAACAAAAAAAAAAACAACCCAAAATTCCTATACGTGGATGTACATGGAACTATTACACTGAGTGAAAGACACTGAGTGAAAGAGAGAGAAAGACACAGAATAGTCTCACTCATTTATGGGTTTTTAAGAAAATGTCCAGAGACAATAGAGATGAGGGCCGGAAGGACCGGCTCACAATATGAAGCTCACCACAAAGGGTGGTGAGAGCAGTTAGGGAAATAACTACGCTAACAACTATCATGACAATCTTTTTGTTTGTTTGTTTTTTGGGCCACAGCCAGCGGTGCTCAGGGGCTACTCCTGGCTGTCTGCTCAGAAATAGCTCCTGGCAGGCTCGGGGGACCCTATGGGACACCGGGATTTGAACCAACCACCTTTGGTCCTGGATCGGCTGCTTGCAAGGCAAACGATGCTGTGCTATCTCTCCGGGCCCTCATGACAATCTTAATGAGTGAGAGAAATAGAATGCCTGTCTCAAATACAGGCAAGAGCTGGGAAGGAGGGAGGGAGAGCATTGGTGGTGGAAATGTTGCACTGGTGAAGTGGGGTGTTGTGTTTATGACTGAAACCCAACTACAATCGTGCTTATAATCATGGTGCTTAAATAAAGTGGAAAAAAAATAGAACTTTGCGGAATTAAATTCCCTGAGAACATCATTTTCAATCTTTTCCCTTCTGACCTTGGTTTGTTTGTTTCTTTATTTCTTTGAGCCACACCCAGTAGTACTCAAGGTTTACACTTGGCTTTTCACTCAAGGATCACTCCCAACAGACTTAGGGGACCATATAGGGTGTCGAGAATACACTTGCGTCAGTCACATGCAAGGCAAGCACCCTACCTGCTGTGTCAGCCCTGGACCTTAGTTTTCTCTGCTCTAAACACTGGGAGTTTTGAGAGCATATATTACACCTTCTAGAGAGAGCCTTTGGAGGATTTGAGTAATTCTCTATGATAAAAACTGATTATGTCGAGCTAGAAAGATAGTATAGGGCCGGGAGAGATAGCACAGCAGTGTTTGCCTTGCAAGCAGCCAATCCAGGACCAAAGGTGGTTGGTTCGAATCCCAGTGTCCCATATGGTCCCCTGTGCCTGCCAGGAGCTATTTCTGAGCAGACAGCCAGGAGTAACCCTGAGCACCGCTGGGTGTGACCCAAAAACCAAAAAAAAAAAAAAAAAGAAAGAAAGAAAGATAGTATAAGGATTAAGGTCTTGCCTTGCAAGCAGTCATCTCTGGTTTGATTCCTGACACATGTGGTTCCCATGAGCCAATACTGTAATACTGTATTGGCTCAGTAATTTCAGAGGGCAGAGCCAGGAGTAAGACCTCAGTACAGCCAAGTGTGGTCCCCAAACAAAAACAAATAAATAAAAAACATGTGGGGGGGGGTTGCTGAAGAGACAGTAAATAATGCATTTACTTTTCATAAAACTGATCTAGGTTCGGGGCCAGAGAGATAGTATGGAGGTAGGGCATTTGTCTTGCATGCAGAAGGACAGTGGTTCAAATGCCGGCATCCCATATGGTCCCCTGAGCCTGCCAGGAGCAATTTCTGAGCATAGAGCTAGGAGTAACCCCAAAACTAAAAAAAAAAAAAAAAAAAAACTGATCTAGGTTCAATCCTGGGCATCCCATGTGGTCCTCTGAGCACCATGAAGAGTGATTCTGGAGAGCAGAAATGGGAGTAACCCCTGACCATAACCAGATGTGGCCCCAAAACAAAAATCATGTTGGGGGACTGGAGTAATAGCACGATGGATAGGGCATTTGCCTTGTACACAGCTGACCTGGTTTGATCCCCAGCACCTTATATGGTTTCCTGAGCTCCACCAGAGTGATCCTTGTATACAGTCAGGACTCCACTGGGTGTGTCCCCCCAAACAAACAAAGGAAACAAATAAAAGGAGAAAGTTCTGGAGAGATAGTATAATGGGTAGGGTGCTTGCAGTGCATGCAGCCAACCAGATTCATTCCTGGCTTCTCATTTGGTCCCCCAACCACTGCCAGGAGTGATTCCTGAGCTCAGAGCCAGGAGTTAACCCTGAGCACTGCTGGGTATGGCCCCAAAACAAAACAGAGCAAAAACCAACAAAAACTGGATTTCAGGGGCTGGGTCAAAGGTATAGAGGGGTAGGATGCTTGCCTTGCACACAGCCAACTAGACTCACTCACAGGCAGGCATTAGGAAGAATCATCTTTATTTATGCCCTAGCCACCACATGTGTGTGGCCTACTCATAACCTTTCAAGCATACAGCCATTCTAGGCTTGCCCTGCGTCTTATCCTCTTTCAGCCATCTCCCTCAGAGAGCCCAGCAGGGCCAAAAGGCAAAAGCCCCTAATTCCCTGGCTTCCGGGTTTATCTACCTATTCCAAGACCCCTCCCAGGAATGGGCCGGGTCTTGCAATTAAAGTCACACCTATTATCCGGTTCCCAAGACCCCTCCCAGAAATGGGTGGGTCTCAGATAAGTACCCTACAGGGTTCTATCCTCAGCAGCCTATCTAGTCCCTCAACAGCTACATGAGTAATTCCTGAGCTCAGAGTCAGGAATAATCCCTGAGCACTGCTGGCTGTGGCTTAAAATAAAAAAAAAAAAGTGGATTTCAGTTAAAATTTTTATGATTCTTTGAGATAATAGATGTTAACTGCTCTATGTTGTCTCTGTGACACAGAATAAAGGCCTGTGCTCTCAGTCACTTTGTCCCACTACCAGTGAATAAGTTGAAGCAAATGATGAACTGAGAGCTCCAGAGAGTCAAGAATTTTTAATTTTTTTCATCCACACCCGGTGATGCTCAGGGATTACTCTTGGCTATGAGCTCAGAAATCGTTCCTGGCTTGGGGGACCAAATGGGAGGCCGGGGGATTGAACCAGGGTCCGTCCTGGCTAGCACGCATGAGGCAGACCCCTTACTGCTAGTGCCACTGTTCCAGCCGCTAATTAAAAATGTTTAAGGGCCCGGAGAGATAGCACAGCGGCGTTTGCCTTGCAAGCAGTCGATCCAGGACCAAAGGTGGTTGGTTCGAATCCCGGTGTCCCATATGGTCCCCCGTGCCTGCCAGGAGCTATTTCTGAGCAGACAGCCAGGAGTAACCCCTGAGCAATGCCGGGTGTGGCCCAAAAACAATAAAAAATTTTTTTAAGATGGGGGGCCGGGAAGGTGGCGCTACAGGTTAGGTGTCTGCCTTGCAAGCGGATGGACCGCGGTTCGATCCCCCGGTGTCCCATATGGTCCTCCCAAGCCAGGGGTGATTTCTGAGCACATAGCCAGGAGTAACCCCTGAGCGTCAAACGGGTGTGGCCCAAAAACCAAAAAAAAAAAAAAAATTTTTTTAAGATGGGGTGGGTGGTAAAAAAAATTTAAGAGAAACTTTATATAAATGATTACATATGCTCAATGGAATATTATACAGTAATTAAAATATTTGTAAAGTCATACCTGAAAAAATATTTTTTGGTCATTCGTGTGCAAGGCAAAAAAGCCCTATCCACTGTGCTATCAGTCTGGCTCCCATTATCAAGAAATTTTGGGGCCGGGCGGTGGCGCTCGAGGTAAGGTGCCTGCCTTACCTGCGCTAGCCTAGGAGACGGACCGCGGTTCGATCCCCCGGCGCCCCATATGGTCCCCCAAGCCAGGAGCGACTTCTGAGCGCATAGCCAGGAGTAACCCCTGAGCGTCACCGGGTGTGGCCCAAAAACCAAAAAAAAAAAAAAAAAAAAAAAGAAATTTTTAAGGGGCCAGAGCGGTGGCGCAGGGCATAAGGTGCCTGCCTTGTGCACACTAGCTAAGGACAGACCACAGTTTGATTCCCCAGCGTCCCATGTGATGGATTCCCCAAGCTGAGAGCGATTTATTTATTTATTTTTTTGGTCACACCCAGTAGTGTTCTATGGTTACTCCTGGCTCTATGCTCAGAAATTGCTCCTGGCAGGCTCAGGGGACCATATGGGATGCCGGGATTCAAACCACTGACCTTCTGCATGCAAGGCAAATGCCTTACCTCTATGCTATCTCTTCGGCCCCTGGGAGCGATTTTTGAGTGCATAGTCAGGAGTAACCCCTGAGTGTCACCAGGTGTGGCTCCCCAAAAAACAAAACAAACAAAAATATTTTTAAAAGGATGCAGAGAGGGGCTGGAGTGGTGGCACAGCAGGTAGGGTGTTTGCCTTGCACACGGCCGACCCAAGTTCAATCCCCAGCATCACACATGGTCCACCAAGTCTACCAGGAGCAATTTCTGAACACAGAGCCAGAACTAACCCCTGAGCACCACTGGGTGTGGCCCAAAAAGAAAAAAAAAGGTGTAGAGAGAGATAGCTCACCAGACTGGAGTACATGCTTTAGCCTCTAAGCATTGCCCAGTGTGGCACCAACTCACAAACAAGCACAAACGAACAGAGTGTCAGGAATATCGGGAGCAGTTTGTAAAACCAGAGAAAACTTGAAAGCAATTATGGTCACCCTGGAAAATGGGAAATACTAAAACTGAGAGTTCCTTCTTCCCAACATGGAGGGGTGGATGTTAAACATTTACTAGCACATTGCCAGGCAGCACATTTGCTCCAACATTCTGGGGAACAACAAACATTCACTCCTAGCTTGAGGCAGGCAATGGGATACTGTCAAGAGCTGTGTGATCCCATGGGCATGCTTGAGCTCCCAGGACTGTAAGCTTAGATCAGGGTGCTGAGTAGTCAGTGTAGGTTCCAGAAGGGCTCCCACATTGTGAGTCCCTGTAAAGAGAAGCAGGTGTGTCCAGGTGGTGTCAGAGAGTAGCTCCTGGACCAAGTTCTTTTTTTTGGAGGGGGGAGGCACACCCGTTTGACACTCAGGGGTTACTCCTGGCTATGCGCTCAAAAATTGCCCCTGGCTTGGGGGGACCATATGGGAAGCCGGGGGGTTGAACCCAGTCCGTCCTAGGCTAGGGCTTGCAAGGCAGACACCTTACCTCTAGCGCCACCTCTCCGGCCCCAGGGACCAAATTCTTTTTTGTTTTGTTTTTGGGTCACATCTGGCGGCACTCAGATCTCACTCCTGGCTCTGTATATAGGGATCACTCCTGGTGGTGCTTGGGGATCCATTTGTGGTGCTGGAGACCAAAGTCAGCTTGGTTATGTACAAGCCAAGTGATTTACCTGTTGTAATCTCACTCCTCAGGGACAAAAATCTTGAGCAGGAGGCCGGAGAGATAGCATGGAGGTAGGACATTTGCCTTGCATGCAGAAGGACGGTGGTTAGAATCCCAGCATCCATATGGTCCTCTGAGTCTGCCAGGAGTGATTTCTGAGCATAGAGCCAGGAGTAACCTCTGAGTGCTGCCAGGTGTGACCCCCCCCAAAACAAAAACAAAAACAAAAAAAACAAAAAAAAAAAGATCTTGAGCAGGGAGCACTATAAAAAGGAGAGGATCTGGTATAGAAAGGTATGGAGAGAAGAGGATAGATGGAAGGTATGTATGTGTTTTTTGTTTTAGCTTTTATTTTTTGCAGAAAGCGGTGGGGAGATCTATTGAAGAAGATTAATGTGTATGAGAAAGGTCCCTGGAAAGATGTTGCAGGACACAACATCTGAGAAAGTGCTGAGGTCTTAATATCTGTGGGTGTATGTAAGAGTGAGTCTGAAGATGGGACCTAGAATGTTAGTTTAGTCCTTAAGTTCATTACCATTGGATTCTGCTTCAACTAACAGAAAAACAAATGCATAATAATAGGTGTGTGTGTGTTGTGTGTGTGTGTGTGTTATGTGTCTGTTTTGATTTTGAGTCAAAACTGGCAGTGCTCAGGGGGTTATTCATGCTGGGTTCAAAGACCATATACAGTGTTATATCAAACCTGGATGCATGTATGGCAAATGCATTAATACCTTTACTGTCCCTCTTGCCCATTAACAATGGCTTTTACGGGCCCGGAAAGATAGCACAGCGGCGTTTGCCTTGCAAGCAGCTGATCCAGGACCAAAGGTGGTTGGTTCGAATCCCGGTGTCCCATATGGTCCCCCGTGCCTGCCAGGAGCTATTTCTGAGCAGACAGCCAGGAGTAACCCCTGAGCACTGCCGGGTGTGGCTCAAAAACCAAAAATCCAAAAAAAAAAAAAAAAAAAAAAAAAAAAAAAAAAAAAACACCACCACCACCACCACCAACAACAAAAAAAAACCAATGGCTTTGACAAAATAGAAGGCAACACTCACGGAGTTACTGTAGCATCTCTGATTTAGAACATTCTCAGAGACTGAGACCAAACTGCTACTTATTTCTGGGCATCTTTCCAGAGATCCTGAAGGTATGCAGGCCTGAGGTTTGCTGGGAAAGGCAGGAGGCATAGCAGAAGCAACACAGTTGGTCCAAGAATCTGAGAGGTGGAGGAGAGGCAGCAAGGATAAGCACAGGAGCAGTAGCATCCAAAGAGGAATGAAAGCTGAAAAATCAGAACCCAAAAACAGCAATCAAGAAAGGAAGAAAGGGGGCTGGAGTGGTGGCGTAATTGATAAGGCATCTATTTGCCTTGCCTGTACTAGTCTAGGCTAGACCGAGGTTCAATCCCCCGGCTTCCCATATGATCCCCTGAGCAAGGAGCAATTTCTGGGCACATAAACATGAGTGTACAGGGTGTGGCCCAGAAAGAAAAAAAAAAGGAAGGAAGGAAGGAAGGAAGGAAGGAAGGAAGGAAGGAAGGAAGGAAGGAAGGAAGGAAGGAAGGAAGGAAGAGGGGCTGGAGCGATAACACAGTGATAGGACATTTGCCTTGCACGTGGCAGACCCGGGACACACCTGGGTTCGACCCCTGGCATCCCATATGTTCCCCCGAGCGTGCCAGGAGCAACTTTTGAGCACAGAGCCAGGAGTAACTCCCGAGTGCCACCGGGTGTGCTGGTTGTGGCCCAAAAACCAAAAAACAGAAAAAAGGAGCCGGAGAGATGGCATAGGGTAAGGTGAATCGAGCCACCTTTTGTACTGTGTTGGCTGTATGCAAGGCAAATGCCTTACCGCTGTGCTATCTCTCCTGCCCTTTTTTTATTATTATTTATTCATTTATTTTATTTACTTATTTGTTTATTTATTTATTTTTGGTTTTTGGGTCACACCCGGCAGCACTCAGGGGTTACTCTTGGCTCTATGCTCAGAAATGGCTCCTGGCAGGCTCGGGGGACCATATGGGATGCCGGAATTCCAACCACCGTCCTTCTGCATCTAAGGCAAACGCCTTACTGCTGTGCTATCTCTCCGGCCCCACCCCCTTTTTATTTTAAAATTTATTTCTTCTTCTTTTTTGGGGGGGGGTTTGTTTTGGGGCCATACCCAATGATGGTCAGGACCTATTCCTAGTTCTGTGTTTATGGACCATTCCTAGGGGTGCTCTGGGAATATATGTAGTGCTGAAATCTAAGCTGGATATGGCCTCAGTAATGAATACTCCTTATAAACTAGACTATCTCTCCAGCTCCTCTATCTTCTTTTTATTTTTATTTTATTTTACTTTATTTTATTTTTTTTGTTTTGCGGTCACACCCAGCAGTGCTCAGGGGGGTTACTCTTGGCTCTATGCTCAAAAATCGCTCCTGGCAGGCTCGGGGGACCATATGGAGTGCCGGGATTCGAACCACTGTCCTTCTGCATGCAAGGCAAACGTCTTACCTCCACACTATCTCTCTGCCCCGCTCCTCCATCTTCTTTTGTTTTAAAAATAAATTTGGGGACCAGAGGTCAGAGTGGTAGTACAGCAGGTAGGGGGTTTGCCTTGCACATGCCCAGTCCTTGTGATTCTTGGGATGTTCAATCCTTGGGATCCCATAGTCTCCCAAACCTGCTAGGGGTAATTCCTAAGTATAGAGCCAGTAGTAACCCTTGAGCACTGCCATATGTGGTAAAAAAAAAAAAATGAAAACAAACAAAACTGCGGCCAGAATGATAGTACAGCTAGCAGATAGGGAGCTTGTTTTTTACCTGACTTACCCAGGTTGGAGCCTCAGTTCCCATATGATCCCCTGAGACAGCCAAGAGCGATTCCTTAGTGCTGAGTCAGGAATAAGCACTGAACATTGTTAGGTGTGGCCCAGACACCAAAAAGTTTTTATTTATTTTTAGTTTATTATTATTTTTTGGCGTTTGGGGCAATATCCAGTGGTGCTCAGGGATTATTGTTGGCAGGGCTCTCTCTCTCTCTCTCTCTCTCTCTCTCTCTCTCTCTCTCTCTCTCTCTCTCTCTCTCTCTCTCTCTCTCTCTCTCCTTTTTTTGCTTTTTGGCCCACACCTGGCGGTGCTCAGAAGTTACTCCTGGCTATCTGCTCAGAAATAGCCCCTGGTAGGCACAGGGGACCATATGGGACACCGGGATTCGAACCAACCATCTTAGGTCCTGGATCGGCTGCTTGCAAGGCAAACGCCGCTGTGCTATCTCTCCGGGCCCCTCTTTCTTCCTTCTTTTTCTTTTTCTTTTTCTTTCTTTCTTTCTTTCTTTCTTTCTTTCTTTCTTTCTTTCTTTCTTTCTTTCTTTCTTTCTTTCTTTCTTTCTTTCTTTCTTTCTTTCTTTCTTTCTTTCTTTCTTTCTTTCTTTCTTTCTTTCTTTCTTTCTTTCTTTCTTTCTTTCTTTCTTCCTTTCTTCCTTTCTTCCTTTCTTCCTTTCTTCCTTCCTTTCTTCCTTCCTTCCTTCCTTCCTTTCTTCCTTTCTTCCTTCCTTCCTTCCTTCCTTCCTTCCTTCCTTCCTTCCTTCCTTCCTTCCTTCCTTCCTTCCTTCCTTCCTTCCTTCCTTCCTTCCCTCCCTCCCTCCCTCCCTCCCTCCCTCCCTCCCTCCCTCCCTCTTTCTTCTTTCTTTCTTTCTTGTTTTTTTTTTTTTTTTGGGGGGGGGCCACACCCGTTGACGCTCAGGGGTTACTCCTGGCTATGCGCTCAGAAGTCACTCCTGGCTTGGGGGACCATATGGGACGCCGGGGGATCGAACCACGGTCCGTCCAAGGCTAGCGCAGGCAAGGCAGGCACCTTACCTTTATTTTTTATTTTTTTTTATTTTTTTTGGTTTTTGGGTCACACCTGGCAGTGCTCAGGGGTTATTCCTGGCTCCAGGCTCAGAAATTGCTCCTGGCAGGCACAGGGGACCATATGGGGCGCCGGGATTTGAACCGATGACCTCCTGCATGAAAGGCAAACACTTTACTTCCATGCTATCTCTCCGGCCCCGGCACCTTACCTTTAGCGCCACCGCCCGGCCCCTCTTTTTCTTTCTTTCTTTCTTTCTTTTTTTTTTTTTTTTTTTGGTTTTTGGGCCACACCCTGTGACGCTCAGGGGTTACTCCTGGCTATGCGCTCAGAAGTTGCTCCTGGCTTCTTGGGGGACCATATGGGAGCCGGGGGATCGAACCGCGGTCCGTCCTAGGCTAGCGCAGGCAAGGCAGGCACCTTACCTCCAGCGCCACCGCCCGGCCCCTCTTTTTTTTCTTTCTTTCTTTCTTCTTTCTTTCTTTCTTTCTTTCTTTCTTTCTTTCTTTCTTTCTTTCTTTCTTTCTTTCTTTCTTTCTTTCTTTCTTTCTTTCTTTCTTTCTTTCTTTCTTTCTTTCTTTCTTTCTTTCTTTCTTTCTTTCTTTTCTTTCTTTCTTTCTTTCTTTCTTTCTTTCTTTCTTTCTTTCTTTCTTTCTTTCTTTCTTTCTTTCTTTCTCTTTTTCCCTCCCTCCCTCCCTCCCTCCCCTCCCTCCCTCCCTCCCTCCCTTCCTTCCTTCCTTCCTTCCTTCCTTCCTTCCTTCCTTCCTTCCTTCCTTCCTTCCTTCCTTCCTTCCTTCCTTTGCTTTTTGGGCCACACCTTAAGAGTGCTCAGGGCTTTCTTCTGGTTGTGCTGAGGGGTAACTCCTATAGATCAGGGGATAATATGGGGTGCTGGAGATTGAACCAGGGTCAACTACATGAAGACCAGCACCTTACATGCTGTACTATTGATCCTGCCTAGTCCCTTTACCTTTTTGTTTTATAAATGTAAATGTCCCTTTACATTCTTCTTGTTTTCTCCTGAATCTGTCACTTCTCTCTACCCTCATTGCCATTATCTAACTTTTGACTCTCATTTTCTATTTTTTTTGAGGGGGTCACACCCGGCTGCACTCAGGGGTTACTCCTGGCTCTACGCTCAGAAACCGCTCCTGGCAGGCTCAGGGGACCATGTGGGATACCAGGATTAGAATCACTGTCCTTCTACATCTAAGGCAAATGCCCTACTGCTGTGCTATCTCTCTGGCTCCTCATTTTCTATTTTTTTTAAACTTAATATATTGATTGTTAATTTTGATTTTGAGTCACACCCGGTGATGCTCAGGGGCTACTCCTAGCTATGTGCTCAGAAATTACTCCTGGCTTGGGGGACCATATGGGACACTGGGGGATCAAACTGTGGTCTGTCATAGGTTAGAGCGGCAGATGCCCTACTGCTTGCACCACTGCTCCAGCCCCGATTGATTGGTTCATGGGTCACATCCAGCAGCACTCAGGGGTTACTCCTGGCTCTGCACTTAGAAATCGCCCATGGCAGGCTCTGGGGACCATATGTAATACTGGGAATCAAACCAGGTCCCTCCCAAATCAACTGCATGCAAGGTCCTACTATTGTGCTATCTCTCATTTCATGAGAAGCCCCTGACTCTCATTTCTGTTTTTTGTTTGGTCACACCTGGCAGCACTCATGGGCCACTCCTGGCTCTGAGCTCAGAAATCGCTTCTGGCAGGCTCAGGGAACCATATGGGATGCCGGAATTTGAACCATCATCCTTCTGCATGCAAGGCAAACACCTTACCTCCATGCTATCTCTTCAGTCCCTGACTCTCATTAATAATTTGAATTATTACATATAACTTAATGAAGTCTAAATTTGCCTAAAACCTGTTTTATTATTCTCTGACTTAATCCTCCATGGGGTAGAGAGAATATTTTCCATGGGGAGTGTACTACACCATGTGTTGAAGGTAGCTGCCTTGCATGAGCTGACCCTGTTAGCTCCAGAGTACCTCAATATGTGAAGCTTCAGTAACCCTTGAGAACCTAGGGCTTGGTCTATATGTCTCCCAGGTCTTCCCCAAAGGAATCCTCCCTGCCTTAGGTTCTTTCTTGTTGTTTTGTTCTTAGACTTAGGCAATACCTGGAAGTACTCAGAACTTAGTCCCGGCTGTGCTCAGGGAATCTTTTATGTGACTGGGGATTGAACTGAGTCAGCTGCATGCAAAGCAATCACCGTCCAGCTATACTCTTTCACTAGCCTATCCATCAGTTCCCTGTTAAACTGAATGCCATCAAACTACCGTGATGAGTAACAGGAGCAACTAATAGCTATATACATGCTGGGCATCACACTAAACACTATTGTACATTTTCTCACTTACATCTTATGAGTTCCTAAATCTGCATTATTCCTTCATCTTGAGAATCAGGGGCTATTCCCTATCTGATACTCTCAATCCTCTTCCATGTGCTGGGTGCTCATGTTGTGCTTTTGAAGCTGTGTTTCCTTCATGCGAAGCACCAGAGCACTTGGCATAGTTGCTGGGACTAGAGGTCACACACATTCTTTTTGGTTTGTTGTTTTTGTTTTTGTGACATACGCATCAGTGCTCAGGACTTACTCCTAGCTGTGCTCAGGGTACCATAAGGTTGCCTGGATCAAACCCGGGTCAACCGTGTAGAAGACAAACACCCTCCCTCACTATGTCTGCGGAGTCTAGTCTCAATCTATTGACACTCTTAGTGATCAAAGTGTGCATGGCCTGCGGAAAATGGCCAAAGAGCAAGGTGGACTTTCACAGCTGGAGAATGGGAGATAGAGAAGGGAAGAAACATTCCAAGTGGTCAACAAGGTGGGGTGCATGGGGGCTAAGTCAAAAAAAAAAAAAAAAAAAGCGGCCTTTCCATGCTTCCGGGACGTGGTTTTTAGAAGCAATGGGCCTCTAGCAGCAGGCGGAGTCCATGAACCTTCTACAGTGGGAAACCCGGAAGCCCGAGACCGGAAGTCGGCGCTTGAGACTTCCGACGCGCGGAGATGACGTCAGTACGCGCCTGCGCATTGTGGGGGAACCGGCAGCGGATCCCGGGACGCGGAGACCCGGGGTCCGGGCAGCCGGGCTGCCCGCGGTCCCAGGGCGGGGATGCACCGCCGCGGGGTGGGAGCCGGCGCCATCGCCAAGAAGAAGCTTGCGGAGGTGAGGAGAAGGAGAAGGGAGCCGATCTGCAGTTACCTTAGATTGCGTTGGATATCTCAATCTCGGAGCCCAGCTCCAGCCCTAAATCTGGCCAGATTCTGGGGCTATGAGTGTCTCCAAGGTTTTGGGGGAGTGCATGGTCGGTCTGCTCAGATCCACACACTTCCCCAAATTTGACTACAGACGAGTTGTCTCTTTTGCTATATATATAATTTAACATATAATTAGTAATCTGATATTTAACGATTTAATGTATAATCAATAACCTGACGTCTAATAATTTAATACATTATTTTTATATATTTACATATTTTTTTTGCAAACCGTCCCTTTGGCCTACGACAGCGGCGGCCCTTGTCAGCCCCACGCCCACTCGCACTCACGCTCCTCTCTTTGTCCCACAGGCCAAGTATAAGGAGCGAGGGACGGTGTTGGCTGAGGACCAGCTGGCGCAGGTGAGTTGTGTGGAGGGAGGGCTGCAGGCCAGGCGGGGGAGTCTCGACACGTCCGCAGCCAGACTCCTTTGTTCCAAATTTGATGGCTTTGACTGAAGGAAAGAAAAGTCGGGCGTTTTGCAAATCCGATCGCTGACTCGCTAATCACAAAGACTCTGATCGGTTCTCTGATCTCTGATCTCTGTTGAAGCTGATCCATTCTCTGCAGCATTTTCTCTGCAGGCACTAACATATTCTTTGCTCCCGGTAGTGGAGGCTTTGCCCGGTTTAGATCGGGCCGACATAGGTGATGTTAGTTGGTTAAAGTTACATGGGTAGTAGATGGGAGAGTTGTTTGATTTAGGTTTCGGGTGGAGAGGTTTCATTTAAGTGTCTAATAGGCAAATGTTGCCTGGCTGTTAGTACCCTCCCCTCCCTCAATACCATCCACTCCAGGTACATTCCTGAAGGGTGTGTGTGAGTAATGGGGGTGTGGCTCCTGTAGCTTCCTTCTCGGACATTTTCCTTTCTTGTCTGGGCTTACTTCGCTGAGTGCAGACTCAGGGAAATGGACCTTTAAGTTGAGCAAAGAACTGGTGCCAGGAGCAATGACATGGAGGAATCCCCTGAAAGGGTGGTTGTAATAAGGTGTAAATTTTTGGGCCTGGAATGTGCCTAAATGGGAGAGCACATGTTTTGCTTTGTGAAGTCCTGAGCTTGATCTCTGGCTTTGCCAAAAGGGAAAAAAAAGTTTTGGATGCCTAAGCGATAGCACAATGGGTAGGGCATTTGTCTTCAATGCAGCCAACCAGGGCTCTGTAACTGAACTAGGAGTAACTCCTGAGCACTGCTGGATGTGGCCCAAAAAAAAAAAAAAAAAAAAAAAAAGAAATAAAAGAAAAAAGCTTTAATATGTAAACGAAAAGAAATATTTGACCTGGTTTCTTTTGGTCTGAAAAGTATAAGCTTCCTTAGTTTTTCCTTATTTAGAAATAAAGGAAGTACTGCAAATAGTAATTTATTTTTATTTATTTATTTATTTTTGGTTTTTTGGCCACACCCATTTGATGCTCAGGGGTTACTCCTGGCTAAGTTCTCAGAAATTGCCCCTGGCTTGGGGGGACCATATGGGACGCCGGGGGATCGAACTGCGGTCTTTCCTTGGCTAGCGCTTACCTCTAGCGCCACCTCGCCGGCCCCAAAATAGTAATTTATTAAATATCCTCTCAAACCATTTAGAACGGAATCTTAGGCCCACCCAGGATTCTCTCTCTCTCTCTCTCTCTCAAGAGTTGATCTCAAAAGAATTTCATGCCTCAAAGGTTTTGGTTTTGTTGTTTTTTTTTGTTTTTTGGTTATTGTTGTTTTTGGGCCACACCAGCGGTGCTCGGTTACTCCTGACTCTGTACTCAGGAATCACTCCTGGAGGTGCTTTGAGGACCTTATGGAATGCTGAGGATCGAACCCAGGTTCGTACAAAGCAAATACCCTTCCACCTGTGCTTTTGCTCCAGTCTCATCATGCCTCAAAGGTTTAACTGCACACAGACCTACTTTATTACTCTTCACATTTCCATTTTCTTTTTTTTTTTCCGGCCACACCCATTTGATGCTCAGGGGTTATTCCTGGCTAAGTGCTCAGAAATTGCCCCTGGCATGGGGGGACCATATAGGACGCCGGGGGATCCAACCGAGGTCCTTCCTTGGCTAGTGCTTGCAAGGCAGACACCTTACCTCTAGCGTCACCTCATCGGACCCCTATTTCCATTTTCTTTTAGTCATTCAGGTAGTGACTGAAGATTTTCCAATGGAAGATTTTTCCACGTAAGACATGGATTTCGTTAATTTAAAGACAAAATGGACTATATGCACCTTCAGGGTTTCTTAATTTGTTTTTGGGCCTTACCAGGAGACACTTAAGGTTATGCCTGGCTCTGTGCTCAGAAATTACTCCTGGCAGGCTCTGGGGACATTATGAGATGCAGGGATCAAACCCAGGTCCATCCCAGGTTGGCAGCATGGAAGGCAAATGCCCTATGACTGTGCTATCACTCTGGCCCTAGGTACACATTCAATTGAATAACATTTTTGTTGTTTTTGTTTTTGGGCCATACCCAATGGCGCTCAGGGGTTACTCCTGACTCTGTGCTCAGAAATTGCTCCTGGCAGGGTCACCCAGGTTTGTCCAGGTTGGCTAAATGCAAAGCTAGCACCCTACCGCTGTGCTTTTGCTCTGGCCCACATAACATTTCTTTTTATGGGTGGATAAATATATATTAGATGTGCATAAGGATTTTTCGATGCATCCCTGCTTGATGCATTGAAAACAAGACTTGGGGCTGGAGCGATAGCACAGTGGTAGGGCATTTGCCTTGCAAGCATCGAACCCGAATACCACTGGGTGTGATCCAAAAGCAAAACAGCAGAGAGAGAGAGAGAGAGAGAGAGAGAGAGAGAGAGAGAGAGAGAGAGAGAGAGAGAGAGAGAGAGAGAGAGAGAGAGAGAGAGAGAGAGAGAGAGAGAGAGAGAGAGAGAGAGAGAGAGAGAGAGAGAGAGAGAGAGAGAGAGAGAGAGAACAGGACAGACTCACACACACACATAAACAATCACACAATACAAATGTTAGAATAGCAGGTGAAATCGTGGTAAGCCTGAAGGAGTAAGTTATTTCTGCCTAACTCTAAGCCAGCCACATGGTTTGTGGTTTGGGCATTTGGTTGTTATCTAGCTGGATGATAATCTGCTCCCATCTTCTCCTTGTCCATCTTACAGATGTCTAAGCAGTTGGACATGTTCAAGACCAACCTGGAGGAATTTGCCAGCAAACACAAGCAGGAGATCAGGAAGAATCCAGAGTTTCGGGTGCAGTTCCAGGACATGTGTGCCACCATTGGGGTGGATCCTCTGGCCTGTAAGGGGTTGTCTATAGGGCCCCACTTTCAGCATTACTAAGGAACACGAATCCACCTAGTTATTTTCATTATTTATTTATTTATTTTGGTTTTTGAGTCACACCCGGCAGTGCTCAGGGGTTACTCCTGGCTCCATGCTCAGAAATTGCTCCTGGCAGGCACAGGGGACCATATGGGATGCCGGGATTTGAACCAATGACCTTCTGCATGAAAGGCAAATGTCTTACCTTCATGCTCTCTCTCCAGCCCCAGTTATTGTCATTATTGTTGTGACACCTGGGGCTTGCTGGGAGAATCAGAGGATTTTGTCTTGAGGTTTTATCTAACAGGATTTGATAGGGAACATGGAAAAGCTGGGTGCAGGTCAAGTAGGCTAATGTACATCCCCTCCCTGAAATTTTTTTTTTGTTTGTTTTTGTTTTTGGTTCGCACCTGGCTGCACTCAGGGGTTACTCCTGGCTATATGCTCAGAAATTGCTTCTGGCAGGCTTGGGGGACCATAAGGGATGCCAGGACTCGAACCACTGCCCTTCTGCATGCAAAGCAAATGCCCTACCTCTGTGCTATCTCTCTGGCCCTCTTCCCTGAAATTTCTATGGCTGTATTTTCCCTTTATTAAAAAAAAAAAAACCAGGAGTAAAAAGGAAGGTGAAAAGTAAGTCTTACCCTGACCCTTACTGCGAGTATTGTTAGTAATTTAAGGGTTTTCTTTTGGATACCATCATCACAGACTTCTTTTTTTTTGGTTTTTGGGCCACACCCGGCAGTGCTCAGGGGTTACTCCTGGCTGTCTACACAGAAATAGCTCCTGGCAGGCACGGGGGACCATATGGGACACCGGGATTCGAACCAACCACCTTAGGTCCTGGATTGGCTGCTTGCAAGGCAAACACCGCTGTGCTATCTCTCCGGGCTCTTCCTTTTTTTTTTTTTTTTTGGTATCACAGACTTCTTGAACTAATGTGTGGTTAATGTGTGGTAATGCTGTGCTAGGCTCATGTTGACCACATGCGCCCTGCTCTTGGACTTGTTTTGTTTGGGTGCCACACCAAATGGTGATTAGGGCTTTTGGTTCTGCACTCAGGGATCACTCCTGGAGGGATTCAGAGACTGTATGATGCTGAGGATTGAACCTAGGTTGCACAGCAAGCACCTCTCTGCTGCACTATTGCTCTTGCTCCCTTCAATCAATTTTTTTTGTATCTTGCTGCACCCAGCTGTATTTATTTATTTATTTATTTATTTATTTATTTATTTATTTATTTATTTATTTTGGTTTTTGGGCCACACCCGTTTGACGCTCAGGGGTTACTCCTGGCTATGAGCTCAGAAATCACCCCTGGCTTGGGGAGACCATATGGGACACCGGGGGATCGAACTGCGGTCCGACCTACGCTAGCGCTTGTAAGGCAGACACCTTACCTCTAGCGCCACCTTCCCGGCCCCACCCAGCTGTATTTAGAGCTTACTCATGGCGTTGTGCTTGGGGATCACTCCTGGAAGGCTCAGGGACTTGATGGGCTTGCCAGGGATCAAATCTCGATCTGCCTCTTGCAAGGCAAACATCCTGCCATCTGTAATATTGTTTTTTTTTTTGTTTTTTTTTTGGTTTTTGAGCCACATCCGGCGGTGCTCAGGGGTTACTCCTGGCTGTCTGCTCAGAAATAGCTCCTGGCAGGCACGGGGGACCATATGGGACACCGGGATTTGAACCAACCACCTTTGGTCCTGGATCGGCTGCTTGCAAGGCAAACGCCACTGTGCTATCTCTCCGGGCCCTGTAATATTGTTTTAACCCCCTCCTTCAGTGGATTTTAGAGAGACATGCACAGTCTCTCTTCTTTTCCTAGATTATTTCCCCCTTGTATTTCACTATATATTTTGGTTTATTTGTTTTTGTTTTAGGGCCATTCCCATTGATGCTCAGGGGTTACTCCTGCCTACATGCTCAGAACCACAGTCCATCCTAGGCTGGCGTGCACAAGGCAGACACCTTACCCCTTGTGCTACTGCTCTGGCCCCATGTTTTGTTTTGTTTTGTTTTGTTTTATTTCCTTGGGAAAAGTGATGTGTTTAGCTTACATCCTGCAGTACTCAGGAGAACTTTATGCTTACAAGTGAAACCTGGCTGTGCTCAGGGGATCATATGTGGTTTTGGAGATTAAACTGGGGTTGCCTGCATGCAAGGCAAGCACTTGACTCATGTACTTTTAGTCCACCACCTATAGAGTAGATTGTTTTGTTTTGTTTTGGGGCCACACTCAACAGTGCTCCAGTGTTATTCCTGGCTCTGCACTTAGGAATTACACCTGGTGGGCTTAGGGAATCATATGGGACACATGGATTGAATGCAGTCAGCCTCATGCAAGGCACATGCTTGACCTGCTATACTATTGCTCTGGACCCTAAGGTAAATTTTTTTTTTGGTTTTTCGGTCATACCCAGTAACTTTCAGGGGTTACTCCTGGCTCTATGCTCAGAAATCACTCCTGGCGGGCTTGGGGGACCACATGGGATGCCAGGATTCAAGCCACTGTCCTTCTGCATGCAAGGCAAATGCCTTACCTCCATGCTATCTCTCTGACCCCTATGGTAGATATTTTGTTTGGTTTTGGTTTTGGTTTTTGGGCCACACCTGGCAGTGCTCAGGGGTTACTCCTAGCTCTATGCTCAGAAATCGCCCCCAGCAGGCTCGGGGAACCATATGGGATGCCAGGATTCAAACCACCATCCTTCTGCATGCAAGGCAAACGCCTTACCGCTGTGCTATTTTCTGGCCCCTACAATAGATTTTGTTTTTGTTTTTGGGTCACACCCGGCAGCGCTCAGGGGTTACTCCTGATTCTACGCTCAGAAATCACTCCTGGCAGGCTCGGGGGGGGGGGGGATCATATGGGATGCTGGGATTCGAACCACTGTCATTCTGCATGCAAGGCAAATGCCCTATCACCATGCTATCTCTCCAGCCCCAGATATTTTAATCTAACTTTTTTATTTGGGGATCATATGAGATGCCGGGATGAAACCCTGGTCTGCCGCATGCAAGGCAAATGCCCTACTTGCTGTGTTATTGCTCCAGCCCCTAATCTAGCTTTGAAAGAGATGTAAACTAGTAAATAATCTAGTTTTTACCTTTCTGTCTTTTAGCTGGAAAAGGATTCTGGTCTGAGATGCTGGGTGTGGGAGACTTCTATTATGAACTGGGTGTCCAAATTATTGAAGTATGCCTGGCCCTGAAGCATCGGAATGGAGGTGAGGAGGATGCTAGGCTGGATAAATGATTGCCTTTTCTGTACTGCAATTGGCAGGCCAATAAGGTCCTAAAAAGCTGTTAGTCTTGGGGCCGGAGCAGTGGTGCAAGTGGTAGGGCGTTTGCTTTGCTACGCACTAACCTAGGATGGACCACTGTTCGATCCCCTGGCATCCCATGTGGGATTTCTGAGTGCATAACCAAAAACAAAAACAAAAAGCTGTTAGTCTTGAAACACACACACATGTGTGTGTGTGCGCGTGTGTGTTCGCAAGCACATGCACATGTGTGCAGGGTATACATTTTCACTTTAATTCTTGTACTATTTCTCTGGCTGCTGAAAAGCATTTTTCTTATTGTTTTTGGTTTTTGATTTTTGCATCACATCTGTTGGTGCTCAGAAGTCATTCTGGCAGGCTTGGGATGCTGGGAATCAAACCCAGGTCAGTCCCGGGTTGGTCACGTACAAGGCAAATGCCCTTCTGCTGTGCTATTGCTCTGGCCCCTGGTTCTGATTTCTTTTTCATGTGAAATTTATTTTATTTATTTATTTATTTATTTATTTATTTATTTATTTATTTATTCTTTTGGTTTTTGGGCCACACCCGGCGGTGCTCAGGGGTTCCTCCTGGCTGTCTGCTCAGAAATAGCTCCTGGCAGGCACGGGGGACCATATGGAACACCGGAATTCGAACCAACCACCTTAGGTCCGGGATCGACTGCTTGCAAGGCAAACACCGCTGTGCTATCTCTCCGGGCCTATTTTATTTTATTTTTGCTTTTTGGGCCATACCCTGTGACACTCAGGGGTTAGTTACTCCTGGCCATGTGCTCAGAAATCACTCCTGGCTCTGGGGACCATATGGGACACCGGGGTTCAAACCAAGGTTCATCCTAGATCTGCCGTGTGCAAGGCAAATGCCCTACTGCTGTGCTATTGCTCCGGTCCCGAGAACTTTATTTTGGTTTTTGGGTCACACCTGGTGGTGCTCAGGGTTTACTCCTGACTGCACTCAGAAGTAGCTTCTGTCAGGCACAGGGGACCACATGGGATGCTGGGATTTGAACCACCATCTGTTCGAATAAGCTGCTTGCAAGACAAACGTCCTACCCTGTGCTATCTCCAGCCCCTCCTAAGAACATTAGACCTGTTCTATCATAAAGCTGTAGTGATGCCACCAATAAGTTTGGGTTCCCTAAAATGTGAACTTACAAATAGTCATCAGAGCTGGGAGAGAGCTCAAAGGGCCTGAGTACATGGTTAAATGTAGGAAGCCTGGGTTTGATCCCTGGCGCCATATGGTTCCACGAGCACCACCAGGAAGAATTATAAATCACTGGCTATAAATTGATATAGCCGTGATAACAGAGAATAGTCAGTTTTTCAGACATGCTACTTAATTGGAGTGATGGGGTTTGTTTTTTGGGCCATATGTGGTGGTGCTCAGTAGCTATTCTATGCTGGCTGCTGCTCCTGGTGGTTATCGGGCCGTTCAGTGATTGGTCTAGAGATTGGATCCAGGCATCCTGCATGTAAATCATCTTTGGTCCTTTCCCTGTTTTTTATCCCCCTTAAATATAAAATCTTTAAGCACCCTGATTACCAGCATGATTGTAATTGGGTTTCAGTCATAGAGACTTCACCAGTGCAACATTCCCACCACCAATGCCCTCCCTCCTCTCCCACCCCCTTTCCCTGTTTTTATAGGCAATAAAAGTAATCATCTTCTGTCCTCTCTCTGTAATAGGTCTGATAACTCTGGAGGAGCTACATCAACAGGTGTTAAAAGGAAGGGGCAAATTCGCCCAGGATGTCAGCCAGTAGGTCTTGCTTCCAATCCTTCGGAATGTAGAGAGATCTTTAAATAGATGCAAACCTTTTCTTCCTACTGCTTGTATGTCCAGTTGTTTTTTTCTTTTTTAGCTTTATTAATTTTTTGTATTAGTTTTATTTATTATAATTTTTTGTCTAGTTTAGGATTGTGTGTTTGTATGTGTGTGTGTATTTTGGAATCATTCTTTTTTTTTTTTTTTTTTTTTTTTGGTTTTTGGGCCACACCCGGTGACGCTCAGGGGTTACTCCTGGCTATGCGCTCAGAAGTCGCTCCTGGCTTGGGGGACCATATGGGACGCCGGGGGATCGAACCGCGGTCCGTCCTAGGCTAGCGCAGGCAAGGCAGGCACCTTACCTCTAGCACCACCGCCCGGCCCCTTGGAATCATTCTTGGGCAGTGCTGGTAGGTTACTTACTCCCAGTGATGCGTAGTGGACCACGGGGTGCTAGAGATCAAACCCAGGGCTTCACATATAAAGTAAAAGCTCTGCCACTGAGCTTGTTCTTCTTTGTGATCAGGAGGGAAAAAACTTAATTAGACAAATGAAAATATGCAGAGAAACCAAACTCACTCATTTTTCAATGGAAAAATGTTGATTTGTTCTTTTTTTTTCTTTTCTTTTCTTTTTTTTTTTTTGGTTTTTGGGCCACACCCGGCGGTGCTCAGGGGTTACTCCTGGCTGTCTGCTCAGAAATAACTCCTGGCAGGCACGGGGGGACCATATGGGACACCGGGATTCGAACCAACCACCTTTGGTCCTGGATTGGCTGCTTGCAAGGCAAACGCCGCTGTGCTATCTCTCCGGGCCCTGATTTGTTCTTTTGACTACACCTTTCTAGCAGTGCTTAGTGGTTTCTCCTGCCTCTGTGCTCCAGAGTGAGGTGTAAACTTTCTGGTACAAACCAGGAGCTCATCTTGTTAAGCCAGCTCTGGGACCCAGTGGAGAGAATGTATCTGTTAAAAGCAACAGTATGTAGTATAGCAGGCAAAGCTCTCACATTGCTTGAGGCCGGACAGGTGTTTCATATGTTTGTGATCCCTGAAAACAGAGTTAGTAGTAAGTTCTATACATAGCTGGGTATGGCTCAAAAAACAAAACAAATTTTAATTAATTTAAAAAATAAAAACAGGGGCCGGGTGGTGGCGCTAAAGGTAAGGTGCCTGCCTTGCCTGCGCTAGCCTTGGACGGACCGCGGTTCGATCCCCCGGTGTCCCATATGGTCCCCCAAGCCAGGAGCAACTTCTGAGCACATAGCCAGGAGCAACTCCTGAGCGTTACTGGGTGTGGCCCAAAAACCAAAAAAAAAAAAAAATAAAATAAAATAAAAACAGGGGCCGGAGAGATAGAATGGAGGTAGGGTGTTTGCCTTGCATGCGGAAGGACAGTGGTTAGAATCCTGGCACCCTGGGCCTGCGAGGAACAATTTCTGAGCGTAGAGCCAGGAATAACCCCTGAGCGAAGCTGGGTGTGACCCAAAAAATAACAAACAAAACATTTTGAGGCCTGGGGGATGTGGCTCACAGAGCCCTGAGTTTGATTCCTGACACTGCAAAAAGTGAAAAAGTGCCGGAGGGAGGGCCTGGGAGATACTATCAAAGTTGGGACATGTGGGCCCGGAGAGAGAGCACAGCGGTGTTTGCCTTGCAAGCAGCCGATCCAGGACCAAAGGTGGTTGGTTCGAATCCGGTGTCCCATATGGTCCCCCGTGCCTGCCAGGAGTAGCCCCTGAGCACCGCTGGGTGTGACCCAAAAACCAAAAAAAAAAAAAAATTGGGACATGTGCCTGACATAACCCCACCCAGAGTTCGATTCCCACATGGTCCCACAGTACTGCCAGGGAGAGTGAAGAGGGGGATGACTTCAGGTAACCATTGAATCTATTGGGCATCTGTTCTATCTTTTTTGTTCTGTTTTTGGGCCACACCCGATGACACTCAGGGGTTACTCCTGGCTATGTGCTCAGAAATCGCTCCTGGCTTGGGGGACCATATGGGCATATGGGACGCGGGGGGATCGAACCGCGATCTGTCCTAGGCTAGTGCTGGAGATTTATTGGACCCAGACCTCTGGCATGCAAAGCATATGCTCAGCTCATTGAGATATATCTCTGGTCTTTGCATTTCTTTTTTTTTTTTTTTTTTTTTGTGGTTTTTGGGTCACACCCGGCAATGCTCAGGGGTTTTTCCTGGCTCTGTGCTCAGAAATTGCTCCTGGCATGCACGGGGGACCATATGGGACGCCGGGATTCGAACCGATGACCTTCTGCATGAAAGGTAAATGCCTTACCTCCATGCTATCTCTCCGGCCCCAAGGTCTTTGCATTTCTATTTTTTTTTTTTTATGGGAGGGGGAAGTGGGGGATGCAGTGCTGGATCAGAACTCAGGTGAGGCATGTGCTTTGCTATGCCTGCACTTTAAACCTGGCCCCTGCATTCTTTCTGAGAATATTGGTACTGTATATATTTGAGATTACTTGAGGACAGGGTGACTGGAGCAGGCACTGAGCAGGACTGTGGGATAGGGTGTATGTTGGTCTGGTTTGCAGGCACCCGATATGTGATTCTGGTTTGATAAAGGTGAAAAGTGTTGGGCTGGTCTGTATACTGTTTCTTTTATTGTCCCCCTAAGTTGAATTGTCAACTAAGAAAGCAAAATCATGGGACCCTGGCATGCATTTCTTTCTTTTTTTAAATTTTTTTTGGTTTTTGGGTCACACCTGGTAGCGCTCAGCGGTTACTCCTGGCTCTGCCAGGGGTCTCAAATTCAATTTACCTGGGGGCCGCAGGAGGCAAAGTCGGGGTGATCCTTGAGTGCAAAGTCAATAGTAAGCCTTGAACATTGGGGGTGTGTGACCCAAACAACTAAAACAAACAAAACATAAAAAGATTCCTCTAGGGCAGGGCCACAAAATGTTGTATGGAGGACCGCAAACGGCCCACGGGCTGTGAGTTTGAGACCCTTGCAATGCTCAGAAATTGCTCCTGGCAGGCTCGGGGGACCATAAGGGATGCCCTGGTTTGAACCACCGTCCTGCATGCAAGGCCAACACCTTACCTCCATGCTATCTTTCCGCCTGGCCTGCATTTTTAAGTGGCAGTATTCAACTGGGTTTTTCCTTCAATGTGAGGAAAGAATTTTTTTTTTGGCCACACCTGGTGATGCTGAGGTGCCTCCTGGCTATGCGCTCAGAAATCGCTCCTGGCTTGGGGGACATATGGAACGCCGGGGGGATCGAACCGAGGTCTGTCCTAGGCGAGCGCACCTTACGCCCTGTGCCACTGCTTCGGCCCCAAGAATTTTCTGTTTTGCCCTAATTCACACTGTTCCTTGGTGTCTCTGTCCTTCGCTCATTCTTTCACTTTGGCTGATGGGCTCCTGTGGTACTTTGGAATCTGTGGTATTGGTATCTGGAATCTGTGGTATTTTCACAATTTAGTGAAAATTCTAACCCCAGCTCATCTCTCCTTAATGACCAAGTCCCAGTCTTTAACCATACCTTTTGGCTGACAGTGTTAAATGTTGTACAGCCCCTTTGAGTCTTCTGTCAGGAATCCTGCCCAGGGCACAGCAGATTCTGCATGGCGTCTAGGCAAATAGTAGTCTCTCAGCATCTCTTCCTCACCGCAGAGACGACTTGATCCGGGCCATCAAGAAACTCAAGGCGCTTGGCACTGGCTTCAGCATCATCCCGGTGGGCGGCACTTACCTCATTCAGTCCGTTCCAGCCGAGCTCAGCATGGATCACACGGTAGTGCTGCAGCTGGCAGAGGTACAGGCATGCTGCTGAGAGCAGAGTGTGGTGCAAGGATGGTCTGTGAAGGGCTGGTGTGGGTTTTGGGGGGTGGGTAGGCACACCTGACTGCTAGGGGCTCACTCCTAGAGCAGTGCTTGGGGTGTAACTGTGATGCTGGGGATCAAGCTGGGCCCTCTATGTAAGGCCAGGGCTGTATTCCCTGTACTCTCTCTCTGGCCCTTGGTTAGTTTTTAAAATTCTGGTATTAGGAAGCAAACTCAGAACCTCATGCATGCCAGCCTGGGCTTTATCACTGAGTCGCATCCCCAGCCCTGGGAAAGTTTCTGGAACAGTGAGACTGGCTAACAGATGAACTACTTAGACCTGGACTTGTATAGCAGACATTTATTGAGCAGCCACAGGGCTGATCACCAGGCTAGACTATGTATATATAGACAGTTATGATAGACAATTCCTGCTCCCAAGGAGCTTACAGTCTAGTGGAGTAGACAGATGTGCAGATAGCCGTTTCCTTGGGGATACAGATTCCGATGTCTTTTTGTTTTGGTGCCAGGAATGGAAAGAATCCAAGACCTCAGATATGAGACATATGTTCCAACACTGAGCCACATCCCTGATTTGATTTTTTTTGGGGGGTCTGGGGGTAGGTGGGGTTGAGGGAGATCTCAAATGGGGCTGAGACAGTCCAAGGGCCACTCCTGGCAATTCTTTTTTTGGGGGGAGGGGGTTGGGCTACACCTGGTGGCGCTTGGGTTACTCCTGGCTCTGTGCTCAGAATTGCTCCTGGCAGGCTTGAAGGACCATAAAGGATGCAGGGCATTGAACCTAGGTCAGTGCCAGGTCTGTAACATGTAAGGTAAACGCCTACCTGCTGTGCTATTGCTCTGGCCTTCCTGGAAAGTCCTAACCAACCAAACTATGCAGCTGAATGGTAGGGCCCAAGGATGCAAGCTCTGCGTTGATGGAGACAGTAGGTCCCTCTGTTGGAATTTTAGGGCCTCCAGGTTCATACCCAGTGGTATTTGAGGGCCTCCAAAGCTATACCTGGTATGCTGGGGTTGGGGGCCTTATACTGCCTTCAATTGAACCTGGGTCATTCATTATGCACTGTAACCCATTCCCTTAGCCCAGCTGACCCCATCTTTGATGTTTTAAAACTACCTAGGGGCTGGAGAGATGACATGGAGGTAGGACATTTGCCTTGCATGCAGAAGGACAATAGTTCAAATCCCGTTACCCCATATGGTCCCCCAAGGAGCGATTTCTGAGAGCAGAGCCAGGAGTAACCCCTGGGCGCCACTGGGTGTGACCCCAAAACTAAAAATGATTCCTAAAAACATGGTTTAATCTTTGATATCTTCCTTTTCTTCAACTTCTCCCATCTTCCCCAAAATGTATTTAAGTAGGACTGATTTTTATATTTGGACTCTATCTAGTAGTGCTGAGTAGCTATTCCTTGCTCACATATCCCCTCCTTTGCTTGGGGGATATGTGGTACCAGGAATTCAACACACATGCAAAGCAAGGGCCTTACCTCCTGGACTATCTGTCCAGCCCCAAATGTTCATTTTACTTCTCTATTGTAGGAACTAAGGAAGGGAAGCGCTTCTCCTTATGGATGAATAGGGCATGGGCTGAGTATCGAGTTTAGATTTGGACATTTTGTGATGATTACTCATTCAGTCTTCCATGTCATGCTGTAGCAGAGTGGCCCCAGTTCCCAGACTGGCAGTTAAATATTATTTTTTCCCCCTTTTTTCCCCATTAAATATCATTGCTTCAGATAAAGTATAGTGTTTCTTGGGAACCCCACTGTGGGGAACCGTGTGGTGCTAGGAATTGAACCTGGAGCTCTTATACGCAAAATATGTGCTCTAGCTATTTAAGCTATCGCCTTGACCCAGTGATATTGTGCTCAGGGGTTCTCAGGCCACCCTGCCATGCTGGGATGAGCCAGGTATGTACTCCACCATCTTAGCTAGCTGCCCCAACTCCCCACTCCACCCCTGTACTCCCCAAATCCTGTTTTAGATTGAACCTACTCAGCCTATCTCATATCCTGAAAGCTGCTTCTCTGCTGACAGTGCTCACCATCCTTTTTCTGTGCCCTCTTCTCTCAAGGGTGGGTTCTCTTCCTGTTCAGATAAGTATCCTTGGTGCCTGGGCATATTTTGTGTCCTAAAGGGTAGCACATTCAACTCACTTGTTCTTTTTTTCCTTCAGAAAAATGGCTACGTGACTGTCACTGATATCAAAACCAGTCTTAAATGGGAGACTGAGCGAGCACGGCAAGTGTTGGTACGTCTTTTGGGATGATCCAAAGGAAATGAGACTAGATGAAAGGTGGATGAAGAGGTACCACACAGGCAGGCACTCCAGCCTTCCTCTGGTGGTCTCTACCGACACACTCCAAGTCAGCTAGGCATCAGAAGGTGTCACCAGGAAGAAGCCAGGCAAGGGTGTGAAGCCAGGTTCTGCCACTGCTACCAGGGCTCCCGGGCACCTGCCTCTTCCTGCTCAGCAGGTCCTGGTGAGATGGAAACAAGGCTTATATTCAAAGTGACACTATTCTTAGAGAGAATGAATGCTACTTACAATGACATGCCAAGTCTTACTCTGACAGTTTTATCTGTACATATAACCTGGTTGGAATGAAAGGTCAGGTCAGGCCTGTGAAGAGCAGCTTGAGTGCAGTACCTTCTGAAGGTCCCTAACCTATAAACCTCAGAACCAAGTATAGCCGGAGTGATGGAAGTGGTTAAGGATGTTGGATAACACCAACCCATCTGTGCCCTTTTACTGGATCCATGACACTAAGAGTTTTGAGTAATTTCTCCAAATAGGTTTATTCACATTATCCAGAAAGTTAACTAAAAGAGGACTTCCTTCACCACTCCAATGGTTTTTGGGTCATACTGGGCAGTACTCAGGGATCACTCATGATAGGGATTGGGGGACCACATGGGATGCCTTATGAATCTGGGTCTGCCTTGTGCAAGGCGTGTATGCCTTCCCTTCTACCTCTTTGGCCCTAATATTGTTTGGGCGCCACACCTGGCTCTGCACTCTGGGATCATTCCTGGTGGGCTCTGGGGACCACGTGACTCTGCTTTAGTGACTTGCTCAGATCAATAACTGCAATAAATGTTGTGTCCCTATAATCCTTTGACGATACCCAACTCTATTTGTCTTTACAATTTTCCCCAGCAGCACAGGTTAGGTAACTTAGTGGTGTTTTCACACCTCAGGCAAGAGTAAAAATCCTCTTAAGGTAAAATTTGGGTAAAATTCCAGTCCTGGATTTTTGCCCAAGTGTTAGAAACACTTTAAGGGCTTACCATATTGGTTTTCATTTTTTCTTGGATTTGGGACCATAAGCTGGTGGTGCTTAAAATGGGGTGCCTGGGATTCTATGTACCCTATCCACTGTACTATTGCTTTGGGCCCTGAGCTTTTGGTAATGTGTTCAGAAAGCCTTTAACCTTTGCTGGTTTTCCTGACCCATCATTGTTAGGTGACCTAATACAGGCAGCTAGATACTGTCCTCTGTGCTGTGTCAACTCCCTTTCCTCAGGTTCTTTTTCCTTCCCTCCAGGAGCACCTGCTGAAGGAAGGGCTGGCCTGGCTGGACCTGCAGGCTCCAGGAGAAGCCCACTACTGGCTGCCAGCTCTTTTCACTGATCTCTACTCCCAGGACATCACAGCTGACGAGGCCAGAGAAGCTGCCCCCTGACTGGGAGTGTGGAGGGACACAATAACAAACAGGAAGAGGGAGGAGCGGTTGGTGACTAAAACATGCACAACTTTGTTTTTTAAAAAAGAAATCAAAAAAGCCAAAACAGAAAAAAGTTCCAAGTTTTTTCTTCCCCAATATTCTTCACCCGTTATTTTTATTATTTTCTTTTAAAGTGCCTTCACATTGCATCTTTATTGGAGAAAACCTCATTTATCCAGTAAGGATAACCTGAGTAACATAGATAACATTGAGCACAAGTAAAATGACTTTTGCACAGGTCATCCATAAGTCCATGGCAGAGCTGGGCTGGAAGGCAGACTAGCTAGTCTTTATAGCCCCGACATACACAATACAGCCGTTAACTCACCCTTCTGACATCTCTTAGCAAACTAACAGACCATAAATGGACCCGTAAATAATACTCTTCTAATTTCCTCTAAGTGAGGTGTCCTAGGTTCTGAGACATGGGAGTGTGAAGGAAACAGAAGTATTAAAACTGGCTAAAGGGGAAAAAAAAAAGGGTGCTGGGGAAGAGCACTCCACTCAAAGGAGCTGGTCCACATGCTTGGCATGCATAGGGCCTCAAGCCTGATCCCTAGTAGTGCTGGGCAGCTCCCCCCAACCCCTGCAAAGTGAATTGAGGGGGGCAGCAGTAGATGCATTGTCTTAAATTCCCACCAGCTTCATCACCTACAAGGCATGGTTTGTCATCTCAATCATTCCTCAGATCTACCTCCAATGTTACCTCCTTTTAACGTGGCAGAGCCACAGGCTTTATGCAGAACAAAGTCAGTATAGGGCCACTAGAGCCAGGGCTGCTTTTTGTAGAAGTTTGCACAACACATCCCTGTTGGAAGTTGCATCACTTTTTCCTAAACAGGGTCAGCCACGAGGAAAACCTCTGCCCCAGAAAACAAGAGCTTTTTCTCTGAAGTAGGGAAGTTGCAGTGAGCTGGAAGCTAGCACTATACCTAGAAGCCCTCAGAGCAATCCAACCTGAATTACCCACACTGCAACTACCCGCCTTCGTGGGGAGGTACACTCCAAGCCCGACTCTACCAGCCTGTGCTCCAGGGACATGCTATGGAGGCAGCAGACTGATGGCATTCCTCTCCTTGACAGCTTTAAAAGTAACCCTTCTGACTAGTCGAAGACACATCATAGCAGTTGTACTGCCCACCACGTAACTGCACAGACTACTCACTGAGCACTTCCTGACAGATTCTAGCTGAGATTTGGAGGTTCAGTTGCTGAGGTGGCCCCAATCTTAACACAAACCCTCCCACACCCACAGGCGCTTCCTCCTTCTGCTAAAACAAACTTTATTGCACCAAAAGAAAAAAAAAACTTCATTTATGTACAGTCAGATATAAAGACATCTTTTTGACTCCTGTGCATATATTTCCTCAACTCAAGATTAGGGCGTAAAAGTCAGGCCAGAATGCCAGACATGTCATGCCCATGGCAGGGCCAAGGAGAGGATTGTCACTTGGAAGTGGGAACACTTAAATGGATGACAGACAACACTGGACCCACAGACCCAGAGTATTCTTCTCAGCTTTGTGTTAGCTCTGGGGACAGAAAAGCGAAGAGAAGTGGGGTCTCTTGAGTCTCCACGTGAGGTGACCCAACCTTCAGGATCCATTCCCCACTTCTGGTCTAGTTTTTACACTTTCAGCCCTCCCAAGTAAGACATTCTCCTTTGTGCCTGAACCTCTCCTCACAAATCCCTCCCAGAGTGTCCCGACCCCAAGGCAGACAGAGGCCTCGATAGCAGCGGACAGGGTAGGCTCAAGTCCTCCCCTATCTTTACACGTGGCTGGATACTGACTGAGGCCCTGCGTCCTGTGGATCACCATCCCCCACTGAAAGACAGAACAATAGGAAACAGGGAAAGTTGGGGAGAACACATAAAAAAGGGGAAGGACAGATTTCCCTCTGTGCCACTATCACAGGGCCTCTAAAGCACATCTTGTCTGAGCCAACTAGCTAAAGGATCACTGCGGCTAAATAGAGAAGCAACACAGCCAGGCAAACACCCATCAGAGCCAGTGACAGAGCAGCTGGGAGGGGGAGGGGCAGGGAGGAGTCACCCCAGTCCCAGCCCCCATCCCTTTCCCCAACAGTCCCTGCACCTAGTGAGGTGGCAGACTGCAGGAGGGGAGAAAATACACAAGCACAGCCAAACAGTGGATTAGCATCAGTCTCCCCACTGCACCCTGCCCGGGAGAAAGATCCTCCTTGTGACCAGTTCTGAGGAAAACCTGTATTCTACGTAGTGGCTCGAATCCTGCACACAGCAGTAGCTGATGCTAGGAACTTTTTCAGATCAGTGATTGCGGGAACGAACAGCATTTCAGCTTCTTCAGGTACCTGTGCGGGCTTTACCAAGACCTTGGTTCAGTCCCAGCCACATTTACCTTCTGTCTTAAATCTCAAATTGGGCGAGGAAAGGGGGGCAGAGGAGAAAGGTGCTCAGGTGCTAGGTAAAGCTTACTTATCAGCAGCCTAGACTCCACCACTGTTCCATCTCTTTGGTCTGTCTAGAACAGTGACTATAAATTAGGAAAACCAATTATGCTGGCCTGTGGGAAAGAACATGGGAAGAGACAAGGAGGGAAAGGGCATGGGGAGCTCCGCTTCAAGACTGAAGACAGACAGACAGACAACCACCCAGACTGTGTAAGTATCACAGACAGCCCCCCACCCCAAGCTCCCTTCCAGATAGCCCCCTAAACTGGGCACACTCCCTTTCGGAACGGCAATTTGTCTCCCACCCATCCCTAAGGAGCTGGTCTGGTGGAGAGGTGCGTTGGTTGTTGTTTTTTGCCAGAGGCCACTGCTCAGGGTGCTCCTGGAACTGGGAGCACGGCCCCTGAGGTGGGATGAACATGGCCCCAGATGCCTGAGAGCCTAGGCAGTCAGATTGAGACCTGCCTTCCCACTCCCCTGCCCTGGGATCCAACTGGTTTGGTTCTTGCCATCTTGCGGATGACATCACATCTGGAGGGAGATACACAGCGCCTCTCCATCCCTGGGGTGGGGGAAGGGACTCTTCTGGCACTCTCTCTCAAGGGACAGGGGAGAGGGAAGTAGGGTCTAAACCCTCAGGCTCCCATGCAGGTCTGTCTCTGTCCCAGATGAGCTGCTGTCTGAGTCCATTTCAGCATTCTCATTATGCAGCCTCTCCAGCACTTTCTGACGAATCAGGCCCAGGCGCATCAAGAGGGACTGATAGTCAAAGTGGCCCCGCTTTTCTCCAAAAGGGTCCTGTGGGGAAAAGGAGACAAGCGGGATTGGCAGTCAGGCCTGGTGGCTTGCCAGGGAGTGAACAACTTTGTACTGGTGGATGTAGAAGCTCAACTTCTGAGACTTGGGATCAGAGAAAAGCATGCCAGCCGGTTCCAAAGACATGGTGGTCTTGATGTTTAGAAAGGCCAGGGCAGGAGCCAGACCAATAGCATGGAGGTAAGGTGTTTGCATTGCACATGGCAATCCAGGACAGACCGGGGCCGATTCCCGGCATCCCATATGGTCTCCTGAGCCTGCCAGGAGCAATTTCTGACCCTTCACCAGGAGTAACCTCTGCTGCCGGGTATGACCCCAAAACCAAAACCAAAACCACCCAAAAAACCTCCCCCCCGCAAAAAATGGAAGTAAACCCCAAGCAAAAACAGGTATGAACCCAAAAGAGACTATGGCAGAGTTCCTATTAGCAGGCACCTCTTTGGCAGTCATAAAAAAATACTAACTCAAGGGAGCTGGGCGGTGGCGCTGGAGGTAAGGTGCCTGCCTTGCCTGCGCTAGCCTAGGACGGACCGCGGTTCGATCCCCCGGCGTCCCATATGGTCCCCCAAGAAGCCAGGAGCAACTTCTGAGCGAGTAGCCAGGAGTAACCCCTGAGCGTCACAGGGTGTGGCCCAAAAACCAAAAAAAAAAAAATACTAACTCAGGTGGTGCTCCTGAGCATCTGTATCATGCCAGGAAATATTGTTCCTCCTCGGGCCACAGTCTGCTCACCGAGGAGGCAGAAGGTTTGGTACCTGAGGTGAAGAACTCGCCTGACTTCCTCAGTAGGAAACCTGAGTAGAAAACCTGAAGCCTGGAGGGATGACATGATTGCAGAGTAGCTCCGAGTAACCAGGAGCAAGCTTTGAAGTCATGCCAGGAATTTACAACCAACTCCTTCAGGCGTTGTCTTTAACAACTTCAAGCCTGACTTCAGGCTTGTCAGCTTCTTCTTTTAGGCACTGAATTTTGCAAGGGATGTGACTATCACTCTCTTGGAAGTGGGGGATTTACAGGGGCCAGCTACAGGAAGTCCAGAGCTGGTAGCAGTAGAAGCCATATTACCTGCATAGTCTGGCCTTGAAGATGAAGGCGATCTTTGCAGGCCACCTCATAAAAGTCATAATACTCCAGGAAGGACTTCTCCATCACCCCTCTAGAAATCAACAGAGAAGCGTAAGTTAGGAGCACAGAAAGAAAGGGGTCTCACTTTCATGTCAAATTAAACTCTAATCCCTAAACTCAGATTTCGTTTCCTAGCGACCTTTCAATGGGAAATGGAACTGCTGTGTACCCACACATTGGGGATTAGTCAATGGGAGACTCAATACAGAGCCTTAGGATCTCAACTTTGATTTGAGCTTTGTCAATCCTTATTTCCTACAGCCACCCCAAATTCCAAACCTCACTCAAAATTCATTTTATTTCCAATCTCTAGGGTTTATTTCATTTGCTCTGACTTGGTTCATCTCTCAATGCTCAGAAATAAAGCTGAACGCTAAGAAATATGAAGTGTTCTTCACCTCTTCTTTTTTTTTCTTTTCGCCATACCCGGTGACACTCCGGGGTTACTCCTGGTTATGCACTCAGAAATTGCTCCTGAGGGCCCGGAGAGATAGCACAGGGCGTTTGCCTTGCAAGCAGCCGAATCCCGGTGTCCCATATGGTCCCCCGTGCCTGCCAGGAGCTATTTCTGAGCAGACAGCCAGGAATAACCCCTGAGCACCGGTGGGTGTGGCCCAAAAACAAAAAACAAAAACAAAAAAGAAATTGCTCCTGGGGCCGGAGAGATGGCATGGAGGTAAGGCATTTGCCTTTCATGCAGAAGGTCAGTGGTTTGAATCTCGGCATCCCATATGGTCCCCCGAGCCTGCCAGGAGCGATTTCTGAGCATGGAGCCAAGGAGTGACCCCTGAGCACTGCTGCTGCAACACTGCTCCAGCCCCTCCTCATCACTTCTGCCTAGAAAATGAAGTATCCTTTCCTCACTCACTCATTCCTTTCTCTACTGCAATGATGGGCAGGTAGAAGGGTGTGCTGCCTGTGTCCATCCCTCTATCTTTCTTTCTTGAACCCACGCCTCCGTTGGCCAACTCTGGCCAGTGAATTCCCACTTGTGGAAAACTAGTGATTCTACAAAATGGTGTCCTTGACAAGTCAAATGAACTCTGGATTCTACAAGAATTTCAAAAAAGAAAAAAAAAGAAGAAAAAAATGTAAATAAAAAGATAAATGTTGGAGAGACAGAAATTGAATGGAGAGAAATGATTGAAAAGAGGGGCTGGAGGGGCCAGAGAGATAGCATGGAGGTAATGCAATTGCCTTTCATGCAGAAGGACAGTGGTTGGTTCAAATCCTGGCATCCTATATGGTCCCCTGAGCCTGCCAAAAGTGACTTCTGAATGCAGAGCCAGGAGTAAGTAACCCCTGAGCGCTGTTGGGTATGACCCAAAAAACAAAACAAAAAGATTGAAAAGAGAAATTGATGGGGCCGAAGAAATAGCATGGAGGTAAGGCATTTGCCTTTTGTGCAGAAGGACGGTGGTTCGAATCCCGGCACCCTCCCCATATGCTCCCCCGTGCCTGCCAGGGGCGATTTCTGAGCATAGAGCCAGGAGTAACCCCTGAGCGCTGCCGGGTGTGAGCCAAAAACCAAAAAAAAGAAAAAAAAAAAAAAAAAAGAAAAGAGAAATTGAGAATAAAAAAAATACATTATATAGAGAAAAAAAGATTTAGACAGAGAAATGAGAAAACAAAACAAAACAAAAAGATTATATGGGCCAGAGAGATAGCATGAAGGTAAGGTGTTTGCCATGCATGCAGAAGGACGGTAGTTCAAATCCTGGCATCCCATGTGGCCCCCGAGCCTGCCAGGAGTGATTTCTGAGGCAGGAGGAACCCCTGAGTGTTGCTGGGTGTGACCCAAGAAACAAACAAAATAAATAAATAAAAGAAAATTAAAAAAAAAAAATTGGGCCCGGAGAGATAGCACAGCAGCATTTGCCTTGCAAGCAGCCAATCCAGGACCAAAGGTGGTTGGTTCGAATTCTGAATCCCGGTGTCCCATATGGTCCCCGTGCCTGCCAGGAGCTATTTCTGAGCAGACAGCCAGGAGTAACCCCTGAGCACTGCCGGGTGTGGGCCCCCCTCCCCAAAATAAAGTTACAGAATGTTTGTTTCTTAAACATTTTCATCCCCCCCCCCCCACCTATCTCTTGGTTTTGGAGCTTTTAAATGAGCTGTCAAGAAGAGAAGCATAGATGACAACCACCATGGCTTTTGCAGACCATCACCTGAAAGAATTTCACCAACTGCTGAAGATAAATTTACATCTAATTAAACACACACACACACACACACACACACACAAGGGGGAATTCTGTAATGGCAGTTGGACTTGGACACGCCCATTGGATAACCCCACTGGAATGACAGTTAAACCTGGACATGCCCCCTGGTGATGCTGGGTATAAAAGAAAAAACTTGCGTTTTATTTATTTATTTTTTTTGGTTTTTGGGCCACACCCGGCGGTGCTCAGGGGTTACTCCTGGCTGTCTGCTCAGAAATAGCTCCTGGCAGGCACGGGGGACCATATGGGACACCGGGATTCGAACCAACCACCTTTGGTCCTGGATCGGCTGCTTGCAAGGCAAACACCGCTGTGCTATCTCTCCGAGCCCTTATTTTATTTATTTATTTTTGGCTTTGGGCTCACACCAGGCAGCGCTCAGGGATTACTCCTGGTTCTGTGCTCAGAAATCACTCCTGGCAGGCTCGGGGGACCACATGGGATGCCGGGATTTGAACTACCGCCTTCTGCATGCATGGCAAACACCTTACCTCCATACTATCTCTCTGGTCCATATAATCTTTTTTTTGTTTTCTCGTTTCTCTGTCTAAATCTTTTTTTCTCTATATAATGTATTTTTCTTTTATTCTCAATTTCTCTTTTATCTTTTTGGTTTTTGGCTCACACCTGGCAGCGCTCAGGGGCTACTCCTGGTCTATGCTCAGAAATTGCTTCTGGCAGGCTCACATATGGGATGCCGTGATTCAAACCACCGACCTTCCGCATACAATCTCTTACCTCCATGCCATCTCTCCCGCCCTATCCCTCTTTTTTTCTTGAACCTGAGCCTCCCCCAGCCACCTCTTGCCAGTGAATTTCCCTTTCTTCCTTCCTCTTTTGGAAACCCATAGGCAGCAGTGGCAGGCCTCAGACTTCAGGAGAAATAAAAAAGATAGTTGGTTTCTACCGCCACCCCCAAGTAGTCCCAGGTGGGTGATGGCTACAAATTGGCTGTCCCTGGTGGACATGAGGATCTACCCGGCAGCCGGGCACAGCAGGCTCCTGAGGGTCTTGCAACACTGGGCCCTGGCAGCTGTGGAACTCTGCAGCTTTGCAGCAGCTGAGCAGCAGGTGGACTTACAGCTTACTGTAGTAACCTGCAGAAGCCTAGCAACCCTTTAGTTTATCCCAGTAACCTGCTGTGGTAAACTATGGTGATTCTACAAAATGGCGCCTGTACAGGAGTCATGCTAATCTCTGTACGTGAAACATCCCATATTTTTATGTTATAAAGAAGATTAGCATGGCCCCTGTTCAGGTGCCATTTGTGGGTGGATGCTCCAGGGATGCTTGCTGGCAATTAAGTTTCACTCAGGTATACAGAGCTTTATCAAACTGTAGATTCCCTGAGGGCATAGACTACAGCCCAGGAACATCACTCTCCAAGAACAGTGAACTTCTGTGGACTTTCTCTTGGGTAATCTCAGCTGCCTCTTCTATATATTAATCTGGTACAATGTTTGGGATTGAACCTGAGGCACCACACATGTAAGGCAAGTAAGTACTCTGTTGCTACACCACATTCTGCCTGCACCTGCTCTTTATCACAGCATGAACCATAAAATAAGAGTCATGAACTAAAAAAATTTGGGGGGGGGGGGAAGGTACCAAGACCAAATAGTTGTAGGAACATTGGGTAGAAATAAAAGTTGATCAGACTTGGGGCCGGAGAGATGGCATGGATGTAAGGCGTTTGCCTTTCATGCAGGAGGTCATAGGTTCGAATCTCAGCGTCCCATATTGTCCCACCCCCACCCCCCACCCCCCGTGCCTGCCAGGAGCAATTTCTGAGCCTGGAGCCAGGAATAACCCCTGAGCACTGCCGGGTGTGACACAAAAACCACACACACACACACACACACACACACACACACACACACAAAAAGATCAGACTTAAACACCAAATCCAAAGCCAAGGACAACAGAATCGATTACCCAACTACACAAGCTAGACACAGAAGGGACCACTAATACTAGCAGCCCGGGGGCAAAGGACGGGCATATGGGATGCATGCTGGAAACAGGGGGTGGAAGGAGGACATCATTGATGGTGGGAATGACCCTGATTCAATGTCCCTATGTACCTAAAATATTACTGTGAAAGATTTGTAATCTACTGTGGTCAAAATAAAAATCATTCCAAAAAAATGGGGGTGGGGGGCTGGAGAAATAGCAAAGCAGGTAGGGTACTGACCTTGCATGTGGTCAATCCAGGTTCAATCCCTAGCACCCTATATGGTTCCCTGAGCATGGGCATAAGTAATCCCTGAGCACAGAATCAAGAGTAAGCCTGAGAGGGCCGGAGCTATAGCACTGTGGTTAGGGCATTTGCCTTGCATGCAGCCAACCTGGTTTCAATCCCCAGCAACCCATATGGTCCTCCAAGCCTACCAGGAGTAATTTCTGAGCACAGAGCCAAGAGTAACCCCTGAACACTGCCAGATGTGGCCCCCCCCCCAAAAAAAAAAAACAAACAAACAGGGCCAGAGAGATAACATGGAGGTAAGGCATTTGCCTTGCATGCAGGTCATTGGTTTGAATCCTGGCATCCCATATGGTCCCCCCAGCCTGCCAGGAGCAATTTCTGAGTATAAAAAAAAAAAAAAAAAAAAAAAAAAAAAACAACCAACCAACCGAATAAACAAAATCCTAAAACCTAAACAACAAAACTAACAAAATAAATTTCCTGATTCCTAGATTTTCTTTTGTTTTCTTTGTTGGTTTTTGGATCATACCCAGCAGCCCTCAGGGATTACTTGGCTCTGCACTCAGAAATCGCTCCTGGTAGGCTCAGGGGACCATATGGGATGACAGGATGTGAACCACTGACCTTTTGCATTCAAGGCAAATGCCTTACCTCCATGCTATCTCTCCGGCCCTATTCCTAGATTTTTTTTTTATTTTTTTTTTTTAAAGCCAGTCAAATTGAGCAGTGGGAGACTTATATACCAACTTTTGTGATACTAACGTTAATAAGTTATGATAAACCACTGCCATCGGACCAGCCCAATTCCTAGATTTTCTAAGTAGTAGTATCAAGGGTGGCCCCAAACAAAAACAAAGCAAAAAGAGTATGCCCTGAGCATAACAGGATGGCTCCCCCCAAAACCAACAATTTAAAACAAAAAAACCTTTCCCATTTTTTATCTCCTATAATACCCAATATAGGATTTTGCCCCAAATATTCTCAAAGCTCAGTCTCCAAAAAGGAATACAAGACCAATGTAAGACTCTTTCTTTTTTTTTTTGGGGGGGGGGGGGAACGGACACACCGGTGATGCGGTGATGCTTGGATTACTTCTGGCTAAGCACTCAGAAATCGCCCCTGACTTTGGAGAGCGATATGAGATGCTGGGGAATGGAACTAAGGTTCGTCCTGGGTCAGCTGCGTGCAAGGCAAACGTCTTACTGCTGAGCTATCACTCCAGTTCCCCAATGTAAGATTCTTTATACATACCGTAGAGGTTCAGGACAGGGACACTTTCCTTCCATCATGTCACAGACTGCCACTCTAATGGTCTCATGCCGAATACATTCATTGTAATTTTTGCTGTCTCCTGGATGTCTCTCCTGGATGTGATAAAACACCAATACCCAAGTGAAAAATTTTGGCATAAAGAACCAACAGTGGAAGACACTCAGAATCAGTTTAGACAAAGTATGTGACCCAGCAATTAGTTAAGAAGACAATCTTCCACTCCGTGGCAGAAAACCGCAAAGAGCAACTAATCCCTTACGTCTGAAGACCAATCACCATCTTCCCATACTGACCAATATCTACTCTCTGTTTTAGATGATGCAACTCATAAGCAACAAACTAAATCCATAAAATTTTCCTAAGCCTGAAATGAAATGCCTCTTTTTTTTTTTTTTTTTTTTTTTGATTTTTGGGCCACACCTGGTAACGCTCAGGGGTTACTCCTGGCTATGCGCTCAGAAGTTGCTCCTGGCTTGGGGGACCATATGGGACGCCGGGGATCGAACTGTGGTCCGTCCAAGGCTAGTGCAGGCAAGGCAGGCACCTTACCTCTTGCGCCACTGCCCGGCCCCATGAAATGCCTCTTTAGCTTGGAGGTAAACTGTTTGCCTTGCATGCTGAAGGACAGTGGTTCATATTCGGCATCCCATACGGTCCCCAATGCCTGCCAGGAGCAATTTCTGAGTGTAGAGCCAGGAGTAAGCCCTGAGCGCTGCTGGGTATGACCCAAAAACAAACAAACAAAAAAAGAAAATAACCAAATACTGATGGGAACAAAGAGCCAAGTTCAATGGAAAAGCTTGTTTCCCAGGTGAAAGAATGGGGGTTTAGAGCCGAAGGAAGAGCACAGTTGGAAGGTCATTTGCCTGGCTAACCCAAGTTTGATCCCCGGCTTCCCATAAGATCCCCAGAGCCTGGTAGGAGTGATTTCTGAGCCAATAGCCTCAGGAGTAATCCCTGATGACTGTCGGGTATGGCACAAAAACCAAACCAAACCAAACCAAAACCCACAAAAAGAGAGCATAAGAGAATGGGGGTTTGATCCCAATTTTCTTTTCCCTCTAAAAAGAAATGGTGGGATAAATAGGTATATATGACAATAAGCATCTTGGCATTACATATGGTTCTAATCAGTGATTTTGGAGCACAGAGCCAGAAGTAAGCCTTTGGCCCCAAAACAAAACAGAAGAGCCACTTCCAGGGCTGCCTGAGCACTGCTTTGGAGGAAGCCACCACCTCATCTCAAAAAAAATATTCCTAGGGCCGGAGAGATAGCACAGCGGCATTTGCCTTTCAAGCAGCAGACCCAGGATCTAAGGTGGTTGATTCGAATCCTGGAGTCCCATATGGTCCCCTGTGCCTGCCAGGGGCTATTTCTGAGCAGATAGTCAGGAGTAATCCCTGAGCATAGCCAGGTGTGGCCCAAAAAATAAAAACAAACAAAAAAATTCGGTGACACAGCAGTAGGGTGTTTGCCTTGCACACAGCTGACCTAGGACGGACCACGGTTCGATTCCCTGGTGTCCCATATGCTCCCCCAAGCCAGGAGCGATTTCTGAACGCAGAGCCAGGAGTAACCCGAGTGTCACCAGGTGTGGCCACGAAACAAAACAAAAAAATTCCTGAGCAGGAGCAATAGCATAGCAGATAGGACATTTGCCTTGCACACAACTGATTCAAGTTCAATCTCAGGTATCCCATATATTCCCTTGAGTCTTCTAGGAGTAATTTCTGAGCACAGAGTCAGGAGTAAACCCTGAGCGCAGGTGTGGCCCAAAAATCAAAAAACTTCTGGAGCCAGAGTGATAGTACAGCACATAGGGCATTTGCCTGCATGTGACTAACACAGGTTCGATCTCTGCATCTCACATGGTTCTCCAAGCACTGCCAGGAGTAATTTCTGAGTGCAGAGCCAGGGGTAACCCAAGAGCCACCAGGTGTGGCTTCAGAACCAAAACAAAAAAACAAACAAAAAAACAAAAACAAAAAATAAAAACAAAATAAAACAAAAAAATGCTGATTCCTACAGCTTATAAGTAGTAATAACAGGGGTCCAGAGAAATAGTATAGTGGGTGGTAAAGTGCTTGTTTTACATGACAGGTTCAATTCCTGGCATTGCATATGGTTCCTGATCACTGGGAGTGATCCTGAGTCTATAGTGCCAGGAGTAAGCCATTAAGCAACAGACATGGCCTCAAAACAAAACAAAAATTGGCAGTGTCTGACACACAGTATACTTCTGGAAAATACATTTCTCTCTGCATTCTCTTCAGACACCTGAAGTCATCATACTGTCATACAGTCATACAGTCATCATACTGCAGCCCTAGCCAACCACCTTTTGGTGTAATTAGCAGTAATGCCTCCTAAAGTCAGAAGAATGTCTGACTTGTGAGTAATCACAACTAGGAAGCTTTGTCAAGGAGACACCGGAGAAAGAGGACATAAGCAAGGAACCACTGGCTTGGGGTCCAAATGATAGCACAGTGGCTAAGAACATAGCCGACACAGGTTCGATCTCCAGCATCCCAGATTGTCCCCCAAACACCACCAGGAGTAATTCCTGAGTACAGAGCCAGGAGTAAGTCCTGAGCACCTCTGAGTATGGTCCCCAAAATAACACCACCAACAAATCTATTCCAAACAATTCATTCCAAATCCATATCAAACATTACTGATAAGGTATACTATAAGCAGAGTGCTTGCCTTGCATGTGGCTGATCCAAGTCCAATCCCTCACTACAAATGGTCCTTCAAGTCCTGCCAAGAGTGAGTTTCTGAACTCAGAGCCAGAAGCCCTGAGCACTACCAGATGTGTCACACCAATAGAAAAATAAACCAATCTTTGGCTGGGTAGATGGCTCAAAGGGCTAGCGAGAGTGCATTAAGTGTGTGTGAAGAAGTCCTGGGTTTTATCCTTGCCACTGCAGATCACTACCAGGTGTCCCTTAATTCTTCTGCATTACCAGGAATCAAATCCAGGTCTCAGGTATGACTTTTATTCTTGAACCACACCCCTAATTTCCCCCTCCCACTGTCATTTTTTGTTTTGTTTTTGTTTCTGAAGCCACACCCAGTGGTGCTCAAGAGCTTACTCCTGGTGATACAGAGGACCATGTAGGATGTTGGGGATTAAACGAGGGTCAGCTGCTTGCAAGCCAAGCATCCTACCTGCTGTACTATCGCTCAACCCACCCACCACGTCTTTCTCTTATTTTTTGGTTTTTGGGTCACACCCAGCAGCGCATAGGGATTACTCCTGAGTTTGTGCTCAGAAATCGATCCTGACAGGCTTGGGGGACCATCTGGGATGCAGGGATTCGAACCACCATCAGTCCTGGGTCGCTGCGTGCAAGGCAAATGCCCTACCGCTGTGCTAGTTCTCCAGCCCCCACCACATCTTTCTTAAGGAGCTTCCCTTTTTCTCTTATAATGACCCAAGTTATGAGAGGTGGAAAACAGAAATAAAACTTTGGGAAACAGAAATAAAACTTTTATCTTATATGCAGCTGACCCATATTTGATCCTCAGCATCCCTTAAGGCCAAACCTAAACCTACCAGGAGTGATCCATAAGTGAAGAGTCAGGAGTAAGCCTCAAGTACTGCCAGTAAGACCTCTACCCTTCATCCCCTCCCCGCCAACTGTTAAGCAGATATCTTAAAACCTATTTTCCAGGATTGAGAAGTAGGGAGTATTTTCCAGGACTGAGAGTAAGGAGTTTGCCTTGCACACACTGACACAGGTATCCATACCTGGCATCACATATGGTCCCCAGAACCTGCCAGGAGTAATTACCTCTGAGCATTACAAGGAGTAGCCTAAAAATAAAAACCCATTTTCCATACCCCAAAATTGATTCTCTGTGGTCTTACCTGCTCAAAGCCAGGTTCATTGTGATACGGATTTTCAGTCATCAGGGACTGGATGGAGATGAGAACAGAAGAGATGCTCTGAGCTGGGCTCCAGGCAGGGCCAGTCCAGGTACTGCAAAAACATATCAAAGGTGAGGGCAGCAGATGAAATAGAGCTGGGAAAGGAAGTCACAGAGCAGTAGTGCACAAGAACACTTTGGTCTGGCTGCACCATCACAAATGACTCAACATTTCCCTTTCACTATTAATACTCTGGAATTTCCCAACCTGTGTATCACCCTCCTTCATCAGAAAATCTGCTAACTGCCTCGCCCTCTTATCTACAAAAAAAGGAGGTAGAGCAATCAAGATCACTTTGAAGAAATTTTCTTCAAATAGTCAGAAAAGGTTCACACCAAAATGAAAGAACTAGGGCCAAAAGCAGCTGCAAAGGTAAGCTAAATGTTAACCTCTGTGGCCCTCAAGAGTGTGCTTATTTAATTTACTAAGAGGTGGTAATGGAGTTAGTAAGGTGAATGAAGCTGAGCACAGAGGGGACCGAGGCCATCTGTGGGGCTGATGACTAGGGACTCTATTTTTTATCACCTGAAGAGTGTTAAATTCAAGGGTGGATATAGTATTATAGTACGGTAGGTAAGGTGCTTGCCTTGCATGTGAATTCGATCTGGGTTTGATACCTGGTCCCCATCAGGAGTAATTCCTCAATGCAGAGCAGGAGTAAGACTGACCCTCGCTGGGTGTGACTCACCCCTCAAAAATATCAGAAAATGGAAGTGTTAAATCCACTGAAGACTAACAAATTCTGTTCAAAGTACAGGGAAGAGAGCAAAAGATACTTTCAGATTGTGAAAGATCTGAAATATATGGACAATATTCTGAATGAGAGGGAAACATTAAAACTGCTCCTCTCAGGCCCGGAGAGATAGCACAACGGTGTTTGCCTTGCAAGCAGCCGATGCAGGACCAAAGGTGGTTGGTTCGAATCCCGGTGTCCCATATGGTCCCCCGTGCCTGCCAGGAGCTATTTCTGAGCAGACAGCCAGGAGTAACCCCTGAGCAACACCGGGTGTGACCCAAAAAAAACCAAAAACCAAAAAACAAAACAAAAAAAAAAACTGCTCCTCTCATAAATCAATGGTTAAGTATTGGGGAGATGGAGGTAGCCTAGTTATTAAAGACATTTGAAGGGCCAGAGTGGCAGTATTGACTAGGATGGGTACTTGCCTTGTAAGCAGCATATCTGGGTTTGATCCTCAGCACATACCCTATACTGTCCCCCAAGCCTGCCCAGAGTGATCCTTGAGCACACAGCCAGGAATAACCCATGAGTACTGTCAGGTGGAAAAAATTTAAAAAGACATTTTATTCTACCTCATTAAAGAAAGAGATGGCATTGAACTGAAAATGGAACACAACCTAAGCTAGAACTGTCTAGTTTTAGTGACCTGGCCACTTGCTGTTTCTGTTGGATTGGGGGAAAGCTAAAGTAATTGATGCATAATGGTAATTTTATTAGCATTTGCTTTGGCTATTTCTCTACCCGTTGGTTGCTTTGCTTTGCTCTGCCAGAAACTCTTTGCAAATTTTTTTTTATTGTTTTTGGTTTTGAGGCCACACCCGGTGACGCTCAGGGGTTACTCTCACTATGTGCTTAGAAATCATTCCTGGGGGCCTGAGAGATAGCATGGAGGTAGGGCATTTGTGTTGCATGCAGAAGGACAGTGGTTCAAATTCCGGCATCCTATATGGTCCCCCAAGTCTGCCAGGAGTGACTTCTGAGCACAGAGCCAGGAGGAACCCCTTAGCACTGCCGGGTGTGACCCAAAAACAAAAACAAAAAAAGAGAAATCGTTCCTGGCTCGGGGAAACCATATGGGATGCTGAGGTCTGTCCTGGGTAAGCAGTGTGCAAGGCAAATGCCCTACTGCTGGGCTATCGCTGTGGCCCCAACTTTGCACTTTTTTGTTTTGTTTTGTTTTTTGTTTTTTTCAGCTAAAATGTTCATTTTTTTTTTTTAATTATGACAACAAAGATGCAAAGAAAGAGGAACTTTGCACTTTTTAATGGGGGATGAACTGGGATAGATATCTGAGCCATGTACGGAAATACTCAGAGCTTACTTTTAGTTTGGTTTTAGGGCCACAACCTACAGTGCTCCAGGGTTATTGTACCTGGCTTTGCACTCAGGAATTACTCCTAGAAGACTAGAGGACCATCTGAGATTTGGATATAGAACCCAGGTCAGCTATGTGCAAGACAATGTTCTACCAGTTGCACTATCTTTTCAAAATTCTAGGTCTTGTACATTTTTTTTTAATTTTTGGATCATACCCAATAATTCTTAGGGTTTATTCAGGTTTTGTGCTCCAGTCACTCCTGGTGGGGCTCAAGGACTATATGTAGTGCAGGACTATATTTGGTACTAGGGATCAAATTGGCAAATAAACATCCTACCTGCTATACTCCTGCTCTGGTCCCAGCCAAAAACTATCTCATTTTTCACAACTTTCAATTTCAGGAGCTTCTCCTTTGCCACCCAAGACAGTTCTTGTTCTGCCACTTTACCCCCATGATCTTACTTCCCAATTTCTACTATGAGTTAATGTCTGCTCCATTTACTTTTTTTTTTTTTTTTTTTTTAAGTTTTTGGGCCACATCTGGTGATGCTCAGGGGTTATTCCTGGCTATGTACTCAGAAATCGTTCCTGGCTTGGGGGACCATATGGGATGCCGGGGGATCAAATGTCCTAAGTCAGCAAATGCAAGGCAAACGCCCTACCACTTGCGTGGCCACCGCTCAGGCTCAGCTCCAGATACTTTTACTTTTGTTTTTGGGTCACACCAGGTGGTGCTCAGGGGTTACTCCTGGCTCTGCACTCAGAAATCGCTCCTGGCAGGCTCGGGGATCATATGGTATGCTGGGGTTAAAACCAAGGTCTGTCCCAGATCATTCATATGCAAGGCAAATGCCCTTCTGCTGTGCTATTGCTCTGGCCCCAGATACTTTTATTTTTATACTGGCCTTAGAAGGAGTACCTATAGGAATCCTTTCTATGAACAAATTTCTTTTCTTTTCTTTTAGTTTTTAGACCATACCTGGCAGTGCTCAGGGGTTACTCCTGGCTCTGAGCTCAGAAATCACTCCTGGCAGGCTCGGGGATCATATGGTATGCTGGGGATCAAACCCAGGTCAGCCATGTGCAAGGCAAATGCCCTACTGCTGTATTATCACTCCAGCCCCTCTATGAACAAATTTTTTTTTCTTTTTTAATTTAAAAAATTTTAGATCTAAGTTGAGTTTCCCACATTTGGGGAAATTGCAGGGGTCAGCCCACCCGGAGTGCAATGGGTGAGCCTCACCTAGGGGAAACCACCTTCGTGATCATGGTATCTCCCCTGCCAGGTAAGTATATGAACAAATTTCTATATAGGAACAAGTACATTTTCTTCAGTACGACCTTTTTTTACCCTAATGAGAGGAAGGTCTTCAAAGGAATTCCTTCCTATCGCAATCACAACTTACATAGTCTTGGATGAGAATTAAAAAACCCCACATCTGGGCCCGGAGAGATAGCACAGCGGCGTTTGCCTTGCAAGCAGCCAATCCAGGACCAAAGGTGGTTGGTTCGAATCCCGGTGTCCCATATGGTCTCCTGTAACTGCCAGGAGCTATTTCTGAGCAGACAGCCAGGAGTAACCCCTGAGCACCGCCGGGTGTGGCCCAAAAACAAAAACAAAAACAAAAACAAAAAAACCCACATCTCTACTTTGTTTCAGAAGCCTTCACCTCACCCTTTCCCCAACCTAGAAACAAGCATGGCAGGAAGAAGTAAAACTGTATCACCACACTAACAACTTTCTCACCTCCATCTGAACTTTTTCTCTGTCCTAGTGAAATTAAGACTGCAGTATAAAGATCAACCAAATTTATGACATTTCCATTCTGAAATTTTAATTCCCAAAGGGAAAAGAAGTACATGAACCAAAGTCTCTAACACCCAGAAACAAAATGTTCTTGATTCTCGTGTATTTTATTTCTTATGTGATTTCCAACATCAGGCATTTTTCATTCAGTTGTACAAATGTTTTTATTATCACCATAACTATCATCTCCAAAACACTCAAAGAACCTCAGAAATGAAACACCCAAAATCTGAAATGGCAACAATCTACAATCTTTCTCAACCTACTTAGGAAGAATCAAGTTCGATGTGCTAATGAAGTGGTTCTCAAGCAGTTCTGTGCATAGTGTCTCTTGGAAGACACCAATGGCTGGACCCCATCTCCCCTGAGTTTCAGATACAGTAAGTGTAGGGTCGTGTCCCAGAAACCCCTGCTGCTCCTAGAGAACCACTTCACTCAGGCATTCATTGTGCACAAAGATTTCACTTTTTCTCTTTAGAATACTAGAGTGTACCACCCTAGGGGGAACTGAGGAAATTGTCAATCCAATCATTTTCTGTATTCTGTAGGTCAGATGAGAAACCCTGGTTGATAAAGGCTGACCTAGAGCAATTATTTGCTAATAACCAACTTGGCCACTTAAAAGTCTCCTCTTACCCTAGAATACTCAAGCAGACTTTCCCATTGCGGTAGAAGTTGGGGTTAAACCTCACTGTGTTATTGCCCGTTGTCATCAGTTTGACCCGAGGTGGGTGGATGGGATAGTCGGGCGGACACCGAAACACGAACAGGAAGAAACCCCCTTCATAAGGAGTGTCAAATGGGCCTGTGATCAATGCATGAATCTGCAAAATAAAACCCCATCTCAAAATTGTGATGTGATGTCCCATCCCAACCCCTCTTGCTTCTATTTGCTACCCACAGCATCATCTGGTAACCACAGTCCATAATCTCGCCATGCAAAATGGAACAGCCTGTACTCAATCTTATTAGTAAGTGTAGAATCTTAAGATACCTTGCTATAGTGCAGTGGCATTTTACTCGACTTACATTCCAAAGTTAAGAGCCCAAAGTAAAGACTGGACCTCGTCAGTACTTTGACTATTCCAAAAAATTCACATAAAGCATGGCTTATGCTTAAACTTCATTGATCAGGATTAGCTGCACCAAATGGATAAAAAAAGGTAATAAGCATCACTATCCTAGCAAGTCCAAGTAATCAGTATTAGTGTACAGAGTACATATGCTTGAATTTGCCTAGGTTACACTGCTTATGATATAACTCCATCCTCCATGTGGAAGAAAGGGGAGGCCAGGTTAATGGAAAGAAGAAAGGGATTGGAGGCCACTGCACCAGTGCCAATCACAGTGCAGAACTGGGAGTTGGTTTGGAGGCCTATATTATCTGCTTCCCCTTCCTCCCTATGGTGGAGGGTGCTCAGGAAGCATCAAGCTGTGTCAAAGATATAATAAGGAAAAATGGGAAAAACTTAGGAGCCACTCAAGACCCCACAGAACTTTCCCCCACACTGTAGATAAACATCAACAAAAATTCAGCAGCAAAAATTATTTTTTGGTGCCGAAACCCGGGATTGATCAGCAGCAAATTTAACAGAAAGCTAAATTCTCTTCTTCCAGCCATATACCTGCACAAAATTTTCTTTCCTGAAAGGCTCCTAAAATTCTCCAAAGGCTCCGAGGAATTTAAGTTTGTCCGGAATTTGAAAAGTAAGAGGACAAAGAACTTGCAATATAAAGCAAGTCACTCTATAGTCCCTTCCTTGCCTTGGTAACACCCCACATCATCTTTTAGTTCTCAGTAATTTGGAATAGCAAGCTCAATGGAATCAACTAGGCATCAATTCTGGGATCCAAGGGACTAGCACAGTAACACAGCTACTTGACTGAGAACATGAGGTCTCAGGAAAAAATTTAAAATCATTTCAATTAAAAAACAAAAACAAAATAAAAACAGCAATTTACTGGGAAACCTACTTTAAACCAAGTAGGTATCAACGATATAAAGTATAAATTTTTTACTGGAAAAATTCAAAATTAAATTTTCACTTATACACCAGATTTAGAAAATCTGATTTCTTCCCAACATTAGTTTAAGAGCAAATTTTCTTCTAAGGGCTGAACATTCCGAAATGCCACAAAACTTAGGTATAGGTATCTGTCAGAGGATTTGGACAATACATACTATATTGTCTGTGAGTGGATATAGGACAGGAATGGTCTTTGGGGTGGGATGGATATGTAAAAACAACCAGTAAAAGACAGGAGCCTGGGCCCAGAGATATAGCATGGAGGTAAGGCGTTTGCCTTTCATGCAGGAGGTCATCGGTTCAAATCCCGGTGTCCCATATGGTCCCCCGTGTCTGCCAGGAGCGATTTCTGAGCCTGGAGCCAGGAATAACCCCTGAGCACTGCCGGGTGTGACCCAAAAACCACAAAAAAAAAAAAAAAAGACAGGAGCCTAACCAAGTTCTTCAACTAAAAATAATGTTCACCCAAGCTTGTCCCAATCCCCATCCTTCTCTGCATTTCATTTAGAGCGGAATACTTAAAGGTCAAGAGTGGAGGGATGGGGAAGGATTGGATATACAATGGATAAGGTTAGCACAACATTTATCATCTAAACCAGAGCACTTCTGAGTAAAGGAGTGCTCTAAAAGAGTTCAACTGGGACAGTAAGAATAAACTGCTATATTCCAAGCCAACCAGGACTACTGGCAAACACCCTAATAGACATCTGTTTAAGGCTCTGCTCCAATTCCCTGTGACACCTTGGATAAGTCACTTACTTTCCAGGAATTATGGTTTCTTCGTCTGATAAGAAATGTAAATTGAATAAGCACTTTTAGGCTCTTCCAATTTTAAGGTCCAATTTCCCAATAATCCCCCCCCCCCCCATTCCCCATCATGTTACGTACCTTCGTCATGTCAACAGTATCGGGAACAACGAACATTCCTGGAGGAGGCTCCTTATAAATGGACATGATATCCCTGTTAATACCAAGAGGAGGTAGGGGAAGAGAGTGAGGGAGAGGAAAAAAAAAGGGGGGAATCCCTCAAGCAGGATAGCTGTTACCTCCTCAATGAGACCAGGGCTTGAGAAAGTGGTGCTTGGTACCACTAGTGTTTGTACTTGACTTGAAACCTCAGCTGACTACTTGTTAGCAAAGCAGAGAACAACTTAGTATCAAAGGGGCATTGTTTCTGAGGAGGGGGGCATGAGGGTGAGCAGGAAAAGAGATATCAGAAATCCCAATGTCATCAGATGTTACCCTCAAAGTCACATCCCATATACTCCCACTTCCTCCCAATGGCAAGTCACTCAACTCCCCCACCTTGGAGATAAGCGGGTACTAGGGGAAAAATGCCACTTGTAAAGGCAAAATCAACTCTACTGAAAAACCAGTTCCATAAACTACACGAGTCACAGTTGGCAACAGGCCTATAGGAAGCAAGTGAGCTAGCAATGCTACAATGATCTTTTTGCCTAGGACACAATCCATCAGGGCAGAGCTTTCTTGGGCATGGAGGGGAAACCCCCAACCGAAACTGCTGAGATTTCTGGGGCATGGAGGGGAACCCCAACCGAAACTGCTGAGAAGAAGCTCATATGAGGAAGACGAGATGCAGTGACTGCGTGGTTCATTTCACAGAGGATGATCAGTCAAAAGATGAACATTCGAGATGGGGAAAGCAGAGGGGCTTGCCAGAGTATCTAGGCCAGAAGTGTAAGTGCCAGAGCAAAAAACTGAAAGTCAAGGGTGTGTGTGCACTGGAGGAGTGAAACAGCTAGAGAGCAGGTGAGGAGAGTGGAGAGCCCAAGTTTCTGAACTTCAAGATGGCAATGCTGACAGTTGGAGTCAGGTGTCAGGCGCTGGGCCAAGACTACTTTAAGGTGGAAATGGTTTCATTTTTATAACTGCCTTGAAAGGCAGGCAGGTACAACCTGGGAAGGGATCTGGAAAGTCTAGTTGAGGAGAACAGTGATGGAACTATGAGGGAAGCGTGTGATCAGCAGGAAGCAGGTTTCAGGGTTAGCAACAGCCCCAGTAGTAGCACCCTCTTCCCATGTGATACGCTATAATCCCAGACATTTTGGTGCAAAAACACCAGTGCCTCCTGAAAGATTACGATCTAAAAAAACCAATCACCCTAAAAATAAGCACGGGAAAGAACTCGGTCAGGCCTTTTGTTCCAGTCTTTTTAGTGGCTTGATTAGCTTCAGAAAAAGTAAAATCCAGGATGTTCCAGTCCAGAAAGTCTTGGGCGGGATTAAAAAAAAAAAAAACCCACAGCGAGAACCAGGGGGGGAAGAAATCTGGGGAACAGGTGGCAGACAGAAAGACAGCTCGAGGGGTGATGGTTTGGGAGACCAACAGTGATGGTTCGAGAGAAGTGCTTCAAGGGGCTAGGATCTAGACTTAGACTTGGTCCAGGGGGTGATTTCGAATGGGGTGCGATGTAGACTTGGGTGCTGTTGGGGGGGGGGGTGCCATGGGAGAAGGGAGGGCCAAGGAGTCTCTGCAGAAGAGGCCTTGCTCGGGGGTGGGGTGTGGAGTGTGTGTGGGGGGGAGCTCGTGCGTTAGGGATGAAACCAGGGGGTTTGGGGCTGCCTCGGGTGGAGGGGGCACTGGGGTGGGGCCTTGGGGCAGCACCTTGGGGGCGAGGGGCGGTGCAGAGGGAGGGAGAAATGGAGCCAAAGGGTCAGATTTCTAGCGGGCTCTTGGGGGGGAGGTCCGAGGGGCGGGGCCGGGCACCCAAAAAAGGGGTCCTGGGGGGTGCAAAAAAGAGGGTTCTGGAGGACCTGCCCCCCAAGACGCAGGGGGTCGCCTCCGGGGGGGATTGCACCGCACGGGAGATGTTGGGGTGCTGTGGGGGGGCGGAGAAGGTCGAACCCCGGTGCGGACCCCCCCAAGAGAGAAGTGGGGGGCCAAGCGAACCCCGGCTCACCGCTTGATCCGGAGGAGACACTGCGGCGCGGTCCGCTCGCCGTCCCAGTCGGAGCTGAGCGTGGGGTCCCAGTGGCTCAGCAGGGCGGCCCCGTGGGCAGCGGCCGAGGGCGGGAGCCCGGGCAGGGGGGCCAGGCCGCTGCCCGGACCCCCGGCCCCGCCCGCCGCCGCCGCCGCCCACACATCCGGCAGGAAAGGCGGCCCGAAGCCGCCGCCGCCGCCGCTCACGCCGACGACTCCGGCCACCCCGCTCGCCCCGGGCCCCGCCGCCCCGGCCCCCGCCGTCGCCGCCTCCTCGGTCGGACTCTCCGCCATCGCTGCTGCGCTCGCTTCCTTCCGGGACTGCACGGCAGAGGCAGGCGAGCAGGCGAGCAGAAAGTCCGCCGCCGACCAGAGCGGCCGCTGCGCCCTCCTGCTCCCGCTCCCGCACCACCGAGTGCCGGGCCAGAGTGTCCCCCCACCACCCTCCGCTTCCACCGCTTGCCCGGCCGGCCGGCGCTGGCTCCGCCCCCCTGCCCCGCCCCGACCAGCGAGCGAGAGGCGCCCCGCTAGAGCGTCCACCCTCGGTCCTCCAAGGCGGGAGGGATTGAGGGAGGGAGATGGGGAGGAAGTTCTGGGCCTGCTGCGTTGGGCCCTTGCGCTTGCCAGGCGTAGGCAGGCTGTATTGGGGGGTTCTGAGGGTATGGATCCCGAAGCACTGTTGAGAATACGGTTCCGTGGAATCTTTATTTTGCAAATGTTAAAAGGGATTTAAGGAGAGAGACCCCCGAGAGAGAGCGGTTTGGATCAGGGAGAGGGGGTCCCCACTTTCCTGTCTGCAGGTTGTGTGTGAAGGAGTTAGTTGACTGTCTGGTCTGGCCAGGGCTGACAGACCTATCTTGTCAACCCAGCCTCTGAGATGCTGGCAGCAAGAACCGAAGATAAAAAAGAAGGAAAGAATCAGAACCCGCGAGGGATTTAAAAAACTAAAAAAACTACCTTCGTTTTTAGAGTTTATTCTGAGCCCTATAAGGGTCTTGCTAAAATGCCAGGCTCGGTTGCTAGGCGTTGCCATGGGGATGATGAAACCAGCTTGGGAAAAGGGCTTCAGAAAACCTGGGCCTCCTGGTTCTTTCTTTTTTTTTTTTTTTCCTTCCACGAGATTTTGAATATACAAGAATTGAGGGCCTGAGCTTTTAAGTCTGGGGAAGATTTTTTTTTTTCAAGACTGCTAGGTAGGTATGGAGGAAAAATTACTTACTGGGCACGATGAAACACTGAAGTCTTCTTTCAAAAATATGACTCTCACGTTGGAGATGTGTAGTAAGTGCTACTGCAAGTGGATAAGGTGCTTGCTTTGCATACGCCCAGATTTAGGTTCCATCCCGGCTCCACATAGTGCCAAGAGTGATCCCTGAACACAATCAGGAGTGGCCCCAAAAGAGAAACAGAAAATGATCGCTTCTGTTTCTCCTTAGCCAGAATTGAGACTCAAGCAGGAGGGATAGCCCAACCCTGGTTCCACACCCCAGGACCACTGAATCCCACTTGGTAAATTCCAAAGAAGCAAAAAAGAAGCATATTACACTAAATCTAGGTGCCAGATGAGTTTTAGAACTTCCAGCAGAAACTGGAGGCCATACCTCGTAACCAGATAGATTGTTATTTTCTGCAGTCAACTAATGAATCTTCATACTCGTTTGGGTACATTTTTTAGCAGTTATACTAAATCAGATGAAGAGTTCATGTTAGAGCATATTTTGCTGCCAAATTTGTTTTATTTTTATGCAGTGCTGGGGATAGAACCTAGGGTATCTCACATTTTTAGAAAAGTAGTCCAGTTTTCAAAGCTCTGGCTTTAGTAAGGGACTGTAGACCCAAATGGCCAGCACTTACTGGGAGCTTAACTTTAAACTGACTGAGAGTTTTGTTTGTTTCTTTTTTTTTTTTTTTTTTTTTTTGGTTTTTGGGCCACACCCATTTGACGCTCAGGGGTTACTCCTGGTTATGCGCTCAGAAGTCGCTCCTGGCTTGGGGGACCATATGGGACGCGGGGGATCGAACCGCGGTCCGTCCAAGGCTAGCGCAGGCAAGGCAGGCACCTTACCTCTAGCGCCACCGCCCGGCCCCTTGTTTGTTTCTTTTAACAACCCTATTTGTGATGATAGCACAGCAGCATTTGCCTTGCAAGCAGCCAATCCAGGACCTAAGGTGGTTGATTCGAATCCTGGTATCCCGTATGGTCCCTCGTGCCTGCCAGGAGCTATTTCTGAGCAGATAGCCAGGAGTAACCCCTGAGCACTGCCGTTTTTTGGATGTGGCCCAAAAACCAAAAACCAAAAAAAAAAAAAAAAAAAAAAAAGAAAGAAAGAAAAGAAAGAAGAAAAGGAAAGAAAAAGAAACAACCCTATTTGCTACTTTTTTGGAGTGGGGGCTGCCTAGCAGGCCACACAGTTCCATGCCCCCCAGAAATTCTCATTCCACAACCTTGGAGACCCTGGATGCTAGAGATTACCCAGGTGAGACCACCTAAATAAATATATAAATATTCCTGCATCTCTCTAAAACATTATTCAAGAAACTGGTAAGTGGTTGCCTTTTGTGGGCCATGGAGATGTTCAGCTAGCTGCTGCCTCTCACCCACCATCACTGCTGGGTATGACACATTCAATGTTGTGTTGCACATTTGTTGTCTGTACAACCTCAATGTGTCATTCATTTCTAATAGACTCCAGACTTTTACTTAGGTGTTGTTGAAAGACAAGCTCACACACCAAAGCAATCAATGGCTCCTCCATATAAAGTGAGGCAAAGAGAGTTCCCTCCTAATTGGTGGGGCTGTGTGTTGTGTGTGTGGGGGGGAGGGGGAGGACAGATCTCCGGTGGAAGGTTTTCTAGCCAAGGGGCAATGAACAGAAACTAATTACCTTATACCACACTTAATGGTGCTCAGGGGTCACTCCTTGCAGGCTCAGGGAACCATATGGAGTCCTGGGGATTGAATCCAGGTTGGGTTGTATAAGGTAAACTGCTGCCAGTTGTATTATCTTTTAAACCCAGATTATTCTTCTTTTTCTTTTTCTTTTTTTTTTTTTTTTTTTTTTTTGGTTTTTGGGCCACACCCAGTGGTGCTCAGGGGTTACTCGTGGCTCTGCACTCAGAAATCGCTCCTGCTCCTGGCTGGTTGGGGGGACCATATGGGATGCCGGGATTCAAACAATCCTTCCGTCCTGGCTCAGCTGTGTGCAAGGTAAATGCCCTATTGCTGTGCTATCTCTCTAGCCCCCAGGTTCACTTTTTGGTTTTTGGGCCACACCCAGTGGTACTCAGAGGTTACTCTTTGCTCTGTGCTCAGAAATCGCTCCTGGCAGGCTCTGGGGACTTTATGGGATCTAACTGTGTTGGCCACATGCTATCTCTCTGGCCCCAGGTTCAAGCTTTTTATTTGACCACTATGCAAATAACCTCAGGCTATTTTTGCATGTCAGGGTGTTAATCTTTCCTTTGCTAGAGGATAGCGGGTGACATTTCCAGTAGTGTTTTATAAGGTTGCAGGAGTAGTCTAAATAATTGGCACCTCACTTGTCCAACCTTAGTCTCACCACCATTACCTTGACTCACATTTTTTCTACTTGGCACAGCTTCCTTCTCTTGCCAAGGAGAAATCCCAACTACAAAAGCACTCCATTCCTCACAGGAATATTGGTAAAATAATGATTGTTACAATGAAGAGATAATGTGATAATGATGTGCACCACTTCTGGCCAGAGTAAATGTTCGATGATTATTAACTCTTATTCTTATTCATTTTCAAATAACTGGCTGGAATAGAACTTTCACTGCCAAGTCTTAATACCTCCAGGCATCTTATTATATATTAATTAGTCACTTTAATTACTCCATTCTCTGGTCCTCATGGCTGACTTTTCATACCTTTATTATATAGCATACACTACTTTTTATTTTAGTGGTTTGATTACTCATTTCTGATTACTGCCTCTGCCCTCCCTGAGGGCAGAAACATGGGTCCCCAAGTTTGTGTCTTGGATGTGCAGTTCAAAGTGACCGCAGAAGAGGTGAACAGAAAGGAGACTAGCACATGGTAACCTGTTTCCCCACTTGGAGGAATTTACAATTTCCTCTCTTCCTCCTTAGATACACATTATTTTTTTCCTTTCCCAAAGGGCCGAGCCAAGCTTCCACAAAGAAGGAATCAAAGAAGTGTTGCAGGGGATAATAGCACCCACTCACTACCTCCCATGGGAATTTCCTGTAGCTGCTCAGCTTGGGGAGAGAAAGACTCAGGGAGAAGGGATCACATGTAGAAGTTGGTAACAAGCAGGCCAGTGGCTTCTAGGGCCACACCTGGCTGCTTCTCACTGGTAGCTAAGCCAGAGTGTACTTTCCAGAAACTCCCATCCCCTCTGGGCATGGCTGAAACAAATGAGCAGTCTTCCAGGATCTGATCTCAGCCTCCCTTCTTCCCAGCACAGAACCTTGAGTGCCACTAAGTTTGGTAGCACCGTGCTCATGTAAACTAGGAAAGTGCCCTTCTCCAAGGACAGAGACCAAGCAAATGTCCCCTGAGTTAGGGCCACTGCTATGTTGTAACCTTCTTCTAGATACCTGCTGAAGATCCTTCTTGTCTTCGCCAAAGTTCTGAGCCCATCCTCAAGACCCAACCCAGACTTTTGTAGTGAACTCAGGGATAGACTTACCATCTAGGTTATTCATCCAGCCTTAAAAAGAAAAGTAAAAGTATGGATGGGTGCTTTTTGCTTTGGGGATATCCCTGACTATGCTCAGGGCATTCTGCTGGCTCTGCACTCAGGGATCATTCTTGGTAAGCTTGAGGAACCATATAGGATGCCAAGGATCATACTTGGGTCAGCTGGGTGTAAGGCAAACACCTTACCCATGGGAATAATGTGCTGGCTCCAGGAATGGGTGTTTTGAGCTTTTTGACAAGAATAGCCATATTTAAAAATTTAAAAATATGCAATTCTATTATCATTTTTGTAGACTCCATGAATACATCTTTTGTTCTTAGGCCAGTCCTGGCAGTTCTCAGGGCTTACTACTGGGTATATATGTGTTCAGGGGTCATTCCTGGTGGGCTGTGGGATACAATGATCCTGGGATTGAACCTAGGTTGGCCTTATACAAAGCAAACACCCTACTCACTTACGATCTCCCTGAATATGCTTGTGTTCAGTAGCTTTTTATTGTACGTGTGTGCATAACTGTTTTTGCTATTATTTGCACATGCATTCCTGTATAATATTTTGCGGTTACAATCCCCTGAATTGTGCTCACCCCATTTTAGAGATGGGGACTTATCTCAGGGGAGATAAATCACATCCTAGCAAGCATGGCTAGATTTGGAGCCTGGCTCTTTTAGTTTGTTTTTTGACCTTATTCTGAGCTTAAGACAGTGGTTACTATTTCCTGATCATAGCCCTAAGAATAAACAGACAAGATTCTACCTGATGTAGTGTACCTCTGTATCCACTCACTGATATTTTGCACTAAGCAAAATAGTCCTAGCCCCTGGATAAAGAAATCCAGTGACTAAGATTCTAAGGTTTGACTGACCTGCCAGGGACTAGAAAACGTATTCTCAACTCTTTAGGGTTCCACTGACCCTACAACTACATTACTTGTTTTGTTTTGTTTTGTTTTGGTTTTTGAGTCACACGCAGCAGCACTCAGGGATCACTCCTGGCTCGATGTTCAGAAATTGCTCCTGGAAGGCTCAGGGGACTTTATGGGGTGCCGGGATTCGAACCGCCAACCTTCTGCTTGCAAGGTTGCCTTACCTCCATGCTATCTCTCCGGCCCATAACTACATTACTTACCCTGCTGATTTTGCAAGGCTATTTGGAGCCCACACTAGAGGGAAATTCTTACAACTTTCTGGCAAAAAAGTGAAGTTCTTGGCATGCCACAGGAAGAAAAATGCAAGCACCTTCCCAGGAGGCTGTTCCTTGATTACCACCAGAGTAGTGGCCAGGTCAGGATGCCAATACAACATCCCAGAGGGTTACTGAGCTTTTTTTCGTAAGGGCATTACCAGTTAATCCATTGCTCCCCTGGTAATACCTCTGCTGCCCAGTTCAACTCGTCACGTTTCTTCTCTTTGGCCCTGAGATTTCTGGGCCCTGCTTCAGGTTTCCATCACTGGATTGTTCTGGACAAACTTTCAAGTTTAAAGACAATCAAGAGCTGACCATTGTAGACCAGTGCTGTGGTTTGTGGTCCCCCTCAGCCAGCACACATTGGCCAATATTTGAGACATGGCAGTGAGGGAAGAGGCTGTTGTCATTACCATCTAATGTGGCTTTAGCATCACAGGATAAGTCTCCTCCCCCACAGCAGTGAATTAACTGATCTCCTAAACCAGTCAAGGTCGTGACCTTCAATGGTAAATGATGATGATCGTTAATGATGAATGGATTTGGGTTTGGGAACATTGACTAGCTATCAGATCTGGGCTTGGGCTTGTTCATGAACCTTCTCTTTGAAGAAAACATAGGTGCAGGAGCTAGAATCTCCACTTCATTAACCACCTTCAGAGGCTTCCTGGTAAGACATTTCTTTGGTTTGTTGGAAGTTATGATAAAATACGCCTTGCACACTGTGCCTGACAATGAATGCCAGCCTTGCTCTTTTCTCTTGGACGGGACTGTTACTATACTCACCTGTTCCATAATGCATAGTAAGCACAATTCCATTTGCTTCTGCTTCCACCATATTTTCAACTTTCCAAAGTCATCAAGGGCAAGAACCTTAGTTTTTTTTTTGGGGGGGGGGGGCACACTGGTACCACTCAGGGATTACTCCTGGAAGGCTTGGGGAATATATGAGAAAAATGTTCTATCCACTGTGCTATCACTCCAGCCCCAAAACTTAGATTTTGGGTCCTTCTGTAGAGTTCCTGAGATGACCATCTTTAAAGGTACACAAACTGAATCTATTCTTATTTTATTTTGGTTTTTGGGTCACACCCAGTAGCGCTCAGGGGTCACTCCTGGCTCCACCCTCAGAAATCGCCCCTGGTAGGTTCAGGGGACCATATGGGATGCCAGGATTCGAATCACCATCCTTCTGTATGAAAGGCAAATGCCTTACCTCCATACTATCTCTCTGGCCCCCTTTTTTAACTTTTGTATTGATTGATTGGCATTGGGCCACACCCGATGGCGCTCAGGAATTATTCCTGGCTCTGCACTCAGAAATCGCTCCTGGCAGGCTGGGGGACCATATGGGATGCTGGGAATCGAGCCAGTTCTCCCCCAGGTCAGCCATATGCAAGGCAAAAGCCCTGCTAGGCTATCTCTCAGTCCCCTGAAACTATTCTTTTTTTTTTTTTTTTTTTTTGGTTTTTGGGCCACACCCAGTAACGCTCAGGGGTTACTCCTGGCTATGCACTCAGAAGTTGCTCCTGGCTTGGGGGACCATATGGGACACCGGGGGATCGAACCGCGGTCCGTCCAAGGCTAGCACAGGCAAGGCAGGCACCTTACCTTTAGCGCCACCGCCCGGCCCCAACCTGAAACTATTCTTAATAAGTCACATTTCTTTGCTGTTAAACGTACTTTATTGGCTGTCTTTCAGCTGTGAGCTTGCAATTAATATTCTTGGTTTAGTTATCTTACAGAAGTTTTTCAGAATTAAGGCTTTCAGAAATGAGATGCTACTTAGAAGTTATTCTCTTTTTTTTTTTTTTGTTTTTTGGGCCACACCCATTTGATCCTCAGGGGTTACTCCTGGCTAAGCGCTCAAAAATTGCCCCTGGCTTGGGGGGACCATATGGGACGCCGGGGGATCGAACCACAGTCCTTCCTTGGCTAGCAGTCCTTTCTTGGCTAGCGCTTGCAAGGCTGACACCTTACCTCTAGCTCCACCTCACCGGCCCCATAAGTTATTCTTTATGAGGGACAGAGTATGGTGGGTATGGTGCTTGCATATGGCCAACCTGAGTTTGATTCCTGACGCCCCATATAGTGCCCCAAGCCTGCCAGGAATGATCTGAGTACAATCAGGCATACACCCTGATCACTAACTAGTATGGCCCCAAAATAAAACCAAGTTTCTTTCTGAAACTGTCCAATTTGAGACTCTGTCTACCAGTGCCTCTGCATTAATCCCATGGGTTGGTCCTGAAGGACATTTCAGCTGTTTTCTCTTGCCTATGTCCTAATTTAGTCAAGTGCATGGAGCCCACTGTGCATCAACTGAGACCAGAGGGTTGATAATACACAGAATTTTATTTATTTGGGATGTTGGGCCACACCAGGCATGCTTAGTGCTTACTACTGGCTCCACACTCAGGAATCACTCACTACTCATGATGCTAGCAGACCGTATGGGATGACGAGGATCAAACCCAAGTTGGTTGTGACGAAGGCAAATGCCACACCCACTGTGCTCTCTGGCCCCTACACAAAAACTTGTTTTTAGGTTTAAAAAATTTATTTAGGGCCCGGAGAGATAGCACAGCGGCGTTTGCCTTGCAAGCAGCCGATCCAGGACCAAAGGTGATTGGTTCGAATCCCAGTGTCCCATATGGTCCCCCGTGCCTGCCAGGAGCTATTTCTGAGCAGACAGCCAGGTGTAACCCCTGAGCACTGCCAGGTGTGGCCCAAAAACCAAAAAAAAAAAAAAAAAATTTATTTAAGGGCCCGGAGAGATAGCACAGCGGCGTTTGTCTTGCAAGCAGCCGATCCAGGACCAAAGGTGATTGGTTCGAATCCCGGTGTCCCATATGGTCCCCTGTGCCTGCCAGGAGCTATTTCTGAGCAGCCAGCCAAGAGTAACCCCTGAGCAACGCCGGGTTTTTTTTTGTGGCCCAAAAACCAATATATATATTTAAACACTGTGGTTTATAAGATTGTTCATACTATATTTTCTCAGTTAAAAGTTGTTCATAATTGAATTTTAGTCAGTGTACAATACCCTTCATGAAATTCTTTTTTTTCCCTCTCCCAACCCTCCAGTGCATTTCCTCTTTTCCTTTTGGCCACACCAGTGGCACTCAGGGGTTATTCCTGGCTCTGCACTCAGAAATTACTTCTGGCAGGCTCAGGGGACCATACAGGATGTATGGCCACATGTAACGTAAACACCCTAGCTGTTGTGCTATCACTTTGGCCCCGTGCACAAAATTCTTAAGCACTTAATCTTTAGAAAAGACCCATTTTACCCCTAACAAAAAGCACATATTTTACGCAAACTCCTTAAGCACAGGGACTGTGTTCCTCATCTGCTTTATTCAAAATATTTAGGGGCTGGAGCGATGGTGCAGCGGTAGGGCCTTGCACGCGGCTGACCCAGGATGGGTTCAATCTCCTGGGTGTAACCAGGTGTGCCCTCCCACCAATATTTAGGTTCTCTGAAGAGGTTGAGAATGAAATGATAAAATGAAGACAAATGCAGATAGGTGGAGGTCTCCTCTACCTCTCAGATGCTGTACATTTTCCTACAGAAGCCAAATCATTGTGTGGCCAAAATGAAATAAGATGAGATGGTCTGGCAATGAAAGACTGAAGCTGGACCAAAGGAAAATACCAAACTCTGCCAATTCTATTCTTTTTTTTTTTTTTTTTTGGTCTTTGGGTCACTTCTGGCAATGCTCAGGGATTACTCCTGGCTCCATGCTCAGAAATCGCTACTGGCAGGATCGGGGGACCATATGGGATGCCGGGATTCGAACCAATGACCTTCTGCATGAAAGGCAAACGCCTTACCTCCATGCTATCTCTCTGGCCCCCTGAGCCTTAGTTTCCACATTTGTAAAACAGGTACAATAATGGTACTACTCATTCATATACCTGTTGAGATAACAAATGAATTAAATTCATTTATTTTAATTTATTTAACTTATCCTTAGTATATAGCTCAGTGCAATTAAGTTCTTCAAAAAAAATGTATTTTTTGGTTTTTGGGTCACACCTGGCATTGTTCAGGGTTTACTCCTGACTCAGTGCTCAGAAATCACTCCTGGCAGGCACGGGGGACCATATGGGATGCTGGGATTTGAACTACCATCAGCCCTGGGTCTGTCGCTTGCAAGGCAAACGCCCTACCGCTATACTCTTTCCGGCCCCTCTTAAAAAATATTGCACGTTGGGCCAGATATAGTACATTAAGGTGCTTGCCTTGCAACCAGTCACCCTGAATTCAATCCCTGGTTGTCCCTTGAGCATCATCAGGAGTGATCACTGAGCAGAGCCAGGGATAAGCTCTAAAAAACAACAATAGGGGCTGAAGTGGTAGCACAGCAGGTGGGGCACTTGCCTTGCACATGGCCAACCCAGGTTTGATCCCAGAATCCCATATGGTCCCCCAAACCTGCCAGAAGTGATTTAAGTGCATAGAACTAGGAGTAATACCTGAGCACCACCAGATGTGTCTCCCCCAATTGTATGTATTGGGGCAGAATAGAGAGCATAGCAGGTAGGGAGTTTACCTTGCACACAGCCAACTGTATAGCTCCCCCAGCACTGCCAGAAGTGATTACTGAATGAGAAGCCAGGAGTAACCCTGAGCATCACTGGGTGTGCCCACCCCATCTCCAAACAGCCTATCGATTAATGGCAATGCAGCTTTTCAGCTCTAGATAGTTCCTCATCACCAATGGATGACCTATTCTATTTTCTTTGTCCCACCTTTCCACCAAGGCCCTCCCCAAGGCCAAAGGACAGAGGCGAAGGCTTTTGGGTTTAGAGAAACATTATGTTTAATGATAAAGCTCAGCACACTCCAGCACTAGGTGTGGCCTGGAGTCGAAGCAGCAGGGATGGGTAGGTGCCCCCCATGGAGCCTCACATGGCGAAGAGGATGAGGAAGGCGACCATCAAACAGAAGAGTCCCATGGCCTCAGACAGGGCAAAGCCCAGGATGGCATAGGAGAAGAGCTGCTGCTTGAGAGATGGGTTCCTGCAGAGATTGGGCAGAGTTGATGCCAGTTCAAGGAAGGGAAGGGGTTGAGGGTATGGGTGGTTGAGGGCAGGGAAAACTGGAACAGGAAGAGGATCTGGCCTATCTGGGGCCATAAGTACACAGAGCAACTAACATGGCAAGTCAAAGTAAAATGGGGGGGGGGGGAGGGGGTAATCAAAACAGGAGATAAGAGAAATCAACCAAAATCTAAAGGGATATCCTCTTGCTGAGTCTCCCCTGGCACCCTTCACCCCCAACTTACCTGGCATAACCAATGATTAAGCTGCCAAACACGGTTCCAATGCCAGCACCTGAGCCAGCCACACCTACGGTGGCGGCTCCAGCACCAATAAATTTGGCGGCTGTGTCAATGTCCCGGGAGACCACGCTGGTCTGGAACTCCCGTCTGGCCAGCTGGAGTGGGGAGCTGTTGTAAGAAGGCTGAGGCTGAGAGGAAAGAGCAAATAAAAGGAGTGATAGCAAGGAGATAGACAGCAGGGCACAGAGAACTGCGACTCCGCCCCTTCACCCTACCCACCTGAGCTCTGAAACTACTGGCAAACCGCCCAAAGGGCAGGCCGGAAGACTAGGACTGCACACTATTCTGGGAGTTAGTCTTGGGGGTTGTTTCTAGTGGGAGCTAAGGAAACCTCACTTTTGAACAAGCTTCTCAGAATGCTCACTTGGGAAGATTTTAAACAATGAAAAAAACCCAGGATTTCCTAAGTTTCCACCCCAATTAGCCTAAGGGCAGCTCACCTCACTTGAAGGACACCTGTTTGGGGGAAATCATTAGGGTGACCTTTTTCCCTTACCTGTTTAGATGGGATCTCGGGCCTGTTCAGGAAGGAGGCAGACACAGGCCTAATAAGACCCCTGGTACAACAGCGGATCTATAAAAGCAGAAAGACACAACATCACCCCCCAACCTAAGTCAGGGAAGGAAAAAAAAAATACCAAAAATTCGCACTGTTAAGCCCTGTGGAAAATCAATGATAAATCTTATAAAAGCCCAATATATCTCACAGTCAAGTCACAGATTCCTGCCTTTACCAGAGAGGCCTGCTTCACAGAGAACTGTCCCAAGATCCTGGCAGAGTCAGCAGTGGCAAACTTCCCATTAAAACCGAGGTACCAAAGTTCACTTCTTTAGGTCTGGCCCTAATTGTAACCAGAATATAACAAGTTATCTCCCCAATATTCTAGCAGGTACAGGGTGGATTTGTACTCAAGTCATCAAAGGACTCAAAAGGGGGAACACTGGCTAAAAACGTTAATGCCAAACACCCCGAATGAAACAACAGGTCATGATGCCTGTGATTCCTAATAACCAGGGCCTTAGAACTACATTCTTGCAATTTTCCAAGAAATAAAATACCGTAGCTCTCAAGCTCAACAAAGCCTTGGGAACGAACATCTGGGAATTCTAAGCACTACAGCTGCAAGGGTTCTGCCTATATGCAGAATCCCAAAGTCTAACGAATTGCTCCAGGGTTCAGCCATAGCATCATGATTTTTAAAAACTCCCCATATGATTCCAAAGTACAGCCAAGATGGAGAACTACCGATTTAATGGAGCTCATCGGCTATGGCCAACTCAGACGCTGTGGGTAAAGGTCAGATCAAGAATCTGATGACATTCCAAAGCCAAGATAGCTAGATTTGCAGGGCCTAATAAGGGGGTTAACTGCATTGCATCCTAGGTCCTCCCCCAAAAGCGATTTTCATTAGGATGTCAAGCTTCTCTCTGCTCATTCATTAATTACGAATGGATCCCACACATGTATTTCATAAATCCCATTCGAGTCGTTGCTTACCAGAGCCGGAGTAACGAGCAGTGTCCCGGAGGTCTGCATTTTTTCAGTCTATAGAGGTGGGGGGAAAGAAAAAAATTCAACCACTGACAGCTCGGCTGTTTGCTTATTAGAGTGGCGACCTTCAGTCGTCCCCTTTACCCGACTCGTCCTCCCTTGGACCACCTTCTTCTCCTAACCGTGTCCCCCAAATGCAGGAAGGTATTAGAGGTCAGAGACGCCGAGGGAATTCCTGGGCCACCACTTTGGGGCACGAGGGGTTTTGCAAAAAGGAAGGTCACCGAGATCGGAAGTCAAGGCATGGAGGCCTGAGTCCCAGGAGGGAACGATTGCCAAAGAGGAGGATTTCCCAGGAGGATTGGAAGCAGATATTGGGCAAGCCGTGGACCCAGGAGCTGCCCATTTTGCACAAGTGTCTAGGCCCGCCTCTGCCAAGACGGCTTAAGCGTTCATTACCGTTGGAAGTGAGCAATTTTAATTGATCAGGCTATGAAAGCTCACCGCTTCTCAAGGCCTAGAGGCAAAGAGCCCTCCAACCCAAGCCGAACCCAACCCGGGCCGATCGCTTGCAGCACAGGCCCCCAAGTCACCTGCGCTCCCACTGCCCAGCTGCCCCTGCTCCGACCACAGCGTTGCCCAGCTCAAGGTGACTGACTCACCTCCTCGCTTTAGCTCTAGGTCTCAGCGCTCAGCTCCCCCTACCCACGTGGTCTGGGAATCCCGCTCTCTCATTGGCTGCGACGCCGCCGCTCTCCTATTGGCTGCTGTCTTCCGTTCCTCCTCTCTCATTGGCTCTCCGCGGCAGCTTCCTCTCGCTCGCCACCAGCGTTTCGTGGCAGGTCCCGTCTCCTTGCGGGTAAGGGCGGGGCTTGCCTTCGAGGTGTCGCTTCCCATTGGTCGAGCCTCGAAACACTCGACCATAGAGTCGGCGGGACGCGGCGTGTCCATAACCTCGCGCACAAAATGGCGGTCGATGTAAGGAGCGCAGTAAAAGGCGTGGGGAGAGATGACCGGACGTCCGACGCACACAGACACGTGACCTTTGATCTACTCTTTCATTCGAGCGCCGCAAGCGCATTGCATTTTGGGACTTGTAGTCCGAGAATGGGTGAAATCCCGCGAGACGTTCTTTCCCCAGGCAGCGAGAGCCCACGCCTTTGCAGTCTTTACCGCTGTAAGGATTTATGTGAGGCTTCCTCTTGCTGGGATGCTAAAACCCAGCTCTTAGCTTGCAGGTTCTCTCATGGGCGAAATATATAAAAATTTTGTGGCCTTCCGCTGTTTGGAAATCGTGGACTAGCAACCAGATTTTTGGGAGACCCACACTTGATGATGTTTTAGGGCTACTCTGTGCAGATTGTTCTGGAGCCACTCCTAAGTGAGCCATTTCCCCACAGATGGGTTTGCAATTATAAAATATATTGCATAAACAATATAATAAGGATAAAATGATAACCGATACGAAAGCGAACTCAGGCTAGAACAGGGAGATGGGGGAGGGGGGCCAGAGAGATAGCACAAGGGTTAGGGCGTTTGCCTTACACGTGGCTACCCTGGTTAGATCCCCAAGCATCTCATTTGGTCCCCACCCCCTTGCCTGCCAGGAGTAACCTTTGAACGATGGCCTGTGTATCTAAAACTTAGTCCTTACCACCACCACCATCAATTGTAGGGAGAAATGTTGAACTTTAGGTATAAAATGAAAGTTAGGTTTTGTTTTGTTTTGTTTTGTTTTGCCTTTTTTTTTTTTTTTTGTGGGGGGGAGTGGCACACCGGTGACACTCAGGGGTTACTCCTGGCTATTCGCTCAGAAATCCTCTCTGGCTTGGGGGACCATATAGGACGCTGGGGGATCGAACCGCAGTCCATCCTAAGATAGCTGCATGCAAGGCAAACGCCCTACCGTTTGCACCACGGCTCTGAACCCTGGAAGTTGTATTTTTGTTTCGTTTTGCTTTGGGGCCACACCCGGTGGTACTAAGGGGTTACTCCTGGCTCTGCACTCAGAAATGGCTCCTGGCAGGCTTGGAGGACCATATGGGATGTCGGGAATGTAACCCAGTTAGGCCACGTACAAGGCCCTACCCATTGTGCTGTAGCTCTGGCCCCTAAAATGGAAGTTTAAACGCATTATTTAGTGTAAACTGATAGTAGATAAAAACCCTAAACAAAGGTGTTCCCCCAACTTCCTCTTCTCTGGAACCTCTTCTTTTGGTATATAAAAGCCCACCTGGATTACAGGATCTTCCACCACCCTGGTGAATTTGATTCTGGATTAAAAAAAAAAAAAGCAGTTCTGGCTTTGGCAGGTGCAGAGGGAGCACATGACAAAGAGAGGCCATGAAGCAAAAAGCAGACTAACTCCGATGAATCCCTTTCCTAACTGGCTTGGTATTATTTCTTTGCTGCTACCCTGCTTCATCAGACCCATCTCCTGAATGGTTAGAAACACGGTGCTAGGGGCCTGAGCGGTGGAGCAAGTGGCAAGGAGTCTGCCTTGCCCACTCTAGCCTAGGACGGACTGTGGTTCGATCCCACGGCCTCCCATATGGTCCTCAAGCCAGGAGTGATTTCTGAGCGCATAGCCAGAAGTAACCCCTGAGCGTTACTGGATGTGGCCCAAAACTCAAACAAACAAACATACAAACAAACAAAAACCAGGTGCTTAAGGCACCTCGATTATATTTTGGGGGAAACTATATGGGGCACAGTGGATTGAATCTGGGTCAGTTGTGTTCAAGGCATGGACCCTACCTGTTACACTATCTCTCCAGCCCCACAACATAAATGCCTTAGCCCTTGTACTATCTCTCCAACCCCTAAAGCATAAATTCTTGATCTTTATTGTCAGGCACTATTCCATCTTAAGTTAGAAAGAACTCCAAAGAGCTAGAGAAGGGAATAGATTTAGGCTGCAGAGGTAAGATGGTGGTTAAGGGAGTTTACTTTGCATGATGCTAACCCAGGTCCCAATCCTCAACACTATATATCATTCTCTAAACACCACCAGGGTTCAGTGCACCTAGGCAAAAATAGTGTCTGAGCATAGTCTAGGTTTATGTAACCTCTCTTTGGGGAACTGAAGTGGGTTATGTGGCAGATACCTCTCTGGGGGCTGATGAAAATTTCAGGCTGACCAGTTAAGATTACCTCCAGGAGTGATCCCTGAGCTTAGAGTCAGGAATAAGTCCCAAGCACCACCAGGTGTGGCCCCCAAATAAAATAAATAAAAATATTAAAATAGGGGTTGGAACAGTGATGCCTTTAAGCAGTAGGGCATTTGCCTTGCACATGCTAACCTAGAACGGACTTTGGTTTGATCCCCTGGTGTCCCATATGGTCCCCCAAGCAAGGAGATATTTATTTACTTATTTATTTATTTATTTTTAGTTTTTTGGCTTTTGGGTCACACTCGGCGGCACTCAGGGGTTACTCCTAGCTCTACTCTCAGAAATCACTCCTGGCAGGCGTGGGGGACTATATGGGATTCCAGGATTCGAACCACCGTCCTTCTGCATGCAAGGCAAACACCCTACCTCCATACTATCTCTAGGAGAGATTTCTTTTTTTTTTTTTTTTTTTTGGTTTTTGGGCCACACCCGTTTGACGCTCAGGGGTTACTCCTGGCTATGTGCTCAGAAATCGCCCCTGGCTTGGGGGGGACCATATGGGACGCCGGGGGATTGAACCGCGGTCCGTTCCTTGGCTAGCGCTTGTAAGGCAGACACCTTACCTCTAGCGCCACCTTCCCGGCCCGGAGAGATTTCTTTTTCTTTTCTTTTTTCTTTTTGGTTTTTGGGTCCACCCGACAGCGCTCAGGGGTTACTCCTGACTCTATACTCAGAAATTGCTCCTGGCAGGCTCGGGGGACCATATGGGATGCCGGGATTCGAACCACCATCCTTCTACATGCAAGGCAAATGCTTTACCTCCATGCTATCCGAGGAGAGATTTCTGAGTGCATAACCAGGAGTAATAATTCCCTGAGCATCACTGGGTGTGGTCCCAACCCCCCAAATTAAAATATTAAAATAATATTACTGGGAGCTGGAGAGATAGTACAGTGTCCGCGTGTCTTGAATGCAGCCAATGCAGTTTTATCCCAGTATCCCATATGGTTTCTGAGCCCATCAGGAAGTCCTGAGTGTAGAGCCAGGAGTAACCCCTGAGTACCACTGGGTATAGCCCCAAACTGCCCTCCAAGATAGTATTACCAGTTCTTACTTTTAGAAATATGAGATGCTGGGCCAGAGAGATAGCATGGAGGTAAGGCATTTGCCTTGCATGCAGAAGGACAGTGGTTCGAATCCCGGCATCCCATATGGTCCCCAGAGCCTGACAGGAGTGATTTCTTTTTTTTTTTTTTTTTTTTTTTTTGGGTTTTTGGGCCACACCCATTTGATGCTCAGGGGTTACTCCTGGCTATGCGCTCAGAAGTCGCTCCTGGCTTGGGGGACCATATGGGACGCCGGGGGATCGAACCGCGGTCCGTCCTAGGCTAGCGCAGGCAAGGCAGGCACCTTACCTCTAGCGCCACCGCCCGGCCCCTAAGTATAATATTTTTTTTTTTTTTTTTTTTTTGGTTTTTGGGCCACACCCGATAACGCTCAGGGGTTACTCCTGGCTATGAGCTCAGAAGTTGCTCCTGGCTTGGGGGACCATATGGGACACCGGGGGATCGAACCGCGGTCCGTCCAAGGCAAGCGCAGGCAAGGCAGGCAGGCACCTTACCTTTAGCGCCACCGCCCGGCCCAGGAGTGATTTCTATGTGTAGAGTCAGGAGTAACTCCTGAGCACTGCTGGATATGATCCCCCAAAAACAAAAAAAACAAACAAAGAAATATGAGATGCTGGGGCTGGAGAAATAGCACAGCGGTAGGGTGATTGCCTTGCATGCAGTTGATCCAGCACTAACAGTGGTTTGATTCCTGGCATCCCATATGGTCCTCTGTGCCTACCAGGAGCAATTTCTGAGCACAGAGTTAGGAGCACCGCTGGGTGTGACACTCCCACCCCAAAAGAAATAAGAGATTCAATAAATGGTAGGCATTAGTTAGTAGTTGATTAATGCTTCCATTTGGATAGATGTATTTTCTCTTTTTTCTCCCTCTTCCCTGTCACTGTGCCCCCCTCCTTATTTTTTGCACACTCTAGGTTGGTCTGCTAACACACATAGGTTATAGTGCTCATCAGGAACACACACTTTAGTTGCAGTGCTTGCACACACCTAGTTGCGGAGTGTAGGAAATGGCATGTTCCCTAGTGCTGCGGGGAATCCCAGAGAGCACAGTGCTTCCAGGGTTGCACTCAGCATGTGGGGCTCTGGTAGGGATCAAACTTGGCAGCAAAGCAGTGCTCTATCAATTAAGCTAATCCAGGATCCACAATTATATCTATATCTATATCTATTTTTTTTTTTGGCGGAGGGAGAATGGCTGCACATGCAGCAATACTCAGAGAACCCTACTGGCTCTATGTTCAGGGGCTGTGCTTAGTGGTGCTCAGGGGACCAAATGTGGGGCTGAGATTGAACCCAGGTAGGTGATTTAGTTTTTTTTTTTTTTTTTTTTTGGTTTTTGGGCCACACCCGGTGACGCTCAGGGGTTACTCCTGGCTATGCGCTCAGAAGTCGCTCCTGGCTTGGGGGACCATATGGGACGCCGGGGGATCGAACCGCGGTCCGTCTCCTAGGCTAGCGCAGGTAAGGCAGGCACCTTACCTCGAGCGCCACCGCCCGGCCCCATGATTTAGTTTTTTGGGCCACACCTGGCAGCGCTCAGGGGTTGCTCTTGACTCTGCACTTAGAAATCGCTCCTGGCAGGCTCGAGGGACGATATGGGTTGTTGGGGATTGAACCTGGGTCTGTCCCAGGTCATCTGTGTGTAAGACAAATGCCCTACTGTGCTATACTATTACTCCGGCCCTCACAAGTTATATTTTCATGGGAATCAGTCTTTTTTATTTTTTTCCTTCTGTGCCACACCTAGTGGTGCTCAGGGCTTATTCTTTTTTTGTTTTTGTTTTTGGGCCACACCTGGCGGTGCTCAGGGGTTACTCCTGGCTGTCTGCTCAGAAATAGCTCCTGGCAGGCACAGGGGACCATATGGGACACCAGGATTCGAACCAACCACCTTTGGTCCTGGATCGGCTGCTTGCAAGGCAAACGCTGCTGTGCTATCTCTCCGGGCCCTCAGGGCTTATTCTTGACTTTACATTAGGGACCACTTCTGGTGGGGTTCAATCCTGGGATCATTCACGAGAGATTATTCCTGGTGGGACTTCCAGAATTATAGGGCGGGGTTCAAACCTGGTTTGATCCCATGCAGTGCAAGCATTCTATCCACTATATTGTCTCCTCCCCTACCATATTGTTATTTTGTTTGTTTGTTTTTCTTTTAATTTGGTGGGGTTTTCTTTATTCCCATTGATTTGTGCAACTTTACATAAGAAAAATAAATCGGGGCTGGGACGGTGGCGCTAGAGGTAAGGTGTCTGCCTTGCCAGCGCTAGCCTAGGATGGACCACGGTTCGATCCCCTGGCGTCCCATATGGTCCCCCAAGCCAGGAGTGACTTCTGAGTGCATAGCCAGGAGTAACCCCTGAGCGTCACAGGGTGTGACCCAAAAACCAAAAAAAAAAAAAAAAAAGAAAAAGAAATCGACTATGAGCAGAGCTATTAATTCATCACTCATTCGTTGACAATGTGCATCACTGATTCAGTGTTATTATGGAAGATAGATTAACAGATAGTCCCAAGCCTCCTACCAATTTAAATAAAAATTACAAAATGTTTGAAATCTTATTCTGGAACACAAAGGGCATTTGACTCCCAACTTCTGTTCTTTGTAGAACAAGAACAAGATATTCCTGTTATTGACATGCATAAGTACATCAGATGCTCTTTTTTTGTTGTTTATTTTATTTTATTTTATTTTATTTTGGCCACATCCCATGGTGCTCAAGTCTTACTCTTGACTCTGAACTCCTGGGGCTCAGGGCACCATATGTGGTTCTGGAGGTTGAGCCCTGTTAGCTGCATTTAAGTTAAACATTTTACATGCTGTACTATTAATACCACCCCTGTGCTCTGAATTTAATACCATCTCTCTCTAGCCATATTGGTTTGGAGCATCAGGTATATATATATATGGCCCTTGACCTGCTGGAGACTGAGCTGGCAAGATGCTGACAAGATGCTTTTCTTTAAGTCTAATTTAATAAACAGGAAAGGTAGTTTTATGACACACCCCTAGTCTGGAAGAGGGAGAGAGGGAGAGAGAGCTGGGTTTGGGACCAAGGTAAGGTCAGACTGAGGGCCAGGTACAAGGAACAGGTAAAGAAGGTAAAAGAAGGTAAAAGGATAAACTATTCAGGAAAATACAGCTGAGCCCCCTAAAAATCAGAGAGCAAGCCTCAGCCAAGAGTAGAAACTGTTTGCCTGTCCACAGCTCACAAACTGCCATTCACAACTCCCACCTTCAACTCCCAGTCAAGCCTCACTCGGGGTGAGGTTTTGTGCCCTCTGCCCTTGTCAAACTTCCAGCCAGTGACAGTTGATTAAGGTCTTTCTTAAAGGAGTAGGACCTTTTTATGGCTGGTGTTACAGGGTTAATACAGTAGGACAAGAGATAAAACTCACTTTTCTAGTAATTGGAGGCTTAAGTGAGAATTGGTGCTGCTAAAACAATGCTGCTTCTTTGGATGCGAACACCACACCAAATGACTGGGAGACAGACCTGTGGCTCTGCCTTTTAGGAGCCCAGAGTTAGAACAAAATGTGCAGTCTTAGTTTGCTGTGACTGTATGCAACCTGGTCACCACAGAAACAACAGTGGGGGGAAGGAAGGGAAGATAAAACATAACGTTAAAGATATAATTAAAAGGACCAAAGAGATAGCATGGAGGTAAGGCATTTACCTTTCATGCAGAAGACCATCGGTTTGAATCCCGACGTCCCATATGGTCCCCTGTGCCTGCCAGGAGTGCTCAATTTCTGAGCATGGAGCCAGGAGTAACCCCTGAACACTTCTGGGTGTGACCCAAAACCCACCCCCCCCACACACAAAAAGATATAATTAAAAATTAGAAAATAGGGGCCGGAGAGATAGCATGGAGGTTGGGCATTTGCCTTGCATGCAGAAGGATGGTGGTTCGAATCCCGGCATTCCATATGGTCCCCCGAGCCTGCCAGGAGCCATTTCTGAGCATAGAGCCAGGAGTAACCCCTGAGCGTTGCCGGGTGTGACCCAAAACAAACAAAAAAATATTAGAAAATAGGGGTCAGAGTGATAGTATAGTCGTAAGGCATTTGCTTTGCATGGGTCCAACACAGGACGGACCCCGGTTCAAGTCCCGACATTCCATATGGTCTCCTGAGCCTGCCAGGAGTGACTTCTGAGCGCAGAGCCAGGAATAACCTCTGAGTGCTGTCGAGTGTGACCCAAAAACAAACAAACAAAAAAAAAAACAAAGTAAATGAAAACAAGAAACTTAAGTATGGAGACTGGAAAATAGTTAAAGGGATGGATCACAGACTTTGCATGCAGAAACCCTGGGCTCAGTCCCTAGCACCACACTATCTGATCACTGCTTAGAAATAACTAACTAATGGGCCCGGAGAGATAGCACAGCGGCGTTTGCCTTGCAAGCAGCCGATCCAGGTCCTAAGGTGGTTGGTTCGAATCCCGGTGTCCCATATGGTCCCCTGTGCCTGCCAGGAGCTATTTCTGAGCAGACAGCCAGGAGTAACCCCTGAGCACTGCCGGGAGCGACCCAAAAACCAAAAAAAAAAAAAAAAAAAAAAAAAAAAAAAAAAAAAAAAAAAGAAGTAACTAACTTCCAATCATCAAGCTGGAGAAGCCTCAAACACAGCTGGATGTGGTTCCCAAAGTAATAACTAAGTAAAATAAAATTTGTGTGTTTAAAAGGATTAGAAACAGCCCGGAGAGATAGCACAGCGGTGTTTGCCTTGCAAGCAGCCGATCCAGGACCAAAGGTGGCTGGTTCGAATTCCGGTGTCCCATAGGGTCCCCGTGCCTGCCAGGAGCTATTTCTGAGCAGACAGCCAGGAGTAACCCCTGAGCACCGCCAGGTGTGGCCCAAAAACCAAAAAACAAACAAACAAACAAACAAACAAAAAGGATTAGAAACATAAGAAAAGAGGCTAGAGAGATAGCATTGAGGTAGGGCATTTGCCTTGCATGCAGAAAGACGGTGGTTCGAATCCCGGCATCCCATATGGTCCGCCAAGCTTGCCAGGAGTGATTTCTGAGCATGGAGCCAGGAGTAACCCCTGTGTGCTGCCGGTGTGACCCCAAAACAAAAACAAAACAAAAAGAAAGAAACATAAGAAGCAATAATATATTCTTTTGTTGTTGTTGTTGTTGTTGGTTTTTGGGTCACACCTGGCAGCGCTCAAGGGTTACTCCTGGCTCTATGCTCAAAATCGGTCCTTGCAGGCTCGAGGGACCATATGGGTGCCGGGATTCGGACCACTGACCTTCTGCATGCAAGGCAAATGCTTTATTTCCATGCTATCTCTCCAGCCCCTGAATAATATGTTCTTTTTTTTTTTTTTTTTTTTTGGTTTTTGGGCCACACCCTGTGACGCTCAGGGGTTACTCCTGGCTATGCGCTCAGAAGTTGCTCCTGGCTTGGGGGACCATATGGGACACCGGGGGATCGAACCGCGGTCCGTCCTAGGTTAGCGCAGGCAAGGCAGGCACCTTACCTCCAGCGCCACAGCCCGGCCCCGAATAATATGTTCTTGAGAAATGTTTTTTGTTAGTTAATTTGTTTGGTTTTTGTTTTTGGGTCACACCCGGCAGTGCTCAGGGGTTACTCCTGGCTCTAAGCTCAGAAATCGCTCCTGGCAGGCTCAGGGGACCATATGGGATGCTGGGATTCGAACCATTGTCATTCTGCATGCAAGGCAAACACCCTACCTCCATGCTATCTCTCTGGCCCCCCCAATAAACGTTTAATTTAAATTTAATTTTATTTTTGTCCATACCCAGCAGTGCTCAGTATGGAATATATTGAGGTCCAATTTGTATTGGCTGTATGCAAGATAAGCACCCTACTGTATTATGGCTCTGACACCTGAAAGGTGTTTTAACAAAGAACTTGTTGGAGTTTAAGAGATAGTATATATGGGGCCTGCGAGGTGGCGCTAGAGGTAAGGTGTCTGCCTTGCAAGTGCTAGCCAAGGAAGGACCACAGTTTGATCTCCCGGCATCCCATATGGTCCCCCCAAGCCAGGGCAATTTCTGAGCGCTTAGCCAGGAGTAATCCCTGAGCATCAGGGGTGTGGCCCAAAAAACAAACAAACAAAAAAAAAAAAAAGAAAGAAAAGAGATAGTATATGGGTTATAGTGCTTACTTTACATGTGACCAGCCCAGGTTTGATCCAGGAGTAAGCCCTGAGCACTGCATATGATTCCTGACCAAAAAAACAAAGGTTGAATAAGTAAGTTAGATCTTTTACTTTGAGTTAACATTGAGTCAATATTGAAGTTTGAATAGAGTGAGTGTCTAACTTACCTTTCAGGTTTTTTTGTTTTCATTTGGGGTGGGCACACCTGGTGGCACTCAGGGGTTACTTCTGGCTCTGCGCTCAGAAATCACCCCTGGCAGGCTCGAGGGACCAAATGGGATGCCGGGGATTGAACCTGGTCTGTTCCAGGTTAGCCACATGCAAAGCAAACACCCTCTGTGCTATCGCTCCAGCCCCCAATTTACCTTTTATTTATTTATTTATTTATTTATTTATTTATTTATTTATTTATTTATTTATTTATTTATTTTGGTTTTTGGGCTACACCCATTTGATGCTCAGGGGTTACTCCTGGCTATGTGCTCAGAAGTTGCTCCTGGCTTGGGGGTCCATATGGGACGCTGGGGGATCGAACAGCGGTCCGTCCTAAGCTAGCACTCGCAAGGCAGACACCTTACCTCTAGCGCCACCTCACCAGCCCCCCAATTTACCTTTTAAACAGAAGACTGTGAGAACCAAGTCAGTGAGGTTGGGGCAAAGAGATGAGGACAGGCAGGGATGCCTGTGGAATTAATAGAATAATCTAGAAAAGAGATGAAGGTGGTAGAAGTGGGAATAAATTTGGCTGTGGTTACATCCCTGGAGGATCATGCTCTGTTTTTTGTTTTTGTTTTTGATGGGGGGAGCCACATTCGGTGGCGCTCAGGGATTACTCCTGGCTATGTGCTCAGAAATTGCTCCTGGCTTGGGGAACCATATGGGATGCTTGGGGATCAAACCCCAGTCCGTCCTAGGTTAGTTCGTGCAAGGCAAATGCCCTACCACTGTGCCACTCCTCCAGCCCCATGCTTTTGTTTTGTTTGTTCAGTGCTGGGCTCGAACCCAGGTTTCCTACAGATAAAGGAAGCACTCTGCTTGCTCTTTGCTGGGCATTCTAGCATAATCTGGCCATCATGTTCAAGGGTTTACACCCTTGTTGTGAGTACATGGAGGATTCATACTCCTGGATGTGGGACCGGCACATTTTTAGCTATTCCCTTGGGGTTGAACACCTTGGTGACTGCGCTCATAAGTCCCAGATGTCATGTGCCAGAGTAGCTGAGGTGTGCAGGGTGCATGGCTCTGAGATGGCAGCCCAGAGAGGAGAGATGCTGAATCAGGGCTCACTGCAAATGGGCAGCCATGGGGATCAAACTCCAGACCTCACACTTACAGGGCAGGCACTTTCACTAATGAGACATTTCCTGTATATAATATAAGTAATTATATATGATTATATAACAACTATATAATGTAGTATACGCTATATTCATATATTATATAACACATTATATAAAAGTAATTATGTAATTAATTATATAACAAAATATAATTAGAGAAGGAAGTGGAGTTAATTAATTTTTCTTCAAGATAGAAAAACCTAGAGTAAGCTGGATTTATGCTGATAGCAACCAACACAGGACAGACCCTGTGCTATCGCTCCAGCCCCTATTCTTTATTCTATTTATTTATTTATTTACTTACATCAATATATTTATTTAAGCTCCCTGCTTACAAACATGTTTGAAGGGGGCCAGAGAGATAGCATGGAGGTAGGACATTTATCTTGCATGCAGAAGGACGATGGTTCGAACCTTTGCATCCCATATGGTCCCCTGAGCCTGTCAGGAGCGATTTTTTTTTTTTTTTGTGGTTTTTGGGTCACACCCGGCAGTGCTCAGGGGTTTTTCCTGGCTCTGTGCTCAGAAATTGCCCTTGGGAGGCACGAGGGACCATATGGGACGCCGGGATTCGAACCGATGACCTTCTGCATGAAAGGTAAACGCCTCCATGCTATCTCTCCGGTCCCTCAGAAGCGATTTCTGAGCGTAGAGCCAGGAGTAACCCCTGAGCACAGCCGGGCGTAACCCCCCTCAAAAAAAAAAAAAAAAAAAGCATGTTCGTACTTGAGTTTCAGTCATAAAAAAAGTATATATGGGGCTGGAGCAGTGGTGCATCGGACTGTAGTTTGATTCCCTCGGCACCCCATATGGTCCCCCAAGCCAGGAGCGATTTCTTTCTTTCTTTTTTTTTCAGGCCACACCCGGTGATGCTTAGGGGTTACTTCTGGCTGTGCACTTAAATTGCTCCTGCCTTGGGGGACCATATGGGACACCGGGATCGAACCATGGTCAGTCCTAGACTTCGCCAGCAAGGCCTTACCACTCTGCACCACTGCTCTGGCCCCAGGAGTAACCTCTGAGCATCACCAGGTGTTGCCCAAAAAACAAACTAACAAAATAATGTATACCTCACCTCACCAGTGGAACCTTCCCACCTTATTGCCCTAACTCCTTTCTCCTCCATCCCTGCCTGTCTTCGAGACAGGCATTCTTTTTTTTTTTTTTTTTTTTTTTTGGTTTTTGGGCCACACCCTGTGACGCTCAGGGGTTACTTCTGGCTATGCGCTCAGAAGTTGCTCCTGGCTTCTTGGGGGACCATATGGGACGCCGGGGGATCGAACCGCGGTCCGTCCTAGGCTAGCGCAGGCAAGGCAGGCACCTTACCTCCAGCGCCACTGCCCGGCCCCGAGACAGGCATTCTTTTCTCTCACTCACTATCCTTGTCATGATAGTTGCTAGTATAGTTATTTCTCTAACGACATTCACTACTCTTTGTGGTAAGCTTCATATAATGGGCTGGTCCTTCCAAACCTCATCTCTTTTGTCTCTGGGTATTATTACAATACTGTCTTTTATTTTTCTTAAATCCCACAGGTGAGTGAGACTATTTTGTGTCTATCTTTCTCTCTCTGACTCATTTTACTTTAGCATAATACTTTCCATGTCCATCCGTATATAGGAAAATTTCATGACTTCATTTTTCCTGATGGCTGCACAGTATTCTTTATTTTTTCCTTTAGGTTTTGCATCCTACTGGCAGAACTCAGGGGCTCTTGGCTTTGTGTTCAGGACTTATTCCCAATGATGCTCAGTGGACCATGTAATGGTAAGGATAGAAGGTGAGCAGCCCATTGAACTATCTTTGACTCTGTTATCATATTTTATCATATTTCTTTTTTCTTTTTTCTTTTTTTTTTTTGGTTTTTGGGCCACACCCAGCGGTGCTCAGGGGTTACTCCTGGCTGTCTGCTCAGAAATAGCTCCTGGCAGGCACGGGGGACCATATGGGACACCGGGATTCGAACCAACCACCTTTGGTCCTGGATCGGCTGCTTGCAAGGCAAACGCCACTGTACTATCTCTCCGGGCCCTGTTATCATATTTCTTAAGCAAAAAAATCAAGGGCCAAAGAGATAGTGAAGTGGTAAGGCGTTTGCCTTGCACGTGGCCAATCCAGGGCAAATGGTGGTTCAAGTTCTGGCATCTCAAATGGTCCCTCAAGCCTGCCAGGGGCGATTTCTGAGCAGTGCCAGGAGTAACCCCTGAGAGCCGCTGGGTGTGACCACCCCAAAAAAACCAGAAGTGAGAAAAAAAATTATATATATATATATTGATGAAGGGTTCAATTCATGAAAGAAAAATAATTCTAAACTACACATCTAGGGGCCATAGTGATAGCACAAGGGTCGGGCATTTGCCTTGCATTCAGAAGACCCAGACCCCTGGCATCCTATATGGTCCCCTGAGCATGCCAGGAGCTATTTCTGAGTTCAGAGCCAGGAGTAATCCCTGAGCTCAGCTGGGTGTTGTCCCCAAACCAAAACCAAAACAAAACAAAACAAAAAATAAAAACAACCTATACATCTAGTAATATACATGCTTGGTACCAGTGGCAAAGCTCTAAGAGGAAATTCACTATCACAGTGGGAGATTGAGCACAACTCTGCTAGTAATTGGCACATCCAACAAGCCGATGATTAACTAGGATGTAGGTGATTTGAAGAACATAATTAAACACCTTCGTGTATTGAACTTCTATAGAACTCTTGTGCTCAACAATGAGAGTTTTCCTTCTTTTCCAGCACACATGGAACACTTACAAATATCGACTTCTTCCTAAGCCACAGAACAAGCTTCAATAAATGTCAGAGAATCAATAGCTCCCAAAGCCACCTTCTTTGACCATAATGTAATTAAGAAATCTAAACATTATAAACATGCCATTAGACATTTGGAAAAAGGTCCTTTCCAATATGACCATTGGAGTCAATACCAAAAAAATGGAAGGATGCTGTGTAGAAAATGGGTAGTGAAAATTCACAACCAGGTAGATCTCCTTCAAACGTTCACTACCATTAAACCCACACCTCTTTCAATACAGTCTCACTGACAGATAAGTAGCAATCCTAGCAGGCATTATGTGTCCTTTACTTTCTGGGAAGCAGAGTGAGCAAGTTTGTCATTGTGACCTGCCTATTGCAGGACTTTGCTTGTGTTCTCTGCGTCCTTCAGCACTACAAGAACAATGAGCAGCATCCCTTAAGGAGCCTGGAGCCAAGTCATCTACTTCCTACTGCTAGCACTTTGTTGTTGTTGTTGTTGTTGTTTTGGGACCATATCTCATGGTGTTTATGGTGACTCCTGACTCTACTTTTATGGGTCACTTCTGGCGATGTTCAAGGATGTTGGGGATTGAACTTGGGTCCTGAGTAGGCCACGTGCAAGGTGAACCCTTGTTTTACCCCCTATACCATTGTTCTAGCCCTTACTGATGGCATTTTTATGTGTGGTTTCTTTTTTCTTTTTTTTGGGGGGGGCCACACCTGATGATGCTCAGGGGTTACTCCTGGCTATGCACTTAGAAATCGCTCCTAGCTTGGGGAACTATGTGGGGTGCTGGGGGATTAAACTGAGGTCCATCCTAGGTTAGCACATGTAAGGCAAATGCCTTACTGCCTGTGCCACTGCTCCAGCCCTGTGGTTTCTTTTTTTTGGGGGGGTGGGGTGAGGTCACAATAGCAGTGCTCAGTCACATCAGCTTACTTCTAACTCTGTGCTCTGGGATTACTCCTGGTGGGTTTGAGGGGAATCATATGTGGTGCTGGGGATAGAACCCAGCTCAGTGACATGCAGGGCAGGGCCTTATCTCCTCTTCCATCTCACTGGACCCTTTATGTATGGTTTGGGACTGAGATTTCTCAACATTGGTTTAAGAAAAATCTCAGACTTTCTGTAAAATTTTAGTGGTCAGAATGGACCTTTCATGTAGCTAGGAATTCAAATCAGGAAATTGATCTTCAAGAATTTCCAGACCTGGGGCTGGAGAGATAGCATGGAGGTAAGGCGTTTGCCTTTCATGCAGGAGGTCATCGGTTCGAATCCCGGCGTCCCATATGGTCCCCCGTGCCTGCCAGGAGCAATTTCTGAGCATGAAGCCAGGAGTAACCCCTGAGCACTGCCGGGTGTGACCCAAAAAAAAAAAAAAAAAAAGAATTTCCAGACCTTTTTTTTTTTTTTTTTTTGGTTTTTGGGTCACACCTGGCAGTGCTCAGGGGTTATTCCTGGCTCCAGGCTCAGAAATTGCTCCTGGCAGGCACAGGGGACCATATGGGGCGCCGGGATTCGAACCGATGACCTCCTGCATGAAAGGCAAACGCCTTACCTCCATGCTATCTCTCCGGCCCCGAATTTCCAGACCTTTTAAAAAGTTTTTGGTTTTGGGACCACCCCCAGAAATGCTAAGGCTCTTTTACAGGAATCACTCTTGGAGGGCTCACAGGACCATATGAAATGCTGGGGTTCAAACCTGAGTTAGCTGCATTCAAGGCCAATGTCCTACCTACTGTATCTGACCCTGAGAATTTCCGACTTAGGGGCCCGGAGAGATAGCATGGAGGTAAGGTGTTTGCCTTACTTGCAGAAGGTCGGTGGTTCGAATCTCAGCATCCCATATGGTCCCCTGAGCCTGCCAGGAGCAATTTCTGAGCATAGAGTCAGGAGTTAACCCTGAGTGCTGCTGGGTGTGACCCAAAAACAAAAAACAAAACAAAACCAAAAAAAAAAAAAAAAAAAAAAAGAATTTCCGACTTAGTAAAAATTCTGAATTGGTTGTGTCCAGAAACTTCTGCTCCTGTACACTAATTATTATTATTATTATTATTATTATTATTATTATTATTATTATTATTATTATTATTATTTTGTGCCACAACTAGGTTACTCTTGGCTCTGTCCTCAGCAATTACTCCTGCCAGTTCTTGGTGGATTCTGGGGATAGAACCCAGATCTATAGGATTTTCTGGGAGGGACTGGGACGGTGGCGCTAGAGGTAAGGTGTCTGCCTCACAAGTGCTAGCATAGAACGGACTGCAGTTCCATCCCCTGGCGTCCCATATGGTCCCCCCAAGCCAGGAGCGATTTCTGAGCGCATATCCAGGAGTAACCCCTGAGCGTCAAAAGGGTGTGGCCCAAAAACCAAAAAAAAAAAAAAAAAGGATATTCTGGGGATTGAATGTAGGTCAACCTACATGCAAAGCAAATGCCTTATCTGCTGTATTATCTCTCCAGTTCATCTGCCTCTCAACATTAATTGGTCTTCACTTAAGATCTTTTTTTTTTTTTTTTTGGTTTTTGGACCACACTCGGTAGCATTCAGGGGTTACTCCTGGCTATGCGCTCAGAAGTCACTCCTGGCTTGGGGGACCATATGGGACGCCAGGGGATCAAACCGCGATCTGTCCTAGACTAGCGCTGGCAAGGCAGACACCTTACCTCTAGCGCCACCTCGTCGACCCCCACTTAATATCTTTAACTTTAGGGAATGACAAACTTCAGGGTGACAAACAGTGGTGGTCAGGGAGTCTGAGTGAAAGAAGTCTTTCCTTTTCTAGTCAGTTTTGGTGGCACAGGGGCCAGGTCTTTGAAAATGAGAATCAATTTTACATTTGTTCAGAAGAAGGAACTCAATGGAAGACATGATACTTGGAGAAATTTGAGGCTATTATATTAATTCATCAATTAATTAATTTGGTGCCACACCCAGGTATGTCCCGAATTTACTCCTTGCTCTGTGCTTAGGGACCACTCCTGGTAGAGCTCAGGGATTGTGGTAGGATTGAACGTAGGTCTACTTCATGCAAGGCTAGTGCCCTGCCCTCTGTACTATCTCCATGGCTCATCATCATCATCTTCATCATCATCATCATTCTTATTATTTTAAAAGCCAACTTCAATCTTAGGAAATTATGTTGCTTCTGTCTTCAAAATCCATAGTGCTTGCTTTGCATGCAGCTGATCTGGGTTTGATTTCTGGCTCTCTGTATGATTCCCTGAGCATCACCAGGCATAAGTCTTGAGTCTAGAGTCAGAAGTAAGCCTTGAGCATCACTGGGTGTGGCCCCAAAATAAAAACCAAAACCAAAACCTATAGAGATCTTTTCTCCACACCTCCTATGCTATCTATCAAGCCCAAACACCCTTCATTTCCTTATAAGGATGCCACAGAGGAGTTGTAACACTTGCCAGCTCTAACCTGCTTCCTTATCATACATATTTATCTCACCCAGCAGCTGGAGAGATTCTAAGATATGAATACACTACTTTCTGCCAGACAGATTGTTCCATGGACTGGAATACATGTTTTGCATACAGGAGGCCAGGGTTCAACCCCATCACCATATAGTGCCTGGAAGATTACCCAGCAGTAAGCCCCCAAGCATCAAATTGGGAGTGTCTTATGAGCACCAGCAGGTGTGGACTCAAATCCATTTCCCTCACCCTAAATACACTATGTCACCCTCTTCCCCAAATCCTGCAATAATTTCCCATTTCCTTCCTAGTAGAAGTGAAACACCATTCTTTCAGGTCCCCTATCTAACTTCCTCTCCTACAACACATCCTTCTAGACTTTTGGTTGCTGCTTGAACAAGCTCTTGTTTGTCCCCTTTAAATCCACTTAGTTCACACCCTAGTTCCTTTCAAGATTTTGCTCAAATCTCACCTTTTTATTGAGGCCTGATCTGCCTTTCCTATTTATATTTGCAATCAGACTTCCTTATTCTCCCCCAAATGCCACCTAGATTACATTGTTGTGGAAATTCCCACCAGAAGCCAGTGAAAAACCAAGAAGCATGCCTTGACAAGTGGGAAAACATTGTTTTAATTACACTAGCTGATCTGGTGAGCTGCTGCTCCAGAACTAGGCCTAGAACCAACGTGAAAGCTCCATTTTCTAGAATATTTGATGGGGGATGGGAGATTTGCAGGCATTGGGCAGAAAAGTATAGAAGCAGAAATTCCCATGCAAAGCAGGGTCTAGACCACTTCAGGGATATTAACATATTGTACATTCCCAGATTACCAAGGTTACAAAACTGGACTAGGACCATCTCAAGGACATCCAGAATGCATTCCAGGGTTATGTCATGTGGCCCAGACTCAGCGGCCCCTTGACAGGGCCTGCTGTCTGACGTTAGCCTGCCTGAAGTTAAACTGTTTGAAATGTGGCCTGAAGTCTATTTTCCTCACCAACTTACTCATGGAATTCAGCCTCTTAGCATAAAAATGTTTGTTCTAACCTTATGTAGTAAATGACTGGGGCTGTCATTATAGAACAGTGGGTAAGGTACTTTTCTTTTCTTTTTCTTTTTTTTGGGGGGGACCACATCCACGACATTCAGGGGTCACTTTTGGCAGGCGTGGGGGACCATATGGGAAGTCAGGGATTGAAACCAGGTCAGCTGCGTGCAAGGCAAATAAATGTTCTATTCGCTGTGGACGGGTAGGATGGCCCCAAGGGTAGGGCACTTTTCTTGCATGTGGTCAACTCAGGTTTAATTCTAGCATCCCATAAGGTCTCCTGAGCACCACCAGTAGTAATTCCTGAATTCAAAGTCAGGAGGAATCTCTGAGTACTGCCTGGTGGGGTTTCCCCCTTATTTCAAGGGAAAAAATAGGAAGAAGAAGCAAATGACTTAATTTTACTATTTGTCATCTTTCCTTGTCTCTGAGTTGGAACTCTTTGAAAGTGGGGATTTGTTCTACTCATTATAGACAGAGAAGATGCTAAATAACTCTCTTTTGTTTGTATAAGAGGGGCCACACCCAGCAGTACTCAGGGTTTATACTTATATCTGTGTGCAAGGATCATTCCTGGAATGGATTAGGGGGCCCACATGTACAGGGAATCAAGCTGGGGTTAGCCACATGCAAAGCAATTGCCTTAACCTCTATACTCTAGCTTTTCAGATTGGGTGATTTTATTTATTTATTTATTTATTTATATTTTTGGGCCACATTCAGTGGTGCTCAGAGTTACTTCTGGCTCTAAGCTTAGAAATCGCTCCTGGCAGGCTCCAGAAACCATATAGGATGCCAGGGAATTGAACCTGGGTTTGTCCCTTGCATGCAAGGCAAATGCCCTACTGCTGTACAAAAACTCTGGTCTTGTTTTTTTTTTTAATTTAATTTTGTTTTGCTTTGCGGCTACACCCAGCAATGCTCCTCTTACTCCTGGCTCTGCACTCAGGAATCATTCCTGGCAGTGCTCAGGGGACTATATGGAATGCTGGGGATAGAGTCCAATCAGTTGTGTGCAAGTCAAGTATCCTAACCCACTGGCCCCTCTGCTAGCTTTTCCTATGGGTATCTCCTATTTTTTAAATTTTCTTTTATGTTTTTTTCAAAGTCAAACTTTTTTCACATTCAAGAAATATGTAGACATAATTAAAAAGCAAAGGGTGTTAAGACTCAAAAGAAAAACACATATTTCCTGTCCCACCACTCCCACTCTGCTGTAGCAGCCATTTTTCAAAGAACATTTCTAGCTGTTTCCTCTGGTATTGCCTCATATTTCTAAATTATATGTGCAACAGCTATTAAATTCTAATTTCTCAACACGAGACATTTTCCATTTTACTTATTATGACGGTAGAGAGATGAGCATACAGCCCCCTCCGTTCCTCTTGTACACACATCAAAGTCTGAACATGGCATTTGTGGTTAATTCAAGGTTTAATGTTTTCACTTTATGACTAAATAACTGTGACTCCCAACTGAGCCATAGCGCAGACTCTGATTACATGTCCATTCTTAGACAATTTTTTTTGTTTTGCCAGAAATTAATTGCTTCACTTTTTCATTTTCTTTGTAGCATCTCCTAATTCTTCCATCTCTTTTCAAAGGCCTTTCTCCCTCCCTGCCCCACTGCATTTCTCAGTAAAGCCAAACTGACCTTCTAGAACCCTTCTCTCCCCACTCTATCTGGAAGGCTCAGCTGTCATCTCCACTTTGTCACTCTCTTGTGTCAAGGGCCCTGTTCCTTTGATCCTATTTGTGGTTGAGAATTTTTCTCTTACTCTAGGCAGCCTGCTACATAGACACACAATTTGTGGTGCTCTTTTTATCTCCATGTATACCTGACCACTAGGTGTTTCTAGCTCAGAAAAAACTTCCTCACTCACATTTTTATTTATTTTGTTGGTTTCATTTTATTCATTTATTTTGGTTTTTGGGCCACACCTGACAGTGCTCAGGGGTTACTCCTGGCTCTGCCCTTAAAAATCATGCCTGGCAGGTTCAGGGAACCATTTGGAATGTCAGGGATTGAACCAAGCAAGGTCTGTCCTGGGTTGGCTGTATGCAAGGCAAATGCCCTACCACTATGCTATTGCTCCCGCCCCTTATTTTCCTTCCTTCCTTCCTTCCTTCCTTCCTTCCTTCCTTCCTTCCTTCCTTCCTTCCTTCCTTCCTTCCTTCCTTCCTTCCTTCCTTCCTTCCTTCCTTCCTTCCTTCCTTCCTTCCTTCCTTCCTTCCTTCCCTTCCTCCCTCCCTCCCTCCCTCCCTCCTCCCTCCCTCCCTCCCTCCCTCCCTCCCTCCCTCCCTCCCTCCCTCCCTCCCTCCCTCCTTTCTTTCTTTCTTTCTTTCTTTCTTTCTTTCTTTCTTTCTTTCTTTCTTTCTTTCTTTCTTTCTTTCTTTCTTTCTTTCTTTCTTTCTTTCTTTCTTTCTTTCTTTCTTTCTTTCTTTCTCTTCCTTCCTTCCTTTCTTTTCTTTCTTCTCTCTTTCTCTCTCTTTCTCCTTCCTTCCTTCCTTCCTTCCTTCCTTCCTTCCTTCCTTCCTTCCTTCCTTCCTTCCTTCCTTCCTTCCTTCCTTCCTTCCTTCCTTCCTTCCTTCCTTCCTTCCTTCCTTCCTTCCTTCCTTCCTTCCTTCCTTCCTTCCTTCCTTCCTTCCTTCCTTTTCTTTTTTTTGGTTTTTGGGTCACACCTGGCAGCACTCAGGGGTTACTCCTGGTTCTATGCTCAGAAATAGCTCCTGGCAGGCATGGGGGACCATATTGGATGCTGGGATTCAAACAACCACCTTAGGTTTTTTTATTTATTTTATATTGCTGGAGATTGAACCTACAGTCCTACAATGTAAACCAAGTGCTCTACTGATGAGCTACATGCCCAGTTCTGCATTCTTCTTAAAAAACAAAAAAACCAAAAGTATGGGGGCCAGAGAGATAGCATGGAGGTTGAGCATTTACCTTGCATGCAGAAAGATGGTGGTTCGAATCCCAAAGTCCCATATGGTCCCCTGAGCCTGCTGGGGGCAATTTCTGAGCATAGAGCAAGGAGTAACCCCTGAGCACTGCCGGGTGTGACTCAAAAACCAAATAAATAAATAAATAAAAGTATGGGCCGGAGAGATAGCACTGAGGTAAGGTGTTTGCCTTGCATGCAGAAGGACGGTGGTTCGAATCTCAGCATCCCATATGGTCCTCCGAGCCTGCCAGGAGCAATATCTGAGCATAGAGCCAGGAGGAACCCCGAGCACTGCCGGGTGTGACCCAAAAAAAAACAAAAACAAAAACAAAACAAAACAAAAAAAAGTATATATATATATATATATATATATATATATATATATATATATATATATATATATATATATATATATACCTGTAATTCTTCCCCTAACGCCATTTTACCTAAGCTTTCTTTTGAGATGTTAATCCCACCTGGAGGATCAGACCTGCCCACACGTGGGATGGGGCGGGCTGTTTTAAATAAAGAATGAAAAAGGGGGGGCCGGGCGGTGGCGCTGGAGATAAGGTGCCTGCCTTGCCTGCGCTAGCTTAGGACGGACCGCGGTTCGATCCCCCGGCGCCCCATATGGTCCCCCAAGAAGCCAGGAGCAACTTCTGAGCGCATAGCCAGGAGAACCCCTGAGCGTCACAGGGTGTGGCCCAAAAACCAAAAAAAAAAAAAAAAAAAAAAAAAAAAAAGAATGAAAAAGACTGGCTGGGGGGAGGAGAGAAGCAGCAAAAGGTGGAGAGGGGGGAGGGCAGCAAAAAGCTTAGCAGAGAAAGCAAATGTAAGGAAATGCACATGGCAGACAGGGCCATGAAAAAAAAAAAACAAGATGACTCTGATGAAACTTTAACTGACTGCTTGTGAATTATTTCTCTGCCCTTACCTTGCATCTTCAGACCTGCCCACCAAAGGGGCTAGAAGTGCCGTTGCTGGAGGAGGACTCATCCAACACTTTATACTTTATGTTTTATATTTTTATTTTAAGTATACCTCTCTGTGGGGCTAGAGTGATAGTAATGCTAGTAAGTCATTTGCTTTGCATGCCACTAACCTGGGTTTAATTTCCAGAATCCCCTGAGTTGTGAATGTGGAGCCAGGAGTAACCCCTGAGCATCACTGGCTGTGGTCCCCAAACAAACAAGAAAAATTATATGATAACTATGTAGCATTCCACTATATGGAAGTATGTAGACATACATTCCTGGCTCTGTGCTAGGAAATGACCCTGTCATATATGATGCTGAGGTCTCGAACCAAGGTCTACTGCATCAATCTATCTAATTTTTTTATTTTTTTGGTTTTTGGGCCACACCCATTTGACATTCAGGTGTTACTCCTGGCTATGTGCTCAGAAATCGCCCCTGGCTTGGGGGGACCATATGGGATGCTGGGGGATCGAACTGCGATCGATCCTACGCTAGCGCTTGCAAGGCAGACACCTTACCTCTAGCGCCACCTTCAAACTTTCATTTGCTTTCAGGCAACACATGATCATGCTAAGGGGTTGCTCCTGGCTCTGCACCCAGGAATTATTCCTGGTGGTGCTTGATAAACCATGTGATTTTCCGAGAATTGAACCTGGATGGGCTGTGTGCAAGACAAGTGCACTACCCACAATACTCCGGCTTCAATCTGTCTTTTATTGTTTTGTTTTGTTTTGTTTTTCTGGCCACACCCGGTGACGCTCAGGGATTACTCCTGGCTATGCGCTCAGAAATCGCTCCTGGCTTGGGGAACCATATGAGGTGCCGGGGGACTAAACTGCGGTCAGTCCTAGGCAGCACACGCAAGGCAGAGGCCTTAACTCTTGTGCCACCACTCTGGCCCCCATCTCTTTTTTTTGTTTTGTTTTGTTTTGGTTTTTGGGCCACACCCGGCAGTGCTCAGGGGTTACTCCTGACTGGCTGCTCAGAAATAGCTCCTGGTAGGCACGGGGGACCATATGGGACACCAGGATTCGAACCAACCACCTTCGGTCCTGGATCAGCTGCTTGCAAGGCAAACACCGCTATGCTATCTCTCCGGCACCCCCACCTCTTTTTTTTTTTTTTTTTTTTTTTGGTGGCCCATACGGGGACAGTGTGTGTTGTGGATGGATCCTTTCTTTCTTTTTTTTTTCTTGGTTTTTGGGTCACACCCGGTGGTGCTCAGGGGTTACTCCTGGCTGTCTGCTCAGAAATAGCTCCTGGCATGCACGGGGCACCATATGGGACACCGGGATTCGAAACAACCACCTTTGGTCCTGGATTAGCTGCTTGCAAGGCAAACGCCGCTGTGCTATCTCTCCGGGCCCAGTCATGAATTTTTTTTTTTCTTTGGGCCACACCCAGCTTTGCTCAGGGGTTACTCCTGGCTGTCTGCTCAGAAATAGCACCTGGCAGGCACTGGAGACCATATGGGACACCGGGATTCAAACCAACCACCTTTGGTCCTGGATCAGCTGCTTGCAAGGCAAACGCCGCTGTGCTATCTCTCCGGGCCCTCCCATCTCTTTTTTTAATTAAATGCCCTCACCATTTCCCCAGTCTTTATTGCTGTGATGTTTGGGGTCTCGATCTTGATTGTGGTGGCTGCACACAATTGAGTATGGCACAGTAGGGCTGCCCCTGGGAATTGCACCTCACATGTAGGCCAGTGCTGGCATAGAAGCCGTGGCCTTGCACCAGCAGTTCAGGGACTATAGCACTGAGACACTCCCGGACTCAGACTATCTTGTCTTCTGGATGGCTGCGTGGAACGATCTGGAGAGGGGAAAGGTAAGGATGGACTAGAGGTGTGTGTGTGTGTGTGTGTGTGTGTGTGTGTGTGTGTGTGTGTGTGTGTTGGAGGTGTTGGGAATGACGGAAAAGCTAAGGTGAAGAAGTGGGAATTGATGGAAAAGGTCTGAGAATCAGAACGGAGTAGTAGAGCCTCTACTTATATTGTTGGGTATTTAGGAAGGGCCAGACACATTCTTTCTTTAGTTTCAGGCAGTAGCCATGACATAGCCATCCCCTTGGGGGTGAGGAAACTGGTTCTGTGTCACTGACTGGAGAACCCAGTGAGGTGCGGGTGGAGCTGTTTCCAGTTCAGGCAGGCATTGCTGAGGGGAGGAACATGGTGGTGGTGGTGGGGTGCCTGGAGGACAGAATGTTCTGGATACGTTCAACTCCTCTCAGCCCGCCTAGCAGGCAGCATCTCGATGTAGCAGCCTCTGCTGTCCTGGTGCCCCGGAATATCTGATCCCCCCCAGCACGGGGGGGGGGGGTGTCCTCCGAGCCAGGGGCAGTTGCAGGCTCTGTGCAGAGCATCATAGACCAAGTTTGCTCGCGAGTTTCCTACAAGGGGGGGACCTGCCTCTGCTCAATGCATCAGTCTCAGGCCTCAGCAACGTTTGCTGCAGTCACACAGCCTCAGTTCCAAGACAAGTCTGTACTCCCATGCTGTTCCTGTGCTTCCCTCCACCATGCCTTTCCTTCCTCCAGGTAGACCCTCTTCATCCTCCAAGGCCTGGTCATCTCCCCGTGACTCCCAAGCCCTCTCGGCTCCCATACAACGGTCCACACAGAGATTCTGTTCGTCGTTGCAAAGATAGATGGGTGCTGCAGTTATGGATAGATGGATAGGTGGATAGGTGGGCGCTGCTAGTAGTAGTGGGTGTTGGGGCTGTTATGAATCTGATAAAACAGGGGGCTTCTCACCTGCATCTCCCGGGAGCATCCTCTAGAGGGCAGTCTCATACCACTAGCGGCTAGACAGGCTTGAGGCTACATCCACATGCATTTACTATACGTGAGAAAAGGAGGGATAGATGGGTTGGGTGGGTGCATAGACGGGGGTGCTTTTGGTCCAGGTGGGCTGTGGAATGGATGGGCTTTGGAGCCCCAGAATCGATTCAAACTGATTTAAGAAGCCAGAGAGGCATGGCTGGCTTCTTACTCAGACTCAGAACTTAAGCCTAGGGAACTGTGACTGGCTAGAAAAAGGTTATTGATTTCAATATGAAAAGAATACGTTGATATCTAAGTGGCTGTACAGCAAAATGTGAGCCAGTGGCAAATCTGCTTGCACATCAGAAGTTAGCTTTCTGGTGGTCTGTGGATGCATCTTGTGGTTCTGAGACGACGTGGACACTCCTACCTAACAGTTCCTTCAAAAGGCCCTACGAGAAGGTTGGTGGAATGGGGTGGAGGGCAGAGCCCCAGACTCTCCACCAGAGGGCCTGGGACACTGTGCCTGATTTCAGCACCTACCTACACAGAGGCTGCAGATCCTATGAGGGCACCAAGCTGAGTTGTTGCTCCTTGCAGTGATTCGGGAAATATGTGATGCTGGGAATTCACCCCAGTCTCTTGTAGTGTTCAATTCACTGAGTTATCCCTAACTACAAGTCATATATATAAATTTTTTGTTTTGTGTTGGGGCCACACCCGGCAGAACTCAGGGGTTACTCCTGGCTCTGCACCCAGGAATCACTGTTGGTGTTGCTTAAGAGAACCATACGGGATGCTGGGGAAAAAAACCGAGGTTGGCTGTGTGCAAAAGCAAGTGTATTACTCATTGGACTATCTTTCTGAACCCAAGTCTATTCTTTTTTTGAACCCAAATCTTATAGTTTTATTAATTTTTTTTTGGCTTGAAACATGGTGATTTACAACACTGTTGATTATAGGGTTTCATGCCTACAACATTCCAACCCCACACTGTCCACCAGAGTGTCTCCACCAAGTCTCTTTTAGTTTGTTTTGGGTCATACCTGGCTGTGCCCAGGGCTTACTCCTGGCTCTGCTCTCAGGGTTCACTCCTGCCAGGTGCCAGTGTTTGGGGGATCATATGAGGAGCAGGTGATTAAATATGTGTTGACCATGTGCAAGACAAGCACAGTGCTTGCTGTATTATCTCTCTGGCCCCTAAGCAAAAATATTTTAAATTTTATTTAAATTAAATTTATTTAAATTGATTGATTTCTGGCTCACACCCAGCGGCCCTCAGGAGTTTCTACAGGCTCTGCACTCAGAAATTGCCCATGGCAGGCTGGGGGGGGGGGTGGCTTTTGGGACGTCGGGAATTGAACTGCATCCCTCCTGGGTCAGCCGCACTTAAGGCAAATGCTCTACCGCTGTGCTATCTCTCTGGCCCTGCAAAAATATTTTAAAAGTGGGCCCGGAGAGATAGCACAGCGGTGTTTGCCTTGCAAGCAGCTGATCCAGGACCTAAGGTGGTTGATTTGAATCCCGGTGTTCCATATGGTCCCCCGTGCCTGCCAGGAGCTATTTCTGAGCAGATAGCCAGGAGTAACCCCTGAGTAACGCCGGGTGTGACCCAAAAACAAAAAAAGAAAATTTTTTAAAAGTACCTTCTGGGGCCAGGGAGGAAACTCTGAGAGCACAGACATTACCTGTGTGAGGCCTAGCGTTACCTGGGTTCTATGTCTTGGGAAGAAAGGAAGGAAAGAGGGAAGGAAAGAGAGAGGGAAGAAGAGAGGGAAGGAAGGACAGATGGAAGCAAGGAGAGAGGGAGGAAGGAAAGGAGGGAAGGAAAGAGGGAGTAAAGGAAGGAAGTAAAGATGGAGGGAAGGAAGAAAGAAAGAAAGGAAAGAAGAAAGAAGGACTGAACTTTCCCTACATTTCTCCATTATTTCTCATTTACTTATGAGGGTTGAGGGGGACATAGCTCCAGAAAGCCCTGGAAGGAAGGAAGCTGTGGGGCTGTAAGGATAGGGATGGCTGCATTTTGCCTGAAGTCTCTCTGTTTCGTTGGAAGGCCTGAATTGACTTAGCAGCTATAGAGGGAGAGTTAGCACTTCAGCTGAAGAGGTGGCAGGGAGGTTGTGCCCATAGTCACAGTCCTGGGAATTTCCTACCCTCTGACCTTTGACCTTCGAGGCAGGGAGGAGACACTGATGCTGAGGAAAGTCAGTCCTACTCCACCCATGGCCAGATAGTTGCATTTCAGAGGCCAGTGTCAGGAACCCATAAAAAGGTCCATTGCAGGGGGCCAGAGAGATAGCATGGAGGTAGGGCATTTGCCTTGCATGCATGCAGAAGGACAGTGGTTCGAATCCCGGCATCTCATATGGTCCCCTGATCCTGCCAGGAGCAATTTCTGAGCAGAGAGCCAGGAGTAACCCCTGAGTGCTGCTGGGTGTGACCCAAAACCAAAAAAAAAAAAAAAGGTCCATTGCATTATGCCTCGGTCCCCTCTCATCTCTAAAAGGGAATATGCAGGCTGAGGAGAAAGCACAGTGTTCAAGGGTGTCTGCCCTGGAAATGCAGGACCCCAGTTTCAGGGGATACATCATGTCTCACCCACAATAGTAGTCTTGGGGGGCCCTAAATGTCACAGTGGGTACAGGCACTCAGGTTCTTGTCCTTAAGCAATCAAGACAGAAAACAAGGAACTGGATACCCAGTGGCCAAATTGAGAAAGGACTTTATTTAAGGAAAAGGAAAGGAAGGCAAGGAAGCTTCCAGATAATGAATGGGAGGGGCCTCTTAAAAAAAAAACAACACATCATTCCAGAGAGGGCCAGAGCACAGTAGGTAGGGCTTTTGCCTTGCACATCATCGATCAACCTGAAGTTCAATCTCTGGCATCTCATATGGTCCCCTGAGCTGCCAGAATTGATTTCTGAGCGAAGGAGCCAGGAGTAACCCCTGAGCAATCCGGGTGTGGCCCCCAAACCCAACCCCTCCCCACAAAATGTCTCATGTTTTTTTCTCTTTTTTTTCTTTTTTTTTTTTTTTTTGTGATTTTTGGGTCACACCCGGCAGTGCTCAGGGGTTATTCCTGGCTCCAGGCTCAGAAATTGCTCCTGACAGGCACGGGGGACTATATGGGACGCCAGGATTCAAACCGATGACCTCCTGCATGAAAGGCAAACGCCTTACCTCCATTCTATCTCTCCGGCCCCTCATTTTTTTTCCTCCCTCCCTTCCTCCCTCCCTTCCTCCCTCCCTTCCTCCCTCCCTTCCTCCTCCCTCCCTCCCTTCCTTCCTTTCTTCCTTCCTTCCTTCCATCCTTCCTTCCTTCCTTCCTTCCTTCCTTCCTTCCTTCCTTCCTCCCTCCCTCCCTCCCTCCTTTCCTTCCTTCCTTCCTTCCTTCCTTCCTTCCTTCCTTCCTTCCTTCCTTCCTTCCTTCCTTCCTTCCTCCCTTCCTCCCTCCCTCCCTCCCTTCCTCCCTCCCTTCCTCCCTCCCTTCCTCCCTCCCTCCCTTCCTTCCTTCCTTCCTTCCTTCCTTCCTTCCTTCCTTCCTTCCTTCCTTCCTTCCTTCCTTCCTCCCTACCTTCCTCCCTCCCTCCCTTCCTTCCTTCCTTCCTTCCTTCCTTCCTTCCTTCCTTCCTTCCTTCCTTCCTTCCTTCCTTCCTCCCTTCCTCCCTCCCTCCCTCCCTCCCTTCCTTCCTTCCTTTCTTCCTCCCTCCCTCCCTCCCTCCTTTCCTTCCTTCCTTCCTTCCTTCCTTCTTTCCTTCCTTCCTTCCTTCCTTCCTTCCTTCCTTCCTTCCTTCCTTCCTTCCTTCCTTCCTTCCTTCCTTCCTTCCTTCCTTCCTTCCTTCCTTCCTTCCTCCCTTCCTCCCTCCCTCCCTCCCTCCCTTCCTTCCTTCCTTTCTTCCTCCCTCCCTCCCTCCTTTCCTTCCTTCCTTCCTTCCTTCCTTCCTCCCTCCCTCCCTCCTTTCCTTCCTTCCTTCCTTCCTTCCTTCCTTCCTTCCTTCCTTCCTTCCTTCCTTCCTTCCTTCCTTCCTTCCTCCCTCCCTCCTTTCCTTCCTTCCTTCCTTCCTTCCTTCTTTCCTTCCTTCCTTCCTTCCTTCCTTCCTTCCTTCCTTCCTTCCTCCCTCCCTCCCTCCTTTCCTTCCTTCCTTCCTTCCTCCCTCCCTCCCTCCCTCCCTCCTTTCCTTCCTTCCTTCCTTCCTTCCTTCCTTCCTTCCTTCCTTCCTTCCTTCCTTCCTTCCTTCCTTCCTTCCTTCCTTCCTTCCTTCCTTCCTTCCTTCCTTCCTTCTCTTCTCTTCTCTTCTCTTCTCTCTCCCTTCCCATCCTCCTCTCACTCATCCCCCCCTCCTCTATTCTCAGAAATCACTCCTGGTAGGCTTGAGGATGAAGTGCTGGGGATTGAACCTGGGTCGGTCTCATGCAAGACAAGAGTTATACATGCTGTGCTATTGCTCCAATTATTGCTTCCTAATTCTCTTTCTTTAGGGTTGTACTCATAGTCTCACCCTGTTCCTCTTTTGTTCCTATCACAAACATGGCAGAAGTGGCACTGGTGGTCCTGAACCATGAGGCCCTTGCAGCAGCAGCATCTCAGGCCCTATATTGCTCAGGTGTCATCAGAAGTAGCCCCGGGCCTCTATGAGATAGGCTCTAATGGGGTATGTATTGGGCATAATAGACATACAATATTATATCTGGGTTGATACTGCAATGGATAATTGTTTTAAAAATTATCATTTCATAATTAGACCAGAGATCGATAATTCAAATCTGTGGCTTGAAGTGGGAACGCAGAATCCCAGACTCCCCACCAGAGGGCCCACGGCACTACTCTTGAGCTCAGCCCCAAGGCAGAAGTGCAATTGGGACCCTGCTTCTCTAAGGGCCCAGGGCTCCATTGTTTGGTTTCCAGACACAGCCTTTCTTCCCAGGAGAGATCAGCAGGTTGGTATTTTATGGACTTCAGTTCTTATCCGGGGAAGCTCCTGTTGCATGTAAATCCTCCATTTTTTTTTGTTTTCGTTTTTGTTTTTGTGGTGCTCAGGGGTTACTCCTGGCTCTGTGTGAGAAATCACTCCTGGCAGGCACAGGGGACCATATGGGATGCTGGGATTCGAACCACCATCTGTCCTGGATCGGCTGCTTGCAAGGCAAACGCCTTACTGCTGTGCTATCTCTCTGGCCCTGTAAATTCTCCATTTAATCCTGGCTCAGAAATTTGGAACTGAGGGCAGGAAACAGAGAACAGGATCTGCCTGGCTGAGTAGAGGAGCCAAATAGGCACAAGTCACAAGAAGTATGTTTGGAAAAATGCTCTGTATAGTAGAGATGAAATTCCAGCTGTGTTGACAATTCCTTGTTACCTTACAGGAGGGATATCATGTCACAGGTATGCACTTTATTCCCCCTTCCCCCTCTTTTTGTTCTTTTTTCAGTTTTGGGTCACAACTGGTAGTGTTGGAACTTACCCTGGCTCTGGTGGGGCCTAGGGGACCAAATGGGATACATGGGATCATACCTGCATGCAGGGTCTTTCTGGCCCTTTTGATCCCTCTCGGAGTCCCTATTCAAAGCCAGCACACCACAGGCTTGCCACAGATATTGGGTAGTGCAGAAGGGAGCCTAGGTCTGGGCCTTTTGGGAGAACACAAAGGGGCTACTGAGACCAGGTTGTCAGCATAAGATGATGAAAGAATCCTAGAATTCAGCACGTGGTAACAAGCCACTTTTTCTTTTCTTTTCTTTTCTTTTTTTTTTTTTTGATTGTTTGGAATTTATTCTCTTAAATAAGAATAGTAACATTTGTTAAAAAGAAAAAGAAAAAGAAAAAAGCACAATACCTTAGTTTCACAGTAAAGGCAAAAACAAAGTTATACAATTAAATTAAAAAACTCACAGACACTCAAAACAACAGCACAGGTTAAAAACAAGGGTAAAAATAAAGGTTTGGGCCCGGAGAGATAGCACAGCGGCGTTTGCCTTGCAAGCAGCCGATCCAGGACCAAAGGTGGTTGGTTTGAATCCCGGTGTCCCATATGGTCCCCTGTGCCTGCCAGGAGCTATTTCTGAGCAGACGGCCAGGAGTAACCCCTGAGCACCGCCGGGTGTGGCCCAAAAACCAAAAAAACAAAAACAAAAATAAAGGTTTGAGGTAAGGCTGGAAATATAGACAGGGGCTCCTTGGCACAGTTTACTTTCCTCTTATTCTGTTTTGTCCCATGGTCCTCTTCCCTCTCCCCATCCTTGCCTCTGCCCAAGCTAAATGGCCTAGGAATAAAGTGAACCCCTTAACCCATATCTCAGACCTTCAAGACCCACAATGAAGCACCTTAATATAAGGATTGTCCTACAGAGAAACACACTAAACACCAAAATAACAGAAGCCCAGTCCTTCTTTCAGACGGACCCATACACAAGCATGAAAGTCAGATAAGGAAAGTACAGTGTTTGGTTCTTCAGGGAATGTGCTGTAAGACATTATCAGTTTCCTGAGGCTCATCCTCCAAAAACCTTTCCAAACCTACAAATGTGCTGGGCTACTTTTCCCACCAACTTCTGACAGTAACACTAAAGCCGGCTAGTGGCACAGTTCCCCCACAGCTACTTTGGTTTACAGAATGAAGGAACAACTTAGAAAATAACTCCTTTAACATTGCTGTTATTATTTCACACAAAATAAAAGTATCTATTCACAACACAAAAATTGTGTGTACAACAATTGCCATTCTAACATCGTTTTTACTGGGCTCCTTTGACTCTAATCCTTAAAAAAAAACCCACTTAAAATTTGAGGTTAACTTAAGCTAATATGCATATACATGGAAATGTAAAAAATCCTATGCCTCTGGGCCCGGAGAGATAGCACAGCGGCGTTTGCCTTGCAAGCAGCCCATCCAGGACCAAAGGACCACTTTTTCTTTCCCCTCCCAAACCCAGGCCTCCATGTCCCTGTGATCCTTGACCAGGAAAAGTCTCCAGGTGGAAAGGCTGCTTGGTGAGTGGAAGGGATTATGGATTTAGCAAAGGGCAGAGGGTTTCAGAAGTCCATAATTTCTCCATGTGCCTGAAAGCACATGGGTGGGTAGCAAAGACCAGAAGGCAGAGGTGGTAGGGCAGAACTCAGTATTGGGGAATAGATGTGGAAGATCACAGAAGTGAAGTGGGATCCTGGGAAAGTGCCTAGTGTTGGTGCTTGGGGATGGGGAAAGAAGGAGCAGGAGTACACCCAGGGACACAGGCTCTTGCCCTCTTGTTCTAGCTTGCTTAGGTGTTCCTGGACTCTTCTTGAACCCTTCCTTCCCTTCTTTCCTTCCCTTTTCCCTTCCCTTCTTCCTTTCCTTCCCTTCCCTCCCTCCCTCCTTTCTTCCTTCCCTCCACATCTAGTGATGCTCAGACCTTACTCCTGGCTCTATGATCAGTGATCACTCCTTGCAGCGCTAGGGAAACCCTATGAGGTTCTAGGGATTGGGCTTGGCCCACCACATGCAAGGCAAGCACCCTATCTGCTAAGCTCTCTTCAGCCCTTTGGAAGCTCTCTTTTAGAATGGCTTTTAGGCTGTTGTCCCCATCCTTCTTTCTTGAATGGCTTCTGGTTCTCTGCCTTGCCTCCAAAGTTGCTGACAGGTAGAAGTTGTCCCTTTCTCTGCTCTCCAGCTCTGCTCCTTCCGAGCCCTGGTATGTTTTTCCTTATTCCTTTGTCAGTCATGATGACAGCACCAGCCAATTCTTTGCAGAAAGTTATTTAAGTGCATGTTTCTTATTTTCTTCTATATATTCCTCTAATTTAACATGTTTAAACCTAGATACCCTCCCCCTAGGTATTATACTTATAATGGATGTTCGACTGTAGTGTAAAACAGTGGTAAATCAATTTTTTTTTTGTTTTGGGGCCACACCCAGTGATGCTCAGGGGTTACTCCTGGCTATGCTCTCAGAAATCGCTCCTGGCTTGGGGGACTATATGGGATACTGGGGGTCAAACCGTGGTCCGTCCTAGGTTAGTGCGTTCAAGGCGTTACCACTGTGCCACTGCTCTAGCCCCTGGTAAATCAAATTTTAAAAATCCCCAAAGAGGTGTCCTTGCCATAATATACTGAATCAGTGTGTGTCAGCTCATAACTGAAGAGCAATCCCTTATCCAACACTCCCTGTGATTGAGAATGTTGAGAGGGATTTAATCATGGGTAATACAGGTAAGGCTGAAGTCCAGAGACAAGTGTCCCTGTGAGACATGGGAGCACATGCTCTGAGGAGAGGAGGTGGCATCGTGCCTATGGAGGCAGCGGTTGGAGTGGCGCCATGAAGTGTGGAATGCCAAGAGTTACCAAAAGAACAAGGTGTTCCCACAGGCAGTAGCCAGAGGAGCTGTGGTCTTGCCCCACAGGCTTCTGCCTTCTCAAAGCTTTCGGGCAGAACAGAACTCTGGAACTTACTATTGCCTAATGGTGCTCCTTCTGGCACTTACCTTGTATGTGGAACACTTGGGTTCAACCCCAACATCCCATATATTCCCTGAGACCTCCAGGAGTGGTTCTTGAGCACAAAGCCAGGAGTGGGCCCTGAGAACTGTGGGGTTTGGCTCCAAAACAATCAAAACAAAACCAAAAAAAGGGACCCCATTCAGGAGAGCTTGTGATGGCTTCCAGTAGAAAGATGTACACCTCTATTCCTTGGCATCCAGTGGTTCTGCTCTAGCCACTGCTCCCCACATAGTCCCAGGCTCCCAGAGCTCTTCAGAATGTCTAGTACAGTTTGTCAGATCTTCCCTCCTCTGCCCGCTCTCCCCTAGATCCACCCATCAATTCAGTACTTTTATTTATTTTCCTTTATTTCTCCAGACTACTTTTATCCAGTGGAGCAGGGGAAGGCTAAAGCCTGGGCTTCATACATGCAAGGCACATATATTCTGCCTCTGAGCCACAGCCCCACCCACTTCTAACAAAACTAGAAACACAGAAATCTTTTCAGAACATATTTTGACCATAAAACTTTTTTTTTTGTTTTTGGTTACACCTGGCTGTACCAAGCCTTTCTTTTGTCTCTTACTCAGGGAGCTCTCCTGGGGTGCTTGGTCTACCCTGTACAGTACCAGGGATCAAACTGGGCTGGTCATGTGCAAGTGTCCTGTCTGCTGTACATTCTCTGTAGCACCCCTGATACTATTATCAAACATCCTAAGAGCTCTCTAATGCTGACCAGGAATGTGGCTTGGTAGTACAACACTGGTCATGCATGTGTGAGATCCTGGTTCGAACCCTAGCAACACTGGGGTGGAGTGGAGGGGATGAAGTTCTCTTTGTCTATAATATGATCAAGTCCAGAATTTTCTTTAGAGTGGTACAACACAACTCTGATCATCTTCCAGCTTCTCTGTGTGCCACAAGGACACTTTTTTTTTTTTTTTGAATCACATGAATAGTTGCAATTTGAGAAATAGCTCAGGGATCACTCCTGGCAGTACATAGGGTGGTGACATGTGGTGTCAGGATAGAACTGGGTTCAGCCACATTGCAAGGTAAGTGCCTTAACCTTGTATTCCTCCTCTGGCCCAAAGCACTTTTCAGACTCATCAACAGACTTGTCAGACCTTGATTTGTTGGCTTGTTTGTTTGTTTTAGCCTGTGGTGCACAGGGCTTACTCCTGACTCTGCACTCAGGGATCACTTCTGGCAGGGCTGAGAGATCTTATGTGGGGTGCCAGGGGTCGAAATAAAGTCAGCTGTGTACAAGGCAAACCCCTATCCCTACACCCTCATGATAGACCCTGATTGCCACTTAGGGCTGTAACCTCATTCTACAGACACTTCCCTTATCTGGTGTGTGTGTGTGTGTGTGTGTGTGTGTGTGTGTGTGTGTGTATGTTTGTGTGTGTGATCACTTTTCTTTATTAGATCAGGAGGCCCTTGAATCCTGATGTTTTCTTCCCTAGACACCTTGAGAGTTCTTGAAGGGCAGTGGATTTTGCAGAGATGATTTTTCAAAAACCCTGGTCCTCTCTCCTTGCTTTACACACTGTGGGTGCTCAATAAATGCTGACTGAGTATATACCACAGACTCTATTCCCTGGAGTGCCGTCTTCCCTTTCCTGCAGGAAGCAAGTAATTCTATTCAGGGAGCAGGCTGGATCCCTTAATGGGATTACCTGTGATGTGTGGGCTCTTCTTGGCTCACTTTATTGGGTCCATTCATCTCCACAGAATAGAATCCCGAGACTACTGAGGCTGCCAGTCATTGCCCTGCCTCTGTCATCTCTGCTACAGCACAAAGGACTCTAGCCTGAGAGAAAGGGTGTGATGGGGGATCTCAACATTGTCTTGGCCGTGGCTGTACTCACATAAGCACGACTCAGATAAGGTTTGGCTGCGCTCTACCATTTTGCTCTGCACATCTTCCTGGAGTTCATTTTCCTTCCTATTGGTCTTTACTCCTTCCCCTTTCCCTTTGTGGTGTTGAGATTATGGTGTGTGTGTGTGTGGGGGATTGGCTCACTATGGTGCTCGCCCAGGGTTTGCATCCTTTCCTCTGGACCAATATGTCCTCTCCTGCCCACCCCCACCCCAAGCGAAAGGAGAGCAGAGATAGTATAGCAGGCAGGGTGCTTACTTTGTATGCTGCTGACCTGGTTTGATTCCTGGCACCCCATATGGTCGCTTAAGCCCATCCGGAGTGATCCTTGAACACAGAGCCAGGAGGAAGCCTTTGGCATTGCCCCTCTTCTCAAAAAAGGCCAATAAGTTTCTGGGTTTTGTTTTGGGCTACATTAGATATTGATGGTGCTCAGGGGCTACATCAGACTCACTCACTGTTCTGAGGACATATATGGTGCCAAGAATCAAACTTGGGGCTCCTACATGCAAAGCATGAACTCCAGCCCTTTGAATTCTTTTCCTGCCTGACAAATTGTATTTTAAGTTTTTATGTTTTTGTTTTTGGGCCACACCCAGTGAAACTCAGGGTTTACTCCTGGCTATGTGCTCAGAAATCGCTTCTGGCTTGGGGGACCATATGGAACTCTGGGGATCGGGACAGCTGCGTGCAAGACAAACACCCTACTGCTGTGCTATCACTCCAGCTCCTAGATTTTTTTTTTTTTTTTTTGGTTTTTGGGCCACACCCGGTGGTGATCAGGGGTTACTCCTGGCTGTCTGCTCAGAAATCGCTCCTGGCAGGCACAGGGGACCACATGGGACACCGGGATTCGAACCAACCACCTTTGGTCCTGGATCGGCTGCTTGCAAGGCAAACGCTGCTGTGGTATCTCTCCGGGCCCTTCAGTTTTTAATAGTACAAAAGTAAACTCACGGGCCCGGAGAGATAGCACAGTGGCGTTTGCCTTGCAAGCAGCCGATCCAGGACCAAAAGGTGATTGGTTCAAATCCCGGTGTCCCATATGGTCCCCCGTGCCTGCCAGGAGCTATTTCTGAGCAGACATCCAGGAGTAACCCCTGAGCACTGCTGGGTGTGACCCCCCCAAAAAAAAAGTTTCAAAAAAAAAAAAGTAAACTCACTTGCCATGCATATGGTTGACTCTGATTTTGTCCCCAAGTACCTCAGAAGGTCCCCCAAGCACTGCTATGTGTGACCCAATACCCACTCATACATACATACATGTTTGAGATATAATTCACAACACATTGTCTGCTCATATGAAGTGTAGAGATCAATGGTTCTTAATATATATTCAGTTGTACAACCACCACAATTTCAAATTTTTATTGTTTTGGGGTCACACTTGGTGGCGCTCAGGAGTTACTCCTGACTGTGCTCAGAAGTCGCTCCTGGCAGGCTCAGGGGACCATATGGGATACTGGGATTTGAACTGAGGTCTGTCCTGTGTTGGCCGTGTGCAAGGCAAACAAACGCCATATCACTGTGCTATCACTCTGGCCCCTCTTTTTTGTTTTTGGGATGTTTTTGGTTTTTGGGTCATACCCAGCAAGCGTTCACTGGTTACTCCTGGCTCTACACTCAGAAATTGCTCCTGGCAGGCTTAGGGGACCATATGGGATGCCGAATTCAAACCACTGTCCTTCTGCATTCAAGGCAAATTCCTTACTTCCATCTCTCTCTGACCCCAGGGATGAGTTTTTTTTAAACCGTACCAAGAAATTATATACCTATTACCAGTTTCTCCAAACCCACACTTAAGAAAATACTGGGGGCCTGGAGAGATAGCACAGCGGTGTTTGCCTTGCAAGCAGCTGATCCAGGACCAAAGGTGGTTGGTTCAAATCCCGGTGTCCCATATGGACCCCCGTGCCTGCCAGGAGCTATTTCTGAGCAGCCAGCCAGGAGTAACCCCTGAGCACCTCCAGGTGTGGCCCAAAAACCAAAAAAAAAAAAAAAAAGAAAAAGAAAATACTGATTTGTTTTGTTCTAGATTAGCCCATTCTGGATATTTTATATCAATAAAACCATACATACAATGGAGTCTTCTGTATTGGAACTCAATGCTTGGCAAAATTTTAAGCTTCATCCACATAGGACTTTTCTTTTTATTGCCAAATATCCTGCTAGACGTATAGACCATATTTTATTCTCCCATTCATTTTCTAGTGGTTTTCACTTTCAGACCATTTCTCTATAATATCAACCTATTTCTAAAGCTGAACGTTAAAAGCAACTATTTCAGATGGTTACTGCAAATACCCACAGACTACTACTGAAATACAGCTTGAGCACTACATACACAGGAAGAGATTATTTTTATATTTGTTCAAGATAATGAAAGAAACTGTGGGCCAGTGTAAATTTCCTGAGCTACAGTTCTATTGTTCGCTAATACGGGGGGAATTAGGTGACTATTTCTTTGGGCTTAATCTCTCTGTAGAATCCGTTTTGCTTTTTTCCTAGGTAATGGACTGCATCTCATCAACATTTGTTGCTAGGAGACCAGGTTGAGGATGTTTAGCTCAGCACAACCCACTGCCACTGAAATCACTCCAATCAGGGCACGCTGTTTAAACATCCACGTAGTGTCATTTCATTTCATTTCTTAGTAAGACCAAAATAAAAGCCTTGTTGAAGCTACAGGTGTGCTCAGGGCCCTCGATTTGCCCATATCTTGCCAATTCCCCATTCTGGGATTTGATTTTTGTTGTTTTGGGGCCACACTCGGCAGCATTCAGGGGTTACTCCTGGCTCTTCATTCAGAAATCGCTCCTGGCAGGCTCGGGGATCATACAGAATGCCAGGATCAAACTCAGGTCCATCCTGGGTTGGCCACTTGCAAGGCGAACGCCCTACCCAATGTGCTAACTCTCGTGTCCCCCCAACCCCATTCTGGGATTTGAGATCCCTTTTCCTTTTGACACCTACACACACACCAAGTCACTAGGATACTAGACAGGGATGAGGAGGAAGGAAAACTTGTCAGAAGGATGAACAGAGTCTAAAAAATTCCATCTGAATAGCAATCCTATTTGCCCTGTAGCTTCTTGGTACATGTTTGCAGGTACCACTCAGCCATCCAATGTGCCATGCAAGGGTTAGAGGGGAGAGGTGGGACCAAGGGTGGATTATAAGAGGATTGCTTCCTTTACCCCTAGAAGCTGCCTGGAGCATAATTTTCCCCTTCTAAGCCTGCTCAGAGCAGCTGTGGATAAAGAACAGTGGTTAAAGATGCTTTGTTTTACATCCAGCAAAAGAGGATCATTAACACCTCAACTGTTATTTCTTAAAAAAAAATTTTTTTTTTAAACCAAGCTAGCGGAAGGGCTCCTGCTGCTGTTGATAATCACGACAACCCTCAGGGTAGTCGGGGCAAAGGGACAGGTAATTCACCAGAAAATGGGATTCACTGAGCTGGATTATGTGCACCACTGCAACGCTCCATTCACGGGCTTAATTAAGAGCTGATGAGTACGGAATAAATGAAACCGCAGTTCTGCACCGCAGCTATCTAGAGAGTCGGGGATATTTTACAGGGCATCTTCTTAAGGGTATCTGTGGGTACCGTTTCCCCATTCTATTTTTATTAGTTATCTTGTTTAATTGTTTATTTTTTGCATCATGATTTATAGTACTGTTGTTTATTTTTTGCATCATGATTTACAGTACTGTTAATATTAGGATTTAGACTTCTATACAGAGCTGGTCTTTATTTTGGGGTCCCAACTGGCGATGCTCAGGGGGTGACTCCTGACTCTGCGCTCAGAAATCATCCGACAGGCACGGGGAGACCATATGGGATGCTGGGATTTGAACCACCGTCCGCCCTAAATTGGCTGCGTGCAAGGCAAAAGCCCTTGCTGGTCTTTATGATAGATCTGATTTTTCTTTTTGTATCGGACCACATTCGGTGGCACTCAGAGCTCTGCTCTCAGGGCGTGCATGCAGGAAGCCCCCTACAGTTGTGAAAGACCACAGAAGTGAAGTGGGATCCACTTCTAACTCTGTGTTCAGGATTCACTCCTACAGGGCTCAGGGGACCATGTGGAATGCTATAGATCAAACCTGGGTTGACCACATGCAAGACAAACATCCTACCTGCTGGGACTCTATTTTTTTGTTCCCTTCACATCTGATTCTTAATGGGCAAAAGGCTTCTTAGTCCAAGATACTTGCTGAAATGGTGATAGAGGAGGAGTCGAGATTCCCTTTCTTATGAGGAGAAATAAAGGCAGGGAGCTCCAAATGGTGCAATGGCCTGGAGTCTGACTGAAATCACAATGGGGGAAAAGCCCCAGAGGGTGTGGAACTATAGATAGAGCTCAGTCTTATTTGTGGCCTCAAGTCTCATATCATTCACATTTCTGTAAATGTCTCTGTAATCATTTCCATTTATTTAGTCCCTTGGGAACAGGGGTGGGGGGATAAAACAGAATTATTCTTAGAGTTCTATTAGGCAGAATCACACATTCCCCCACAAAAGGAATTAAAGTTAAAAGAGGGTACCAAAAATTCAGACTGCCCCCCTTTAAAGAAGTGCATGAAGGGGTCAGGGAGATTCTCAGAGGTGGAGTGATTGTACCATCCATGTGAGAACTACAGTTCAGTTCTGGCTCTGAGGATAAGCCTGTCTCATTGCCTTCAGCACTGGTCCAGCAGGCCATAATCTCCAGGAGTACCCCTGAGCTCCCATTTAAAAAGAAAAAAACAAAAAAGAGGGGGCTGGAGAGATAGCTTGGAAGGAAGGCATTTGTCTTGCAGGCACAAGGATGGTGGTTCGAATCCTGGCATCCCCTATGATCCCCCGAGCCTGCAAGGAGCGATTTCTGAGCGTAGAGCCAGGAGTAACCCCTGAGAGCTGCCAGGTGTGACCCAAAAACCAAAAAATTAAAATAAAAAAAAAAAGAAAAGAAAAAAAAAGAGAGAGAAAGAAGGGCTGAAGTGGCAGTACAGTGGTAGGGCATTTGCCTTGCACGCAGCTGACCCAGGACGGATCCAGGTTCAATCCCCGGCATCCCATATGGTCCCCCAAGCCTGCTAGGAGTAATCCCTGAGCGCCGCTGGGTGTCGCCCAAAAATCAAAGAAAAAACAAAACAAAACAAAACAAAAAAAGAGATATAAATTGTATTAAAATTGAGATAAAAAATTGTATGAGGCTCGAATGTAGAACACATGTAGGTCCTGAGTGAATGTGTGCATGTCCACACATCTGCAACACAACATGGGATGCTAAAGCAAAAATTCGAGCTACAGATTTCTCAAAATAAATACTTCAAGGGGCTGAAGATATAGTACAGCAAGTAGGGTGTCTGCCTGGTGTGTGACCCAAAAACAAATAAACAAGAATCCCAGAAAACCCAAATGCCTAGAACATTTTTAAGTGATGAAAGGCGAAGAGATCAGTGATGGGGGTTTTCAATGCCTTTAACTTTTTAGATCACATTATCTTCATCAGTTAAAAAGCAAAAGACCATAAACACAATTTTTTTAAATACCAAAGTCCTTAAAATAGAGGTCTAGTTTATTTTTAGTATTAAAGCAATTAACAATAATTTTTATTATTTAGACTTATCCATAGTCAAAACTCCCCCGGTAAGAAAATTGTAAACCCATATTAACTAACAATTTCTAACCATTTAAGAAAGGATTAGCAATTAGAGTCATGTGCATAGGAAAATGCCAGCAGAAGCATCAGTGACAAAGAAGGCTTTCTGTGATTGAAATACTATTTCCAGTCAACAGCTTAGATATAAGATGCTCTGTGAAAACCTGAGAAATCAAGACGAGAAACCTGCAGTACAAAATCAAACGACGGAGTTCTCTTATCGTATCACTTTTGGCTAGTGTAAGGCAAACAGCTGGAGAAGACGTGTTGGGAGGAGGAGCAGCAGGAAGAGGAACTTCTCATACTCTGGTCAGACCTAGGGTTAGGATTGAGAACTGAGCACAAGGCCTGACCATGAACGGACAGGGGACACTTATAAATCAAATCACAAAACAGCAGCTTAGACATACATGTTAAGTATAACCAGATCAAAAAAAAAAAAAAAAAAAGAATGGAACAACCAGATCTGTTCCATCCCAGGGACTTGGGCACTTCAGGGTCTACTGGTATGAGATTTCTAGGGAAAGGGAAAAATCTTTTCACTTTGGGGTCTATTGGCATGAGATCCCTAGGAAAAGAAACTGGGTTCAGTGATCAAAGAGGAGTAACCTAAGGCATGGAAGCAACAGGATGGGAGTAACATCCTCAAGTTCTTCCACAGGACGGTAGAAATGGCCCTTACCACTACCCTTTAGGTAACTGACATGACGTCACCTTTAGCTGAGATGGAGTGGACAGGGTCAATCCCTAATCACGTCAGGTTACAGGCTAGCTTAGACCATAATGCAGAGAAGACAAAGGTTCTACTCTTAAAAGTTTTTGTACAACAGAGATCCAAGAGGCTGGGACACTTAGAGCGAGTGGCAGAACACATGATCTTCAAAGACCTGCTTCTCTGTGGCTGGGAAGATCTTGTTACAAATTGGACAATTCAAACAAACCAGGTGCTGTTGCTCCATGGTGGGCTCAAAAATATGCTCAGGAAATTCAGGTTCGTAAGAGTGGCATTTCTGGGAGAATTGGGAAGAAGAGCAAAGAGATGAGTACAGATGGAAGCTATAAGGGACAAAGACCATGTTTATGTTATTCTCTTTGATTAGATCCCCTCTCTTCTGGACTTAATTTTTGTTTGTGGTGCTCAGGGCTCACTCCTGACATTGTGTTCGGGGATTACTCCTAGCAAGTTCAGGGGACTATATGGGATGTTGGGAATCTAAGTCAAGTTGGCTGGCTGCAAGGCAAGCACCGTGCTCACTGTACTATCTTTCCAGCTCATTAATTTTTGTTTTGCTTTTGATGCCAAACCCAGCAGTGCTCAGTATCTACTCCTGGCTTGGTGCTCAGAGAGGCCCTCTCAGAGGTGCTCAGGAGACACTGCTGTACCAGGAATTGTACCTGAGCCTCTTACATGCCAGTCATGCATTACAGACCTTTAAGTCATCTACCTAGCCCTATACCCTCATTACTTAAGGAGATCCTAAAGCTATAGCCAGCCACAATAAGCATGTAAAAGCTTGTAATGTGAGAAATTGTCAAATCCCTTTTTGAAGAAGGGGCTAACACAGGATGTTCGCACCAAGATGGGCCCAAGATGTGGGCTAGTGCCCCCAGGAACACTGAGGAGATGATGTTCCCACCAATATGGCCAGAGATGGCAAAAATAATTTAAGAGGTTAAGGTCATGATGCAGGCTCCAAAAAACAAAACAAAACAAAAAACAAACTACAGAGTGTGTTTAGAATAGATACCAGGTGGCTGCTTGAAATGGTAAGCAAATGTTAAGATTGTAACCCTATATATACTGCTTGAATATTTGACTTGGGGTCCTTGTCAAAGGTCTGCTGTGTTGGACAGGCATGGAACCCAGCTAGCTGGAAATTAAACCTCCCTTTTGCTATTACATTATCAAGGCTGGTTTCTGAGTTCTGAGCAGTGGGGGAAGCTTGATTCTGGATTTAACAAGGGTACTGCCCAATAAGGACATGGCAGGCATGTATCCTGTGACAAACACCTCAGGGGTAGACATTATGAGCAGAATGCTGGGGAAGAAGAAAGTACTTGCCCACTCGACTAGGCCCACTCAACTGTGGCTCTGAGCAAACTGCTCAGCTGACTTGGAGTAGGACGGGAAACTGTCTCAAAGGCTAGCTCTGCAGTCTTGTTATCAATTACTTACCAAGTAGGGAGCAGAACTTTCTTGGATACCTGCAGACAATAAAAAAAGATTTCATTAAAAAATAAATAGTATCTTGGGTCTTGGGGCAGTAGTGATAGTGTAACAGGTAGGTGCTTACCTTGCAAGTGGCTGACCTGGGTTTCATCATCAGCATCCCATATGGTCCCCACCCTGAGCCCCACAGGAGTAACCTGTGAGCACAAAGCCTGGACTAATAAGACCTGAACACTGGTGACTGTGGCCCAGAAACAAAACAAAATAAACAAAAAATACCGGCGGGTGGCACTAGAGGTAAGGTGTCTGCCTAGCCAGGGCTAGCCTAGGACTGACCGAGGTTCCATCCCTCGGCGTCCCATATGGTCCCCCAAGCCAGGAGCGACTTCTGAGCGCATAGCGAGGAGTAACCCCTGAGCGTCACTGGGTGTGGCCCAAAAACCAAAATAAATAACAAATAGCATGTTGGGCTGAAGATATAATACAGCAGGTAGGGATGCTTGCCATGAATGCAGCTCACCCAAATTTGAGTACCAGATGCCAGGAGTGACCTGAGTGCAGTCAAGTGTGGCCCAAAACCAACCAAACAAAAATAGCATCTTTAGATTCTGCAACTATGTTCTAGTAGATGTTACGGTGGAGGGGAGAGAGGGGGGGATACCCAGCAATGCTCAGGGGCTACTTGTGGCTCTGTGCTCAGGGGCCATTCCTGACAGTGTTGAGGGATTATTCCCAGTCCACTGACATGGAAAGCATGTGCTCAGCCCACTGAACTATCTCTTTGACCTTCCAATTGTGACTCTTTATTTCTCAGATATTCTTTTTACCACTGGTAGAGCTGGGGTTGGGGGTAGAAATCTAGGTTAATGATAAAGGAACAACAATGAAAATAAAATAGCCTTTTTAGAGGCCATGTCTGTTACAGTATATCAGAAAAAACAACCACCTATTCTCCGTGTGAAGGAAATGAGCTTTTAAAAACAACAGCAATTTAACAGGGATATAAATCAAACCATTTAACAAGGAAACAATCTTATTTTTTGTGGTGGTGCAAGAGACAGAACAACAGGCTTCACACATACAAGGCCGACTGTATACTCCACCAGCTGAGCCACATCTCTGGCCCCTGAGAATTGATTTTAGGACTGAAATCATGGACAGTTATTACAAATTTTTGTTTGAGTTTTTGGGCTACACCTGGTAGTGCGTAGGGCTACTCCTAACTTGTCCTTGAGGTGCTCAAGGAAATTATCTATGGTGTCAGGGATCATAGGTGAAGCTCGTGCATGCTAAGTATGAGTGCAGCCTGTTAAGCTACCTCTCTGGCCCCAATTTTTTGAAGGGTCACACCCAGTGGTACTCCTGACTCTGTGCTCAGGAATCACGCTGGCAGGCTTAGGGGAAAATATAGGGTGCTGGATCAGAACCACATCAGTCACATGTAAAGCAAATGCCTTACCTGCTGTTCTACTGCTCTGGCCCTCCAAATATTTTAAAAATAAAATACTTAAAATGTTTTAAAGACCAGAAACACAATATAGGGGATAAGGCTGACTCCAGTTTGATCCCTAGGATAACGTATGGTAGCCCCAAGCACTGCCAGGAGTGACCCATAACACAGAGTCAGGAGGTAGCCCTGCCGAATGTGGCCCAAATATTTTAGTTCCCAAAATGTTTTTTGCTTCTTTTGCTTTGGGCCCCATATGGCAGTGCTCAGGCCTTACTCTTATGCGGTACCACCTGGATCAGCCATGTGGAATGCAAGTGTCCTGTCTGCTATACTTTCTCTCTCTACACCCTAAAAATAATGTTCAAAAAAAACCCTGTACTCTTGCCTGTTGCAAAGATATGATTGTGAGTCTTAGGGAAAACATGACTGCTTTAAATTGTCCCCCCACAAAAGCAAACAAGGTTCTGTTGCTTTTGGAGACAAAGAAGGTGGTCATCGTTGGCAAGAACAGAGGGCCCCAATCCTCTGTGACAAGCTGATTTTCACGCTTATGTCTAGTCCTCTGAACCACTCATGGGCCTCCACAGAAGGCCTCTACCTCCCCGCCCCCCAGGGTCAGCCACGGAGGGGGCTGTTGTAACTGCCCACTTCTGGGGCAGCATCACCCCCCTTTTGTGCTTCTCTTTCCAAACCTTAATTAGCTTCCTCAGTATGTGTATATCTTCTACACGAAGACATTTCTCTGATTTATATATTTGGAATATAGCCACGGGACTCAATTTGTGTTTGCTGCCTCTAGGCGAATGATCTGATTTGCGTCTTCTAGATTCAGATTTATTTCTCAATTAACACTTCTCGCCTGGCAATCTTTCTATTAGGTACTCAGCTTTTGCCCAGCAAGTCTTAACGACGAGACTAGTCTTAATTAGCATCTCAGACCAAACAACAACAACAACAAAAATCCCACCACCAAAAATTTAGTGGGGCAAAGGGAGGAAGGCCAAGGCCTTTCCAGTTTACACAGCAACATAATCTTACCAGAATATGGGTTTCCAAAGACAAGTCCTGAGTTCTGTCCCGCACCTTCTAGACCAGAGGTAGGGGCTTGATATGGCTGACAATCATACTCTAGACCCATATAACTCAGCAATCTGCTGTTCTCCCGTTTTAGAATCTAAGGAGAGAGGATTATAGAGAAATTTAACAATGATGAGAAACCTGTATGATTAGTTCTCAATAAAGTGTGTAGTGGGAAAACAGCCCCCGAAATGAGAAACCAGTCTTCTCTTAAGAGGGCTGCATCAGGACTGCATCTTGCCTGTTGAATACTGTATTGGGGGGCCTGGGGAGGGATCAGCACTGACACTCACTGCTAGATGCTGCAGGGAAGTCAGCAATAGATCACAAATGCAATCACTCGGCTTTCATGTTCCTTGGTCAATTGGTAGCTTATTTCCTTTTTTTAAAATTTATTATCTATTTTTGGGCTACACCTGGCAGAACTCATGGGTTACTCCTGGCTCTGTACTCAAAAATCACTCCTGGCAGACTCAGGGGACAATATGGGATGCCAGGTATCGAACCTGGGTCCATCCTGTGTTGGCCACATGCAAGGCAAACGCCGTACTGCTGTACTATTGCTTTGACTCCTTGCTTCTAACTCCCAGCAGAAAGTAAATATTGGTTGTGTGAAGGAGAGAATAAAGGAACATAGCATTTGTGAGGAGCCTCCAGTGGTCATTGGGACAAATGGCCACCTCTACTCTAGGTTTGACAGCAGAGAAAAAGGAGAAAGTTGTGTTGCAGGAAAGGGGCCCTTCTGTCAGCATAACATTGGCATGGGCTCTGGCTCCCAGAGATAGCATCTGCAGTAGCTATGAAATGAAAAGGGGGGAAAAAAAAGATCTTTCACTTTGACTACTGCTATGCCAAAAAGTTTCAGTTAGAGAACAAAGGCAGAGTTTTGTGGTAGATTGGGAAATCAGATGAAGTTTACTCTGTGTAAGGAGCAGCTGTCTCTCATGTTGCGTCAGAAAAGGCCCTTTCATGAATTAAAAAAAAAATTACCAGGGGCCCGGAGAGATAGCACAGTGGCGTTTGTCTTGCAAGCAGCCAATCCAGGACCAAAGGTGGTTGGTTCAACCCCTGAGCAACGCTGGTATGGCCCCAAAACAAAACAAAACAAACAAAAAACAAACAAAAAAATTACCACCAAATCTCTAGGTCACTCTGGTCTGAGTTTGCTGCCCTTTTGGGCACACTTACCTCATTTTCTCTTTCCAGCTGCTGTTTCTCTCTCTTCAGAACATCACATATCATTTTGTTCTCACTTAGTCTATTTGACAGGTCAAAGTTCTCTTCCTGTCAATAATAGTTTAAAAAAAAAAAACACATTAGTATCACACAGTGTAAGCGCATCCAGGTAGGGTCATCAAACAGGAGAGTTGAGGAGGATCTGGCTTTCCAAAAATGGGGGAACTGAGGAGTGAAGGTAGAAGGGGGGGGGGGAAGGACACTGGCTCATGAAAGGTTACTTAAAACAACACCCCAGGCCTGAGCTGACAGCAAGATGCCAGTTTCTTTGGGATTCAACCAGAGCAAAAGTGAACAAAGAGAGATAAGGCGAAGCTAAGCATACAGAAAATCGCAAGCCTGGCTTATAAATTAGGGATAAATGGAGTCTTATTTCATTCTACCCAACCATGGAGATAATCATCTTTGTCCTCGATAAACACCTCACTCAATGCAGCGTGAAGTACTCCCTCCCGAGGGTGAGACTATCAAGGGGATGAGGAGGAGGGGCCTAGGCCACAAGAAGGCCAGACTACCCAGTGTGAGTGGCTGTGTGGGCCTTTCAGGGGTCACTGTCACTGATGCCTCTTCCTGACCCCCTTAACCTACTTGTATACACACGTGCAGACCTCAACCCTGCAACTTGGGTGATTCCAAACAGGTGTGTCCACCCCCTCACCCACCAGACTTTGAATCTGAAGGTTGGAGCTGGCAAGGACCCTCAGGTTACAGGTTATCTGTGTTGGGTGCTCCATCAGCCTGAGTGAGGGAGCCCAGGGCTGGGGCCTGAGCTGGGGATGTGGCTAAATTGGCAGAGCTGACTGCAGGCCCCTGGTTCTCCATCTCCATTAGCTCCTGCTGGCCGATTTGGTCACTTCCTCAAAAGACAGAGATGAGAAGACAAGCTGATAGGGCCCAGAGAGAGATAGAGATAGAGATAGTACAAGAGGCAGGATGCTTGCCTTGCACTCAGCTCTCCCAGGGATGAGCCCTGGCATCCCATATGATTCCCTAAGCCCGCCAGGAGCGATTCCTGAGTGTGGAGCTAAGAATAATTCCTGAGCATTGCTGGTGATGGGAGAGAAAGGAGAGAGGTGAGAGGGGAGAGAGAGTGTGAGAAAGAGAAGAGGAGAAGAGAGGAGAGAGGAACGGTGGAATGAGGGGGATAGAGGGGGGAGAGAAGGAGGGAGAGAGAGAGACAGAGAGAGAGAAAAGAGAGGAGAGAGGAAGGGTGGAAGGAGAGGGAGAGTGGGAGGAGAGAGAGGGGAGAGAGGGAGGGAGGAAAGGAGAAGAGGACCAGTTGAATCTGAGTACAACCCAGAGACCCAGGCTGGTATTGAGATTCCATTTCTAGGGATTGGGTCTCATATACAGTCCCTCCTCTATAACACAGAAGAGGAAAAAGTTTTGCTTTAACACAGGGTTCACAAGTCTCAGGGCTTGGGTTAAGAATCAGCAGCACCCCTTGCTTCCTGGTTCCCTTATGTCTGTCACCTACCAGTGCAGCAGCCCTGAGATGCCTGATCTGTTTGTAGAGTCCTTGGCACTCTTTGTGCTTCTCTAAGAAATAGGCCTCTACCTTTGTCTTTAAGCTGGTCACCTCGAGTACTAACTGCTCCTCCACTGCTGTTAGCTCGTTCCTAGGATCCTGAAGTATAAAATATGTAGTCCTTAGAGTTAGAGGCTTTTTTTGTTGAAGATACGAGGGATCAAGTGTTACTATATGACAACAGGCAAGGTCCTAAGTCTTGAACACTGATGCATGCAAACCAAGGAAACCCAGACAGACCTTTGCTGGAGAGGTTCAAATCTATGAAGGGTAAAGATTCAGAGCAGAAATTTCTTCATTACAGCGGTGTCATGAGCAGCCAGGCAAGTAATATAAGTGAATGAAAGAGGTGGAAGCAGTAGAAACCATAGCTAACTGGGGAAGATGTGACCCATCTTTGCTGGGCACAGCTGCCCCTCAGTGCCAGGTAATACTGGGGGCTGCATTGTGGATCCCTATTGACAGAACTTTTAATTTTTTTGTTTTTGTTTTTGGGCCCCACCTGCCAGTGCTCAGGGCTTGCTGCTGGCTCTGCACTCAGAGATCACTCCTGGGAAGCTGAAGGTGCCTGGAACCAAACTGGATCTGTACCATTTTGCTGGTCTACCACTAATTTTCCAAGAGAAGTTGTCCCAATTTAAAGCATTAGTAAGTTTTTCTTTTTTTTCTTTTTTTTTTTTTTTGGTTTTTAGGGCACACCCGGCTATGCTCAGGGGTTACTCCTGGCTATCTGCTCAGAAATAGCTCCTGGCAGGCACAGGGGACCATGTGGGATGCCAGTATTCGAACCAAACACCTTAGGTCCTGGATCGGCTGCTTGCAAGGCAAACGCCGCTGTGCTATCTCTCTGGCCCTTAATAATTATTTTTAAAGGCCAAATAATACCTTCTATGGTCAATGGGTTAAACTTAATTCATAAACTACTAATTTTTACTTTCTTCCTCTTCTTATTATACATGCTAAAACATATAGTATCTTTTATATAGTATATATATACAAACATAGCATACATATATATATTTATATAGTATCTCATATAAAATACTTAATAAAATTCTGGAGATTTAACCCAGGTGAGTTCTGTGCAAGGCAGGTACCCTAGCCATTGTACTGTTTCTCTGGCCCTAGAAAGTATATTCTTTATCACTCCTTATATATTAGAAATGGCTATCCCAGCTAAACATTTCAAAGATGACGGTCTCTGTTTTCTGGGATAGAAAACACCATTTTCAGAGGCAAATGTGATTCTAATCTGTCTTACCCTTTTCTATCACCTAGGAAGATATTATTTTATCCTCCTTTTGGGGTATAGTGGGTTGAGCCACTCCCAGCAGTATTCTGGGACTGCTCCTGACTCGTTTCCTGAGTGACCCCAGGGGACTTTGGTGTCAGGGATTTGAACCAGGGTTGTGGTTGCAGCATCAGCATACAAGACAAAGGCCTTATTTCCTTTTCTATCAATTTGGCCCCATCTTCCTTCCTCTGAGCTTCCTCCCACAGAACATCCAAAGACAGACATGCCAGTATCGATTGGTGCTTTTGCACTTCAGTAATTTCGTTCAGTTTCATCTCTTGCACTGTCTGATCCAGCTTGTTGCAGCTTTCCGTCTGTACAGAAAAACAGATATTACTTCCAGTGATGGTACAAATAGTTACACATACCCTCTGCACAAAAACAGGTTTTGGTACCAGTGATGGGACACACCTACACCTGCACACACCTTTTGCACACCACACACACATATATCTTGCTGAGCAATGGGGGGGGGGGCAGATGCAGAGAGCAGCAAACCTCGCTTAGCTTAGGGGAGAGCCAGGAGCAACCTGATTTCAGGTGGTTCCTGAGATCCTTCTCACAATTAGGGAGACCTGGTATAGGACAGAGTAAAGAATACGGGGATACTTTCTCTGAAGTATTCTTCTAAAACATTATTTCACCCATGACTACCTGTTTGGTTAAATTGAAAAAGAGCTCTTCATTTTCCTGTGTCAGACGTTCCAACTCCTCTGTCTTATCTTGATCTTCCAGAACAAGTTTTTCCATCTCTTTCTCTTGAGTTGACAGCTGGACCTAAAGCAAAGTTTTAATATAACCAAGATTTAAAAAAATTAAGAAAACTAAACAGGACAATACTTTTATCTAACTACCTCTCTAGCTAGCTATTCTTTTTTTCTTCTTTTGGGCCACACTCAGCAATGGTGGACCTCTGAGGACCATTTGGGTTTCTGGGGATTGAACCTGGGTCAGCTGCTTGGAAAACAAGTCTTACACACTGTATGATCAGTCCGGCCCTTTGCCCCCACCTGTCTGCCTATCTATCAATCATCTATCTTACATACTTACCTTCCTGTCTGCCTATCTATCAATCATCTACCCTTCCTACCTACCTACCAACCGACCTACCTACCTGTCTACCTATCTACCTACCTGTTTACCTATCTATCAATCATCTATTTTATCTATTTTTTGGGGAAAGATATTTGATTCATACCTGGAAGTGCTCCCAGTCTATTCCTGACTCAATAGTGACCCCTAATGGTACTCAGAGGATCATTTATGTTGCCAGGGATTGAAACTGGGTAGGCTACATGCAAGACAAGAGCTCTACGATTTCTTAGCCTTAGGAACAATACTTTTAAGTATACTACCATAAAGAGATGTGTGTTTCTAAGCAGTCTTCCACTTGACAAATTGTTTCATTTTTCATCTATCTTATATTCTAAGAATTCAAGAATCTAGAAAGTAAAATTTGGAGCTGTACCCAGGTTCAATCTTCAGCATCATAGCTAGTCCCCTTGAGCATTGCCAGGAGTGATTCTGGCAGACCAGGAGAAACACCTGAGCACTGCTGGGTATGGCTCCAAATCAAAACAACAACAACAACAACAACAACAAAAAGTGAAATTTCACAAACTATTAAAAGAAAAAGGCAAGTCTATTTTGGTGTGGATACCGAGTGATCCTAGGAATCAAACCCAGGGCTATACACATGCAAAACATGTTCTCTACCACTCAAGTCACATCCTGGTCCCGAATTAGCCTTTAAAAAAATATTTTTTTTGGGGGGCCGGGTGGTGGCGCTAGAGGTAAGGGCCTGCCTTGCCTGCGCTAGCCTTGGACGGACCACGGTTCGATCCCCAGGTGTCCCATATGGTCCCCCAAGCCAGCAGCGACTTCTGAGCGCATAGACAGGAGGAACCCCTGAGCGTCATCGGGTGTGGCCCAAAAACAAACAAACAAAAATTTTTTTGGGGGGTTGGGTCACACCAATAAGCTGATGCTCAGGCTTATTACTGGCTCTGCAGAAATCACTCTTGGCAGGCTGGGGGTGGCATATGGGATGAGGGAATTGAACCAGGGTTGGTTCCGGGTCAACCATGTGCAAGGCTATTATGCTACGAGCCCTACTTGCTGTGCTATTTCTCTGGCCCCTAATTAGTCATTTCTAAAAGTCCCTTTATAATATAGCTTTGTGAAAAAAGTAATTGTATGGCAGTTGGACTTGGATACATTCTTTGGATGCCCCCACTGTAATAACTTTTTTTTTTTTTTTTTTTGGTTTTTCAGACCACATCCGTTTAATGCTCAGGGGTTACTCCTGCTAAGCGCTCAGAAATTGCCCCTGGCTTGGGGGGACCATATGGGATGCTGGGGGATCGAACTGCAGTTGTTCCTTGGCTAGCGCTTGCAAGGCAGACACCTTACCTCTAGCGCCACCTCGCCGGCCCCTGTAATAACTTTTGAAGCTGGACATGCCCCCTTGTCTTGCCAAGTATAAAAGAAAAAACTTGGACTTTTGCGGGGCCCAGGAAAGTGACCGAGCAGTGTCCACTGGTCCCTGGGGGCCAGAGATAAAGCACTGGGAGAGATGCTGCTGCTTTGTATCTATTCACTCTTCTTTCTTTTTTGCACCAGGGCTCCCCCAGCCATCTTTGGCTGGTAAATTTCCATCTATTTCTCTCTCCCTCTCTCTGAAACCTCCAGGCCTACATGTAGGCAGGCCTCAAACTCTAGGAGGAATAAAAAGTACACTTAGTTCCATCTCTTTTCTCTCTCTCTATCCTGGGCAGGCGGTTACTACATGTTGGCATCCCTGGGTGGGCACAAGGCCCTTCCTCGCAGCTGGACCACATGGGCCTCTGCAAGTAGTTATCTGCTTTACATTCTAGTATAAGGTTTTGCTGGGGAAGAACTGGTAACTAAAAGATAAAAACCTGAAAACCACTGATGTGATAGTCATCAATTTTAAGAGCTTGTGATAGAGATAAACTAGATCATTCTATTCCTAGGGTTGAAGCAATAGTAGAGCGGGTAGGGAGTTTGCCTTGCAAACTCTGTGGTCAACCCAGGTTAGAACCCCAGACACCCCAGATAGCATATAGTCCTTGAGCCTGCCAGGAAAAAGCCCTGAGCACTTCTGGGTATGGCCCCAAACCACTATTCCCCTCAAAAAATAACTCATTTTGTTCCTTATGAAATATAGTATTAACCATAAAGGGGTGGAGAGACGTTCAAGAACAGAGGAAATAATCTCTGAAATCATAGTATGTTGCTTTGGAATATACCATTAGGCACCACTGCAATAAAATGTATCTTCTGGGCCGAGAGGAGGTGGCAAAACTAACACACAGTTTTCTTTTTTTGGTTTTTGGGTCACACCCGGCAGCACTCAGGGATTACTCCTGGCTCTGTGCTCAGAAATTGCTCCTGGCAGGCTCAGGGGACCATATGGGATGCTGGGATTCGAACCACTGACCTTCTGCATGCAAGGCAAATGCCTTACCTACATGCTATCGCTCCAGCCCTTAACACACATTTTTCAAAGGTGAGCATCACCTACCTCAAGCTGGTCCACTTTCACTCCCAGCTTCTTATTCTCAGAGGACAGCTTCAGGTTCTGTTCTTTCATTCTGCAGAGGTAGAGATAGATGACTGTGTGAAGCAAAGACCACAGCTAGGCCTTCAATAGTCTGTCTTGGTCCTAACCCCAGAATTGCTCTTTGGGGGAGAGGGACTGTGAGGGGATGTTGGGCCAGACCCAGCTGTGCTCACTCAGGCTACTCCTGGCTCTGTGCTCAGGAGTCATTCCTGGAAGTCTTTGGAGGTACCAGAGATCAAACTGGAGTTGCTGTATGCAAGGCAATCAAACACCGAGACCCCCATACTATCTCTTCAGCTCTATTAAGACTTAAATTCAGATACTTTCTCCCCATTCTCATACTGGTTCCCTAAACTAGGATCAAAGTGCTCCTGAGTGAAAAGGGAGGGGGGATCATACCTATAGTTGTCATAAAGACAGTCTCCTGTTTTCAGGAGTGGGAGAGACAGCACAGGAGACAGGGGCACATTCTTTTTTTTGTTTTGTTTTGTCTTGTTTTTGGGTCACACCCGGCAGCTCTCAGGAGTCACTCCTGGCTCCACGCTCAGAAATCGCTCCTGGCAGGCTCGGGGGACCATGTGGGATGCTGGGATATGAACCAATGACTTTCTGCATGAAAGGCAAACGCCTTACCTCCATGCTATCTCTCTGGCCCCAAGGGGCACATTTTTTTTTTGCATGTGTGGGACCTTTTTTGAGTCCTGGCACCAAATGGACCCCCCCAGACACTCCTGGGTATAGCCGTAGTCATCTACTACCTGTGTCACTCAATGGTGCCTCTGAGCAGGGCCCAAGTATAACCGTACTTACCTTCAGGTGCTAACTTTGAATGGGCTGATCATGTTGACCAAGTATCACCAGAAACGAACCCTGGGTCCCCTGAGCACTCCCAGAGAGCCCACCCTGCCCTCCAAAAAGTGTTTTCTAACAACTCCCAGAAATCACCTGATCCTCCCACCCAATAACCACACTCACGAAAGCAGCTCAGTCTCCCAGCAGTCCTGCTGCTCTTTCATCTTCTGTTCCAGCTTCTGATTGATTCCTTCCAGGGTTTCTAGCTCCTCCTGTAGATTGGAAGTCAAGTTTTTCTTATCTCAGCAGTTAACAAATACGATGTCAAGCACAGCAGTGAATAAAATAGCCAAATAAAGGTTTTAAACATGTAACATGTTCTTTAGTTTTTGTTTTTCGTTTGGTTTCATTTTGGAGTCATGCCTGATGATGCTCAGGGTTTACTCCTGGCTTTGCACTCAGGAATTACTCTTAGTGGTGCTCACTGTACCTTCTAGGGCCAGGGATCAAACCCCAGATTGGCTGTGTGTAAGACAAATGCCTTACCCACTGTATTATCTCTCCAGCCCCTGAATTTTCTTTAGTTTTAAAAAACACGTTGTGGGGCCGGAGAGATTGCCTTTCATGCTGACTTGGGAGGGACCTGGTTTAATTCCCGGCATCCATACGGTCCCCCAGCCTGCCAGGGGTGATTTCTGAGTGAAGAACCAGGAGTAACCCCTGAGCACTGCTGGGTGTGGCCCAACAATCAATCAATCAACTAACAAAGTTAAAAAAATAAAAAAATGTTGTTTGCTTTGGGGCCACATCAAGTTAAGTTATCCAGGGACTACTTCTGGCTCTGTGCTTCGGTGGTCACTCTTGTTGGTGCTTGGAGGACCATGTGTGTCAGGGATTTAATTTGAGGCTTCTGCATGTAAAGCATGTACCCAGCCCTTGAAGCTTTTTCGTTGGCCCCCAATTAAAAATACATTTAGGACCAGTGAGATACTTCAAAGGGCTGGAGAGCATGCTTTGTATGTGGGGGTCTTGAGTTCCATCCAGGCACCCAAGCACCATGCTGGGAATAGCTCCCCACCCAGTATTGCTGGGTCTGGCCCCCAAATTAAAACTAAAAAATAAAATGTGGGGCCAGAGCAGTTACCCAAGTGGTCTGCCTTGCATGCTCTAACCTAGGACAGACTTCGGTTCGATGCCCTGGCATCTCATATGATCCCCAAAGCCAGGAGCGATTTCTGAGTGCATAGCCTGGACTAACCCGAGTGCCCCCCCCCCCAAAAAAATAGTATCTACCTTGGGGCCGGAGTGATAGCATAGTAGTAAGGCATTTGGCTTGCACTTGGCCAATACAGAACAGACTCTAGCTCGAATCCCAGCATCCCAGATGGTCCCCTGAGCCTGCCAGGAGTGATTTTTGAGCACAGAGCCAGGAGTAACCCCTGAGTGCCGCCAGGTGTGACCCAAAAACAAAAACAAAACAAAACAAAGCAAAAAAAAAAAAACAAAGCTAAAAAAAGCATCTACCTTAACTTTTTTTTTTGTACATTGGAGCTATTATTCAACTCACTAAAGTATTTCATGTCTATTCATGATCAGAAACTGTTCTGGTGCTGTAGAGACAAAAAGTGGGAAAATAAAATTGCTTTCTTTTTCTTTTTTTTTTGTCACACCTGGCAGCATTCAGGGGTTACTCCTGACTCCATACTCAGAAATCGCTTCTGGCATGCTCTGGGGACCATACGGGATGCCAGGATTTGAACCAATGACCTTCCGCATGAAAGGCAAAGACCTTACCTCCATGCTATGTCTCTGGCCCCCAAAATTTCTTTCTTATAGAACATTACTTACTGTCTAATAAATTAGCAAAAGTTGCACTTAAAATTAAAATGTTTTAGTGGGAGGGGCCAGCACGGTGGCGTTAGAGGTAAGGTGTCTGCCTTGCCAGTGCTAGCCTAGGACGGACCTCGGTTCGATTTCCCTGCATCCCATATGGTCCCCCAAGCCAGGAGCGACTTCTGAGCACATAGCCAGGAGTAACCCCTGAGCGTCACTGGGTGTGGCCCAAAAACCAAAAAAAAAAAAAAAAATGTTTTAGTGGGGCCAGAGCAGTGGCCCAGCGATAGGGCATTTGCCTTGCATGCAGCTGACCTAGAACAAACCGAGGTTCAATTTCCCAGCATCCCATTTGGTCCCCCAAGCCAGGAGTGATTTCTGAGGGCATAGCCAGGAGTAACTCCTGAGCATCACTGGGTGTGGCCCAAAAACCAAAACCAAACAAACAAAAGTTTTAGTGACCATATTTAAAAAAGTAAAAAGTAATTTTAGGAGCCAGTGCTATAGTACAGCAAAAAGGTAGTTTGCCTTGCACATGGCCAACCCAGCTTTGATCCCCAGCATCTCAGATAGCCCCTAAACTTGCCAGGAATGATTTCTGAGCATAGAGCTTGGAGTAACCCCTGAATGTCACTGGGTGTGGCCCAAAAACCAAAACATAAAAAAAGTAGTTTTAGGGGCCGGAGAGATAGCATGGAGGTAAGGCGTTTGCCTCTCATGCAAAAGGTCATCGGTTCGAATCCCGGCGTCCCATATGGTCCCCCGTGCTCGCCAGGAGCGACTTCTGAGCATGGAGCCAGGAGTAACTCCTGAGCACTGCTGGGTGAGACCCAAAAAAAAAAAAAAAAGTAGTTTTACAACCAGTATTAACTAAATTTTATCTAAATCATTTCAAACTGTAAACAAAAAGGAAACATTTTATACTGCTTTTTATATTCTGGATTCAAAATCAGATTTATAGTTCATGCTTAGCCTATTGTTTTTTGTTTTGTTTTGTTTTTTGGGTCACACCTGCAGCGTTCGGGGGTTACTCCTTGAAGGCACAGAGGACCATATGGGATGCTGGGATTTGAACAACCTCTGTTCGAATCAGCTGTGTGCAAGGAAAATGGCCTACCACAGTGCTATCTCTCCGGCTCTATTATATTCCATTTTAGTATGCCACATAATATATATGTATGTATGTATGTATGTATGTATGTATATATATATATATATATATATATTTGTTTTTTTTGAGGGTCACACCCAGCAGTGCTCAGGGGTTACTTCTGGCTCTCCGCTCAGAAATCGCTCCTGGCAGGCACAGGGAACCATATGGGATGCTGGGATTCGAACCGATGTCCTTCTGCATGCAGGCAAATGCCTTACACCTCCATGCTATCTCTCTGGCTCCCACATTATTAATATTTAATAATCAATCACTTGTGGTTCATGACAACCCAACTAGTTTCAAAGCTTTTTTTTTTTTTTTTTTTTGGTTTTTGGGCCATACCCAGCAGCATTCAGGGGTTACTCCTGACTCTGCTCAGAAATAGTTCCTGGCAGGCATGGGGGACCACATGGGATGCCGGGACTTGAACCACCATCAGTCCTGAGTCAGGCGCTTGCAAGGCAAACTCCTTACCGCTGTGCTACCTCTCAGGCCCCTTCTTTTTATTTTTCTAATATTACTCTGTACTGAATAAATATGACAATAACTCACTGATTTTAACTTCAATCTTTCTAATTTTTTGGTTTATAAGCTTTTTTGTTTTGTTTTCAGGTCACACCCGGCGGCGCTCAGGGGTTACTCTGGCTCTGTGCTCAGAAATCACCCCTGGTTGGCTTGGGGGATCATATGGGATGCCAGGATTTGAACCACAGTTTATAGGCATTTGAAATATTTTTTAAAAATTATATTGGGGCCGGAGAGATAGCACAGCGGTGTTTGCCTTGCAAGCAGCCGATCCGGGACCAAAGGTGGTTGGTTCGAGTCCCGGTGTCCCATATGGTCCCCCGTGCCTGCCAGGAGCTATTTCTGAGCAGATAGCCAGGAGTAACCCCTGAGCACTGCCAGGTGTGGCCCAAAAACAAAACAAAAAAAATTTTTTTTAGTAAAATAGAAAAAGAAAATAATGTCCACTAAAACATCCCAGATAGCTCAGTCCAGGCTGATACCTCTGGAGCACTCTCAGAAAGGGAGAAGCAGTTTCCTTTCTGCATGAACTTCTGCAACCCAACACCACACTCTAAATCCTCCGACGGAAACAGCCTAGCTCTGCAACTTAACCTTATCAAACTTGCAAAAGCCACCAAATTTGTTTCAGACCCATAAATTCTGCATCTTGATATCTTATAGTAGTGTCAGCCCAGTATTATCACAGGAAATCTGATAGGAAAGTTACATAGAAATCTACCAAGCTCAGTGAGCCTAACCCGTAACACAGCAACTAGCACTGAGTGCAGCCCAGTAAATCCTTAGACACTGACTTTAGTAACACCATGGAGAGATACACAATTCAAATTGGCCCTTGTTGATCTAATTTGATAATTCCATTTGCCTTTAAGTTGTTACACAAATTTGTTTGTGCTTGCATGGAGGCATGCTATGGTGTTGGGTAAGACTGGGAACGCTGCTGAAGGGAAGGTCACACTGGTAGTAGGAGTGGTGTTTGAACATTTCATGTCTGAAATGACTGTATGAGCAACTTGGTAAATCACGGTATTATAGAAAAAAATTAAAAGTAAGATAGATATCACACCATCCCCCTTTTGTTTTCTGTGTGGTGCTCAGGGCTCTGTGCTCAGAAATTACTCCTGACAGGACCGGAGAGATAGCATAGAGGTAGGATGTTTGTCTTGCATGCAGAAGGACGGTAGTTCGAATCCCAGCATCCCAGATGATCCCCTGGGCCCTGCCAGGAGCAATTTCTGAGCATAGAGACAGGAGTAACCCCTGAGTGCTGCTGGATGTGACCCAAAAACAAACAAACAAAAAAACAACAAAAAAGAAATTACTCCTGGTGGACTAGGGGGACTATTTGGGATGGTAGGGATTGAACGCAGGCTGGCTGTGTAAAAGGCAAATGCCCTATCCTCTGTACTATCTAGCATAGCTCTGATCCCCAAATATTCTGTCTTGACTGCAAGACTCTGAGTTCTGCCCAAGTGCTTTTATGGTATCTCACTGCTTGAAACAGGCCAGGTCTGAAGCCTGGACCTGCCAGCAACAGTCTGGGCGAGCCCAGTGCTGAGCTCCTCACAGGAGCAAGGAACAGGTCAAGTCCTGTTAAGGAATCAAGAGAATTGAGGTTTCAGCCTGTGAAGACACTGAACACACCTCTGACCTCTCCTCCGGGCTTCATCAGTGTCCTCACCAGGAAATGAGGGTTTCACAAGGGGTAACTGCCAAGATCTGTGTGTTTTGGAAGCTTCTAAGCTGTGATTTCTTCAACCTTTGAAGAATTCTCCTCTTGTCCTCTAGTATTATCAACCCTTATGACAGGCTGCTGATTGGGGGAATGATGCAAAAGAAGAGTCTCTGGAGAACCCACAACTTTTCCTTCTACTTTCTTTGCTCCGAGTTATGCTTAGGGGATTGTGGGCCTCCCACATGCAAAGCAGCTGTACACAGTCCATTGTGCTCTCTCCAGCCACTCCCTTCTCTGTTCACCTTTAACCGACAGTCATACCTGCTTCTTCTGGAGCTCAGCCTGCTGGTCTGAGTTCTGCTTCTGGAGGCTGGCACAGTTGTCCTTCAGTTCCTGATTTTCTTTGTGAAGTTCTTTGTTCTGTTGCTCAATCTCTTCCACCTCTCCCTATGAAAAAATGTTCCATAACTTCACATTTGACCCTTAATAGCTCAGTGGACAATCAGGACTTCTTGCAGGAAATTCTCACAGGCTGGGATAGCTGGTTCCCACTCTTTGTAATACCCTCTTTACCCCCTTGGGACACGGTATCAGAACTGCATCGAGTCTACCATTGCCAAGAAAGAGAAATGAATTTAAGTACATAAAATGATAGAGGAGGAAATGACTGAAAAAAATGCAGATTCTCCTTGCAAATTCTTGGCACTATCGCCTCCCCTATGAGTACAGCTCCTTTTGCTTGTTTGTATTTGTGCCACACCTAGAAGTAACTGGGGTCTACTTCTGGTTTATTACTTGTGGGAGCAGGAGGTGTTGCAATGGAACCTGGGGCTCTTCCATACAATTGCCTCTGAAGAGACATACAGCAGATAAGGCACTAGTTTACATATGGCCAACCCAACCTCAGTTTATTTTTGTTTTTTGTTTTTATTTGTTTTTGTTTTTTTGGGCCATACCCCGCGGTGCTCAGGGGCTACTCCTGGCTATCTGCTCAGAAATAGCTCCTGGCAGGCACGGGGGACCACATGGGATGCTGGGATTCAAACGAACCACCTTAGGTCCTGGATCGGCTGCTTGCAAGGCAAATGCTGCTGTGCAATCTCTCCTGCCCCCCAATCTTAGTTTAATCCCTGGCATCCCATATGGTTCCTAGAGCATTGCCAGGACTGATCCCTGAGAACAGTCAGGTGTAACCCCTTAAATACCGCCAGGTGTGGCCCCCCAAACAAAACAAAAACAACTACAGAATAAAAATAAAGAATGCACTCCCGTCTATTGCAATATCTCCTGGGCTCTGAACTTAATTCTTGATGACATGGACAGTGTTTTGCTATCTTTTCTTTTTCTTTTGTCCTTTTGCAGTGCCAGACTCTCTAATCCTGAGTGAGCAAACTCTCTAAATCCTGAGTGAGCTACAGTCCTAGCCTGGGAGGTAATTATTTTATATATATATATATATATATATATATATATACATATATATATAATATATGTATATGAATCACCATGAAATACACAATTATAATTGAGTTTTACCCTCAATGTACAATATCCTTCATCAGTGCACTACCTCTAATGTCCCTTGTTTCTCTCCCACTCTCCTCTATGCCTGCCTCTGTGGCAGACATTTTCCTTCTCTTTCTTTTTTTCATTTTAGACACTGTGGTTTGCAATACTGTCATTGAAAAGGCACATGCATATCACTTTATGTCCTTTCAGTATCAGTTCTTGCCCAGAGTGTTTATTTTCAACTATTACTGTCACAGTGGCTCCTTCTCTGCCTTAACTTCCTCCCCTGTTATTTATGGCAAGCTTCCTAACATAGATTGGTTTTCCTGGTCTTTGTCTCTATTGTCTCTGAACATTATTACGTGTACGTGTGTGTGTATGTGTGTGTATGTCCCATTCTATATCTATCCCTCTCTATTTGGGGGGGGGTTGGGTCACACCCGGCAGCACTCAGGGGTTACTCCTGGCTCTATGCTCAGAAATTGCCCCCGGCAGGCACGGGACCATATGGGATGCCGGAATTCAAACCAATGTCCCTCTGCATGAAAGGCAAACACCCTATTTCCATGCTATCTCTCCTGCCCCTCAATTTCTATTTTTTCTGAGAATATCCATATTGTTTTGTTTGGGAGATAACTCTTTTGTTTGTTTCGATGCTATGGCTGAGGCCAGAGCTTCGTGCATGTATGCTACCACTAAGTTACAACCTTGCCCTAACTGACTCTAGCATATCCTTAATAGCTTCTAATGTGCTCAATAGAAAGCAAATTTCTAGTTAAATAACATTAAAGTAAATGAAGTTACTACTCAGATAGTAGAAAGGAGATACAAAAATAAGATTGTGCTCTTTTCTCTGAGAAGCCTATAAATTTACTGTCAATGTGTAGATGATAAAAAAAATGCAAGTTGAAAAAAATTGTTTTTGTTTTTGAGTCACACCCAGCAGGTTCAGATGTTACTCCTGGCTCTGCACTAAGAAATCGCTCCTGGCAGGCTCAAGGGACCATATGGGATGCTGAGATTTGAACCACCGTCCGTCCTGAATCAGTTACATGCAAGACAAACACCCTACTGCTGTGCAATCTCTCTGGTCCCTGCAATTGGAAAATTTATGGGAGTAACTGAATGCCAAGTTGGATACAGAAGTTTCAGAAGAGGGAGGAGTCACTGATTGATTCTTTCAACATTTCTTTTTTCTTTTTTTTTTTTTTTTTTTTTTGTGGTTTTTGGGTCACACCCGGCAGTGCTCAGGGGTTTTTCCTGGCTCCGTGCTCAGAAATTGCTCCTGGCATGCACGGGGGACCATATGGGACGCCGGGATTCGAACCGATGACCTTCTGCATGAAAGGTAAATGCCTTACCTCCATGCTATCTCTCCGGCCCCAAACTTTCAACATTTCTAAATCATTCCTCAGTGGCCTTGACTCATACTGTATATATTTTCCCCAGTACTATTTGTTAGACAGTCAATACAAGCAGAATTGACTCAAGAGTGTCCTGGAGGTTTTATTATTATTATTATTATTATTATTATTATTATTATTTTGTTTTTGGGTCACACCTGGCAGTGCTCAGGGGTTACTCCTGGCTCTATGCTCAGAAATTGCTCCTGGCAGGCTCAGGGGACCATATGGGATGCTGGTATTCGAACCACCGTCCTTCTGCATGCAAGGCAAATGCCCTACCTCCATGTCATCTCTCCAGCCTGTCCTGGAATTTTGTTTATTTTGGGGCCCACACTTGGCACTGCTCAGGGGTTGCTCTTGGCAATGTGCAGGGAACCATGTTGTGCTGTGATGGAACTTGGGCCTCCTGTCTGCAAAGCCTGTACCTCCTGGGCCCTGCACTCAGAAATCATTCCTGTCATTCCTGAAAGGACTTGGTCTTTTTTTTTTTGTTTGTTTGTTTTTGTTTTTTGTTTTTTGGGCCACACTCGGCAATGCTCAGGGGTTACTTCTGGCTCTGCGCTCAGAAATCACTCCTGCCAGGTTCAGGGGACCATATGGGATGCTGGGGTACGAACCTGGGTCCATCCTGGGTTGGCCAACGCCCTACTGCTGTGCTATCACACCAGCCCCTCCTGAAAGAACTTGGATGGTCATATATAATGCAAAGGATTGAACTGGGTTGGCTGCTTGTAAAGTAAGTCTACTGTACTATATCTCCAGTTCCTAGAATTGCTATTCTTAGTGGCCCCAAGGAATTGAGGTGAGATTCTTACAGACCTGAGTAGTAACAACCAGAATATCCTCCTCAATTTCTGGACGAAACTGGAATGGGATACTTGCTCCCCGGACCACACCATCCTGATCCACGTAGCAGAACTGGTAATACTCATCATCCTTGGGCAGGTAATAAGCTAAAAATAAAAAAAAAATACAAACAGGGCTTTTAGAGAGAGAGAGAGTGTGTGTGTGTGTGTGTGAGAGAGAGAGAGAGAGAGAGAGAGAGAGAGAATATGTGTGTGTGTAACAGGGCTTTTAGAGTGTGTGTGTGTGTGTAACAGGGCGTTTAGAGTGTGTGTGAGTGTGTGTGTGTGTGTGTGTGTGTGTGTGTGTGTGTGTGTGTGTACTTACAAGCAGGATTTTTTGTTCAAAATAAGAAATTCAAAGTCCGGCTGGAGAGAAACTACAGTGGATAAGGTACTTGGCTTGCCTTATGTGTGGCTGACCTGGGTTTGATTCCCAATATCCCATATGGTCCCTTGAACCTCATCAGGAATAACTCCTGAGTGCAGAGCCAGGAATAATCCTTGAGAATCAATAGGGTTTGTTTTGTTTTTGTTTTTGGGGTCACACCCAGCAGTGCTCAGGGGTTTCTCCTGGCTCTGCACTTAGAAATCACTCCTGGCAGGCTCGGGGGACCATATGGGATGCTGGGATTCAAATCACTGTCGGCTGCATGTAAGGCAAAATGCCCTGCCACTGGGCTCTCTGACCCACAATAGGTATGGCTCAAAAAACAAGACAAAAATAAAACAAAACAAAAATCTGCAAGTCTCTTATCTGTTCAGAGAGCTCATTCTCCAGGAAAACAGACTCAGTGCTTCTCTCACCTTTGAAGTGGACATTCTGATGTTTGGCTTCGTCACTGTTTAGGTCCAGAGGTAAAGTAACCCACATGAAGGTGTAATACTCTCGGGTGGTCTTCCATCCCACCTACAACAACAAGAGGTTCTCAGTCAGCATCTGAAAGCACTCACAGAAAATATTTGAATTCTGTCTTTTTGTTTTGTTTTGTTTTTTGTTTTTGGGTCACACCCATCAGCGCTCAGGGGCTACTCCTGGCTCTACGCTCAGAAATTGCCCCTGGCAGGCTCAGGGGACCATATGGGATGCAGAGATTCGAACCACCGTCCTTCTTCTGCATGCAAGGCAAATGCCTTACCTCCATGCTATCTCTCCAGCCCCCATGTCTTTTTTTTTTGGAGGGGTTAGGAGGCAACACTCTTAGATCATAAAGAGTTACTCCTGGCTCTAAGCCAGGTCTCAAACTCAATTTACCTGGGGGCCATAGGAGGCAAAGTCGGGGTGAGGCAAGGCCACATAAGGGATTTCGCGTACCGAATATTCGCAATAAAAATTTGCATTAGTAAGAAAAAAATCGCATTAAACATTCGCATACCCCGAGCAGTTCTGTTCAGGGTATGCAAATGTTTAATGCGATTTTTTTCTTACTAATGCAATTTTTTATTGCGATTACTGCGATATTTGAAGGCCGGCCGCGGGCCACAAAATGCTGTACGGAGGGCAGCAAATGGCCCACGGGCCACGAATCTGAGAAGCTCAGGAATCAATTCTGGTTGAGGATGGGAGACCATAGGGGATGCTGGGCATAGAACCTGGGTTGGCTGCATGCAAAGCTAGTGCCCAACCAACTTTACTATCGCTCTGGCCCCTCTGTCTTTTTTGGCGGGGAGAACACTACATCCAGCAGTTCTTAGAGTTTCTCCTGGCTTTACTCTGGAATCACTCCTGGTGGTTCTCAATAGGACTATATGAGATGCTGGGATCAAACTCAGGCTGGCTTGCAGTCAAGTAAAGTGCCCTATCCACTATTTTCTGTGTTTTCTTAAAGTACACTTATACAACCTTAGGTTTATACATATGTGAAATATATGTACCAATCAGACATTTACTGGTACTAAATCATAAGGAAATGTATTTTTTAACAATATGGGGGGTGAAAATAAAGCAATCTATGGGTGGGCCACCCCTTCAGTGTCAGGGATCTAACCTAGGTCAGCCAGCCATGTGCAAAGCCTCCTCCTCTCTCTCCCTCTCTCTCTCTCTGATGACGCCCAGGGGTTACTCCTGGCTATGCACTCAGAAATCGCTCCTGGCTTGGGGGACCATATGGGACACCAGGGGATCGAATCACGGTCTGTCCTAGGCTAGCACATGTAAGGAAAACACCCTACTGCCTGTGTCACTGGCTCTGCTCCAGCCCTCCACCTGATTTGGGGGGTTTGGGCCACACCTGGTGATGCACAGGGGGTTACTCCTTGCTATGTGCAGAAATCCCTCCTGGCTTGGGGGACCATATGGGACACTGGGGATCGAACCAAGGTCCGTCCTAGATCAGCCACGTGCAAGGCAAACTCCTTAACACTGTGCTATCACTCCAGCCCCCTTAAATACATTTCTTTTTGGTTTTGGGGTCACACCCGGCAGTGCTCAGGGGTTAATCCTAGCTCTGTATTCAGAAATCGCCCCTGGCAGACTCGGAGGACATATGGGATGCTGGGATTTGAACCACCGTCCATCCTGGATTGGCTGCATACAAGGCAAACAGCCTACCTCTGTGGTATCTCTCCAACCCTTAAATATATTTTTTAAAAGTTACTTGACCCTGGGTCACGAGTCACAATTTAAAAAGCTGAGATTCTGAGGTGGGAAGGAAAAAGGAGGTGGTGGGAGAGGAGGAGGAGGAGGAGGTGGAGGAAGAGGAGAAGGTGCTGAGATCTAAAATATCTATCTCAGAAGGAAATGAAAAAAATACAATACTTAAGTCAAGAGCTCTGAAAATTCTACAAGTTGAGTGTGGGATTGTTAACTTTGGTTCCAATATTTTCTTTCCTTCTCTCTCCTCACCCCTCTCTGATGGTGGTACTCAGAAATTACTCCTGGCTCTGTGCTTAGAGATCACTCCTGGTGGGCTCGGGACCACATGGTGTGCTGGGGATCAAACCCATCTTGGTCACTTGCTTGTCAAATGACCTACAGCCCTCTTCTGGAATTACCTAATCAGGAAATACTGCCAATCTGTCCTTCCCACTGGATTATCTTCTGCTATGACTGTCTATGACTTGGTTATACATACTACTGATCATTGAAATGCCCCCTTTAGAGGAGGGAGTTATACCTGTGGTGCTTACTCCTAGTTTTGGGTTTAGGGATTGAGACCAGGCAGGCCTCCTGCAAGGCAAAAGCCCCACCTACTGTACTATCTCTCTGGCCCTGGAAATGCCTCCTTTGAATGCATGTGTTGAAGATGAAGAAGCAAGACAGTTCTCAGTTTGAGGCAGTACGTGAACCCAGTTATTTTATTTTATTTATTTTTTGTTTCTGAGCTATACCCAGCCTGGCAGGTTCCGGAGACCATATGGGATGTTTGGAATTGAACTCAGGTCCGTCCTGGATCAGCTGTGTGCAAGGCATATGTCCTACTGCTGTGCTATCTCTCCGGCCCCACATGAGTCCAGTTCTATATAACTCCCTTTCTTCGGTGTTTTGTCTTAATGCACGTTTAAAGAAGGCCTTTTAGAGCTAAAGATAATAGCAACAATCTGGTAGTTACAGAGGCCTCTTCTAGGTATTGAAAGCAGTAAGTTTTAAGAAAGGAGCTGGTAAAACACGTTTCAGACAGAAAGCTGGCTAAGTAGAAAACATTCTCACTAAATGTGAAAAGGGGTAAAAGATAGCTTAAATTGTCTCGGAACATAAGAGCACACCAGAGACTAGAAAGGGGGCCATTGTATCTTCAAGGGGAAGAATACTCAGCAAATTAGAAGGAAAATTACGTTTATTGCCATATTTTGACCCTGCCTGAGCCCAGTGGGAAGAGAAAGAACTACAAATAAATTTTATTTATTTATTTATCTTTTTGTATATTAAGGATTCAGAGCTGGGTTGAAAAGGTTGTGCTGAAAGCTCATCAGATCAGACTAGGGCATGTTTTAGTATCTCATTAATACATGTCCCATGGCTGTAAGCTTCTAGAAGCTACTGCAGCCTGCAGGGTTACAGGAAACAGGGTTTTTATAGAGTTCTCATTCACATCCTGGAGCTTCTTAATGTACTCTGACCAACATACCATACTTAGGAAGGTCTAAGAATTAAAAATTACTGCTGCTTGGAATCAGGAAGCAAACTTCTCATGACCTGCAATTTCAACCTTTGGTGCTCAGAAATCTCCACAGTCTGAGGAGTCCTGGGCAAGCTTGGCTCTGTGGTAGATTTACCCTCTGAAGCCCTGGAATGGCAAATCTCCTACAGAAAGGAAAGGATGGGGGATCTCTAACTGGCAGGATGAAAAATCAATTCCTACCCACTTTATTTGGGGCGGGGGGAATGAGTGCTCAGGGCTTACTTACTCCTAGCTCTGAGCTTCCTGGATCACTCCTGGTAGGTTTCAGGGGATACACAAGACAAGCACTACCTGCTATACTACTTCTCTCTCCCCTAACCATGATTTCTTTATTGAGGTATGGCAATGCCTCTGAAATGGATGAAGTATTTCAAATATTAGTATAGATTTTTAAAAAAGATAAAGAAAAGCAGGTTCTAGCATGTGGTTCAGCAGTTAGAGCCCATACCTAAGATGGGCAAAGCCCTGGGTTTAATCACTAACATCACCTATACACATCAAAAGAGGGTGGGTGATAGGGTGGGAACTCCAGGGCTAAAGCACATCTTGCATATATGAAGTCCAGAGTTCAACACTGACATTGTGTGCTTCCTCATGGAGGTCCTAATGCTCCTAGAGCACCATAACAACAGCCATCATCAGCAAGAAAATAAATCCTACCTAAAATATGCTAATAAATGGAACCGGAGAGATGGTACAGGAGGCAGGGTACTTGTCTTGCACATGGCAACCCAGGTCCAATATCCAGAACATTATTTGGTCCCCCCAAATGATTTGGTCCAGTAGGAATAATCTCTGAGCATAGAACCAGGATTAAGTCTTGAGCACTCCAAGTGTGGCTCAAAAATCAAAAAAATCAAAATGAACAAAAATGGTATTAAAATTTTTTTAGGGGCTGGAGTAATAATACAGTGGGTAAGTAGGGGTACGTGTTTGCCTTGTAGTGGCAGATGCAGGTTTGATATGTGGCCTCCTATACAGTTGTCTGAGCATCTCCAAGAATAATTCCTGAGTTCAGAGTTCAGAGTGGCACCTGAACACCTCTGGGTATAGTCCTCCCCGCCAATAAAAAAAGTTTAAGGGACTAGAGAGGTGGGGGGCCCAAGTGTGATCCCCAGCAACACTTAATCACTCAGGCATGGCCAGGAACAATTCCCAAACACTGATTTGGGAGTAGCTGCTGAATACCATGGGTTATGACCCTAAAACAAAACTAGAAAGTTTTTCTTTTCTTTTTTTTTTTGGTTTTTGGGCCACACCCGGTGATGCTCAAGGGTTATTCCTGGCTGTCTGCTCAGAAATAGCTCCTGGCAGGCACGGGGGACCATATGGGACACCGGGATTCGAACCAACCACCTTTGGTTCTGGATCGGCTGCTTGCAAGGCAAATGCCACTGTGCTAACTCTCCGGGCCCTAGAAAGTTTTTCTTATTAAGACTAGGGTCATAGTTTGATCCCAGCAATACAGGGAGCCCTGAACAACAAGATGGGAGTAGGGCTCCGTCATTGCTGTATGTGGTCCCAAAACAACAAAAATCTTGTTTTTATGAAAGCATAAGATTTACAGCAAAATCCTTACTGGAAGCTTCTAATCTACATTATACATAGATTGGAAAGTGTAATCAAATTTATGTAAGACAGACATATAACTAAATTGCAAAAAAGAAAAGGATTACAAATCTTGTGACTTCTGAATCACTTTTTTGTTATTTCTAGCAGCTATTCAGTTGATAGTGACTAGCTAACAGGAGGGTAATCTATCCAGAACATCATTTGGTACCCTGTGCCTGCCAGGAGTGACCTCTGTGAGCACAGAACCATAATTAATTCTTGATCACCTCCAGGTGTGGCTCAAAACCCAAAATTAACAGAAAGGCTATTAAAATTTTATTCACGGGGCTGGAATAAAAGTACAGTGGGTAGAGGTAGGCCTACTAGGTTGTGCTCAGGACTCTCTCTTGGCTTTGGGATGACTCCTGATGGGCCTTGGGAGACCACATGTGGTTGGGGGATCAAACCCAGTTAGCTACATGCAAGGGAAGAGCCTTACCCTGGTATTACCTTTACAATCTCATATTTAAATATACGTATATTAAAATTAACTACAATAAAAATTTCAGCTACATCTGGCACTTTTTATTTAGTGGTTGTTTGTTATTGAAGAGTGTGAGTGGGGTGGGGAGGAGACTGAACCCAGGACCTCACATACTCCAGGCATGTGCTCCATTGCTGCTGAGTCACATCCCAAAGGTCAATCAATACTAGTAACATTATGTGGGGTTTTTTTCTGGGGGGGGGGGGTGTCACACCCAGTGTCCACCTTGGAAATATTTACCAAGAAAGCATACTTATTCAAGAACCAACTTGTTGGATGGGCCAGGGACTAGTCCTGGATCAGTGCTCAGGTATTGCCTCCAGCAGTGTTCAGGGATCAGACTGTAACTCCTGTATGAAAAGCATGCACACTCAACCCTTTGAGCTCACCTCAGGCCCCATCAGTCACATTCAGAATGCTCAATACCTACATGTGGCTAGAGGCTATTGTGCTAGATGGTGCAGGGCGAGTCCTTTCATAGAAATATTTTACTGGACAGAGTTGGGGAGATAACTCAAAAGATTAACGTACACGTTTTGCATGCATAAGGCTTTGACTCAACCCACTGATCCATCAGGTGCCCGAGCACCAACTAAAATGAACCCTAAGCCACAAATTCCTGAGTATCACTTGGGTGAGGCCCAAAAACCAAAACTCAAAACCAGTCACAAGAACAAGGGGCCAGAACGATAGCACAGTGGTAGGGTGTTTGCCTTGTACTTGGCTGACCCAGACAAACCTGGGTTCAATCCCCTGCATCCCATATGGCCCACTATGGTCGTCCAAGCCAGGAGCAATTTCTGCACATATAGCCAGAAATCTGATACCCTGAGTGTCACTGGGTGTGGCCCAAAAACCATCCTAGAAATAGTTGTTGACGGTTGAGTTTTGGTAATAATGTTCATTTCCCACCACCAATCTCCCCAGTTTCCTTCCCATCATACCCTCACCCCCATGCATTGGGATGTAACTTCTTTATCCACTCATCTGTTCTCGGACACTTAGGTTATTTCCTGATTCTGACTATTGTGAATAGTGCTGCAATTAATATAGGAGTGCAGATGCCTTTTCTGCATTGCGATTTTTTTTTTTGTCTTTTTTGGGGGGAAGCACACCTGGTGGCACTCAGGGATACTCCTAGCTCTGTGCTAGAAAATCACCCCTGGGGGGGTGGGCGCTGGAGAGATAGGACAGCGGTAGTGCCTTGTACTCGGCTGTCACAGGACGGACCTGGGTTCTATTCTGGCGTCCTAAATGGTCCCCCGAGCCAGGAGCCATTTCTGACATAGCCAATCTCATAGCCAAGAGTAATCTCTGAGTGTCACCAGGTGTGGACTAAAAAAAAAAAAACACAAAAAAACCCCTAAAGAACAAACAAACAAAAAAAGAACAAGACTGGAAAGTGCTGGTCTCTATCCCTTGCTATATATCAGTGCTTCTCAAGTAATTTTGCCATGCCCCCCCAGGAAGAAGGAAACATTTTTGCGCCACCCGGGTGACTGTAAATAGTATCTTTATTTAAAAAATATTTAACTTGCGGGGCCGGGCGGTGGCGCTGGAGGTAAGGTGCCTGCCTTGCCTGCGCTAGCCTAGGACGGACTGCGGTTCGATCCCCCGGCGTCCCATATGGTCCCCCAAGAAGCCAGGAGCAACTTCTGAGCACATAGCCAGGAGTAACCCCTGAGCGTCACAGGGTGTGGCCCAAAAACCAAAAAAAAAAAAAATTAACTTGCAAAACAAAAATATTTAAAATAATTTAAGCTGATTTTTTAACCAGAGGTGATGTCTGGATCAATGGCTACAATGAGCACGTCTTGCAATGCATAGCTTTTCGAAGCGGGTTTGAAGCAGGACACAGCAACTCTCAGCTCGAGACATAGAGAGACAAACACGGGGCTTAGCTTGTTATGACAGTGTTTGCCGAGGTCAAACGTGACCCCCTTTATGGAGCCTTGCGCCCCCACCTTGGGGGACCCGCCCCACTATTTGAGAAGCAATGCTACATATGGAGAAGGAAAAAAACTACGTTTTCTTTCCAAAAGGGAAATAAAACCACTCTGGCGTGTTAGCAGTCTGCCTGGTGACTAGATGTCCCTTCCATTTCAGGATCTCTTGGTCTGCTCCCCAAACCTCTAATCAGTTATGTGATAGTTCCGGCTTCCCTTGCTCCATTAATTAGCTCAGATTCCAAGCTATTAAGGAAGAGTAAAATGTGATGGATGGAAACACACACCAGCTCCGCCAACAGTGCACACAAGAGTGATGTCTGCTTTTAGAACGAACCGCACTGGCTGTTGACATACAGCATATGACATAACGAGGTGTCAAACAAAGGTCAGTGACGTTGGGACTCAGCAGTGAAAATTACTTAAATCTGACCTTTATCTCCTGTCTCTAGAAACGGGAAGGAAGATTTGTTATTACAGCATGTCACTGAATGTGATGGGAAAGACAGACTAGCCAGGGAGCAGGAAAGGCAGTGCATTTCTATATGTGAACGAACGACAGTACAGGGGAAATGGGTTCTGGAAGTAGTCCAAAAGGAAGCATATAAGCTTATCCTCGGAAGTATTTACCATAGAAAGCACAAGTGATTCAAGAACCCAAGTTGTCAGATGGGGCCAGATCGATTGTACAGCAAGTAGGGTACCTTCCTTGTACAACCAACTTGGGTTTGATTCCTGGTACCTTATCTGGGTCCCATGAACACTGTCAGGAGTGATATCTGAGATCACTCACAGTGCCAGACATAAGCCACTGAACAATGCTGGGTGTGGCTAAAAAAAAATAAAAAGGTCAAAAAACAAACTGATCAGGGCTTGCCTTGATAGTGCGGCTGATCCAGGACAGACCTCGGTTCAATCCCCAACGTCCCATATGGTCCCCCCAAGCCAGGAGCAATTTCCTGAGTGCATAGCCAGGAGTAAACCCTGAGTGTCACCGGTGTGGGCCAAAAACAAACAAATGACTGACACCACACACACACACACACACACATGTTGGCCTGACATACGGAGCAACAGCTCAATGAACTGAACATAGACTTTACATGCCAGAGGCCTGGGTTAAATTCCTTGGCACCTCCCACCATCCTGGAGCAGCACCAGAGCCACCCTGAGTACTGAACCAAAGATAAGCACAAGGTGTGGCCCCAAAACAAAAACAAAAAATAAAATACAATTTGTCAGATATAATATGAAAGTTGCAGGTCATTGGTTCGAATCCCGACATCCCATATGGTCCCCCGAGACTGCCAGGAGTGATTTCTGAGCATGGAGTAACCACCGAGCACTGCTGGGAGTGACCCAAAAAAAACAAAAAAAAAACAAACAAAAAAAGAAAGTCGTATCTTACACTAGACAATTACATGCTCAATGTAACCAAGATTCACCTCCAGAGCCCTGTCATTTGGTATTAAATAAACCACTTACTCTAAAGATGCCCAATCCAGTCCTTCCGACGGGGAAACAAACTGTTGAGTAAAGGTGTAGAAGCAGGTGACGTCCCCTCCAGGAACATAGAACTTTTCTACACTGTTGAAGATGACCTGAGAGAAATGACAATCATCCAGCAACACGGCTGACATGGGGGGTTCTTCGGCAGTCTCTTCCATGGTGAGGGTGTCCTGTTAAGAGATATGAAACGAAGGACTGAAAAGCTGAAAATATCTGGACTCTGACGGCAAAGCAAAAAAGCCTGACACATACTGAGATCACACAACTTGCTTCCAGTTTCACTTCCGAGTCATTCAGTTCTCATAACTTCCTCTGCTGGAAGCAGCTTCTGAAAGAATCTCGGCCTCTCTACCACAGGCATACCATATTCACTCCCCTAATTGTAAACTTGTGGCTAGATTAGTCCCTCTTCTCAAGGCTTGAAATAGCATTGCTTAGAGGAAAAGCGTCTGAGCTGGGAACTCTCAGACCTAGAGTCCAGGTGTTGTGTTTTGTTTGTTTTTCCACCCCCACCCCCCCAAGTTTAGCTTGCAAGCCAGCCTCCCAACTCTCTGAACTGGTGTCTCCTTCCTCCCTCTCGCTGGCTAGTTGTTTGCCCCAGATGTTGTTTCTTGCAGCAAGCCTTATCACCTTCAGAATGTCAAATTCTCCATGTTAATTTCTCAGCTCCAGGGGCCAAAGCAATGACACAGACGGCCCCGCACCCCATATGGGCCCCACACCCTATGAGCCTCAAGCCTGCCAACCCTCCCCCCCCCCCCCCAATTCTCAGCTCCAGTTACTATCCAGTCTAGTTATCAGGTCCTGCTTATACATTAAGGCTATCTGCTAAGATAAAAGGTGGGAACAGACAAGAAGAAAGGGAAGAGAAAAGAGCAGTAAGGTAAAGTATGATTGAAGAATGGAGTTCACATTTAGCTATTACACAAACCTACCACTTATAAGTATAGTAAGATATTGTATGATTTACAGCACTTGTCTTTCAAGCACCTGAGTTTGATCCTCGGTGTCAGATATGGTCCCCTGAGCACTACTGAGAGTGATCCCTGACAACAGAGCCAGAGTAAAATGCTGAGCACTACTGGAACCCCCAAATCCCTGCCCCCCCAAAAAAAAAGATCCCAACATAAATCAGAATAAGGTTAGCTGAGTTTACAAGAGTGCACATGGACGTAATAAGAGCAAAATGTTATAGGGTTCAAAGGAGGAACAGAAACAAATGGTTAAGCAAATGCAGAAAAGGGTGAGGGAGTTTGACAAATCTCAGCTAAGTTATTAAAGATTAGAATTTGGGGGAGCCGGAGAGATAGCATGGAGGTAAGGCGTTTGTTTGCCTTTCATGCAGAAGAACAGTGGTTAGAATCCCGGCATCCCATATGGTCCCCTGTGCCTGCCAGGGGCGGTATCTGAGCAAAAAAAAAAAACATGGGGCTGGCAAGGTGGCGCTAGAAGTAAGGTGTCTGCCTTGCAAGCGCTAGCCAAGGAAGGACCGCAGTTCAATCCCCAGGCGTCCCATATGGTCCCCCCCAAGCCAGGGGCAATTTCTGAGTGCTTAGCCAGGGGTTAACCCCTGAGCATCAAACGGGTGTGGCCCGAAAAAAAAAAGAATTTTGAAAAGTGTGGTTGGGTGGGGGGGAAGAAATTTCAATGAAATAGCCTACACAAGTGTATAAAAACATACAGCCCTTGTTTGGAGAACTGCAAATTACTCTGGCTTCCTCCATGAACAAGGATAACAGCTTGTCCTTCACTGATTTAGGTAGCAGTACAGACGGGACATTATTTTGGAGGGGAAACAACTCATTAAAAAAAATAATAATGGGCCCGGAGAGATAGCACAGAGGCGTTTGCCTTGCAAGCAGCCGATCCAGGACCAAAGGTGGTTGGTTCGAATCCCGGTGTCCCATATGGTCCCCGTGCCTGCCAGGAGCTATTTCTGAGCAGACAGCCAGGAGTAACCCCTGAGCACCGCTGGGTGTGGCCCAAAAACCAAAAAATATAATAATAATAATAATAATAATAATAATAATAATAATAATAATAATAATAATGAGGGGCCGGAGAGACAGTACAGTGGCATGTTTGCCTTTCAAGCAGCCGTCCCAGGACCAAAGGTGGTTACTATTCCTGAGCAGATAGCCAGGAGTAACCCCTGAGCACAACCGGGTGTGCCCCCCCCCAAAAAAAAAATAATGAAAGCCCTTTGAATTGTTGAGACTGTATACTTCCTGTCCTCCTGTGCCTTGTCAATGCAGGGTTTTACTAAGAAATAAAAAACAATACAAAACTCAAATGGCAGATTTACACAGCTGATGGCTGAAGCTATGCAAATACTACAGGATCCCTTACAATTAGTTGTTGGGGAACATAGTGGACAATTGATTGTAAACACACTGAGCTCTTCGATCCTGACCCCCATCCTCCATTTCCCAGTTTTATTTCTAACTCTCTACCCGACGGGCCTCTTTTTTCTAGTCCCTTCGAAATGAGTTTTTGAGGGCTGGAGCGGTGGCACAGAGCGATAAGGCGTCTGCCTAGGACAGACCTTGGTTCGACCCTCTCCCAGTCCATATGGTCCCCCAAGCCAGGAGATTTCTGAGTGCATAGCCAGGCGAAACCCTGAGCATTACCAGGTGTGGCCCCCCCAAAAGAAAACAAAACAAAAATCAAGTTTTTCAATAGAGAGCAAGACATTAGGGCTGCTGATCTGTTTATTCTTAGGACTGAGCCCAAGAGATGAAGAAGGGTGCTGGCTCTCTCTGTAACACTACTTAGCTACATCTTCAATCTCACACGAAAACCTTTTTGAGAAAGGACCCAGATTTGTTCCCATGCTAAATTGCCACCTTAGTGAAAGCCTGTGTGTGTTCGTGAGAGGGAAGGCACGGAGCCTTCTCGGCTTGCAGAGAAAAAACAGTTTTTCCTAGCACTCTCCTGTCACCGTGAAACCAGCTATTTGTCCTAAACTGAGGGGGATGGGTGTCATATAGTCTCTGATGTTGTCTCCCAGGATATTTTTTCAGGGCTCTTCACAGGTGAATAATCATGTAAACATGGAGTGTCAGCACAAGAAGAAGGAGCCAACTGTTAGGATAGATGGTGGCATAAGAAGACAAGGTGAGAAGGGAAGTAGTTAGGGAAAGATGGATTGGGGCTGGAGTGATAGTACAGTGGGTATGGCACTTGCTTTTGCACAGGGAGACTCAGATTCAGTCTTTGGCACACTATGGGTCTCCTGACCTGGCTAGGCATGATTCCTGAGTTTAGCACCACCAGGTATGGTCCAGAAATAAACAAACAAACAAACAAACAAACAAAAAAGCACAAAATAAGACTGAGAAATACTGACTAAAGCATCTGAGGCTTGAATAAATAAGACAAATGAAAAGGATTCATCTGAAAACCTAATCACCTGCTTGAGAAAAGTCAATGATCTGGGCTCTTGACTTATCAAAAACGAAAGGGTCTCTATAAGGTTTCCCATATCAGAGATCTCAATGTTTTTCCAAGAAAGACTGGGGGAACCCAGTGGCACTTCGGGTATTCAGAACTCAGTCATTCTCGAAACAAAAATCTCTCCTCTCAAGTAGAGAGTATCAGTGGCTTCCTTGCTCTTACAAAAGTTGAAGACAAAAAGGGTTATGTGTGGCCGGAGAGATAGCATGGAGGTAAGGCGTTTCCCTTTCTTGCAGACGGATGGTAGTTTGAATCCCGGCATCCCATAAGGTCCCTCCAAGCCTGCCAGGAGTAATTTCTGAGTGTAGAGCCAGAAGTTACCCCTGAGGGCGGCCAGGTGTGAACCAAAAACCAAAAACCAAAAAAAAAAAAAAAAAAAAAAATCTAGAGGATAATTATTGTGCCACACTGAAGTTGATCAGAACAGAGATACCACTTTCACCTCTTCCAGGAAGAAGCCATCTACTGATTTTTTTTTTTTTTTTTTTGGTTTTTGGGCCACACCCGGCGATGCTCAGAGGTTACTCCTGATTGTCTGCTCAGAAATAGCTCCTGGCAGGCACGGGACACATATGGGACACCGGATTCAAACCAATCACCTTTGGTTCTGGATCGGCTGCTTGCAAGGCAAACGCCATTGTACTATCTCTCCAGGCCCTGATTTTTTTTTTTAAGGCAGTGACCCTTGTAGCTTTTCCTCCTTCTTAGTTATAAGAACTGCCTGGGTTGGGGGTCTTAGTTTTCTGACAAAGCAATCTAGAGATGAGTATGGGGAGGGGACAGTATAACAGGGGAAGAATACAAAATTAAGATGATTTAAGCATCAGCTTCTTCCTCCTTTACCACTCTTCACACTAGGAAACCTGTCCACCATTCATTTCTAATTCTAGAAATAGCCAATATCCACAGGGATGAGGAAGACACTAAATATTTGAACAAAAGTTAAATTTAGAAGTTAAAGAGCTACTCAGTCATAAAAAGGCAATGAATTGAATTCATTCTCCTAGAAATCATCAAATACTTTCTTTTTTTTTTTGGTTTTTGGGCCACACCAGTAACGCTCAGGGGTTACTCCTGGCTATGTGCTCAGAAGTCACTCCTGGCTTGAGGGACCATATGAGTCACCAGGGGATTGAACCGAGGTCCATCCTAGGCTAGCGCTGGCAAGGCAGACACCTTACCTCTAGCGCCATCATGCCGGCTCCATACTTTCTTAATTCTTACCCCTACCTCAAATTAAAGACTGACCATATAAGCATTACCAAGAAAAGCAAATTTTACAAAAATCAAATCACTGAGGGACTAAGCGATAGTACAGTGGGTAGGGCACTTACCTTGCATGTGGCTAACCTGGGTTTGGTCAGCCAAACCCTGGCACCCCATATGGTTCCTCAAGCCCTAGAGAGGGATTGCTGAGTGCAGAGCCAGAGAAGTAAGGTCCTGTGCACTACTAAGAATGGCCCAAAGACAAAAACAAAAAAATCACTTCGGGGGAGGAATATGGCTCAGGTGTAGAGTAGATGCCTTATATGCCTGAGACCCCATGTATGATCTGATCCAGCACTGCTTGTATGCATGGATGGGACACATACATACATACATACATACCCAATACCTATATACTCATACATACATACTATTATACATTTAAAAAGAAGACAGTGCTGGGATTCCATGAACTGTCAGGAACTTGAATTCTGGCATAGCTGATCTCTCTCTCTCCCTCCCCTCTCCTCTATCATCTATCTATCTATCTATCTATCTATCTATCTATCTATCTATCTATCTATCTATCTGTCTGTCTGTCTGTCTGTCTGTCTGTCTGTCTGTCTGTCTATCTATCTATCTATCTATCTATCTATCTATCTATCTATCTATCTAGAACTTGAATTCTAGCATAGCTGATCTCTCTCTCCCCTCTCCTCTATCCATCCATTCATCCATCCTCCACTCCCCCCAGTTTGATTTGCAAAAGGACTAGCTAGGATCCTCTTCCAAGGAAGACAATAATAGGCAATGTATTTTCAAATTAGTTCCCTGAACTGACTCCTGGTTTCTTAAAAAAAAAAAAAATCTGACATGTTTTCGTCTAATGAGCTGCGAGCTTAATATACTACTCCCAGGACTGCCATGGGAGCGCTGAGACTCTTAGGTGCTGTTGAAGAGAAGAACAACCATTGATTCTCCTTCTGCTCTTTCTGAGTGAATCTATAAACTACACTCTTGTGCTTTTTAGCAGAAAAACTGAAAATGCTGCAATAAAACTGCCTGGTTCAAGACTCTAATAATGCTAACATTTAACCAAATCAACTCACCAATTTTCCTCATGCATGCTGAACTACGAAGAAGAAATAGCCTTATTAAAAGTCACTAACATTTGATCTTAGAGAATGTTCAACTATTTTTTTGTTGTTGTTGTTTTTGGGTCACACCTGGCAAAAATCAGGGGTTACTCCTGGCTCTGTGCTCAGAAATCACTTCTAGCAGGCTTGGGGGACTATATGGGATGCTGTCTGTCTGTCCTGAATTGGCTGGTGCAAGGCAAATGCCCTACCACTGTGCTATCTCTTCGGCCCTAATATTAACCATTTTTAAAAATACCAGTTCACTAGGGGCTGGAGCGGTGGCATAGGCAGTAGGGCGCTTGCCTTACATGCTAACCTAGGGCGGACATCGGTTTGATCCCCCGGCATCCCATACGGTCCACCAAGCCAGGGGCAATTTCTGAGCGCATAGCCAGGAGTAACCCGAGGGTCATTAGATGTGGCCACCAAAACAAAACAAAACAAACAAACAAAACAGTTACATTAGCCAGTGGTGGGCAACCTTTTTTTTCAACTGAGCCAAATCTCGCCAAAACCACGATTGAAATTTATTTTGATAGCCACACAGGGCGCGCACTGACAGAGGCTAGGAGCAGAGTCCTGACTCCTGGAGCGGCCGCCGGATACACAGAAGAGCCGCATTAAAAAGTGTAAAGAGGGCCGGAGAGATAGCATGGAGGTAAGGCGTTTGCCTTTCATGCAGGAGGTCATCGGTTCGAATCCCGGCGCCCCATATGGTCCCCTGTGCCTGCCAGGAGCAATTTCTGAGCTTGGAGCCAGAAATAACCCCTGAGCACTGCTGGGTGTGACCCAAAAAAAAAAAAAAAAAACCACAAAAAAAAAAAAAAAAAAAAAAAAAAAGTGTAAAGAGCCACATATGGCTCTCGAGCCTCGGCTTGCCGACCACTGTACTAGTCTATACCTGGTTATAGGTCTCTGGATTAGGTGGTATTTCTCTGGCTCCAATATCCAACATTTTTACATCAGTCTTTTATTTTTATGTATTTTAGGAAGCCACACCCACTGTGCTCAGGGCTTACTCCTGGCTCTGCACTCAGGGATTACTCGTGGCAGTGTTCCGGGGACAATATGGGGCACTGGGGATCAAACCTGTGTCAACTGTGTGCAAGGCAAGTGTCTACCTCTCTGGATTCAACATTAACCTTTTTGGATTTTTTTTTGGGGGGGGGTCACACCCGGGGGGAGCTCAGGGGTTACTCCTGGCTCTGTGCTCAGAAATCGCTCCTAGCTGGGGCCAAAGCTGTGGTGCAGTGGCAGGGCATTTGCCTTGCATGTGGCTGACCTATGACGGACCTCGGTTCCATCCCCTAGCATCCCATATGGTCCCCCAAGCCAGGAGCGATTTCTGAGTGCATAGCCAGGAAACCTGAATGCTTCTCCAGGCAAGAGAGACATAAATGCAGAGTGGTTTTTTATTCAGGAATAATAAGAGCCAAGATCAGTAAAAGCCAAACCTATGTTTGATCAAGTTCCTTCCTCTTTTTACCTACTTAGCTTCCTAAACCTCTCAATTAGCAAAATGAAGTATAAATCTGCTGCTGCCAGACTCAGAAAGATATGTTCAACATATTCCCTTCAGAGAAACAGGTAATGGCTCCCAAGATGTGGGGATGGCCCTGGGCATAAGCTAAGACACAATTGCTGGTTGGCCTTCAAATGATGGAGTCACTTGTTCTGGTATAAAATTTCCCAAGTCCATTCTAGTTTCATAACACAAATATTAAACGTACTCAGGGGACCGTGTGGATTGAACCCTGGCTTCTCACAAGCAGAACATGTCCTTATCCCTTAGATTCCTCCTTCTAATTTTTTTTTTTTTTTTTTTTTTTGGTTTTTGGGCCACACCCGGTGTTGCTCAGGGGTTACTCCTGGCTGTCTGCTCAGAAATAGCTCCTGGCAGGCACGGGGGACCATATGGGACACCGGGATTCGAACCAACCACCTTTGGTCCTGGATCGGCTGCTTGCAAGGCAAACGCTGCTGTGCTATCTCTCTGGGCCCATCCTCCTAATTTCTTATCTAAAATCTTTGTGATTTATGTCCCCAGGAGGATTTTTATTTTTGTTTTGTTTTGGGGTCACACCAAGCAGCGCTCAGAGCTTTCTCCTGGCTCTGCACTCAGGGATAACTCCTGGTGGGGATGGGACCTGGATTGGCCCCAAGCAAGGCAAGCACCCTGCTCATCATACTCTTTCCACTCTACCTCAGAGGATTTTTATCCTAACTCTTGTCACCTGTTGTTTGCACCAGCTGCCCTGCTTGTTCTCAGTAGGTCCTTGACCCACACCACACACACACTACCACAGGGTAGAAGTACTAGGGGAAGAAGCAAATTGTAATTCTGGGCCGAGATGTAAGCAACCTGAAGAAAGTATAAGAAAAATCTCAAAACTACGTATAAATCATCATTTTTGAGGGGTGTACCATTCACCTTTTCCTAGAATGGGGCAAGTGTGGCACCTCCCAAAGAGACTCCAACAGTAACTATAATTGAAAAGCCTAGAGGAGGGACACAGCCAGGAGTAACCCCTGTCACCGGATGTGGCCCAAACTCCCCCACCAAAAGTCTAGAGGGCTGTAGAGATAGCACAGTGGTAGGGCATTTGCCTTGCACGCAGCCGAACCAGGACAGACTGTGGTTTGAATCCCGGCATCCCATATGTCCTCTGAGCCTGCCAGGAGTGATTTCTGAGCGCAGAGCCAGGGGTAACCCCTAAGCTACGCTGGGTGTGATCCAACACACACACACACACACACCCCCAAAAAAAAAAAGCCTGGAGGAGAGGGGAAAGGACCTAGGTGTCTGTTTTAGTTCTGCCACTGACCAGCTTTGAGATTTTTGGCTACATCTCACTACTACCCTTTTTTTTTTTTTTTTTTTTTTTTTGGTTTTTGGGTCACACCCGGCAGTGCTCAGGGGTTACTCCTGGCTGTCTGCTCAGAAATAGCTCCTGGCAGGCACAGGGGACCATATGGGACACCGGGATTCGAACCAACCACCTTAGGTCCTGGATAGGCTGCTTGCAAGGCAAACGCCGCTGTGCTATCTCTCCGGGCCCACTACTACCCTTTCAAGCCTTTTTCCTACGCTGTCTTCCCCAGCCCCCCAAAAATGTGAGCCTAGAAATCCTTTAAGAAACCTTTCTGCTCCAACAATGGTTCTAAGTGAAAGAGAAGAGTTCAAGTTGACTTTGTCTCTCTTATCACTGAAGGAAGGAACCTGCCAAGGTATCAGTAAGTACCATCAAGGTCTTAAAGAGCCCTAGCTGGGCTCCGAGCTGGAAAGACAATCTGACTGAGACAGGGGCCTTTCCACTCCACAGCTGTCTCCCGGGTGCCAGCGTTGCCTTTCAGGCTGGTGGAGCCAACCACCTGGCCAGCCCTTTTCTCTTGTGCACTCACTACCTAACTGGCCTAAGAAACATACTGAGGACAAAGTTCTAGGCTTTCCAAAGCAGTTAGAATACTTTTGGGAATGGTGGGGATGGCTTTGGGTCACACCCTGCAATGCATGGGGTCTACTCTTGGCTCTCTGCTATTGGGACCAAACATACCAGAGATGGAACACGGGTCTACCACATGCCAGGAGAGTTTTTGGACCCCTGATACGACATGTCTTTGTGGCTCTTTCAACTTTTTATTTGGGTGTGTGTGTGTGGAGGCAATACCCCTGAGGATATTATCAGGGGATATTCCTGGCTTTGTAATCTGGAATTACTTCTGGTGGTGCTGGGGGGGGGGGACTATATGGGATGCCAAGGGGGTCTAACCCGTTCGGGGCTGCATTATCATAGCTCAGGCCTGCCTCTCCTAAATTTTTTTTTAAATAGCTAAGAGTTGACTAGACTAACCAAGGATTCAACTGGTAGCCACTTGTTGATTTGTAGCAGAACCAAGAAACCAAAGAATAGGAACAACAACAACAAAATAGTGATAAGGCCCTGCAGGGCTGAAACCCCGATGTGAGCGTGGTGGGAGTGCACAAGAGCGCTCCCCAATAAAGGACTGAAGAGGGTGTTGAGCAAAGGGCCACGGCCTGCCACCGCTCCATTCTTATCAGCGGCCAGCAAGGCCTGAGTTCAGCCCAGGAACTTGGGGGGATAGATCCTGGCCTGGGGGGGGCGACGGGGAAACTGAGGCCCAGAGAGAAATTCAGAAGTCTGGGTATGTGTGTGTGTGTGGCAGGCAGGGCTAGTAGGCCTTCAAGGGGATTAAGACGATGTGGGGGGGGCCAGGGGCGAGGAAGGCAGCTCGGGGAGGGTTGACCTCGTGACGCAAGGCCGAGGTTCGGGTCCCCCCGGGCCCCAGGAACCCCACCAGGCCCCGCTGGGGAGAAAAGGGCCCAGCCATCCAGGGGCCCCAGGGGGGGCTTCCAGAAACATTTCTCCCACCTCGAAAGGTGGAAAGTGGGAACCGAAACCAGCTGCACTTCCCTCTGCCCGGGGCCCTGGCAGCCAGAACCCGCGCACCCCGCGGGCCCCAAAGGCCTCCAGCGCCCCCCAGGAACTCACTCACTCACTCACTCACCAGGGGTAGCAGCTGGGCCGCAGCGCAACAGCAATGGCCTGGACGGGGCGGGGCGGGGCTGAAAACTCCAAGGGGCGGGGCCTCCTGGCCACGCCTACCACGTTTTAACGGTCGACAGGCTCCGCCCCCGCCGCGGGGCTTGCTGGGACTCGTAGTATTGGCCTGACGGAGCCCGGCCTTTGGCTTTTGCCCTAAGCCTACAGGGCAGCTGTCTGGCCTGTTCATGTTCACACCCTCATTCTAGAGCCCTTTTTTTCACTCACCCAAAGCCAACCAACTCAACCCCCATTTTGCTCCTTCAGTTCTTCTCCAGAAAGCTCCCTCTATTGAACCTTAATTTTGTTTGTTTTGGGGTCACAATTGGCGTTGCTCAGGGGAATACTTCTGACTCTGCACTCTGGGTTCATTCCTGGCAGGTTTCAGAGCAGAGACCATATGTGGGTGACGGATTGAACTCAGGTTTGGCCATGTTCAAGGCATAAATAAATGCCCTATCAACTGTGGCTATTGCTGCAACCCGTGAGATGAAATGTTTTAATGTGTTCACTTTAATAACTACGAGATTATGCTTTTGCCTTTTTTTTTTAAGAACGTTTCTTTAATTTGTAATGTTTACGAATATCCACTTGAAATATTTATATTCATAGCTTTTACATTTTCTCAATTACTGATATTAGATAAAAAGTCTTTGGTTGTTTGGCTGGTTTTCGGGTCACACCTGGCAGTGTTCAGGGATTACACCTGATTGCACCCAAGGGTCATTCCTGGTGGTGCTTGAGGGACCATATGGAATGCTGGGGATTGAATCCAGGCTGACTGCATGCAAGGCAATTCTACCTGCTGTGTTATCGTTCCAATGATAAAACATTAACAAATACAAAATGTTTTCATTCTTTTTCGTTACATATGATTCTACCATATTCACATCAGCATTTTCTAATATTACTTATTTAAATTATTCAATAACCAACAAGGAATGCTGCATATATTTAGCTGCTTTGGGACTTATTTGAATTTGACTATATTTACTATATTTATTTATTTTTGGGTTTGGGGCCACAACTGGTGGTGCTCAGGGGTTCCTCCTGACTCTGCTCAGAAATCTCTCCTGGCAGGCTGGGAGGAGGGGCATATGGGATGCTGGGATTGAACCTGGAACTGTCCCAGGTCGGCCACATGCAAGGCAAATGTCCCAACGCTGTACTATCGCTCCGGCTCCAATATATTTACTATTTTTACCAAAGTAACATTGACATGCTAAATGAAAGCATGTATATAACATACTATTTCATATCCATACATATATTTAATCAACCTAAAACAAGTGTTTGTGGGAGAGGGATGCTGTAAGCACTTTGAGAAGAATGAAAAGACAAGGGGTCCAGAATTGTAGTACAGGGGCCAGAGAGATAGCACAGCGGCATTTGACTTGCAAGCAGCCGATCCAGGACCTAAGGTGGTTGGTTCAAATCCCAGTGTCCCATATGGTCCCCCGTGCCTGCCAGGAGCTATTTCTGAGCAGACAGCCAGGAGTAACCCCTGAGCACTGCCAGGTATGACCCCCCCAAAAAATTGTAGTACAAAAAAAAATAACAACAACAAAAAAAGGAGAAAATAGAATTGTAGTACAACAGGTAGGATATTTGCCATGCATACAGCCAACTCAGGTTCAATTTATTGGCACCTCATATGGTCCCTTGAGCCAAGAGTAATTCCTGAGCGGAGAGCCAGGAACAAGCCCTGAGCAAGAGTAATTCCTGAGCCTTGAGCCTGGTGTGTGGATGCCCCCCCCCCCACAAATAGAATAAAAAGATAATTAGAAAGTAGAGGCTCCTATTGCTACATGTTATGTGTGTATTAACATGTGTCTGTACAGGGGCCGGAGAGATAGCATGGAGGTAAGGCGTTTGCCTTACATGCAGGAGGTCATCAGTTCGAATCCCGGCGTCCCATATGGTCCCCCATGCCTGCCAGGAGCAATTTCTGAGCATAGAGCCAGGAATAACCCCTGAGCACTGCCGGGTGTGACCCAAAAACCACAAAAACAAAAACAAAAAAAACATGTGTCTGTACAGTTCCTACAGCATCCAAATTGCTCTGCATAAAGAAAGAGCTCAAGATACGTACCTGCTACTATACCAGCAGCCAGAAAACTTGCTATTATTATTATTATTATTATTATTTTTGTGGTTTTTGGGTCACACCCGGCAGTGCTCAGGGGTTATTCCTGGCTTCACGCTCAGAAATTGCTCCTGGCAGGCACGGGGGACCATATGGGACGCCGGGATTCGAACTGATGACCTCCTGCATGAAAGGCAAACACCTTACCTCCATGCTATCTCTCCGGCCCCTATTATTTTTTTTAATGTTGAACCCACACTCAGTAATGCTCAGGGGTTACTCCTGGTAAGCTGGGGTGAGGGGGAACATATGGGATGACAGGGATGGAATCTGGCATGCAAGGCAAATGCCCTACCAGCACCCCTCCCCATTTCATTTTTGGTTTGATGTTTGTTAGTTTGTTTTGGATCATATCCTGCAACGCTCAGGGGTTACTGTGCTCAGAAATCACTCTTCATGATGTTCAGGGGACCATATGGGATGCTGGAGATCAAACCCCAGTGGGCTGCATGATTACAAGCACCTTACGACTGTATTATCTCTCCAGTCCTCTATGTCTCATTAAGGGCCTTACAGAATCTCAAACTGAAATAGAGTTTACATGTTAACTGTAGTGCTAAGAGATTTTGGAGGATTTTGGTGTTGTCTTACTATTTATTTAGTCAGGTGGCTGCCTTAGGAACAAAGTGAAAACAGTCTGATCTTTTCCTTTTTGTCACGTACTCTGAATTGGAGCTCAGAGGAAAGGACACACACAGTCCATATATAAGTAAAATTATTATCTAAAACGTTGTTAGTTTTCTTTTTTTTTTTTTTTTTTTTTTTGGTTTTTTGGTTTTTGGGCCACACCCGGTGGTGCTCAGGGCTTACTCCTGGCTGTCTGCTCAGAAATAGCTCCTGGCAGGCACGGGGGACCATATGGGACGCCGGGATTCGAACCAACCACCTTTGGTCCTGGATTGGCTGCTTGCAAGGCAAACACTGCTGTGCTATCTCCCCGGGCCCCATTGTTAGATTTTTATTTTGAGGGGGCCACACTCGGTGACACTTAGGGGTTACTCCTGGCTATGCGCTCAGAAATTGCTCCGGGCTTGGGGGACCATATGGGATGCTGGGGGATCAAACCTCCTCGGTCCATCCTAGGTTAGCAGATGCTAACCTACTACTTGTGCCACCGCTCTGGCCTCTAAAATATTGTTAGTTTTTTAAAAAAATAATCCCAACTCATGTCTTCAGCCATTCATGTCTGGACCCACCAAATTCCTCACTATTTACCACAGGCGTCTTCTCTTTCTAGTTTGCTGGCACAAATCACAAGGGTACTCTGATATCCAGTCTGTCACTCTCTGGCCCTGGAGGGGATGCTTGACTAGGGTCAAAGCTACTTGGCTTCCCAGCAGGGCCAGTTCCCCGGGTTTCCCCCTGGGTTCACTCCTGTCCTCGCCCCTGAAGGGACAGTAGTGCCAGGCTCTGGCCTATTAGCTCCCATTGCAGTTTGCTCTCATAAATAACCGGTTGTCAGGGATTTTAATGGAAGCCCTCTGGAAACCGTAAATCTCTGTGTCTCCCTCCGGCATCCTCTCCCTCATTTCCATCACAATATCACTCCAGAGGGACCTGATAACTAAGCGGGGAGCTTGGTCGAGCAGATTGGTAGGGGGAGTTTGGGGGGAGGGGAAAAGAACTGGGCCAGTTGGTCTTAGAAAAGCATCTGCCGGGTGGCCAGTTGATGGTGGTCCCCTGCCTCCCTGGGGGAGAGGCAGGATAGCCCAAGGCCTGGTGGAGGAGGCTAAAATCGCGAGGAAATTTCTGGAACAGCTGCTGATGCTGTCACCTTGGGTCTTTCAGGTGCCTGTGAGCTCTCTGGGCAGTACTGCCTTTGTCCCCACCCTCCTGGGTCAGCAGTGGAAGTTGCAGAAGGGAAACTAATTCTACTAATTTAGGTCCCAAATGTCAGGGTACGAGATGTATTTTTAGGTAACCAAAAGAATCCGTAAGTAGTAAGGCCCTCTCCAAACAGCTAGTGATTAAACTCTATGGACTGCTTAATAAGAAGATTTAAGGCTTCATGGAGTAGGGATATATCCTGGTTCACACAATTTGGGGGATTTGCCATTTGTCCAAGGACAGAGACTCGATGCTTAAATAATCTGGTGTGGAGAGCTCTGCTTTATGCACATAAGGTACATGCAGACTAGATTCCTTTCAGCATCTGGAGACAGGCAATCCTGCCTTTTCTTCACTGATCACAGAATGAAGCCCTCAGCACAAGCAGGAGGCGTAGTACCCCTGTGTGAATTTGAAAAAATGCTTCTCTGGCTATGTCCTGCACATTCTACATGAGCTAGGGATCCTGTCTCAGCCATTAGTCGTTGGATTCTAGGTTTGTCTTCTATATTTCCCCTTAACGTGACAGAAAAGAGTTCTGCCCCTCAACAACACTCATGATCTGTGTCTTTTTTTTGGGGGGGGAGGCACACCCGACATTGCTCAGGAATCACTCCTGGAGGGTTTGGGGGACTATAGGCGATGCTGAGGATGAAACCTGGGTCAGCCCTGTGTAAGGCAAGTATCCTACCTGCAGTGCTATTGCTCTGGCCCCTTGTCCCAGTCTTACCCCTGGGACTTTCCAATCCCTCTCTAGGAAACAGTTCTGTTCCAGTAGGAAGAAATGACAGATCCAGAACATTCTTAACAAGGAGGAAGGGCATCGACCACAAAAATTCTTGGCTTCGTGAATGTTTAGGAGCTTCAATCCATCCTCTCTGTGCTCTTTCACCAACAGCACATATATAGCAGAAATAGCTTCCACTGCCAATCCTTTGCAGCCAGAGGGCAGGATCTGGGTTTTGCTGGGAATAGAAACAGTTATTTTTAATCCTGTTTTTCCACCTGTAAGAGAAAAATCAAGACGTTCTTGTCAGAAGTCAAGGACCCCTGCCTTTGGGTGTCCTCTTTAATTGACAGGTTAATGGTATAACCAGGATCCCTTTTGCCCCATAGGGGGATACTATGCTTAGTGCTCAGGAATTATTTCTCCTGATGGTGCTTGGGAGATCATATAGAATCTGATTCGGCCATGTACAAGAAAAGTGTACTACACGGTGTATCATCTCTCCAGCAATTACTCCTGCCAGTGCTCTGGGATTATTTGGGACTAAGGACAGTGAACCTGGGTGGGCCTCAGGCAAGGCAAATGTCCTACTAGCTGTACTGTCGCTCCTCCATGATCTATGTCTTTGGGGACGGGGAGACAACTCGACATTGCTCAGAAATCACTTCTGGAGGGTTTTATTCTTTATTATTGTTGTTATTATTATTATTGCTATCATTATTTTTGGGTTTTGGGTCACATCTGGCTGCACTCAAGGGTTACTACTCCTGACTCTGCACTCAGAAATCGCTGCTGGCAGGCTCGGGGGACAATATGGGTTGCCGGGAATCGAACTGAGGTCCATTGGGGTTGGCTGCTTGCAAAGCAAATGCCCTATCGCTCTGGCCCCGAGGATTTTTTTTTTGCTTTCTTTTCTTTTGGGGGGTGGGGTGGGCCACACCTGGATGCTCAGGGGTCACTCCTGGCTGACTATAAGGCCAGAAATCGCTCCTGACTTGGGGACCATATGGGATGCGGGGGGCATTGAACCAAGGTCTGTCCTAGGTCAGTGCATGCAAGGCAAATACCCTACCACTTGCACCACCGCTATGGCCCTCCGGAGGATTTTATTCTTAAGCAAACTAAACCTCTGCAAGCCTCGCAGCTGTCCAGGTTACGCCGTCAACAATCTACCTGCTTTAGGTCGCAATCCGAAGCTCTCGGAACGGTGCTTCCAACATTTAGTTTGGCTAGTTCCCCTCCTGGGGAGAAAACCGAGGACTAAATGTCCCCAACCCAGCTGGGCTGGGCGGGGGGGCTGCCAAACCGTTCGGATCCCCGCCCGCTTCTTAGTTCGGTTGCGCCCGCGCCCCGACAGCGCTGACCCGGTACTCGCGCCCCGCGGCCGGCCGCGTCGTGTGTGTGCGTCTCCCGGGACAACTTCCAGCCAGCGCTTCGCTCTCCGGAGCTCGGGGGCGGTTATTTGGACAAAGCCGGAGGCTCACGGTGGGGGCCAATCGAAGGTCTAGAAAACCTATATGCAAATCTGGGCACCCCAAATTAGGAGGAGTCGGGGTTCGGGAATCAGGGGGTGGTCGGGCCGTTTGCCAGAGCGAGGTGGGGCGCGAAGGTTGGCATTGCGAGCCAGCGATACTGACCGCCCTGCGGGGCGACAAGGGGGGGAAGGAATCGTAGGATTTAGGTAAGAGAACCCCAAAACCCAGTACTGGCACCTAGTGCTTACTCCCCTAGCCAATCCCTCTCCAACTCACCCCCCAACACCTACTTCTGCCAGCCCCGATTTCCCCCTCCACGGTGCCCCGTTTCCATCCACGCTCCCTGGGGCTCCCTGGTGGTTGCAGAACCCACTCGCAGCTGCGTCTCCTGCACCCCTCTGATCGCGTGCCATCCTCCCCACGGACACTAGTGGACACCTAAAACACCTTTAAACCCCGTCATAATTATCCTCAACACCCCAAGGTTGGGATCTTGGCCCCCCCAGCAAGAACCTTCCTTTCCCAGCTCCTCATTCCTCCCTTCCCTCTCCTTTTTCTTGAACCCTGCTCTCCCTGCTTCCCCGCCCAATATACTCACTTCCAGGCCTCCAGTCTGGGTGCCCCAAACAGCTGACCCTGGGACCCTGGGACCAGCACACCTTTCTCCTCTGCTTTCTCTTATGCCACTGGGTCCTTCACCAATTCCATTTCTTCCTGCCGCAGAAACCTTCCAGAAAGACCTTTTTTTGTTTTTCCTGCTAGCCCAGCACAAATATCCTCACCCCCATTTCCCATCCTCTAGTTCTTTTACTTTTCAGTTGTTATTTCTCACCCTCTTGCTAGGAAGTTCTTCTAGTCTCCCGTTGGAATTTGAACTCAAGGAAAAAGTATCTTATCTTTGAGGCGGGATCTTACATTACTAAGCTCCAGTGGCAGACATTTCACTAAGTTATTTAATATAACCCACCCTGACTTATATTTTATTTTATAATGTAGCCCATTATTTTCTGTTTGTTTTGTTTTTGGGTCTCACACGCTTGTGCTCAGGGCTTTCTCCTGGCTTTGATCTCAGGGCTCACTCCTGGCTTGTGCCAGGAATTTGAACCCAGGTTAACCTCAAGCAAGGAAAGCACCTATCCACTGGGCTGTCTCACCTGCCCCTCTTATTTTCAACCAACGGCTCCTTTAAGAACATTAGAAATATTAAACCAATCTTTAACTCTATCCCCATCAATGAATGTTAATATTCTTATCTCATAGAGGCACAAAAAAACTCAGTTTCTCATTAGCTCACCCCACTCATCCTTATAGTCAGTGAGAGACCCAGAAATTGAATCCATAATCTTTTTTGGGGGTGGACACATCCGGTGATGCCCAGGGGGTTACTCCTGGCTATGTGCTCAGAAATTGCCCCTTGGGGAACCTTTGGTACGTTGGAATCGAACCAGGTCTGTCCGGGATCAGCCACTTGCAAGGCAAACGCCCTACTACTGTGCCATTGCTCAGGCCCCAATAATCTAGAATCTTTTTGCTAGAAATGTATTGAATGTTGTGGAGAAAATGTCAGGGCATGCGCTTGATCTGTGACTTGTATGTTGTAGAATTCCTAAAGGTTTTAGTAGAACAAAATATGGCATTAGAGTGCAAGTTTTCTTTTTGGTTTGGGGGCATGTAGAATTAAATAATGAACAATGGTTCTGGATTGAGGTGGATGGATGGGGAGGGATCTTTCTCTGCCATCCCAGGCCACGTGGCTCCGTAATCCCCATTCAGCTGGCGGGTCCCAGGTTTAGTTGAATGACGGAATCAGACTCATCCAGAGACATGTATCAGGAAGCATCAACTTTATTCATGCCCTACACCACATGTGTGGCCTATATCATAACTTTTTAAGCATTCAGCCATTCTTAGCTAGCCCTGCATCTTAACTTCTTTCAGCCATCTTCCCTTTGACCTCCATGCTGGCAAAAGACCAAAAGGGCCTAATCCCCTCTGGTCAAAGCCTTATCTACCCTTTCCAAGACCCCTCCCAGGAAATGGGCGGGGTCTTGCAGGTAAGGTCAAGTTACCTAGGAAGAATGGGGGGGTGATGAGGCTTCAGGGGAATACCCAGGGACACAGGATACTAAGGGTTACTCCTGTTCTATGCTGAGGGGTGGCTCCCAGAGGTGCTCTAAGACTATGTGGTAGGTACCAGGATCAAACCCAGGCCTCCTGCGTGCAAAACTTGAGCTATCTCTCTGGTTCCAGCAAAATTCATACTGTTCCCAGTGAATGTGTGAATGTGGTACTCTTTTTTTTTTTTTTTTTTCCTTGACCTTTTGAGCTTGGGATTTGGGCTACATCTAGCTATCCTCAAGGCTTATTCCTGGTCAGCCCAGGGATCATTCCTGATGAGAATTCGGGGACCAAATATATAATGTGCTAGGAATCAAACCTGGGTCAGCCACTAGCAAGCAGTAGTATTTCTTAACTGCTTGATTATTTGAGTGTCCCCATCTCCCTCTTATTAGTTCACAGTTTGCTAAAGATCCTTAAGCTCTGTGCTTATACTTCAAAGGATGTCTTGAACAGAAAGCTGAAAAGACCTTATTTTATCCTGCCTGAAGTAGCTGTGCACATCTTTGTTTTTGCTTTGGTTTTGACAATACTAGTTGTGTCCTGAGCTTACTTTTGGCTCTGAACTCAGGGATTACTTCTGACAGGTCTTGGGACACCTATATGTGGTTCTGGAATCAGGGTTGGCTACATTCAGGACTAACATCTTTTATTTTTAATTTTTTTTTTGATTTTTGGGCCACACCCGGTAATGCTCAGGGGTTAATCCTGGCTATGTGCTCAGAAGTCGCTCCTGGCTTGGGGGGACCATATGGGACACCGGGGGATCGAACCGCGGTCCGTCCAAGGCTAGCGCAGGCAAGGCAGGCACCTTACCTTTAGCGCCACCGCCCGGCCCCTTATTTTTAATTTTTATTGTGACTGAAGCACATTACACAGAATTATTTATGGTACATAGTGACAATGAATGAAGGGCTTTCCCACCACCAATGTTGTCTTCCCTCCACTCCTGTTCCCAGTATGTCTCCCATATCTCCCTCCTTTACCACCCCAGAATACTAGTGTAACTGGTCTCCACTTTACAGTTTGTTGTAGATTAGGTATCTATTCTGTTGTCATTGACTTTGGTTTTGGTGTTCAAGTCTGATCATTTTTTATTTTCACTACATGTTCATATGACTGGACCTGGTATCATCATTTCCCCCCCTCAATTTATGAGGCTGAATGATTCAAGTTATGCGATTCTGTTGGAGATAAAAAGGTTAAGGAAAAGAGAAGAAAAATTTGGTATCAACTACCAAGAAAAAAAAATGCACCCAGCCAAAAAAAAAATTACCAAATAATATCCACAAGAGTGAAAAAGAAAGAAAAAAGTGGAAGAAAAAAGGGAAGGAAAATAATATCAAAAACAAATAAAACAAAACAAGAAAAAGGAATGCTGGAGTGGCAGGGTTTGGTGTTTCCCCCACTTTTTTTTTTTTTTTTTTTTTTTTTGCATAGGCACAGTAAATATTGGGGAAGAAACAGGACTAACATCTTATCCCCTGTTCTATGTCTTTGGCCCCAAAGTATATGTACTTTTCTAGATATATGGAAATTTTATTTTCCTGGTGATCCTGCAGAGAAAATAGGAAATTTACTTACTGTTTGCTTATTTTTATGACATATATGAATGAAGCCAATAAGGTCAAGCTGAAAGCAGCAATCATAAGTCTTACTGGCATATCTTCTTCCTCCATCTACTTTGAACTTTCTGAGAGCTAGTTCTTAGAAGTCTTCAGAGGACTGCTTCTAGTAGGAGAATAGGGACCAAAAGATGAGAAGCAGGCTGTAAGAGGGACCTAAGTAATAGATAGCAGAGAGGATAGCATATCTTCTTCCTCCATCTACTTTGAACATTCTGAGAGCTAGTTCCTAGAAGTCTTCAGAGGACTGCTTCTAGTAGGGGAATAGGGACCAAAAGATGAGAAGCAGGCTGTAAGAGGGGCCTAAGTAATAGACAGCAGAGAGGATAGGTGGCTGACCCTTAGTTTTATCCTTAATATCCCATATGGTTCCCGAAGCCTGTCAGGCATAATTTCTGAGCACAGAGCCAGGAGTACCCCTGAGCACCGCTGGGGTGCTTAAAACACTCAAAACAAAAACACAAAAAGCAGAATGTAAGAAAACCTTTTATTGCTATGGAGGAAGAGAAGAAAGCCCCAGGATGAGAGAGTAAGAATTCTTCATGGCATATATGTTTCTATTGACTGAATGGAAAGTCTAGGCTGTGACAGGTAGACTGGAAAAAAATTGGCTAAAACATGAAGACTGAGTGCCAGAGATACAATAAAGCAGGTAAGGTGCTTGCCTTTTCACAGCCGAGGTCCCTCAATACCATTCTCAGCAGGAGTCAGTAGTAAGCAATGAGCACCACCAAGTATGACCCCAAAACCACAAAACATAAAGGCAAAAAAAAAAAAAGAATTTGGTAGACCTATTGTTCTTGTCTTAACCTTCTTAAATTATTCTTCTTGTTTAAGAACACCCATGTTATCCCAGAGTTGCACAAAACATTTTCCACCCATCTACAGCCCCTTTAGGAGAGGAAGAGTCTGGAACCTAAGTTTTAAGATCCTTCAGAGCCGGAAATGAGACATTTGAGTTTCCAACTAGCCAGTGCACCGAGCCCTGTCAGTACTCCATCTCGCCCCCTGGTGGCAAAGGAAGGTCATTTCCTTGCTGTCTAGCGGCCCATTTCTGGCTTGGATAACCCAAAATCAAACCCCAGTTCTAAACCGAAAGGAAACAGCAGTTTTTGCCACCACCTCCCACGCCCTTTCGTATCTAAAATATTCACTTTGGAAAAGTGAAGTGAATTTTCTTCTGTAATTAAGAAAAATGGAAGGGGGCTGGAGAGAGAGCATGGAGGTAGGGCATTTGCCTTGCATACAGAAGTATGGTGGTTCAAATCCCGGCATCCCATATGGTCCCCCGAGCTTGCCAGGAGCGATTTCTGAGCGTAGAGCCAGGAATAACCTCTGAGGGCTGCCGGGTGTGACCCAAAAACCGAAAAAAAAAGTGGAAGATAGTTTTTTTGTTTTTTTTTTTATCATGTTTGTTTCACTGGAAACACCACTGTCTTTTTTTTTGGGGGGGGGAGGTTTGGGTCACACCCTGCAGGGCTCAAGGGTTACTTCTGGCTCCACACCCAGAAATCGCTCCTGGCAGGCTCGGGCACCATATGGGATGCCGGGATTCGAACCTCGTCCTTCTGCATGCAAGGCAAACGCCCTAACTCCATGCTATCTTTCTGGTCCCACGTCTTTTTTTTTTTTTTAACTTTTTTTTGTTTGTTTTTTGTTTTTGGGTCACACCCGGCAGCGCTCAGGGGTTACTCCTGGCTCTACGCTCAGAAATCGCTCCTGGCAGGCTCCAGGGACCATATGGGATGTCAGGATTCGAACCTTGTTCTTCTGCATGCAAGGCAAATGCCCTACCTCCATGCTATCTCTCCAGCCCCGAGTCTTTTTTTTTTTTTGGTTTTTGGGCCACACCCGGTAACGCTCAGGGGTTACTCCTGGCTATGCGCTCAGAAGTCGCTCCTGGCTTGGGGGACCATATGGGACACCGGGGGATCGAACCGCGGTCCGTCCAAGGCTAGCGCAGGCAAGGCAGGCACCTTACCTCTTGCGCCACCGCCCGGCCCCCCCGAGTCTTTTTTAAAAACTTTATTGATTCATTGATTGATTGGTTTTTGAGCCACACACAGTAGTACTCAGAAGTTAATTCTGACTCTGCCCTCTTGGCAGGCTCAGGGGACCATATGGGTTGCTGGGAATCGAATCAGGTCCCTCCTGGGTCAGCTGCAAGCAAGGCAAACTCCCTACTGCTATGCTATATCTCTGGCCTCACGCTAAGTCTTTTTTAAACTCTCCAGAATATATGTCCATATTGCTCACCCACCCACCGGCATAATGGAAAGATAAACAGAGGCTACAGGAAGCTGGGCCCTTGGTCCTGGTTCTGTGGTTCTGTGGCTATTTGCATATTCCTTCTTCTAAATGCATGAGAAGTGGGTCTCAAAATTAAATACAACTATAATATTCAAGAATTCCTTAAGAGCTTAGAAAATGTGGGCCCGGAGAGATAGCACAGCGGCGTTTGCCTTGCAAGCAGCCGATCCAGGACCAAAGGTGGTTGGTTCGAATCCCGGTGTCCCATATGGTCCCCCGTGCCTGCCAGGAGCTATTTCTGAGCAGACAGCCAGGAGTAACCCCTGAGCACCGCTGGGTGTGGCCCAAAAACCCAAAAAAAAAAAAAAAAAAAAAAAAAAAAAAAAGAGCTTAGAAAATGTGTTAGTTACATTCCAAACAAGAGCCCTGGAACAATATAGATATCGTTGAAAGATTAAGAAGCAAATGAAAAGAAATACCAAGTAACAGGATAGCCAGAAAGGTGACTCAGAGGACTGGAGTGCTTACTTTGCACGCGGAACTTGGGTTTATTCGATGCCTAGCACTGCAGGGTACTACCAGTCGTGACTCCTGAGTACTTCAATTGAGCTCAGCAGGCTCAACATATAGAGCACATGCTTTGCATGTACTGGGTCTAATTTCTGTCACCACATGGTTCCTAGAGACCAATGCCCCACCACCAAAATGGGTGCTAAATTTAAAGAAAATGGGGGCCGGAGAGATAGCATGGAGGTAAGGCGTTTGCCTTTCATGCAGAAGGTCATCAGTTCGAATCCCGGCGTCCCATATGGTCCCCCGTGCCTGCCAGGAGCAATTTCTGAGCATAGAGCCAGGAGTGGCCCCTGAGCACTGCCGGGTGTGACCCAAAAACCACAAAAAAAAAAAAAAAATTTAAAGAAAATGATGTGGGTGAGATACTCTCTCTCTCTCTCTCTCTCTCTCTCTCTCTCTCTCTCTCTCTCTCTCTCTCTCTCTTCCCCTTTATTTAGTGACACCTGTTAGTGCTGAAGGCTTACTCCTGTCTCAGTGGTCAGGGGTCACTCTTGGTGGTGTTGGGAACTATAGATAGTGCCAGGAATTAAACCTGGGCCTTCTTTTTATTTATTTATTTATTTATTTATTTATTTATTTATTTATTTATTTATTTATTTATTTATTTATTTAGGTTTTTGGGTCACACCGGGCAGTGCTCAGGGGTTACTCCTAGCTGTCTGCTCAGAAATAGCTCCTGGCAGGCTCAGGGGACCATATGGGACACCGGGATTCGAACCAACCACCTTAGGTCCTGGATCGGCTGTTTGCAAGGCAAACACCGCTGTGCTAGCTCTCCGGGCCCAAACCTGGGCCTTCTGCCAGGAGGCCATCAACTATCTCTCTGGACCTTAACTGATTCCCCACCCCCACTCTTTTGTTTTTGGGTCTTATCCAGTGGTGCTCAGGGCTTAATTCTGGCTCTGCACTCAGGTTACTCCTGGCAGGTGCTGGGGAGCAAGCCCAGGTTGGCTGTGTGCAAGGCAAACTTCCTACCTTCTATACCCTGAACTGATTCTTAAAGAATGAAGTCTGGAGTGTCAATCCCTCAAAAAAAAAAAGAAAAGATAAAAATAAATGAAAATTGAACGAAGTCATACAATTACCGTATTTGCCGACGTATAAGATGATCGGGCGTATAAGACAACTCCCTAATTTTGCAGTTAAAACCTAGGTTTAGGCCTATATTCGCTGTATCAGACAGAACGTTCCTGTGCTGCAACTGTATGTACCACAGTGAGCCAATCACAACAAGCAAAGGTTCAGAGGTTATACTGTAATAGACTTCCTCTCTGACTCTGGCCAATCTGAGCAGGCTTTTTACAGTGTAGATTCGGTACAGAACATTGTCTAATTTGTATGTATAAAAAGCCAGTTTGGATTGGCTGAGTTAGAGAGTCGATCCGAGCAGCCTTGCAGTGATTGGTGCAGGATCGAGTTGGAAAATTTATTTTGTGGCAATATTCAGACAATTTTTGTTTAGAAGCATATTGAAACATTTTTCGGGAATACTGGGGTATAAGACGACCCCCGATTTTCGGTTGACTTTTTTTTTTTGTTTCAAAAGTCGTCTTATACGCCGGAAAATATGGTAGGTGGTGGCAGAACTGAACTTTATTTTTGACTTTAAAAGTTTAGGGGGCCACACTTGGAGGTATTCAGCGCCAGTTCCTGGCTTTGTGCTCAGGACTAACGCCTGGTGGTGCAGTGCCAGGGAGTCCAGCCCAGGTCAGAGGATACAAGACACAGATGCTCCAACCTGTACTTAATTTCTCCCACCCCCAAGCATGGGATTTAAATCCAGGCCGCAGGATTCCAGAATCTTTCCTGCACTCCCTCCAAATCTGCTGCCACTTACAAGAATTTCAGTTATGCCTGAGCATCCTCCTCTGCTCTTGTGTTTCTCTTAGGCTTTGTCCTTTGAATTGCTCCCAGCTCCTTTGATTTCTCAATGCAGCCAGTCTGTTTTTGACAACCAGCCGTTAGTCAGAAGAGTGGCTGGGAACTCAAGGTAAGACAAAGGAATTGTTGGGGCCGGAGTGGTGGTGCAAGCAGTAAGGCATTTCCCTTGCACGCAGTAATCTAGGACAGACCTCGGTTTGATCCCCAGGCATCCCTTATGGCCTCCCAAGCCTGGAGTGATTTCTGAGCACAAAGTCAGGAGTAATCCCTGAGTGTCACTGGGTGTGGCCCAAAAAGGAAAAAAAAAAAAAAAAAAAAAGAGAAAGGAATTGTCAAATCTGGGGAGAAGTTTGGGAGAGCTAAGTGAGGCTGGCAAGGCTGGCAGAACAAATGCTTGGACTTAAAATGAGGATGTTAAAAGGCTTTTGGTCCAGCCCTGGGGGAGGCAGTTTCTGTTCTCGCTCGTTGCTGCTTGGAGACCAAAGAGCGTCAGGAGGAGGATGGGCAAACCAGATGTCTGTGGAGCCAAGCAGGGGCCAAATAGAGAAGTGATGTGGGCATAAGGAAATGTACATGCAGGGCCAGGGAAGTGGCACTGCAGTGGAGGGCAGACCTTGCATTGTGACTGAGAACTAAGGCTGGCACTAAAAATAAAAGTGGGGGGGGTTGATAGTGTCATGAAGAAATAGGAAAGTAGGTAAAGCATTTGCTTTGCACACAGTTGACCTGGGTTCAATTCCTGGCACCGAACCCCACTAGGAATGACGCCTGAGCACAGAGGCAGGAGAAAGAGAGAGACAAATAGAGAGAGAAACAGAGGACAGAGACAGAGAGATAGAGACAGAGAGGATCTGATGAGATAGTATAGGGGTTAAGGGACCTTTCTTATATGTGGCCAACCCTGGTTCAATCCCAATATCGCATGGACTCTGGAACACCCCTCATTCCAACTAGCCCCTTTACTAGTTGTGGCCAAAGACACCCAATGTGCCAGAGTGGTAGCACAGTGGTAGGGCATTTGCCTTGCATGTGGCTTGCCCAGGATGGATGCGGGTTCGATCCCTGATATCCCATATGGTCCCCTGAGTCAGGAGCGAGTTCTGAGCTCAGAATCAGGAGTAACCCCTGAGTGCTGCTGGGTGTGGCCCCCGAAAACAAAACAAAAACAAAACAAAACCCAAAGACCTCCAAAAATAGAGGAAGAAAGAAGGAAGTGTTTATCTCTAAATGCTACTCTAAGGAAAGTAATAGCAGAAGGGCAATTGTTATTGAGCTTCTGCATCTAGAAGACAGCAGGAAATGCTAGGGATTGGGGTACAGATACAAGTCTGAAGAGGGGATCATCACTCAGCTCTGGGGCTACTAGCATGAAACATGGGGGTCTGCTTTTCAAAAAGTGACCACAATCTGCATATTTCTCAGCAGCTTATGGTCCTCTCTATTGGCAATTACTGCTTAACTTAATAACATTGATTAGATCATGTTTCCTCAGACCAGAACCAGGATGCAGGCCATGGCAGGCAACAGGGATCAATAGATTCTTTCACAGGCAATGGGGAGAGAAGCCAGCAGAGTTTAGTCTTGGGGGGGATTTAACAGTAAGGAGAAAGTTGAGAGGAAGGAAAAGGGGAAGAGATGGGGCAGTGCCAATACTCTTGGGGAAAGGGATCCTTGAGAAATAGCAGTACTCCAGAGATGCTGCCATAAAAGCAGAAAGTCATTGGCATGAGACATCTGGCACTTGTCCTATTGGCCATAAGTGTGTTGTAGGTCCCCTACGACTCATTCTTTTTAGAGCTCCTGGGCTCCAGTGGGAGCAAACTAAATTTTGTGTTGTTTTGTTCTGGGGCCACATCTGGTGATGCTCAAGGCTCACTCCAAGCTCTGTGCTCAGGGATCACTCCTGGAGAGCTCAGGTGATCATAGAAAATGTTGGGGGGATGTCAAACCCAAGTTGTAGCATGTAAGGTAAGTGCCCCACCTGCTGTACTATCACCTAAGTCCCAGCAAACCAAATTCAACTACTGTGTTTTCTCTTTAAGGCTGGCGTAAAGAGCCATGACTTATTCGTATCACTTGGGCAAGGAAAAGAAAACAAACCGAGAGGACTCAAAACTCCAGAGGACAACTTCAGGGTCAGTTTGGTCTCTTGTGAATTTTCCCAGAGATGAAGAGAAACACTCTTCTAGAGTATGGTACATAGGAGCTATAGTAGAGGGGAGCCAGTGTACTTCTCTGGGTACTTCTCTGGGCCAGATTTCTTAGGCCTTAGTCCTTGTGAACTTGCTGAGAATGGGCTGTTTCTTCAGTCTCAGGTTACACTGGGGAGCTGCACGATGCCCTGTCCCTGCTTCAAGTGGGATGTGGCTGTTGTCATTAGGCAGAGATGCATAGAGATGTCCATGGCTGACTTAATAATTTCATCCTCTCTCTTATGAGGATGCTCTTGAGTCTTCAAGGAGATGGTAGAGACTTGGGAAAGTCTAGAGAACTGTACTCACCTAAGCCCCCTTTTGAAATTGTTTATACATAGCCTCTGGATGAGGGGCTCCCACTCTCAATACCGGTTTGGGGACAGGGAGGAGAGAAAGGTGAGGGAAGTGCAGGGAAGTTAAATTCATGACTGAAGTGAGCACATTTGAGGGCAGTGGGGAAGGGATCCTCGAGAGACAGCAGGACTCTGGAGAAGCTGCTATAATTGCACATCGCCTGGAGCAGTCCCAGGTGTTGGGATCCCCTGGGAAATCGCACAGTGATCGAAATAAATAAGTCACCAAAAAGCCACATGCTTTCCCTTCTTATGAACCTCATAATCATGGTTCTGGATGGAAGATTTAAGAAAATTATCCCTTAAAAGTAGTAAAAAACAAAACAAAACACCCAAGCCCTCAAGTATCAATGAAAAGAGCATTTTAAGGTTTTTTTTGTTTTGTTTTGGGTAACACCCAGCTGTGCCCAGGGATCACCCCTGTTGAGGCTCAGGGGAGCAAATGGGGTGCTAGGGATTATATTCATGTCACTCATAAGCAAGACCCTGACCACTGTACTATCACTCCAGCTCCCAAAGAGTACTTTTAGAGCTATTTTAGATATTTTAATTTTAGAGCTATTTACAGAATAGAAGCGTTGGAAGCAATTTTACATTGCCAACAACAGGAAATGGGTCAAGTCATACTTTTCCTCTATGGGAAACCTGTTAACTTAGACTAATACTTCTGAATACACATAGAAACACCATTACAAACAATAAATATGGGATACTGGGGGAAAAAACAACAAGAAATATGTCTGCATGGCCATAACTAAGATGTACATGCCATGTCAGCTGAGCAAAACACAGAATGAAAATTGTTTATACGTTATGATTATATTGATCAAAAAGCCATTATTACTTAGAGGTCAAGAATGAAGTTGCTGGGGCTGAGAGATAGTGCAGGGGTTAAGGCATTTGCTTTGCATACAGCAAACCCTGATTCCATCCCTCACTCTACATATGATTCCCTGAGCACAGAGCCAGGAGTAGCCCCCAAGTACCACCAAGTAGCCAGGGTGAACCCCCCCCCAAATAAGAACATTTCCATCCCTAGCACTACATATGATTCCCTGAGCACAGAGCCAGGAGTAGCCCCCAAGCACCACCAAGTAGCCAGGGTGGACCACCCCCCCAAAAAAAGAACATTTCTATATAAAGGAGAGGAAAATTACAGATATTTTCCCCTCTAAATTCCTTCCATTCTTCCCTTACTGTTTTATTATATTAAAATAATATATTGTAGCAGATATGTTATTATTAGTTTTGGGACCACATGGGGCACTACTTAGGGAACCATCTATGGTGGTTGTGTTCAAACAGTGTTACTGCATCAGTCTGCTAGGCAAGGCACTTGTTACCACACCACTGGCCCCCAAATATACTTGTAATGTCTGAAAAAGTTAAAAAATTATTTTGTTGATTTATTGACATCTTGCTTTAGGGTTATACCTAAACCTTCAAGATGACCAGAGCGATAGTACAGCAGGTTGTGTGTTTGCCTTGCATGTGTCCAACTGGGTTCGATCCTCGACATTCCATATGCTCCTTTGAGTTCACCAGGTGTAATGCTTAAGTGCAGAGCCAGGAGTAAGCACTGAGAAGTGCCAGGTATGGCCCCAAAACAACAATAAAAATGTTTGAAGGAAAATCAGGTAGTAAGTAGTAAGAGGATTGACTATAAGTATCAAAGGACAGAGATTGGCAGAGTAAGGAGGTTGTCTGGGTCATGGGTGGTGAGAAGAAGAGAAAAGAACCAGAAGACTATTTCCATGGTCAAAAAACAAAAAAAAAGGGCCGGAGAGATAGCATGGAGGTAAGGCATTTACCTTTCATGCAGAAGGTCATCGGTTCGAATCCCGGCATCCCATATGGTCCCCCGTGCATGCCAGGAGCAATTTCTGAGCCTGGAGCCAGGAAAAACCCCTGAGCACTGCCGGGTGTGACCCAAAAACCACAAAAAAAAAAAAAAAAAAAAAAAAAAAAAAACAAAAACCTTCAAAGTACTTCAGGAACAAGAAGGGGCTAAGACCAGTGACGGACTAGGGGCAGCTGGGAGTCTAAAGGCTTTCTCAGCACATCCTGAAGATGAGTGATGTAGAGACATTAAGACATTAAAAAAAAGGGCCCGGAGAGATAGCTCAGCGGCGTTTGCCTTGCAAGCAGCCGATTCAGGACCTAAGGTGGTTGGTTTGAATCCCGGTGTCCCATATGGTCCCCATGCCTGCCAGGAGCTATATCTGAGCAGATAGCCAGGAGTAACCCCTGAGCACGAGCCGGGTGTGACCCAAAAAAACTTAAAAAAAAAAAAGACATTAAAAAAAAACCTCAGCAACTATTAGTGACTGGAGGGTGGCTGGGAGGGAAATATGAGATGAGAAATATGAGGGAAACTAAGATATTTGCCCATTTGATCTTTGATGAGTTGGATAGTGGAAAGACAGTGGCTTTTTCTTGGTTGGATTCTCCGCAGTGACTCCGAGTTTGAAGCCTGTCCCAAGAGCAACAAGCGAGCTGGGTTCTGGAGCCCCATTTCCCCGGTCCACATTCACTTCCACCTTTTACAGGGAACTTGGGGGGCAGAGCTGTTAAACCAAGCAGTTAAACCAAGCTCCTCAAAGCACCTGCTTGCCCCTGGGACTGCCTCCCGGAGCTAGGCAAGCTCTGGGCTTGGTTCAGAGGCCTCTCCAGACACTCGCCCTCTCGCTTTAATAAGAAGATTGTTTACCTGTAGGTGCCATGCATCGCCTCTCAGCTTGCTCCTGAGAACCCCCAAAGGGGAAAAAACAGAGCCAGGGTTGGCTGAATGATTCCCTAAGGTCAGAGTCAGTGGCAAAACGGTGGGATCAATCCCCTGCCAGCGCTCATGCCATCAGTGGACTTTGCCGGGCACTTTGTAGCCAGCCCCCAGCTGCTTGGTGGCTGAGGAGGGGTCCATTCCCCACATGCACAAGGGAGGGGATCCCCCTGCAGGTAGAGCCACGAAAGTGCCTCTCCCTCTGACCTTTCTCCAGGGGTGGCTGGTATTTCCCCAGAGCCTCCACCGAAGCTTGGAAGAAGCGCAGACGGCAGCCTCAGAAAGAGGTTGGCACCGAGGAGCGGGCCAACAGTTCTGCGGAAGACCAGACGGAACATATCAACCCCTGGCTTTGTGAGAGAGAACTCGGGGACGCAGAAAGGGCTTCAGAATGCCCAGCAGCAAGGCAAGAAGAGGAGGAAGAAAAAGAGGTTAGGATTGAAAGATGGTCCATGTTGGTTACAGCAGGAGGGGCCTGGAGGAAAAGCGTAAACTGGGTGGGGATGGCCAAGATCCACCCAATAGAAGAATCTACTTTGCATAATCTTTTATAGAACAAAATCTATAACCCTTTGCCTCAAATCTTTGTTCTATTGGAGAATATCTTTTAAAAATATATTATTATTATTATTATTATTAAAGTTTTGGGGCCACATTCAGCAGTGCTCAGGGGTTATTCCTGGTTCTGGGCTCAGAAATCGCTCCTGGCAGACTCTGGGGACCATATGGGATGCCGGGAATTGAACCCGGGTCTGTCCTGGGTCGGCCGCGTGCAAGGCAAACACTCTACCACTGTGCTATTGCTCTGGCCTAATATCTTTTTTTTTTTAAGGATAGGTGGGTGGATGGGGAGAGATAATTTCCTTTTTTTAAGGGTGTGCTATTGTTGAGGAGTTTGTACCCTTTATTATTTGTTTGTTTGTTTTTGTTTTTTTTGGTCATTTCCAGCAGCGCTCAGGGGTTACTCATGGCTCTACGCTCAGAAATCGCTCCTGGCAGGCTCGGGGGGACCTGGGATTCGAACCACCATCCTGCTGCATGCAAGGCAAAGGCCTTACCCCTATGCTATCTCTCTGGCCCCAGTTTGTGACCTTTAAATATAATGAAAGCATACTCATCTCTTAGGAGCAGACCAAAGCTCTGCATTCCAATTTTTCCCCACATCTACCTGTATGCAGTGAGTACACCTGACTCAATGCTCAGTAATCACTCCTGGAGACCAAGTGCTGCCAGGTCTTACATACAGACTTTACTCAGTTCATTAAGCTATCTCTTGGGCCCTTAGTTTTTTCTTTTTTGATTTTGGGCCACACTTGATGATGCTCAGGACTTATTCCTGATTTTGTCTCAGGGTTCATTCCTGGTGGTACTCAGGAGGCCATATAAGGGTGCTGGAGATGGAACCCTGGGGAGGCCACATGCAAGACATGTGCCTGACCTGCTGTACTATCTCTCTGGCATCCAGTCCTCAGTTCTTTTCTATTTTTTGGGGGGGTAGGGGTAGGGTTTGGGCCATACTTGGCTGTCCTTGGAGTTACTCCTGGTTCTGTGCTCAGAAATTATTCCTGGCAGACTCGGGGGACAATATGGGATTCCAGGGATTGAACCCGGGCCGACTGCTTGTAAAACAAATGCCTTAAGCACTGTGCTATCACTCTGGGCCCTAGTCCCCAGTTCTTACTGATTGTTTGTTTTTGTTTTTGTTTTTGTGTCACAACCGGCAGCGCTCAGGAGTTACTCCTGGTTCTACACTCAGAAATCGCTCCTGGCAGGCACGGGGGACCATATGGGACACCAGAATTTGAACCACTGACCTGCATGGGAAGCAAATGCCTTACCTCCATGCTATCTCTCCGGCCCCGATCCCCTGTTCTTGTTTTATGCTTAGCCATACCTTATTCCACTCAGAATCACTCCTCATCCTGATTGATGTCTGAATTCTTGTCCACTTTCTAACTCAGCCTCCTTGAATGAGGGGAAACATTTTGGTAAGGGGGCCAAGTAATAGCACAGTGTAGAGCACTTGCTTTGCACACAGCTGACTCTAGTTCAACCCCCAACATCCCATAGGAACCATAAAGCTTGCCAGAAGTGATTCCTGAGCACAGAGTCAAGAGTAACCCCTGAATATCTCCAGGCATGCATTGCCAAGCACCTCCCACCTTTTTTTTTGCCAAAAAAAAAATGCTTATTCAGGATAGACCATTGGAATAAAAGGATAGAAAAGGTGAAATGGCAATGCAGAATTAGCCACAACTACAGTCCCTTCTGACACTCCCTACCACGGGAGTTTGAATCCTTAGGAAGGGGGAGGGCAGACCAGCTCAGTGCAACACCACCTGAAACAGGATGTTTCTGGGGACACTTGCTCTGTCTTGCTGCTTTCCTTCTTCTCTTTTCCAGATGATTGGTGATCAACTTATCCAGCTGCCGCTATGAGAGTGGTAAGCATCAGCATTGAGGGATCTGCATCTAGGGGGCCCCTGTCTCCCCACCTTAGGTGTTGGAAGTCACTTTAGTATCTTCTTTTGAGTGAAAAGAGGTGTCTTTAATCCTGGGTTTTGTCTCCTTCTGCGTATTTAGCTCTGTAAGGGCCAGAGAGATAGGGCAGCGGTTAAGGTGCTTGCCTTGCACCTAGATTCAATTCCTGGCATCACATAGGATCCTTCCCCAACCCACAGGATGTGGCTGCAAAACAAAGCAAGATACACATGGATTTATGGGAGTCTCATTCCCAAAACACCAGGGCATGTACCACATATTGGAACCACAACCCCTTTTGGCTCTTCTTACTAGTTCTGTGGAGCTGATGGCCAAGAAACAGCTGCCACTGTAGTCAGTGGCTCTTTGAAACAGATACCATATATTGGAGTCTGTGAGTTTCTGGGGCACTCCCCCGTCCCCTACACTGACCTGCTTCACTATTGTCATTTGTCAAGCCATGAACTTGAAGGCTTTAAGTTTGAGCCTTAGTCTCCTGCAGGCTCTGCTTTCTTCTTGGCACTGGAAGGCGTCTGAGTTTGTGTTGGAATCAGCTCCTGGCTATTAAAACCAACAGGGACAGGAAAGAAGGATGTGACAACATCTAGGTGGTGTTGAAATAGCTTGTTTAGTATTCTTTTTCCTGTCACTGCATCTTACTAATTAAGCTTGACTCCGACTGATGTGAAGGATTAGTTTCTATTCCCTGAACATTCAGGGCTTAGTGTTTGGAAGAGAGCCAGAGGCCTACTACTTCCAGGCCAGGGAAAACCCAGGCATGTAATTTATCTCAGATAAACTATGGGGATCACCAGGTCAAAATTCTGTTCTTTATTTTGGGGAGCCATACCCATTGTTAATTGGGGTCTACTCCCAGTTCTGTGCTTGTGGGGTATTTCTTGGCAGTGCTTGAAGTATTGTGCAGTGCTGGGGATTGAATCTTGGCCTACTGTATTGCAAAGCTTGTGCTCAGCCCATTGAACCATCTCTCTGACCCTTAGAATTGTGTTCTTCCATGACATTCCTTGTACCACCACCCTCTCTGACGAGAATGGATACCATGAGGCAAGATAACATCTGATTCCAGCAAGCCCATGCTTTATGGCTTTAGTGCTTGGAGACCCCTAGTAACTGCCCCTTCTGTTTGTTCCTCTCTGGGTGTTTCATGGTTTTCTCTGGTTTTTTTTCTGCACAGTTCGAAGGGCAGCCCAGCGAGTATGGCCTACGGGAGGGCGGGGGAAAGTGACGACTGGACCCTCTACTGGACTGACTTCTCAGTGTCTCTGGAGCGGGTGATGGAGATGAAAAGTTACCAGGTATCTGGGTCCCTGCTGGTACTTAAATGTGTGTGGCATCTGCTCCCCCAGGTGTATGATTATCCCTTGAAGGGGGGTTTTCTGGGGCTACTTATCCTTTGAAATCTTTCCCTCAATGTTCAACAATCTGGCTTCCTTAACAGAAAATCAATCACTTCCCGGGATGAATGAAATCTGCCGCAAGGACTTGCTGGCCAGGAATATGAACCGCATGTTAAAGATGTTTCCCCAAAGATTTTCACTTTTTCCCAGGACCTGGTGTCTTCCTGTTGAGTGAGTTCCCCTGCCAGTGCCCCATTTTCTCCTCATACACCCCCAGTTTTAATTTCCTCTTTTCCTTGGTTCTTGTGGTTGCTATTTTCCCTTCCCCTCTCACCTCTTCCCCCCTCAACTTGTGCAAAGTTTAGCAATAATACAGCCTTGCCTGTAAATCAAATGATAATGAGGGGGCTGGTGTGCCTTGGGGTCTGTGCCTGCTTCTTACCTTGAAAAACAGCTGAGCATTGGAAGTTGTACCTGGGTCCTCATGGTGTCAGGCTCAAACTCCAGTCTTTTTGCATGCAAGAGCAATATTTCTAAGTCTTTTGAGCTTTTAGCATTTTTGTCCCTAACTTCTACCTCATAACTGTGCAGTTTCTGAATTGTTAAAGTCCAAGAACCTTTCTGGAAAGAGTGAGGGTAGTGGGCCGGAGAGATAGCATAGCGATATGGCATTTGCCTTGTGTACATCTGACCTGGGATAAACCCGGTTTCGATCCTTGGCATCCCATATGGTCCCCTGAGCCTGCAAGGAGAGATTTCTGAGCACAAAGCCAGGAGTAACCTGAATGCCGACAAGTGTAATCCAAAAACCAAAAATAAATAAATAAATAAAAAAGTAAGGGTAGTGGCCAGGGCAGGGGCTGGGATGGATGCCTGTATCCTTACATGATCCCACTTTATCTATCTTGAAACTGAACACCCATTCCTGGTATATAAACTTGACCATATGCTTTCTAGAAACAGAAGAAGTGCAGCATAGTGGGAATGGGACCTGGGTTCAACCTCATTATGTTTAAGAAGAGGGGAGGAGGGACCAGACTCACAGTGGTCCTCAAACTGTGGCCCTCGGACCACATATTGTATTTGTATCTGTTGTTTCTTCATTGCAAAATAAGATATATGCAGTGTGCATAAGAATTCGTTCATAAGTTTTGTTTTTACTATAGTCAGACCCTCCAATGGTCTGAGGGACAGTGAACTGGCCCCCTGTTTAAAAAGTTTGAGGACCCCTGGACCAGAGAGATAGCACATCAGTAGGGCATTTGCCTTGCATGAGGCCAACCTGGGAAGGGCCCGGGTTTGATTCTGGCAACCCATATGTTACCCCAAGCTTGCCAGGAGTGATTTCTGAGTGTAGAGCCAGGAGTAACCCTTGGGCGTTGCCCGATGTGACCCAAAAACCAACCAACCAACCAACCAACCAACCAACCAACCAACCAACCAATCAATCAATAAATATACTGCTTAAAAAAAAAAAAGAAGAGGGGAGGAGAGGATTAAGGCACTCCCCTGGAATGTGGCTGATCCTGATTTGATCCTCAGTGCTGCAGGGTTCCCTGAGCACCACTTGGAGCGACCCCTGAGTACACTGTAGACACCTGTCTTCCTTGCTGGCCTTCTCACCCTTGCTAGGTTCAGAGCTGCTGCTCCCGTAGAGATCTTTTTTGTTGTTGTTTTTAATGTTTTGGGGTTATACCCAGCAGGCTGGTATACATGTCAAAGCTCTCCAGCTAAAAGGTATATCTTGCTTCCTCCCTTTTTGGCAGTTGGGGAGATTTGCAGAACTATAGTAGATCCCGAAAAAGTAAGACCTACATTTGCAAGCCGGATTCGGGCTGCCAGGGGAGAGGTATATTCATCACACGGACTGTGAAAGAAATCAAACCTGGGGAGGATATGATCTGTCAGCTCTATATTTCAAAGGTACTTCCTCATGCCAGGCAACCTCAGGCTCTGGCTCCATGGGACAGGAAGTAAACAGAGGGCCTAGAAGGCTGGGGTGGGGTGAGTCCTGACTTTGCCTTCTGTGGACTTTGTCAGACCACGCCTTCTCACCAGGGAAAGGCCAGTGCCTAGGCCAGAGCCCCCCCACCCTTGTACTCATTTATCCGTTGGCCTGGCCCTGCCTTGCCTCCAACAGATGGCAGCTGGGACAGAACCTTTGGCCTGTAGCAACCCCGCCTTATTTGGGTATGGGGCCATCCTGAGAGAAAATGGCAACCAGCTTTTCTCCTTGACTGAAGGTCAGAAGTCACAGCAGTCTAACCCAGTGTTTCTCAACCTTTTTCAACCTGTTTCCTTCCTGTCCTACTGCTTGACCTTCTAGTCTCATTGATATAATTTTGGAAATACCCTGGGGGCTGCCATCTGACCTCTATTTGAGAAACACTGGTCTAGTACCTTGCAGGGAAGGACCAATATAGGATGAGGGACCTAGTTAGCATGGTAGGTTAGCATGGTGGGAGGTAGGGGATCCTCTTGCCAAATTGCAACAATCCTTGGGGTGCTCTGTTGCTGTCAGTGAATTTCCACAGACCAAGAAGCTCATAGTGCATTAGTGACTCCTGCAAAATTATGGGGGAGAGGAGTGTCACCGAGCCCACATCCCTGGCCAAGCTCTGTATAGTAGATTGTGCAGTCTGGCCTAATAGTGGGCCAATGTGAATTTTGTGAGTCTCTCTTCTTCCTCAGCCCTTCATCATTGACGGGTTCAAGTTCGACCTTCGGATTTATGTGCTGATAACCTCCTGTGATCCCCTCAGGATTTTTGTGTACAATGAGGGATTGGCCCGCTTCGCCACAACCTCCTACTCCTACCCTTGCATGGACAACCTGGTAAGCTCCGGGGTCCTATTGCTTGACCTTCACAGCATGAAGACTAGCTGACTTTGCCTTCTCCAAACAGATCAGGGGACCCCATTTTTTTGTTGAGCCAGGTTGCATTTGTTTTGTCATTGACCCCTCTCAGGAGCCTTCAGAAATGGGAGTCAGTAACTTCTCTTGACTGGTGAGGACATTAAAACCTGAATCAAAGAAGGGACTTGTCCAAACAGAGCTAGAAAGTAGGGAATCCTGGGACTCACAGCCATTTTGGAGGTGTCTCCATTCCCCACTCCCTGATCCCTGCTGCCACCACTCAATCAGGAGGAGCTAGAGTTTTTTAGACTCCAGGCTGCAGGACACTCCTCCAACTTCCTGTTTTGCCAGTGTAAGAAAACCTCTTGACATCCTCTGTCTTTCCATCTCTCTCAGTCCTGGAGCCATGTGAGGTCCCAGAATAGAGCAGGAAGTGTTTCCTTCCTTCTGCCCCCCAGACTTGTCTCTCTCCCCAGGATGATATCTGCATGCACCTGACTAATTATTCCATCAATAAGCACAGCTCCAATTTCATCCAAGATGACCACTCTGGAAGCAAAAGGTAAAGATGTGACTTCCCTTCTTTCCATTCCCTGCCAGTCTTTGCTTGGCCACCCACAGGCTGCCATCTTGGGTCACGTGGTTCCAGAAACTATTTCATTGCCTTTACACACAGGACAATCTCCTTCATTTCTGCCCACTAGCTGTTAATCATTAAAAGAAAGCCACCTTGTAAATCTGAGGAGGCTGAGAGGAAGTGAGAGAAACAGGGATTATTTCCCAGTAACACACACACACACACACACACACACATATTCATGCATGCACGCTCCCCAAACAGACTCTTTTTTTTTTTTTTTTTTGGTTTTTGGGTCACACCCGGCGGTGCTCAGGGGTTACTCCTGGCTGTCTGCTCAGAAATAGCTCCTGGCAGGCACGGGAGACCATATGGGACACCGGGATTCGAACCAACCACCTTTGGTCCTGGATCGGCTGCTTGCAAGGCAAACGCCGCTGTGCTATCTCTCCGGGCCCCCCAAACAGACTCTTATTACAGTCAGCACTTCCAGCATTTCCATACTAACAGATATGAGTCTACGTGGGAGAGGGTTGTGCTGCGTAGTTTGTTCCATAACCTGTGGTCGGGGTGGGGATCACCACACATGTTACTCCAATAGAGAGTCTCAAATGATGTGTCACTTGGCTCTGGTGTGCTGTGAATGTGGACTTGTGGCCAGTGCTCTTTCCTGTTCCCTAGAAAGAGGTGGTCCATGAAGACACACGACAGAAGCTCCCAAGTGACTCTTCATTTATATCATCAGCTAGCCTGTCTGTCTCTCATGGGTTTTAAGGGAAGGGGGAAGTGAGCACTGTGAATAAGACCAGGTAGAAGGGGTAAGCTAGGAGCTGGGAGTTAGGTGATGATGTCAGTCTCTGGTTGTCCAAGGCTGTGCAGCTCCAGAGGCTTTTCCGGCTCTGCAGCTTCTGCTCTTTCTCCTGCCTCACACTTTGAGAGACCAATAAGTAGCCTCCCAGTTTCACAAAGCCGTCCTTCCTCAGGAACAGAGTTTTAGAAACATTACTGAGCCAAGCTTCCTAGGAGACTGTCTTGGGCCAGGAGAAGATTTTCTTCCCTTTTCAGAAGATACTAGCTACTTCTCTTGGCCACGGCACTTCCTCTTCCTTCTTTCTTCACCTGCCAGTGTATGGGGTGGGTGGGGGTTCTGTGGCCTGTTCAATGAAGTCGCCTTCCTATTTCCACCCTGATTCTTTTACTGATGAAGCTCAGACAAGTCACTGTAGCTCCAGTCCGCAACCCACTCCTCTGGTTCTGGAAAATGCGGATCATGGGACACCCATTGTTCTCCCCACCCCCTTGCATTGTCCCTGTGAGACAAGCATGACCTGTGTGAGGAACCCCTCACATAAGAGTGTGAGTCAAAGGGCCCTTGTTTCCTTCTTTTTTTTTTTTTGGTTTTTGGGCCACACCCGTTTGACGCTCAGGGGTTACTCCTGGCTATGCGCTCAGAAATCGCTCCTGGCTTGGGGGGACCATATGGGACACCCGGGGATCGAACCGCGGTCCATCCTATGCTAGCGCTTGCAAGGCAGACACCTTACCTCTAGCGCCACCTTCCTGGCCCGTTTCCTTCTTCTTATGAGAACTGATACCCCCACAGCAGGTTTTGGCTGTGATAGAGAGAGACTGAGGCCCCAGGGCTAAGCTGTGGGTCTGGTGTACATTCTTCAGTCCTCCATCTCCTCACCTCCTGCCTCTTCCTTCTCTTCACTTCACTCTCCTCCTTCACCTTCACCTCTGAGCAGTTACTTGCTTCCTCACTAAACTGCTCTCTCTCCTTGAGCTTCATTTGTCTAACTTCTGCATTTCTACACTCTGCTCTACAGGACTGGCACATCTAGGTCAACTGGGATGTTTCCTTCTCCAGTGAGTCGTTGAATCCTGAAGAATCCTCCTTTAGGTGTCTCTATACCAGGCCCTGAGTTCCCTCTGGCCTCAGACCTGTGCTCACCTCCCCGCTTTTCTCCCAGGTTCCAAGTGCTTCCACTTGACCTTTATGAACCCCACTTTCTCATCTCCAAAATCATGTATTAAAATACTAACCTCCACTGGCCCACCCTCACAGATATGCTGTAAGAATCTGTTGAGATGATATATAGGAACAGACTTCATCTATCTCCCTGTGAGAAGATGCTGTTACTGTTCTCACTGTGAATTCTCATTACTCTCACACTCAAGTAACTAAGTATGTGTGCTCTTAGGTGCCTAGAGCATCAAGTTCAAACTCAACTAAAATTCTACTCAATCAACAACTCAAGTTACAGATCAGATCCAGTTTTCCACTATTATGACTATTGCACTGAGACAGCATTTAATTTACTGAGTTCTTCCCTTGCTATATGCCAAACACTGCATTAAGCAATTTATAAGACTCAACCCACCTAATTATCATGTCTTTTTTTTTTTTTTTGGTTTTTGGGTCACACCTCTGTCCTCCATTACCCTGATAGTCAATATCAGCCACAGCCCACATGTGTGTTCTTTGCCCTGTGCATCTTTTGTCATGTGTCCCCAGTTGGGCTTTGACTCCTTGAGGGTTATATGATGCCTTGAGGGTTAGTCTTCTCATATTGCTGAGTTCTTCTTGCTCATCTCCCATATTCTTTCTCTTTTCCTCTTTCTCCTTCCCATTTTCCCTTCCATTTCTCTATCTTTGTTGTGATGTCCAGTGTCACACATATTGGTTGTAGTGTGTTAGAGATTTCATACTGGTGGTGCCAGGATTCCCAACAGATCATACTTGGCAATGGAGGGCAGGGCTGACTTTCTACTCTGTGTGTTCACACATACAAGGCCAGACTCTCTACCAGTGAGCCACATCCCTGGGTCTTTCCCATCTTTTTAGACAGTGAATGACCACAGACATCATAGGAGCAGAACTCTGACCACAGTAAAGAAGACAGAAATACAAGGATGCTGGCAGTCTTCAGATCAGAGCAAGCTGCTTCCCATCTCTCAAGGCACCTGGAAAGGGGGGGATCTAGGATACTCTGTGAAATTGCATGATGATGGTCATTATGAATTCATTGTGATGTGCTTTTCTTTTCATTAAGAAAAGGTTAGGGGCCCGGAGAGATAGCACAGCGGTGTTTGCCTTGCAAGCAGCAGATCCAGGACCAAAGGTGGTTGGTTCGAATCCCAGTGTCCCATATGGTCCCCCGTGCCTGCCAGGAGCTATTTCTGAGCAGACAGCCAGGAGTAACCTCTGAGCACCTCCGGGTGTGGCCCAAAAACAAAATAAAAACAAAAAACAAAAACAAAAAACAAAAGAAAAGGTTAGATTATGTTTTGGTAGGAGGAGGCTGGGAAGGTTATAATCACTTTGAGATAAATTTATTTCCCAAAGAGGCAAACCAAATAACTTTTTGTGCACTTGAAATGACTGATTTCAAGCATTCTGGAAAATTTTTTATATGCAGTTCTATATTCCCAGATTCCACCCCAATACTTGTGGTGGCAGATAGAGGCCATGTGCCTCAACAGTGAGCAGCATTTGCATCTTGTCTTTCTGGTGATGCATCCTGACTTGTTTCCTGAGTGTATTGTCTCTCCAAGTGGCCCGTAATCTCCCTGTGATAGGGCAACTCTTTCCTGTCACCCCCTAGCATAAGCTGAGCACTCACAGTGGCCTTTAGTAAATGTGCGTTAACCAGCCTGCGCTGTAGTTGTTGAGTTAACCATGGGTTATACACTTTGGGTGTGGAGCTTGCACATTTGGTTGCACCATCTGGAGATGGTACACTTTTTCCTGTTTGCCAGGTGACCATCCCTGAGCATCACCCAGATCTTGCTTGACTGGGGGAGAGTATTGGGTCAAACTCAGCCTTGTTCAGGGAAGACAGATGATCTATAATTAAGCTCTCTGGGAGCTTTTCCTCCTATTTTGACTCCCTTGACTTGGGTTCAGAGAGTTCTTTGAACTGCCTGGTGAGCTATGTCTGTTGTCTTCTTATTCTCCTTCTGTTTACTCCTCAGCATCTTCTTCCATATTTCTACTTGATTTTAGTTTTGTTTTAGAGGACTATGCCTCCCAGGCAGTGTTTAGGGAACCTGGTGTGGGGCACTCCTGGTGTTATTAGAGTAATTGGGCCAGATGGTTCAATGCTCAGGCCCAGTGGTACTGGGGACCTGAGCAGTCCAGCAGAGTGGGGATCAAACTAAACATCATTCCAGCCTTTCAGCTCTATTCCACCCTGTTACATGTTTCCACTGCACTTGGGCTTTGCACACGACAGTCAAAATCTGTCCTCACCATTGCCTCTGGACCCTGTCATATTTGTCCAGCTCCCATCAGCTGCCATGTCCTATCAGATGTGTCTTTCCTGACTTCCCTGCATGGGCCAAATTCTCTTCTTCTGTCCCTGAGGAACATAGCCAGCTGTTCAGTCTCTCAGGAGGGGCACCTTTAGTTCCAAGATTGGAACTGGAATTTACTTTGGAAACCTAATGTGCTAATGTCCCAGGGATACCATTTTCCTATGGTTATCCCCCAAACAAGATTTCTGTGTCTTTGATGTCTCCAGAACTCCTTCCAGAACTAATGTGAGATCCTGGTGTTGTTCTGAGTAGGCTTCTTTACTCACAAAAGGGCTCTCCAAGTGCTTCCAATGAATACCAGAGGTTCAAAACCCATTGTCACCAAATTGCAACCATAATCGGTGATAGCGGATTTTTATTTATTTGTTAAATTCTGCACCAGCACCTCCAGTCCATAGGGGTTTTCTGGGTCTCAGCGGAAGTAACCAACCAGGTTATTGTCACTGCAACCCCTCCAGGTCTTGGGGAATGAGGGAGGTGACCCTGTGAGTCTCTCTCCTGTGCTGATACAAGGAGAGTCACAAGATATCCCAGCTTCTGGCTGTTCACAACTGGCTCCAGAGATTCTATTTGGCTGAGATGACCAGGGCAGGTTACTTGGCCTCACGGGCTGTGGTTCCCTTCTAGAAAGCTCTCCACCTTCAACACGTTCATGGAGGACCACGGCTATGATGTGAAGCAGATCTGGAGAGACATCGAGGACGTCATTATCAAGACGATCATCTCGGCGCACCCATCATCAAGCACAACTATCACACCTGCTTCCCCCACCACACTGTCAACAGCGCCTGCTTTGAGATTTTGGGCTTCGACATTTTGTTGGACCACAAGCTTAAGCCCTGGCTGCTGGAGGTAGAAAGGTTTGGGCTAGGGGCTGCAGGTGAACCCTGTTCCTGCTTTTACCAGCTTCAGACACATCCCACCAGCTTGCCAGCAGGACAGGGCAGCTTTCTTTCATTCACTCCCTTTGCTGATCAGTGGCCACCAGAGGGGGGTAGACGGCCAAGAATGAGGGTGTTTGCCCGTGCTTTCTGGAGTCCCTGAGGCCTGAAAGCTTGGGCAGGGGGAAAGTTCAGACAGAGCTTTTGTTAACAGAAAGGGGCTGTTCTTCCTCAAACTAGACTGAAGGCCAAGTGTGACATTCAGAGACTAGACTTCTTAGTTCCAAGAAGCAAGAGTTCAGACCCCAGGAAGGGGTGGGGAGTGCTCAGTTTCCAGCCTCCCCCAAACCCACGAGATGAATGCACGAAGGTTAGGACAAGCTTCTGGGTGGCAGCTTCTCTGCCTCATTGGACTGGGCCCAACAGCCTCTTACGAGGGCAATTCAGATGACACATCCCAAGGATCAAGGCTCTGCATCGGGTAGGGCCGGGGTGGGGTGATGTTGACACAGTCAGACTTCAGTGGGAAGAGAGGGGAGAAATTAGAACCCCACATTTGATTCCTGCAGCTTTGCCATTCCTCCATACCTAGGTGTGAAAGGGAGGTTGTTTGGAAAGAAAGAATGGATTAAGCCTTTGGGATCTGCAAGAAGAAGGGCCGAAGTGATAGTATAGTGGGTAGGGTGTTCTGGCTAGGGTCTATGCTTTGCACACACCAACCCAGGTTTGATCCCTAGCACCCTATATGGTACCCCAAGCCTGCCAGAATGAATCCCTGAGTTCAGTATCAGGAAAAAATTCCTGAACACAGACGGTATAAATCCTTCCTAATAAAATGAACTGTTAGAGCTTCTAGGGTCCCTATGTGCCTCCTGTCTGTACGATTGACTCTTTTTCATCTTCCTGCATGTCTTCCACACCTGACCCCAAGTCAGACCCCTGAATGCCTCACCCTTTGTCTTCCAATTCCTGAGGTCTCCCCTTCATTGCTTTATGGGCTACATACATGTCAGAAGGTGGAGCCCTTAAGAGCCCCCAGCCCTATTTCCCTCCCTTGGCATCTCAAGGAGAGAGGACAAGCTAAAATGGGGTGCTACTTACGCTTCTTTCATTGTGACTTCAGCTTTCCCTCCAGCCCTCTTCAGCTCATCTCAATAGCCAGGACCTCAAGATGGGCTCAGGCAGCTCCTCAGAAGTGGCCTTTTGACACTTGCATGGCACAGCCCTCAGCTTCCTCTTGCCCCCACAGGTCAACCATTCCCCCAGCTTCTCCACCGATTCCTGGCTGGACAAGGAGGTGAAGGACAGTCTGCTCTATGACACATTGGTACTCATCAATCTGGGCAACTGTGACAAGAAGAAAGTGTTGGAGGTGGAGCGACAGCGGGGGCGATGCCTGCAGCAGTGTCGTTCTCGGGAGACCAGGTAATGATGTGTAGGGGAGCCCTTCATCCCCCTCACCCCGCATGGCCCTGTCCTCCAAGTCCTCTCTCTTCCCTGCTCCAGGAAGAGGGGCGTATCACATCCACGTTATCACTTGACATTTTTCTCCTTGCATGGTTTTGTTGTCAGTGCTCTGATGCTCAGCTGTACTTCAGGAAATGTAGTTGACAGTGGGAGCGAGTCCTACCTGGAGGGATTCTTGAGCACAGAGTCAGGAGTAAGCCCTGAGTATTAGTGGGTGGAGCCTAAAACCAACAAAGAAATATATAGACTTGGAGACTTACATAATTTTACAGGGACTGGAGAGATGGCATGGAGGTAGGACATATTGCCTTGCATGCAGAAGGATGGTTTGAATCCCAGTATCCTATATGGTTCCCCGAGCCTGCCAGGAGCTATTTCTGAGCACAGAGCCAGGAGTAACCCCTGAGTGCTGCTGGGTGTGACCCAAAACCAAACCAAAACAAAAAAAAATAGAATTAGCTTTACACATAGTGGATTTTTACTTTTGGGTTTGGGGTGGTAGGTGGGGGCTTCTTCCAACTCTGCTCAGGTTTGGTTCTCGTGCTCAGGGGACCATGTGCCTTCCTGGAATTAAACTTAGACTTTTAGCACAGGAAATGAGCCACCTATGAACTATCTCCAAATCCAGGAGCTTATCAATAGCACATGAAAGCTTAGGAATTGCCAACAGAAAAGGGATAGCCTTTCTTATTTTGTTTTATTTTGGGAACAGACACAGTAGTTTTTAGGGATTTTCCTGGCTCAGTATTTGTGAGTAACTCATGAAGGTACTCCAGGTAGCATAAATTCTTGGGAACAAAACCCAGGCTTCATACATGTATAGCATAAATTCAGCCCATTGAGTTGTTTCTTGGGCCCCATTCCTTTCTTTTTCTCTGTACTTATCCATCCCATCCTCTTCCATACTGCAGGAAGCAATGTCTCTCTGCTCCCTGCAGCAAAACAATTTCTGCTTCTTTTTCTCTTTATTTTTTGAGTACTGTGGTAGAAGTACATGCAAGGCAAGTGCTCTAGTGCTATATTAGTCCAGCAACTGCCTTTCCACATGAGCCCATTGTGCAGAGAGAATGCAATGAAGGAGAAGATGGAAACTGGTTCAGGAAGCGCCTTTGGTACCCTGAGATGCTCACTGCAATCCCCTGCCATGGGCCAGAGCTAGCCCATCCCTGCTGCTGGGCTTCTAGAATGGGCTCCGCAGTGTTTTTTGTTTCTCTCTCTCTCTCTCTCTTTTCTTTCTTTCTTTCTTTCTTTCTTTCTTTCTTCTTTCTTTCTTTCTTCTTTCTTTTTCTTTCTTTCTTTCTTTCTTTCTTTTCTCTTCTTCTTTCTTTCTCTCTTTCTTTCTTTCTTTCTTTCTTTTTCTTTCTTTCTTTTTCTTTTCTTTCTTTCTTTCTTTCTCTTTTTTCTTTCTTTCTTTCTTCTTTCTTTTTCTTTCTTTCTTTCTTTTCTTTCTTTTTCTTTCTTCTTTCTTTCTTTCTTTCTTTCTTTCTTTCTTCTTTCTTTCTTTCTTTCTTTCTTTTCTCTTCTTTTCTTTCTTTTCTTTTCTTTCTTCTTTCTTTCTTTCTTTCTTTCTTCTCTCTTTCTTTCTTTCTTTCTCTTTCTTTCTCTTTCTTTCTTTCTTTCTCTTTCTTTCTTTCTTTCTTTCTTTCTTTCTTTCTTTCTTTCTTTCTTTTTCTTTCTTTCTTTCTTTCTTTCTCTTTCTTTCTCTTTCTTCTTCTTTCTTCTTCTTCTTTCTTTCTTTCTCTTTCTTCTTTCTTTCTTCTTTCTTTCTTTCTTTCTTTCTTTTCTCTCTTTCTTTTTCTTTTTCTTTCTTTCTCTTCTTTCTTTTCTTTCTTTCTTTCTTTCTTTCTTTCTTTCTTTCTTTCTTTCTTTCTTTCTTTCTTTCTTTCTTTCTTTCTTTCTTTCTTTCTTTCTTTCTTTCTTTCTTTCTTTCTCTCTTTCTTTCTTTCTCTCTTTCTCTTTCTTTTTCTTTCTTCTTCTTTCTTTCTTTTTCTTTCTTTTCTTTCTTTCTTTCTTTCTTTCTTTCTTTCTTTCTTTCTTTCTTTCTTTCTTTCTTTCTCACTTTTTTTCTTTCTTTCTTTCTTTCCTTCTTTCTTTCTTTCTTTCTTTCTTTCTGTCTTTCTCTCTTTCTTTCTTTCTCTTTCTTTATTTTTCTTTCTTTCTTCGTTTCTTTCTTCTTTCTTTTTTCTTTCTATTTCTTTTTTCTTTTTCTTTCTTTCTCTCTTTCTTTCTTTCTTTCTTTCTTTCTGTCTTTCTCTCTTTCTTTCTTTCTCTTTCTTTATTTTTCTTTCTTTCTTTCTTCTTTCTTCTTCCTTCCTTCCTTCCTTTCTTTTCCTTCCTTCCTTCTTCCCTCCCTCCCTCCCTCCCTCCCTCCCTCCCTCCCTCCCTCCCTCTTTCTTTCTTTCTTTATTTTTCTTTCTTTCTTCTCTTCTTTCTTTCTTTCTTTCTTTTTCTTTCTTTCTTCTTTCTTTCTTTCCTTTTCTTTCTTTCTTTCTTTCTTTTCTTTCTTTCTTTCTTTGTCTTTCTTTCTTCTTTCTTTTCTTCTATTTCCCTCTTTCTTTCTTTCTTTCTTCTTTCTTTTCTTTCTTTCTCTTTCTTTCTTTCTTTCTTTCTTTCTTTCTTTCTTTCTTTCTTTTCTTTCTGGTCATACCTGGCAGCGCTCAGGAGGTACTCCTAGCTCTATGCTCAGACAGTCACAGGGGACCATATGGGATGCTGGGATTTGAACCACCGTCCTTCTGCATGAAAGAACAAATGCCTTACCCCCTCCATGCTATTCTCTCCGGCCCCCCAGCAGTGTTTCTATTGGAATGTGTACCTACCACCCTGTAAGGACCAAGTGGGGAAAAGGATACGCATCCTTGTGAGCTCCTATTCTGGGGCTGAGGAGACCAAGGCTGTCATGGAGCTGACCTGCCCAAGGTCACCCTGCTGCTAAGTCACCAGGTTGACCCCAGAGTCCTGCCTGGAGTGCCAGGACATCTGGCATGGTTCCAGTTTCCCACTATTGTAGGTCAAGAGTGGGAAACCTCCCCATCTGCCCCCTCCTCCGAGCCCCAGTGGTCTCATAGCTTCAGTGGTGCTTATTTCCCCTGTCCTAGAAGGGGGGCTTTCCACGCCTCCCTCCCTGACCTCTGCCTCCCTGGGGTGCTATGAGGAAGAATGAGATCATCACAGCTTATAAACGCTCTGGCAGCTCATCCCAGAAGCCCCAGATTTAGCCAAATACAAGCTGCTATTCTCCAGAGAAGCCTAATGTTGACGATGGCTGCGGGTGGCTCCTGGACTAGTCTGCCCTGGGAATGGGTCTTACTTAGGGCGAGAGGACTTGGTGAGCCTTCAGGGTCACACATCCACCAGCTCTTGGGGCCTTAAGACATGAACTGGCCAGAGACAGCTGTCAAAGAAGCATTATTGGGGCTTGGGTGATAGAACAGCAGGTAGAGAGAGCTTTTGTCTTGAATAATAGCTGACATGGGTTCAATCCTGGCATTCCCACTACACACCAAATACCACCAGAATGATTCCTAAGTGCAGAGCCAGACGCCAAAAAATCAAACAAACAAAAGAAGAAGCATTGTCTCATTCATTTAGCTCAGTTTCTCTCACTGGGGGCTATATATTTCCCTCAGAAGCCCTAGGAGGCCACAGTGAAAGTCTCATAAATAGGGACCCACAGCACAGAGCAGGGGGCCAACCAGTAGGCAGAGGGATCAGAAAAGGGTCCCAGTCAGAAAAATGGCTGACATGCTGATTATTTCATACTGATGACCACCACCCACCACCACCCCCGTTGTGGACAAGGACCCCCCTCTAGCCAAGATGCCATCTAGCTTGTCCAGACTCTTCTAGCTTTGTCCCACAAAAGCCCAATGGCCATCCCTGGCTCTGTTCCTAACAGGATGAGGAAGTGAAGAGTTTTCCAGGCCATGCAGCTGGAGAAGACGGAGAAGTATGAGAAGGAGCACTGTGGCGTTTCCGCCTCATCTACCCTGGTCAGAATCCAGACAAGTATGAGAACTTTTTCCAGGACAACAACTCACATCTTCCAGAATATCGATTGCCTCCAGGCTCGGGAACTGTATGCCCGGTAGGTAAAAAGGCTCTGGAGTGAGGTGGGGAACTGGTTTGGGGAAAACAGTTAGAGTTCACAGACATTCCCAGGGGAAAGTTTGCTTTAGTCTCACCAGACCTAGAGATATTCTGGTTCTCTGATAGGGGCTGACATCATGAAGCAGATGTCTGACAGCTTCTAGAAAAAAAATATATTTTTTGGGTCACATCGGTGGCACTCGTGTTCCTCCTGACTCTATGCTCAGAAATCGCTCCTGGCAGGCCCCGGGGACCATATGGGATGCCGGGATTCGAACCACCATCCATCCTGGATCAGTTGCATGCAAAGCAAATGCCTTACCCCTGAGCAACTGCTCCAGCCCCTAGAAATTTAGCTCGAGACAGGCACCTTCACTCTCCCTCAAAGTTGCCTCTGGAGTCATGCAGGATAAAATTGTCTGAGTTTGGGCCAGAGAGAGTACACGAGGCCAACCTGGGATCTATCCCCAGCATTCCATATGGTTCTCTGAACCTGCCAGGAGTGATTTCTGAGCAGAGCCAAGAGCACCACTGGATGTGGCCCAAAATAAAAAACAAACAAACAAACAAACAAATTTATCTGGGTAAGAGGGGAAAGGGCACATAGCCATCCCCAAAAGGCCCAGATCCTAGACCCTTGATTTATTTACATGACTGGTTGTCACTACTGACTCATTAGCCAGAGGGGCTGATGTGGGAAGCTGTCAAACATGGGTCTCAGATCTAGTGGGCCTCTACTCACACCCTCTCTTCATACCTGCCCACTTGGTGGGGATAGTGATCCCCTTTCCTGGGCCCCAGACTGGGAATGATGTGGTCAGAGAAAGTGTCTTCCTCTACTCCTGCCCCAGAGCTTTGAATTGTATGGACTGGGGGATCTGGGGGAGCCCTCTGTTTCTTGATAGAGTATTTGTGTGTGGGGTTGGGGGTTGGTGGTGACACACACCAGTAGTGCTCAGGGCTGACTCCTGAGTCTACACTCAGGGATCACTTCTGGATTTTTTCAGGGGACTATACAAGGGTAGTGGAGATCCAACCTGGGTAGGCTATGTGCAAGGGACTTGCCTTCCCCACTTCCTATCTTCCAGCCTCTGCTATGTCAAGACTTAGCCATCCCTCAAGAACTAGCTGGCTCTTGCCATTGTCTTTAGCCCCCAGACTGTATCTTCTTCTTCCTCCCCATCAGGCAACTGATCCAGGACTTGAAGCTCAAACAGCAAAAACAGTTGTTCCAGAAGAGGGAGAAGAAGGTGGAGACGCAGGGCGAGTCTGCGGGTGAGCAGGTGCGGGGCAAGAGCTCCGGAAGCTGGCGGCCCAAACCGCAGCTGAAATACAAGACCATCACGGCCACCTCCAAACAAGTAAAAGCAGATGGGAAGGGAGCCCGCCCACCTGGCACCCTTCCTCGGCTGGGGCCCCTTCGTGGGGGGGTGCTGAGGAGACCCCTGTTCAGAGCCCAGACTCACTGAAGGAGCAGAGTTGCTCGCCAGGCTGGACCACGGGTAGGGGAGCCTGGCATCCCCCAGCAGAGCAGAGACTCTTCGTCCAGGCAGAGAGAAAGCTCCTGGGACTGTCCTGTGGCCTCCATCCAGAGTGGAAGCAGTTGGGAGGCGGGACGTATCCCCTTGCACTGACACAGTGGGCTCCCATATATCAACTCGTGGCTCCCTGGCAGGCCCAGGGTACAGCTGAAAGAGGAGGCCCCAGGGAAGAGCATCTGGGGGGAAGGACCCCTGAACATTCCATGGGTTGGCTATTTCCCTCCAGACTAATCTCCTCCAGGCCAACTATCCTGGGACCTCAATCTTTGGACTCCTCCTTCTCTGCCTACCTCTCTCTTCTACTCTCCGGAGTGATCATTGACTAAGTCCATGTCCTTTGCCTCAAAAACAGACTTGATTAGATATTTTTTTTAATATCATGTGGTTAGTACCATATTCCTCATCCAACGATTTGATAATGTACAGACACAGAGACGTCGACAACTGTTTTTTCTTGGTACTCAGAGACCCAAGAGACCATTGCCAGCCTTCTAGTGGGTTCTGGGACCCCAGGCTCAGAGTCCCAGATAAAGGGCCTTTGCTCGCTGTCATTTCCTTTTTTACCTCTCCTTTATGACCACCTTTGGGTGCACTGACTCTGGATGTGGCCTGAGCTGCCTTTCCACAGACTGTGTTTGGTTTCCTCCAGCTGATGACACTTATGCCCTGCACACCTGAAGTGCCCTCGGGTGTCACAGACAAAGAGAGAAGCGACACTACTGGCAGCATCAGCCCGGAGGCCCCCGAGGGACAAGCTGGTCTTGCTCCCCACACACCCCCACCTTTGAAGCTTTGCAGTACCGTGGCTGGCCAGAGAAACTCAAGTGAGAACTCCAGGCCAGCCTCGGTGGGGACCACCCTCACCAGCACCTCGGTAAGTGAAGAGGTTCCCAGTGTGGTCTGGGGCCTGGTGCAGAGCTCAGAGGGATGTCAGTGAGAGACTGTGGGGTCTCTCTTGTCTATGATGGTTCTTTGAATAAGTTCCTTAGCCTCTGAGCATCTTGACATGATCTTTTTGTTGTTGTTGTTGTTTGTTTGTCTGTTTTTGGGCCACACCCATTTGAGGCTCAGAGTTTACTCTTGGCTATGTGCTCAGAAATTACTCCTGGCTTGAGGGAACCATATGGAACATTGAGGGATCGAACTGCCGTCTGTCCTAGGCTAGCACATGCAAGGCAGATGCCTTACCTATAGCGCCACTGCTCCGGCCCCTCAGATGATCTTTTTATTCCTTTTCTTTTATAGATTTAAAATGAATTAATACTTTTTTAGGGCTGGTCTGATGGCAGTGGTTTATCAGAACTTATTAACGTTAGTATCACAAAAGTTGGTATATAATCCCCCCACTGCTCAATTTTTGTTTTGTTTTGTTTTGTTTTTGGGTCACACCCGGCAGCGCTCAGGAGTTACTCCTGGCTCTAAGCTCAGAAATCGCCCCTGGCAGGCTCGGGGGACTATATGGATGCCGGGATTCAAACCACTGTCCTGCATGGAAGGCAAACGCCTTACCTCCATGCTATCTCACCGGTCCTCCCCACTGCTCAATTTGACTGGCTTAAAGAAATTTGTTAGAGGGTGCTATACTCAGCAGCACTCAGGAGTTACTCCTGGCTCTGCACTCAGAAATTACTCCTGGCAGGCTTGAGGACCATATGGGATAGAACCCCAGGTCAACTGTGTGCAATGCAAATGCCCTACCCATTGTTCTATGGCTCCAATCCTGGGAGATACTAATTCTAAGGAGACTAGAATATGAGAAAGAGCCAGCCAACCAGCCAGACACACACAGACACACAGAGAGAGGGGCGGGGGAAAGAGAGAGAAAGGAGAGAGAGAGAAAGGAGAGAGAGACAGAGAGAGAGGAAAGAGAGAGAAAGGAGAGAGAGACAGAGAGAGAGGAAAGAGAGAGAAAGGAGAGAGAGACAGAGAGAGAGGAAAGAGAGAGAGAGAGAGAGAGGAGAGAGAGAGGGAAAACTAAAAAGTGAAGTAGAAGAGGACCAGTGTGATAATATAGTGGGCGGGGATCTTTTCCTACACCTCACATCTCATATGGTTCCCCAAGTAAAACTAGGAGTGATCCCTGAGCACAGAGCCAGGAGTAATTCCTGAGCACTTCTGAATATAGTCCCCCCAAAAAAACCTAAAGGAAAGGAAATTTGTACCCTCACAAGGGCCTGAGGAGAGTGGCTCAAAGATATTTTACACATGGGAGCCCAGATCCTTAGAACTGAATACCAAGATGGGAGTAGATCAAGCACTACGGGGTGTGTTCCCCCAAATAAAACACAAATAAAAATGAAAACAGGTGTCCAATCCTAATCTGGGGCACTGTAAAGGAGATAAATGTACTTAGAATACAGGTGGCTTAAGTGGAGTGCCTTCCTTTATTTATTAAAAAAAATTCTTGGGCCAGAGAAGTAGTACAGGAGTAGGGCATTTACTTTGTATGCAGCCGACCCAGTTTGATCCCCAGCAAACCCTATTGTACCCTGAACCCACTTGGAGTAATTCCTCAGTGCAGTGCCAGGCTGTCTCTCACACACAATTAAACAAATGCAGAGTATGTTCTCTGCATGTAGCCATATCCTAGCCCCTTTCACCAGTGTATTATGAATATTCTTAGAGTGGCAGAAAATGGTAATTTCTCTATGTGTGCAATAGTCATGGTCTCTCCATCAGTGCTCCAATGCCACCTAACTACTCTCAGCTCATTCCTATCCCCCCTAACCAATAGTAACCACCATGGTTTCCAGGGAATCTCAGAGTGAGTTTGTAGTTTTTTGCCAGCTTGTTTGATCAAGCTAGAGTCCACATATAACCTCCACTGGTGTTGGGGAGGTACCTAGTAGTGCCCAGGGCTTCCTCCTAGCTCTGTGATCAGGGATCATTCCTGACAGGGTTTAGGGAACCATATAGGTGCTGAGGACCAAACCTGGGTCAGCCACATGCACTGCAACTTCCCTACCCAGAGGACTATCTCTCCAATTCCTAAAGTCTCATTCTGAAGTTTTGGGTGTACCTGAATTTAGAGAGGGGCACTTTGAATCCAACATATCATCTATACAGTGCTTCCTTTGTGAAGGAACATAAAAGGTAAGAAATAAACCCTCTCAGACTCTCATTGTACCCTTAAATTATTTTTGTAAATTTATGCAAACATAAGAAACAGAAAAATCCTTGGTATAGGGCTAAGTGATAGTATGGCTGGCTGGTAAAGTGCTTGCCTTGCACATGGCCAACCTGGATTCAATCTCTGACCTCCCATACAGACCTTCAAGCACTGCCAGGAATGAGTTCTTTCTTTTTCTTCTTTCTTTCTTTCTTTCTTTCTTTCTTTCTTTTTCTTCTTTCTTTCTTTCTTTCTTTCTTTTCTTTCTTTCTTTTATTTCCTTCCTTCCTTTCTTCTTTCTCTTTCTTTCTTTCTTTCTTTCTTTCTTTCTTTCTTTCTTTCTTCTTTCTTTCTTTCTCTCTTTCTTTCTTTCTTTCTTTCTTCTTTCTTCTTCTTTCTTTCTTCCTTCTTCTTTCTTTCCTTTCTTCCTTTCTTCTTTCTTCTTTCTTTCTTTTCTTTCCTTCTTCTTCTTCTTCCTTCTTTCTTCTTTCTTTCTTCTTTCTTTCTTTCTTCTTTTTCTTCTTCCTTCCTCCTTCCTTCCTCATTCCTTCCTTCCTCCTTCCTTCCTTCCTTCCTTCCTTCCTTCCTTCCTTCCTTCCTTCCTTCCTTCCTTCCTTCCTTCCTTCCTTCCTTCCTTCCTTCCTTCCTTCCTTCCTCCTTCCTCCTCCTCCTTCCTCCCTCCCCCTCCCTCCCTCCCTCCCTCCCTCCCTCCCTCCCCCCTCCCTCCTTCCTCCCTCCTCTCCTCCCTTCCTTCCTTCCCCTCCTCCTCCCTCCCTTCCCCCCTCCCTCCTCCCTCCCTTCCTCCCTCCCTCCCCCTCCTCCCTCCCTCCCCCTCCTCCCTCCCTCCCTCCTCCCTCTTTTCTTTTCTTTTCTTTTCTTTTCTTTTCTTTTCTTTTCTTTTCTTTTCTTTTCTCTTCTTTTCTTTTCTGTTCACACCCAGAAGCGCTCAGGGGTTACTCCTGGCTCTATGCTCAGAAATTGCTCCTGGCAGACTCAGGGGACCATATGGGATGCCGCGATTTGAACCACCGACCTTCTGCATGCAAGGCAAACGCTTTACCTCCATACTATCTCTTCAGCTCCAGGAATGATTTTTTAATACAGAGCCAGGAGTAACCCCTGAGTGCCACTGGGTATGGCCTCCAAATAAAAAATAAGAACAAAAGCAATAGTCAGAGGACACAGGGATACACCAGCAATACTCAGTCAAATGGATGTTGCTTGGAGCACTTCTAGGGTGATAACTGGTAGTACTGGGGTGCATATGGAACCAGGGATTGAATTTGGGGCCTCTGCTCATGAGGCCTGTGTAATCTGAGTGCTCCCCCAGCACCAATTTCTTCTTTTAATTTAAGTGTTGATTCTGTTTCACTGAATTATTAATATGAATGAATGGGAGACTAAAATTTTGTTATTTTTCTTTTTTTTCCTGTTTTTCCTTTTCTACAATATTTTGAGTTGATTTAAACTTCAATGTTTTTCTTCCTCTATAATTCTCTAGTTCTATTTTAGAATTTTAGAATTTAACTTTATTAACTTTTTTTTGGTTTTGGGGCCACACCTGGTGGCCCTCAGGGTTACTCCTGACTCTTTGCTCAGGAATCACTCCTGGTGGGCTGAAGAACCATATGGAATCCAGGAATCAAATGCAGGTTGACCAGGTGCAAGGCAAATGCCTTACCTGCTGTGTTATCACTCCAGCCCCAAACTTAATTAATTTTCCCCTTAACTTTAGAACTTTTCATTTTATTTTTATTTTTTTGGTTTTTGAGTCACACCTGGCAGCGCTCAGGGGTTACTCCTGGCTCTATGCTCAGAAATCGCTCCTGGCAGGCTTGGGGGACCATATGGGATGCCGGAATTTGAACCACCATCCTGCATGCAAGGCAAACACCTTACCTCTATGCTATCTCTCCGGCCCCCATGACTCATGTAGATTGATGCCTTTCACCAAATTTGAGGTGCTTGTGACTATTATTCAGATGTTTTTCTAGGGCTGGAGAGATAGAGAAGCAAGAGCAAGAGTACAGAAAGTAGGGTCTATGCCTTGCTTGTGGCTGACCTGGGTTTAATCCCTGGTACCTCATAAAGTCTGAAGTTATTCAGGATAATTCCTGAATTCTCAGGGTCAGGAGTAACCCATGAACACCTGCCTGGTGTGGCCCAAACACAAAAATAGAACCTACTTAAAAAGAATATATTATTGTACATGTTTGTGTGTCTGTATGATTAAATTCAGAGCCTCACATGTGCTCTATCATGGAGTTATATCCCAGGCCCATTGTAAATAATGAAGTTATAATCCCTCTTTTGGTGTTTTTTTGTTTGTTTGTTTGTTTTGTTTTTGTGCCACACCCGGCGGTGCTCAGGGCTTACTCCTGGCTGTCTGCTCAGAAATAGCTCCTGGCAGGCACAGGGGACCATATGGGACACCAAGGTTCGAACCAACCACCTTAGGTCCTGGATAGGCTGCTTGCAAGGCAAACACCACTGTGCTATCTCTCTGGGCCCATAATAATCCCTCTTTTGAACTAATATATATTATACACCCCATAATATAGTGTCATAACTTTGGTTTTAAACAGTTGTGGTATTTAATAATAGTGTATGTTTGCATAATTTATTAACTATTAACATTTTAATATTAATTTATGGTAATACTCATAAGTAATTATTGTATGATGTTCTTTTTCTTTTTTTTTTCTTTGGTTTTCGGGCCACACACCGTTTGATGCTCAGGGGTTACTTCTGGCTAAGAGCGCAGAAATTGCCCCTGGCTTGAGGGGACCATATGGGATGCCAGGGGATCGAACCACAGTCCTTCCTTGGCTAGCGCTTGCAAGGCAGACACCTTACCTCTAGCGCCACCTCGACGGCCCCAATGTTATTTTATTTAAGCCTGAAAAACTACTCTTTGTATTTATTGTAGTGTACACACACACACACACACACACACACACACACAATTGTGATCATTTTCTTTTTTATCTTCTGAAATGTCATTAGTTTTTATTTTGAATGATTTTTGGTGTGGTGTTTTTTTTCTTTTTTTGATTTGGTCACACCTAGCGGCACTCAAGTTACTCCTCGCTCTATGCTCAGAAATCATTCCTGGCATGCTCAGGGGATCATATAGGATGCTGGGAATGGAACCCTAGTCCATCCCAGATCAGCTGTGTGCAAACACCCTACCGCTATGCTATCACTCCAGCTCAGAATGATATATTTTTTGGATTTAGGATTCTGGATTTTATTATTAATTTTATTTATTTATTTATTTATTTATTTGGTTCTTGGGTCACACTCTGCAGTGTTTAGGGGTTACTCCTGGCTCTACACTCAGAAATCCCTCCTGGCAGGCTCAGGGGACCATATGGGATGCCGGGATTCAAACCACCGACCTTCTGCATGCAAGGCAAACGCCTTACTTCCATGCTATCTCTCTGGCCCCAAGGTTTCTAGATTTTCATTTTCCCCTTCTGTTGCCTTTTTCTCTTTGGGTAAACATTCAACCTTATTAGTCTCATCTTCCTTTGTCTGTCAGGCATCACTTTTGTCTGGTATGTCCATCTGGATGTCAGCAAAGATAATAGGAGTGTCTCATTGTTTTCTTATTTCTGTTGATCCTCGTTAGTAGTCTTAAATTGTTGATCAGGTAAATTGATGTCTTTCACCAAATTTGAGGTGCTTGTGACCATTATTTCTTCAGATGTTTTTTTCTGGGGCTGAAGAAATAGTACAATGAGTAAGACTGAGTCTGGTTCAAATCTCTGGCACCACATATGGTTCCCTGAGCACTGTCAGTGAGCACTCCTCGAATGCAGAGCCAGGTGTGGTCCAAAATAAACACACCCACAATTTTTCTGCCTTATTTTCCACCATTTTATTTCACATTAGATCTCTGTAGCTATCCTAGGCGCCTCATATAAATGATATGTCTTTTTATGTCTGCATTATTTTACTGAGAAAAATGTTTTTAAAGTTTCTTCATGTTGTTGCATGTATCAGAATTTCCTTCTCTTTTATGGATGGATAACATTTTACTGTATATATCTGCCATATTTTGTGTATCCAAATAATTCATATTTGGGTTGTGTTCACCTTTTGCTTACTATGAGTAATGTTTCTGGGAACATTGATTTACATATAGTATGATGACCTCTTTAATAACTTATTTAGGGGCCAGAGAGATAGCATGGAGGTAAGGCATTTGCCTTGCATGCAGAAGGACGGTGGTTCGAATCCTGGCATCCCATATGGTCCCCTGAGCCTTCCAGGAGCGATTTCTGAGCGGAGAGCCAGAAGTAACTCCTGAGTACAGCTGGGTGTGACCCAAAAACAAACAAACAAACAAAAAAACCAAAAAAACTTATTTATAATGCATACCTAAGACCAGAATTGTGGGGTCATAGGGTGCTTGCAATATTATTTTACCAATATGATTTTGAAACCAGAATGACTCTTCTCATCTTCATTCCCACCAGCCTTGCACGGAACCCCTGTATCAATATTGACACCCATCTTTCTCATTTAACCAATCTAATCACTGTGAAATAATACTACTTTCTCTGATAACCTATCTCTGGTGCTTAAAATATTATATTTTGGGCCAGAGAGATAGTACAGTGGTAGGGTGATACAAAGTGTTTGCTTTGTAAGCCCTGAGCACTACTAAAAGTGTCTCCAAACAACAGACCAAAAATTCCCAAAACCTCATGTTTTTTTGTTTGCTTTAGGGCTACATATTTCTCAGGGATTACTCCTGACTTTCCACTCTGGGCTCACTCTTGGAGGGCTCAGGGGGCCAAATGGAGTACCTGGGATTGAACTCAGATTAGCCACGTACAAAGCAAGTGTACTACCTGCTGTACCACCACTTTGGCCCTATCAAAACTTCACAATTATTTAAAGTGGGTAGCACATCCAGCAGTGCTCATGGTTTTCTCCTGGCTCTGCTCTCAGGAATTACTCCTGCCAGTGCTCAGGGAACTGTATGTGGTACCTGGGAGAGTCCAGGTAATTTTTCTGCAAGATAAAAATTTTTTGGGGGCCGGGCGGTGGCGCTGGAGTAAGGTGCCTGCCTCCTGCACTAGCCTAGGACGGACCGCGGTTCGATCCCCCGGCATCCCATATGGTCCCCCCAAGAAGCCAGGAGCAACTTCTGAGCGCATAGCCAGGAGTAACCCCTGAGCGTCACAGGGTGTGGCCCAAAAACCAAAAAAAAAAAAAAATTTTTTTTTTTTTGTTTTGTTTTGTTTTGGCTTTTTGGGCCACACCTGGCGGTGCTCAGGCTTACTCCTGGCTGTCTGCTCAGAAATAGCTCCTGGCAGGCAAGCGGGGGACCATATGGGACACCGGGATTTGAACCAACCACCTTTGGTCCTGGATTGGCTGCTTGCAAGGCAAACGCCGCTGTGCTATCTCTCCGGGCCCAAGATAAATGTTTTACTCACTGCATGTTTTACTCCTGAAACCTCATGTTTAAAAACCTCTATAGATACCTTTTCAACAACAGTATTGCACACCTTGTGCCTAAAAGAGAAAGGAAAAAGAAAAAAAAAAAAAAGAAAAAAGTGTCTGTCATAAGGCAGGTGGGGTGGGGAACAGGGGGAAACTGAAGATATTTGTGAATGGAAGTGGACACTAATAAAGGGACTGGTGCTCAAATATTGTATGTGTAAAAGTCAGTTATAAATAACTTTGTAACTCAGGTGATTCAATAAATTTTAAAAATAAATAAACTATCTTCATGGAAAACTAAAAATAATAGTCTAGCAGGTAGGGCACTTGCCATCCATGTGGTTCACCCAGGTTCAATCCCCAGCATCCCATATGGTCCCCAATGAACTTCAATCCCTGAAGGACCACCAAGAATGATTTCTGAGTGCAGAACCAGGAGTAATCCTGAGAATCCCCTGGTAGGCCTGTGGCCCCACCCCCATTCTAACCAGGTAACTTGATCTTACCTGAAAGACCCCGCCCATTCCTGGAGGAGTCTTGGAAAGGTTAGATAAAGCTTTGACCAGAGAGATTAGGGTCTTTTGGCCTTTTGGTCTTTGGCCAGGATGGAGAGGAATGGGCATTTACCTGGATGGAGAGCTATGGTGAGGGAGAAGCAAGAATGCAGGGCTGAATGCATCTGATGGCTAGGGCTGAATAAAGATGTTATCTCTCTGGAAGCCTGCCTGTGAGTGAGTTCAATACCCTTCGCTTTCCTGGACCCAGACCCGCAGGTTAATGGGGGAATGGAGTCACGTGGCCAGGGCCTAAGAACAAAGGCCTCTCTCCACTATCCAAGGCCATCTTAAGGGCTGTTTCGCTACATGGCCCAAAACCAAATCAGCCAACCAACCAACCAACCAACCAAACAAACAAACAAACAAATAAAAAACCTACAGAGGGGGCTGGAGAGATAGCACAGCAGTAGGGTGTTTGCCATGCACAAAACTGATTTGAACAGATGGTGGTTCAAATCCTAGCATCCCATATGGTCCCCCATGCCTGCCAGGAGTGACTTCTGAGTGCAGAGCCAGGAGTAACTCCTGAACACCAAGTGTAACCCAAAAACAAAACAAAACAAACAAAAAACAGAACAAAAGATTAAAAAAATAAAATACTTACAGAGGAAAACTGTGGACCATGTCCTTAGTATTTATCCAGCTTTTGGTTAGGTGGGAAAATATGCTTATGGGGGTTTGGGAATCCTGAACTTGGTGGCAACATGTCAGGGAGCACATCCTTAGTTGTGGCTCTGGGATCTCTATGACAGGACTACTGGGAACACCTCAGCATGTGGGGTGGTAATGGGGATCAAACTCACAGCCTCTTCTTCAATAGCAGTATTGCAAACCATATTCTGAAAAAGGAAAATAGGGAAATAAGAAGAAAGAAAGACAGACAGAAAGAAAGAAAGAAAGAAAGAAAGAGAGAGAGAGAGAAAGAAAGAAAGAGAGAGAGAGAGGCCGGGTGGTGGCACTAGAGGTAAGGTGTCTGCCTTGCCAGCGCTAGCCTAGGACGGACCTCGGTTCTATCCCCCGGTGTCCCATATGGTCCCCCAAGCCAGGGAGGCGACTTCTGAGCGCATAGCCCCCTAGGCCAGGTAACCCCTGAGCGTCACTGGGTGTGGCCCAAAAAACCAAAAAAAAAAAAAAAAAAAAGAAAGAAAGAAAGAGAGGAAAGAAAGAAAGAAAGAGAGAGAGAGGGAGGAAAGAAGGAAGGAAGGAAGGAAGGAAGGAAAGAAAGGAAGGAAGGAAGGAAGGAAGGAAGAAAGAGAGAAAGAAAGAAAGAAAGAAAGAAAGAAAGAAAGAAAGAAAGAAAGAAAGAAAGAAAGAAAGAAAGAAAGAAAGAAGACAGAAGAAAGAAGGAAGAGAAAAAGTGTCTGCCAGAAGGGGTGGGAAGTAATGGGAAGGTAACTGGGGAAACTGAAGATTGGTGTGGGAATGAACACTGGTGAAGAGATGGGTGTTGGAGCATTGTATGATTGAAACTTAACTATCAACAACTTTTTAACTCTGTATCTCACAGTGATTTAATAAAAATCAAACCAAAATGCCCTGCTGTGGGGAGCAACCAGGCCACATCTGACAGTGCTGGGGGTACAGTGCTAGAGATTAAAATTTAGGGCCTGGGAGTCAGACAATACTAGGGGCTTAAGGTGCTTGCTTTGCATCCAATGACACCAGTTTGAATCTCCTGTACCTTATACATAAGCCCCCTAAGCACACTACACTAGAGATCACTCATGAGCACAGATCAGGAATAGACACAGAACACTATTGGGTATGGTCAAAAAATTCAAAAAGAGAATAGGGATGGAGAGATAGCGCAGCAGTAGGGCATTTGCCTTGCATGCAGCCAATTCAGGACAATGGTGGTTTGAATACTGGCATCCTATATGGTCCACTGTGCCTGCCAGGAGCGATTTCTGAGTGCAGAGCCAGGAGTAACCCTGAGCACTGCCAGATGTGACCCCAGCAAATGTCATGGGGGCCAGAGCGATAGCAGAGTGGGTAGAGTGTTTGCCTTGCAACATGGTCAACCTGGGTTCAATCTCTGGCTTTCCATATGGTCCCCCAAGCCTGCCAGGAGTAACCCCTGAGCACAGACAGGTGTGCCTCCCCAAAAAAGAATGACATAGGTGGGGGCTGAGCAATGGCACAGCAGGCAGTGACTACATGCCTTGCATGTAGTCAATCTGGGTTCTATCCCTGACACCTCATATGGTTTCCTGAGTCCTAGTAGGAGTGATTCCTGAACTCAGAGTCAACAGTGAGCTATGAGTACTGCCAGGTATGGCTCTCAAATATATATTTGAGCAGAGATTCGATTTCCCATTTCAACTGTTTTTTCCTTTCAGTCCTTAACATCAATAGGATCTACTACACGGGGCTCAGACTCTGCTGAATCTCTGAACCCAACTGCAACCAGCAGCTCAGAATGCAGCAGCCCAGAGGCACTCAAGACAACCTCCTTCAAACAGCCGTCAATCGGCCAGGAGAATAGATCTACAGCGGCACTGCCTTCCCCGTCCCAGAGATTCTTGGGTTGTCTGAACCAGGGCTGGCTCTCTCTGTCCAAGGTTAAGCAGCCCCGATATCTGTTGTTTAATCCACCCAACAAGATTTCAGCGAGGGGGAAAATGTTCTCTGGGATCCGACCTCACAGCCCAAATCCAGTGCCATGCAACCAACTGCGTGAGTGATTGTACGGGGATGGAGGGACCACAGGACCAGTCCTAGTCAATGGGGAGAGGGAAGGTAGCTCCTGCCCTCCAGAGACCCTATCTGATGGTAGAGACATCATCTATCTTTTTAGCAAGTCTCTAGTCTCACTGGGAAAATGAGAAAGAGAAGAAGAGAATGGGAGGGTCTGGGTACATGCCTTCTCGATGCCCACCCAACACCGTATGACTTCCCTGCAGATTTAAGTGTTGCCCTGGAGAGTTCTAGGTGATCCCTGGCACCCCATGGGATTGGCCTGAACATTGAACTGTCTGGTCCAATTAGACAAGTATTACTGGGAGTGGCCCCAAGAACCTAAACACTACTTGGAAGCCATTTCAACACCCCAAAGAAACAATACTGGGACTAAGGACTGTCACCTCCATTTCTCAGTTCTCCTTTAGATGAATTCCACTCATGAGGGGGTGCGTATGGGCAATCAGGGACAGGAAACGGAAAAGGTATAAGGGATGGTACTAATTTGCAGTTTAAGCTGGCTTTGTCAGAGGTGGCCTTCCTTGAGCCCAGGGCAACTGTGCACATTGATGCTGCCTCTATTTCTGCCTTTCTAGAAAAACCCATCATGTCCCATGACTACCGGCCCTGTGACCGAAACTCTGCTGAGAAGAGGAAGGTGCCAGTGTTCCCTTGGAAGGAGTATTCTAGCCCAGATGTTTCCATGAAGGATTTGCTGGTGGTGGCCAGGCCAGCCCGCCTGGCCCCAAGGCCAAGCAGGAGCTCCATGTCCTCCCTAAGGACCCTGCATCTGCATGACCAGCAGGCGTGTAGCCATTGCCTGGTCTCTGGTCAGAAGGGAAGCGGCAGGAACTAGGTAAATGCAGTAACCCCCTGTTCCCCAAATGGACTCAGCACAAAAGCAGGCCTCCCTATATCACACAGGCAGCATAATACATGTGTGTATGTGCCCAAGTTAGTGGCATCCGGGGATGGATAATACATGAAATGGATAGTACAGGTAAGTAAACAAGAATGAGAATCTCACATACAGTGTGGCTTCCTCAGGATCTATCTGTTCCTGCTCTGATGCCCTGACTGCCGCTCCCTCCTCCCCTGCTTCCAGCCCTTTGACCTGGTCCACTATTAATTCAGAATAGAGACACTAGGAAATGCCAGTCACAGAAGTAGGAGCATGTCCACAATGTGGGACTGATGGCCACACTTTTTGGCTGTATTGGCCTGCTAAGTACTGGCACTTGTCCCCAAAATGGTGCAATGAGGGGTGGAATGAGGGGACAGAGTGGTAGAGCTTGGGACCTCGTGGAAGCAAAGAGCAGCTTTGAGTAGCTTTATTTTGTTTTGTTTGGAAGACACATCAGCAATGTTCAGGACTCACTCCTGCCTCTGCCCCCAGAGGCAGGCATATGGGACCATATGGGGTAACAGGGAATAAACCTGGGTCAACTTTGTGCAAGGCAAACACCCTCCATGCTGTACTATTGATCTGGCCCTGATAACTGTGATTTACTGTATGGAAAGCCCAGGTCAAAGCTAGAAGCCACAATGCTTATGAAGAATTTCAAGGTGATTCATGGCACATCACTATGATGGAGGTGGGTCTGTTTGAATGCCACTGGAAGAAGCCCATCCAATCCATTCTGTATTTTGGTTTTGGGATCACACCCCAGAGTACTCAGGGCTTACTCCTGGCTCTGTGCTCAAGGATCACTATTTCTCTGGCCCACCCAACACAGGCTACTTACTTTTTTCTCTTTTGGGGCCACATCCGGTGATGCTCAGGGGTTACTCCTGGCTATGTGCTCAGAAATGGTTCTTGACCATATGGGATGCTGGAGGATTGAACTGTGGTCCATTCTAGGTTCGAGCATACAAGGCAAATGCCCTACTGTTTGTGCCACTGCTCTGACCCCCACAGGCTGCTTATATATTGCCCTGTATACTTATATTCTTTATAAAGTAGAAAAGAACCAGAGCAATAGTACAGCAGGTAGGGCACTTGCCTTGCAAGTAGCTGATCTATTTCTATTCTTAGTACCATATATGGTCCCTTGAGCCTTGCCAGGAATCTCTGAGTGTCACAGGGCATGGTTAAATAAAGTGGGGAGGGAGTTTTTGGTGAGATAGTACAATAGGTAAGGTCATGCAACCAACCAAGACCAGATTCTTGGCACCATATATATTTCCTTAAGCCCCATCAGGTGTGATTCCTGAGTATTAGCTAGGAATAATCTCTGAACAGTGCTGGCATGGCCCAAAAATTATAAATAAATAAATAAATAAACAAAAAAGGAAGAAATTATGGATTGAAATGTAGCTTAAATGATAAATTATATTAGTTGAATGTAAGGGGTCCTGAATTTGACCCTTGGCCCAAACAGTCCTGATGTGTTTTAGGTTCTCAAGTACCTCCAGAACTGTCACCAACAATAATATTTTTGTTTTGTTTTTTTGGGCCATACTCAGCAGTTCTCAGGGGTTACTCCTAGCTTTCCACTCAAGAATCACTCCTGGTGGGTTCAGGAGACCATATGGGATGCCAGAAATTGAACCCATGTCAGCTGCGTGCAAGGCAGATGCCCTACCTACTTTACTATCACTCCAGTCCCAACAATGATTTTTAAAAGGACAGAGTGATAGTTACAATGGTTAAGATGCTTGTCTTACACACGGTTGATTCAGGTTTAATCCCTGTATCCCATATCTTCCCTTGAGTGCCACTAGGAGTAGTAATTCCTGAGTGAATAGTCAGGAGTAACCTGTAAGTATAATTAGGTATGTTCCCAAAACAAAACAAAAATAATGGAAATGATATAGCAAATTGCAATGAAAAGTGTTATTAATTATAGCTGTTAAAAGGAAGTTGAACTGCCATAGGAAGAAGACTATCCATTTTATTTCTGTTAATAATTGGGCCCGGAGAGATAGCACAGCGGTGTTTGCCTTGCAAGCAGTCAATTCAGGACCAAAGGTGGTTGGTTCGAATCCCGGTGTCCCATATGGTCCCCCGTGCCTGCCAGGAGCTATTTCTGAGCAGACAGCCAGGAGTAACTCCTGAGCACCGCCAGGTGTGGCCCAAAAACAAAAACAAACAAACAAACAAAAAAAATAATTATAGACAGGGGTGGCAAACAAGTTCGACACAAAGAGCCAAAATTTTAAACTGTGAGAGTCAGAGAGCCACACCACGCAGTGACCTGCCAAAACAGACAAACACTCACACAAAAGCATCTAATTTTAACAATAATCTATTGAACACATATTGCATCTTGCCATTTTGAGTGAGGGTCAAAATTCTGCAGTGATGGTGAGGGTGTGCTGCATCCTCCACACTAAAAACTAATGGCAAGATGTAACCCAACATGTGACACACGGGTCCCCCCACTCGCTGGCTCCTGCAGTTCTTTCCTAGGAATGGGAGACGGGATGCCACAGCCTGGGGGTGGGAGGGACTACGTGCTCGGAGATCTCTCCTCAGAGATCCCTCCTCAGAAGAAGCAGAACAAAATCCAAACTTGGCAAAGAGCCACAGTATACAAAACAATGATAAGAGGCAAAGAGCCGCATTCATTTTGGCCGGGAGCCTCATGCGGCTCAAGAGTCGCGTGTTTGCCACCCCTGATTATAGAGCAAGGATATAAAGCAAAATCTTTCTATTCTCAAACTTCATGTTTTATTTTATATTTATTTATTTATTTTTGGTTTTGGGGGCACACCCAGTGATGCTCAGGTGTTACTCCTGGTTAAGTTAAGGTTAAGAAATCCCTCCTGGCTTGGGGGATTGTATGGGACACTGGGAGATGGAACTGCAATTTGTCCCAGGTTAGCGCATGCAAGGCAAATGCCTTACCGCTTGCGCCACACTCCAGCCCCAAACTCCATGCTTTAAAGCTCTTCCTTTGAGGGGTCAGAGCGATAGTACAGAGAGTAAGACATTTGCCTTGCACGTGGTCAATCCAGGTTTAATCCCTAGCATCCCATATGCCCCTCACCATGCCTGCTGCGAGTAATTTCTGAGCACAGACCGAGGTGTAAATCCTGAGCACTGCCAGGTATGGCCCCAAAAACAAAAATTAAAGATAAAATAAAGCTCTTCTTTTTTTTTTTTTTTTTTTTTTGGTCACACCAGCAGCTCTCAGGGGTTACTCCTGGCTCTATGCTCAGAAATCGCCCCTGGCAGGCACAGAGGACCATATGGGATGCGGGGATTCGAACCACCATCCTTCTGAATGAAAGGCAAACGCCTTACCTCCGTGCTATCTCTCTGGCCCAAGCTCTTCCTTCCTAATGCAACTTTTCATAACTTAGTTAGACCTGGCAGCATCATAAATGGCTCTTCAGTAGAGGCTTTCTGCATGTAATAGAAGACATTAGGAATCAGGGCTTCCGGGCCCAGAGAGATAGCACAGCGGCATTTGCCTTGCAAGCAGCCAATCCAGGACCTAAGGTGGTTGGTTCGAATCCCGGTGTCCCATATGGTCCCCTGTGCCTGCCAGGAGCTGTTTCTGAGCAGACAGCTAGGAGTAACTCCTGAACAACGCCGGGTGTGGCCCAAAAACCAAAAAATAAAAAAAATAAATAAAAATTAAAAAATCAGGGCTTTCTAGAATAACATTAGAGGTCATAGAGTTCCAAAGTTGGCCTTCTGAGCTAGATAGTGCAGCTAAGCAATTATATGCCTGCCATGTGACTGCAGTGTCTCTGATCCTGGTTTGAATTCTCTGTACCACATATGAGCACTTGCTAGTGATCATTTATAAGCACAAATCGAGGGTAGCCCCAACACTGCTGAGTGTGACCCTCAAACCGATCCAAACCAAGCTTACTTTCTGCTTTTGGGTCAAATCATGGTTTCTCAAAATATTTCTCCTGGGTTGGAGTAATAACTAAAAAAAGTTCCACATTCAGGGGACCCAGATTCAGTCCCTGGTACTACATGGACTCCCCAACCACTGCTGAAGGTAAAACGCTAATCCAGGAATAGTCTCCAAGCATCACTTGGGTGTGGCCCCAAAATAAAATAAATTTCTCTGCAAACCTCTTAGATCATGAAAGGTTGATATGTACAAGGAAAACTTGCAGAAATCTAATAAATAAATAATAATAAATATTATAATAAATTAAATAATTAATAAATAACATTATTTATTATCATAATAAATAAACATATTTATTAGATTTATTATATTTTTTGGGGGGGGCCACACCTGGCGGTGCTTAGGGGTTACTCCTGGCTGGCTGCTCAGAAATTGCTCCTGGCAGACACGGAGGGACCATATGGGACACCAAGATTCGAACCAACCACCTTTGGTTCTGGATCGGCTGCTTGCAAGGCAAATGCCGCTGTGCTATCTCTCCGGGCCCTAGATTTATTATCTAATAAATAAATGAAATAAATTTTTCTGCAAACCTCTTAGATCATAAAGGGTTGATATGTACAAGGCAAACTTGCAGAAATCTAATAATATATAGTAGAATACTCACTTATTAACTCGATTTTTAGTGGAGCAGGAGATGGTATGAAATATATAGTATATAATGGTTGGAGGAAAGAAGTAAATATATATACATATTAATTATTATATATAAAACATAATAAATAGTGGTTTAGATATATAGTTTAAAAAATGGTTGGATGAGCAGCCAGAGTGGTGGTGCAAACCGTAAGATGTCTGCCTTGCACGCACTAGCCTAGGATAGACCGCAGTTCGATCCCCCAGCATCCCATATGGTCCCCCAAGCCACGAGAAATTTCTAAGCGAAGTCAGGAGTAACCCCTGAGCGTCACCGGGTGTGGCCCAAAAACCAAAAAAAAAAAAAAAAAGAAAAAAAGCAAAGTTGAATGAAAGAAGGAAAAAACAGAGCCAAGATCTAACTCATAGATCAGTGGCTTTCTTTTTTGTTTGTTTGTTTGTTTGTTTTGGAAGGGTTCACACCCAGTGGTGCCCAGGGGTTACTCCTGGTTCTGTGCTAAAAATTGCTTCTGGTTGGCTCAGGGGCCATATGGGATGCTGGTATTCAAACCACCATCTGTCCTGGATCGGCTGCATGCTAGGCAAACGCCATATCACTGTGCTATCGCTCCAGCCGACCAGTGGCTTTCTTACTACTTTTCACATACCAAGTTTCCATCCCACAGCTTTCAGAATCCTCAGCTTGATGCTGGAGGTTGGCAGGATAGACATTCTTTTTCCTGACTTTGCAGGTGAGACCCAAAGTCTGGGCTGTTCAATCTCACACAAATGATGGACTCAGGATGAAGAGTTTCTCCCTTTAACCAAGGTTTAGAGAGAATAAGAGTTTTGCCCAAGAGCAGACACTGAGAGTTCCTAAGCCTGTGTTCTTGACCACATTTCATCTCTGAGCCTGGCTACTCATATAATACCATTGCAATTGCTTAGGCTGAGAGGATGCAGAAAACATTCTCCTAGGCTGCACAATTGCCTTTGTAGTTTCGGATGTTAGTGGCTGTTAATGACCTAAACACCTCCCAACCTCTAGATGGTGGTAATGAGTTAATAGTGATGAAGAGGGCCCGGAGAGACAGCACAGCGGCGTTTGCCTTGCAAGCAGCTGATCCAGGACCAAAGGTGGTTGGTTCGAATCCCAGTGTCCCATATGGTCCCCTGTGCCTGCCAGGAGCTATTTCTGAGCAGACAGCCAGGAGTAACCCCTGAGCACCGCCAGGTGTGGCCCAAAACCAAAAAAAAAAAAAAAATAGTGATGAAGAATTCCTTGACTAGAGGTCATTTCAGAGGAAAAAAAAAATCTAAAAAAAATTTATCTTTTTTTGTTCTTTTTTTCCAGACTCAGGCTGGATCTCTGCCAATCCTTTCCTTTCCATCTGGCATATACTCCTAGGAAATGATTGTCTCTTCTTACAGTGTTGACAGTGTCCATGGAATCAACTGAATGTTTTTTTTCTCCTCACTTACTGGTCTTAAAACTACCTCCCATTAGCACCATTGAGGCCAACAGTCTTGCCTTCTGTGCCCTCCCCTTTAGCATTCAGCACGAAAGGACCATGGCTTCTGGGAATTATTAGTGTTTCCCTGCCCCGGGACATATCCAGTTTGCTCCACCAGTGGCCTTTCTCTGGATCTCTTATGTGGCATTGCCCCACAGGTAAAGCAGCATAAAAGGTGGCATGTTTCTGAATTGGACTCACAATGTCCAGGAATGCAAGACCTTCCATCCATTAGCAGGCCTGAGTCAGTGGGCCCGATGACAAAGATAAAAGAGAAAGGAGGGTTAGGCAGTCTGAGCCTGAGCAAGAGAAAAAGGGCACTTGTCCCATCACAGATCAAGACCATACTTCTTGCCACCCTGGCCATCTCAGTATCCAAACAATTTCCAGCTACTTCCCTTATCATTCCAGCTCTGCTTGCCAGTAAAGTCAGAGGTGAGGTAAGAATACCCAGCTGGCAGGGTATTCTTCAATCAACCTGAAGAAATAATACATCTCACCCTCAAAAGTATGAAAATAAACAGAAAATACATTGTTATGTTTAATAATGACTAGTCATTTCTGATGTAAGAATGGGAATGGGGGGCCGGGCGGTGGCGCTGGAGGTAAGGTGCCTGCCTTGCCTGCGCTAGCCTAGGACGGACTGCGGTTCGATCCCCCGGCATCCCATATGGTCCCCCAAGAAGCCAGGAGCAACTTCTGAGCGCATAGCCAGGAGTAACCCCTGAGCGTCACAGGGTGTGGCCCAAAAACAAAACAAACAAACAAAAAAAAAAAAAGAATGGGAATGGGGGCCTGGAGAGATAGCACAGCGGTGTTTGCCTTGCAAGCAGCCAATCCAATCCAGGACCAAAGGTGGTTGGTTTGAATCCCGGTGTCCCATATGGTCTCCCATGCCTGCCAGGAGCTATTTCTGAGCAGACAGCCAGGAGTAACCCCTGAGCACTGCCGGGTGTGCCCCCCCCAAAAAAAGAATGGGAATGGGAGGGGCCGGTGAGATAGTATGGAGGTAAGGTGTTTGACTTGCATGCAGAAGGACAGTGGTTCAAATCCCGGCATCCCATATGGTCACTGTGCCTGCCAGGGGTGATTTCTGAGCATAGAGCCAGGAGTAACCCCTGAGAGCTGCTGGGTGTGATCCAAAAACAAAACAAAACAAAATAAAAGACAAAAGAATGGTAATGGAAAGAAAAGGAACAAACGATCTTCCTAAAAAAAAAAAAAAAAAAAACCAAAAACTTCCTAATTCACAAAAACACATCCTATTAACCTTTGAAGAATCTTCGTACAAATTCTACTATATTGAGCTCTGTCTTGCTGGAGCTGAGGTGACTCTATAACTGTCTCTGCCCAGGATCAGCCCTGGCTAGATTTCAAATCAACCATCTCACTTGGCCTGCCAATTCATTTCCACGCTCCAGGTCTGGAGCTCAGTTTTATGTATGCTTTGCTCATCTTGAGCCCTGGAATTAAGTTTGGGAGAGGAGAACGAGGCCTGAGAGAAGGGTAAGGTCTGAAAACTAACATCTACTTCACAAGGTTGACTCAGCTTTCCCTTATGCGGTCCCCAGTGGGATGGGTTTCTGGCCTTGAAGCTATCAGGGCATTCTAGAATACATGTAAGTTATAGTACTTCTCAGGCAAAAGACTTTCATTTGATAAGCTATCCAATAGAGGAGTTTAGACTCAAGCCATTTGTATCCAGCAGTGGATCATACATAAACACCACTTTCATTCTCACTTAGGCCTGGTTTTCAAGGTCTGGTAGTCTGATGTAGGACTTTTTTTTTTTTTTTTTTTTTTTTTTTTGGTTTTTGGGCCACACCCGTTTGACGCTCAGGGGTTACTCCTGGCTATGTGCTCAGAAATCGCCCCTGGCTTGGGGGGACCATATGGGACACCGGGGGATCGAACCGCGGGTCCGTTCCTTGGTAGCGCTTGCAAGGCAGACATCTCCAGCGCCACCTTCCCGGCCCCTGATGTAGGACTTTTTAAAGCAAGGTAAGGATCATCTGGATGGCAGCAGGAGTCTCTGGCTACCAAAGGATAGACTAGTAGAAGACTAAGCATCACTCAAGCCTCCCTCTCCCTTTCCCAGTCCTTTCCAGATGCCAGTTAGAAAGCTCAAGATTAGGGCTGGGACTGGAGCCCAGTGATAGAACTGATGTTTGGATATCTGAGATCCTGGATTTTCTGACACCCTATATCCTACTCCACCCTCAAAATATTGAGTCAGAGCTCACCCACATCAATGCTAATTTTCCAATTATGAGGTTCAAGTGCTTGGCTCAAGTAAAAGGTGGAAGACAGGGCTGGAAGACAGGTAGTTCAGCAGATGGGGTGTTTGTCTCGCATGCAGTCAATCCAGGTTTGATCCTCAGCATCCCACATGGTCCCTAAGCACTATCAGGAGTAATTTCTGAGTTCAAAGCTAGGAGTAACCCCTGAGCATCACCAGAGATAAAATCCCCCCTAAAAAGAAAGACTTGGGATGGGAGAAAATATACAAATAGTAAGGCTCCTAACTTGCATGCAGCCAACACTAGCTCAATCCCTAGTTTTGTATCCTTGAAGCCCTATTAGGAGTCATCTCTACACACAGAGCCAGAAGTAAGCCCTGAATGCAGCTGGGTGTGACCCCCAAACCAAAAAATATAAATAAAAATAAAAAAAGAAAGACTTTAGAATATGTAAGAGAAATGGGCCTTCTAGAAGGTTTATATCTTTTCCCTTTTTTTCTCCCTAGACACCAGGCCCAGCCAATCAAGGTTCCTGATCCAATCAAAAGAAAGTTTCTTAATAAAATGGGGCTAATATTTGTCATTATTGGCACAATTTGGTGGCAGCACCTTGGGTCCTAGAGACAGGATCGTTTTCTGCGGACATGCAGTCTGCCACATACAGGGCTCTCTGCCCTTAGAAGGCCACTGCCCTGTGTTCCAGGTGCTGTTGTCTTGATGTCTCAAGATCATTGAGAAACCAAGAGCCCTGCATTTTCATTTTATACTGTGTCAGAGACTAGTAGTTCAGGGTTAGCCTAGAAGAAGGCAAAATGGTGGCTCTCCACGTCTGCTCAGTTCCTGTTTGTCCTCAAAAGGCTTGGGGTGGGGGAACACAAACACAAAAGGCCTTGCAGCATCCCTGCCCACTTGGCACACTGTGCAGTACTGTGGGAGAGACAGGTTCATAGCTAGTCAGCCCGAGGGAAAAAAGTATCAGGACGTGAGAAGGAAATGCCTTCACATCCAACTGCGATGTGTGGAATTAAGACCACTTTATCGGAGGAGATAAGACAAAGTAGCTTGCAAATAAAAAGTTTTTAAAAAGTGGAAATAGAGGTAACTGAGCAATAGCACTGAGGTAGGGAATTTGCCTTGCACATGGCTGCCCAGGACAGACCTGGGTTTAATCCCCAGCATCCCATATGGTCCCCCAGCCAGGAGTGATTTCTGAGCTCATAGTCAGGAGTAACCCCTGAGCATCACAGGGTGTGCCACCCCAAAAAATAAAAATATAGGTCTGGAGAGATAATATAGCTGATAGGGCATTTGCCTTGCATGCAATCTATCTGTGTTTTATCCCCAGCATCGCACATGTTCCTCTAACCAGTGGTCCTCAAACTATGGCCCACGGGCCACATATTGTATTTGTATCTGTTTTGTTTCTTCATTGCAAAATAAGATATATGCAGTGTGCATAAGAATTCGTTCATAAGTTTTGTTTTTACTATAGTCAGACCCTCCAATGGTCTGAGGGACAGTGAACTGGCCCCCTGTTTAAAAAGTTTGAGGACCCCTGCAGCTCCTCCAGGAGTGATTCTTGAGCACAAAGTCAGGAGTCAGCAGAACCATCCAGTATGGTCAAAAACCCCCAAAAAATTAAAAAGGAAAGGTGGGGCCAGAGTTACAGGACAGCAGGTAGGGCATTTGCCTTGCACGCAACTGAACAGGGTTTAATCCCTGGTATCCCATATGGTCCCCTAAGCCCACCAGGAGTAATTCCTGACATATATCCTGAAGGAACCCCTGAGCACCTCTCAGAATGGTTTGAAAGCAAAATAAATAAATAAATAAATAAAAAGAAATAAAGGAGGGGGCAGAGCAATAGCACAGCAGCTAGGGTATTTGCTTTACATGCAGCTGATTCAGGTTCAATCCCTGGCATCCCTTATGATCTCCCTGACCCTTACATCCCATATGGTCTCCTGAGTCTAGCATCCTATATGGAGTAATTTCTGAGAGCAGAGCCAAGAGTAACGTCTGAGCATTATTATTATTTTTTTTTTGCTAGATGTGGCCCCAAAACCAAAATGAACAGGGGCTGAAGTGACAGCATAGCTGTAGGGCATTTGCCTTGAGTGCAGGACTCTGGTTCTATTTCTGGCATCCCAAATAGTCCCCAGAGCCTGCCAGGAGCGACTTCTGCATACAGAGCCAGGAGTAACTCCTGAGCAGCTTAGGGTATGACCCCCCAAAAAAACTAAAAACAAAAACAAATGAACAAATAGAAAACAAAGAAATAAGAGGGAGGGTGAAGAGAGTGAGAGAGTCAAAGGAAGAGAAAAAGAAAAAAGAGAAAGAAAGGGGAAAGAGCAAAAAAGAAAGAAAGAAGAAAGAAAAAGAAAGGAAAGAAAGAATAAGAAAAGAAAGAAAAAGAAAGGAAAGAAAGAATAAGAAAGAGGGCCCAGAGAGATAGCACAGCGGTGTTTGCCTTGCAAGCAGCCGATCCAGGACCTAAGGTGGTTGGTTCGAATCCCGGTGTCCCATATGGTCCCCCGTGCCTGCCAGGAGCTATTTCTGAGCAGACAGCCAGGAGTAACCCCTGAGCACCGCCAGGTGTGGCCCCACCCAAAAAAACAAACAAACAAAAAAGAAAGAATAAGAAAGAAAAGAAGAAGGAAATAAGAAAGAAAGGAAGGAAGAGAATAAAAGAAAGAAAAAAGAAAAAGAAAGAAAAAGGAAGGAAGGAAGGAAGGAAAAAGGAAAGGAGGGAGGGTCCAGAGAGATAGCACAACAGTAGGGCGTTTGCCTTGCATGCAGCCAAACTAGGATTGATGGTTGTTTGATTTCCAGCATTCCATATGATCCCCCTTGCCTGCCAGGAGGGATTTCTAAGCGCAGAGCCAGGAGTAACCCCCTGAGCTCCACCAGGTATGACCAAAAACCAAAAACCAAAAACCAAAAACAAAACAAAAAACAAACAAAAAAAAAAAGGAAAAGAAAAAAGAAAAAACAAAGAAAGAAAGGAAAAGGATCAATAAGATGTGAAATAACTGGCCTTGCAAATGCCTTGCAAATACAGCCAGTATTGGTTCCATCCCTGGCACTGGTCAGGGTTACTCCTGAATATGGAGCCAGGAATAGTCCCTGAGCACCAACAGATGTGGCTACGTTTTCCCCCTCCCTCCATAAAGTGTGAGATAAGTTCTGAGTTCTGAGAGATAAGAAAAAGAGGAAAGAAAAAAATGCCTAGTTCAATTGGGCTGAATCAGAAAGAATAATTCCAAGATACTATACCTGGAGACCTGTGTGGGTTTTCTTCTGTCCCCATAATTGTTCTCCCAGGTGAACTTTGAAGAAACACATTGAAGGAAAAAATCTCCAATGTAAAAGAAGCTTTCCTGAAGACCAAATTGTTTAAAGTGACAACCTCGAACTAGGAGAATTGTCCGAAATTTCCAGCCCTAAGATTATCTAAGACTATCTGGATAGCTTAAAAGATAAGAAACAGCCATCTCTTGAGATCAAGGGGTTTTTCATTTGGGGGCCACACCTGGTATTGCTCAGAGGTTACTCCTGACTCTGCACTCAGCAATCAAGGGGCCATATGGAATGCTGGGAATTGAACCTAGGTCAGCAGTGTGCAAGACAAGTGCTTTGTCCACTGTCTTATCTCTCCTAGTTCTCCTGGAGACCAAGTTTGTGTCTGACCAAGTTTAGAAACTGACCTTGAGAGTCCTTTAACCAACTTACTCTATACTGGACAGATTCCATACTGCAATTAACCTGCTCCCAACAGCTCTGAAATAAAAAAATAAAAGGAGCAAATTTCAGATTCTAGTTTTTCTTCTATCCTGGCAAGGAGTGAAAGTCAGACAGACTGGCAGCTGTTCCAAGTGTTCTCCACACACACATACTGGCTGATTATATGAGCTGAACGTAATCATTCTCAGCCCTTGATTTTACAGCTGGCATGTCACTTAGCTTAATTACAGCACACAGTGGTATTTCAACTCAAGGAATCTAAAAAGCAATAAAGTGGGTTTTGTAAATTGTTAGGAAAGCAATGAAGACCTTGGAACTGCAATTGACTAAGCATTGCTTTCAGTTATTTTGCATTCTTCAGCCATGACTCGAAGTGATTAACGAGCAGCCTGGCTTGAAAGCCAAGCAGGCAATGGGGATCCTGGAAGGCACTGCACGTCTCCTGCATGCACACTGTGTGCTGGCAAGGTGCACCAGGGCTCCCGGCTCTGCCCTGATGTGGTCTGTTTCTCCCATCAGTCACTCGCTCATTGTTGTGTATGTAAATAACAGCTCATCAGACTTTTTTTTGCTAGGACTGGACTGACCTGGGATGAATATGAGCAAAAGTTTTCTCTTAACTTCCAGAATACCTATTGTCCCTGGACAGCATGAGGGAAAAAGTGTGGGAAAACAGCCAAAAGAGTTGCAAAGATCTAAATTATTTAAGAACCAAAAGTCTTAAAAAGATGAAAGTCTAAACTTCCTGGGGTTCTCTGCTCAAGTTTTTTTCCTACCTTATTTCTTGGTTCTTAATTCTTAAGTATGGACTTTTTGGGAAAGCTATTTTATTTTATTTTAGCAGTGCCAGGGTTTGAATGCAAGGAAAGACAGGGACCTACAACTGAACTATTTATTGAGGGAAAATCCCTGTGATGTTCAGGTCTTTCTCTGGACTCTGTGCTCAGGAATTGCTCTGAGTGGCGCTCTGCAGATCATATGCCATGTTGGGGATTAAATTGGAATTGCCTGTGAACAAGTCATATGTCATACTTGCAATAGTATCTTATCTCTTCAGCCCCTGGACAACCATATTAAAAGATAAGACTGTGGTATTCTTAAGCCCAGGAGTTGAAGGATACTCATGTAAAGGGATTCCAGTCATAGAAGAAAGGGGCAGAAGCAGCCTGAATTGGGGGAGGTGACACTGAGACAGAGTCCCCTTGTCCTGTGCAGCCTTGGTCAGTGTGGTGATGGAGCGAGCAGAAAGCAGCTGCCTTACCAGTCATGCTGGGTGGGAGAGCAAACAGCGAAATCCTGTTGGCAACCCCAGCAGGGCCACAACAGTGTGGCCAAAGCAAACTCCAACAGGCTCTCATTCCCCCTTGAATCTGGCAGAAGATAAGAGGGAGTCAGATAAGTCTATAGGTCAAAACTTCAAGCAGCCAATGGAGATGCTGAGACCAAGTCATCCCAGGAAGTGGGCCCATCTGGATCCTTACTCTCCTTGCCCAGGTGCCCTTTCCACTTGGCACAGGAGAAGGACAGACTGATGATGATAATTTTTTTTCCATTTGTTTTACTTGGTTCTTCACTGCTGTCCTGTGAGATTAGCATTATCTCCATCTAACAGCTGAGAAAAACTGAGGCCAGGGGCAGTGAAAAACCTGGTCTCGGGGCCTCTGACAATGGCTATTGCACTCCTCTCCACTACAAACTCTCCCAAGACGTTTCGAAGGTCCCTTTCAGGGGTTTCCATACCAAAAAGGGACTTGAATCCTCTTTATCTCTTTGTATTTTTATGCCAGAAGTGCTCAGGGCTTACTCCTGGAGAAGCTTGGGGGACCAACCATATGGGTTTCCAGGGATTAAATCTGGCTCAGGCCTGTGCAAGATAAGTGCCTTACCACAGAGTATTATTGCTTTGGTCCAAGTCATTTTATTTGGGAGGGATTGTTTTTTGGGGCCACATCCAGCTGTGTTGCCCTGGTTCTGCTCATAGATCATCCCTCATGATGCTCAGGGAACCATACTTGAGTCTAACGATGGTCGGGTCCATCAAAGTCAAGCACCCTACCTGCTATACTATCATAACTCTGACCCCTTAAATTCTCTTTCTTTAAATTATCTCAAAAGCATAAGTTAAAGGAGGAACAGGGGATATTCTTGTTTTCAGATCAGGAAACAGCTAGTTGAATTTCCTGATTCTGCCATGCCTACCAATATTAAAAAAAAGCCCAGTGAACTAATGTTTCCAATTTTTTTTATTATTTTGGGCCACACTCAGTGATGCTCAGGTGTCACTGCTGGCTCAGCACTCAGAAATCGCTCCTGGCTTTGGGGACCATATGGAATGCTGGGGGATCAAACCACGGTCTGTCCTGGGTTGTTGCAAGTCAGCCCCTGAAGAAGTTGATTGATGGAGGGATTGAGGATGAGGACTTTCCCCTCCAGCTCAGAGCACGCGTCTGCCACCCTGTCCAGCCGACGGTTCTGAGGTGGGTAACAGCGGGTAAACAGCTCACAGACAGTCAGGCTTGTGGAAATATTAGCTTTATTTGGTGGACAAGACTGAAGTCCAAAGTCTCAGCCTTAGTTCCAGCAAAAAACCTCTTGCCTTCCACAGACCCTTGTTTTTATCCCCCAGCATCAGGTACCACCCAATGGTGGGATCAGGTACCACCCAATGGTGGGAGCAGAATCAGGTACCACCCTAGGGTGGGAGCAGAATGCCAGGTCACACCCTAGGGTAGGGCACAATCACCGATCAAGGTAGGATCAGTAACATAATAATCCCATAAAATATTCACATACACAAAACTGGGTCAGCCACATGCAAGGCAAACGCCCTACCACTGTGCTATCGCTCCAGCCCCTGTTTCCAAATATTTTTTTTTTTTTTTGTGGTTTTTGGGTCACACCCGGCAGTGCTCAGGGGCCACTCCTGGCTCCATGCTCAGAAATTGCTCCCGGCAGGCACGGGGGACCATATGGGACGCCGGGATTCAAACCGATGACCTTCTGCATGAAAGGCAAACGCCTTACCTCCATGCTATCTCTCCGGCCCCTCCAAATATTTTTAATTGGAGAGATGGTACAGTGGATAAAGTGCTTGCCTTGCAAATGACTGACCTGAATCTGATCCCTGTACCACTTATAGTCCCAGATGCCAGCCAGGAGTTATCCCTGAGCACAGAGCCAGGAGCAAGCCCTGGGTACCTCTGAGTGTGGACCAAAGTCATTCTAGAGAGAATTTCAGCAGTAAGGTTCTTGCCTTGCATGCAGATGAGATGAGTGCAATTCCTGGTACTATCCCTTGGCTCAGAATCAGAAATATGCTTGGAGTCCAAAAACAATAGAAAACAAAACAATTTTTCTTGTTGTTTTTGGGTCACACCTGGATGTGCTCAAGCCTTACTCCTGGCTCTGCACTCAGAGGACCATATGGGGGGCTGGAAATGAAACTCCAGTCAGTCACATGCAAGTCAAGGACTTTATCTGCTGTGTCTAGCCCCAAAACAAATATTTTCTATCATTTTTTTGTTTGTTTGTTTTTGGAGTACACCTGGCAGTGCTCAGGGGTTACTCCTGGCTGTCTGCTCAGAAATAGCTCCTGGCAGGCACGGGGGACCATATGGGACACTGGGATTTGAACCAACCACCTTAGGTCCTGGATTGGCTGCTTGCAAGGCAAACACCACTGTGCTATCTCTCCAGCCCCATATTTTCTATCATTTAGGTAATTCTAGTAGTGCCCCTTTCTGATTTGTTATTTGTTTTGGTTTGGGGACCACACATCAGTGCTTAGGGACTGTTCCTAGTTTGGTGCTTGTGTGGGACAAACACCAATGTGAGAGACATTCCTGGAAGTGCTCAGGCAACTATGTGGTGCCTGGGATGGCACCCAGGGCTCCATCAGGCACAGCCTGTGCTCTGCACTTTTAGCCACCTCCCTGGCCCATGTCCCTTTATTTAAATATAAAAGCTCTCAATCAAGATCTCTGGTTTAGATGGCATTGTTTAGATTGAAATTGGGCAGAACCAAACTAAATTAGCCCTGTTATGACATACAGTCTCATGGTGGTGTCTTGAGGTTTACTATACATACCAATGAAAATTCAGAGCCCTAAAGTTATAACCCCCATTAAGACTCTTAAGTCTCTCTCTCTCTCTCTCTCTCTCTCTCTCTCTCTCTCTCTCTCTCTCTCTCTCTCTCTCTCACACACACACACACACACACACACACACACACACTCAATTGTTCTTAGTGTTTACACCTGGCTCTGCTCTCAGATATTATTCCTGTTGGACTCACGGATCATATGAGGTGACAGGTAAAGAACCCAGGTTGGTGGTATTCAAGGCAAACACTACTTGCTGTGCTATCCCTGAAGTATACGGACAGTGTTCAGTGCTCTTCCAGGGAGAGACGCGCCGCGCCGTTGCTATTCTTGTGTCTGATGGAGAAACCTGGGAATGCTGAGAGGCAAACAAGGCAGCCAGGGATGGGCTGGTCCTCTCTGGGTCCCTTGATTATTCTTCAGTGTGTATAAAAAGTGGGATGATCAGAAAGGAAGGAGGGGTGGGCCCAGTGACTCACATCCTCATTTGCTTCTGGGGTGCCTGTAGGCTTGAGGAGGGCAGGAAAACATCTCCCTTCTATTCTCCATCTCCAGAGATAAAACTTAGAGGCAGGAGATTGGAGCAGGAGAGAGAGAGAGAGAGAGAGAGAGAGAGAGAGAGAGAGAGAGAGACAGAGAGAGAGAGAGAGACAGAGAGAGAGACAGAGAGAGAGAGACAGAGAGAGACAGAGAGAGAGACAGAGACAGAGAGAGAGACAGAGACAGAGAGAGACAGAGACAGAGAGAGACAGAGAGAGACAGAGACAGAGAGACAGAGAGACAGAGAGAGACAGAGACAGAGGCAGAGGCAGAGAGAGACAGACAGAGACAGAGAGACAGAGACAGCAGAAACAGAAAGACAAAGAGAGAGACAGAGACAGGGGCAATGCTGGGCTAGTTTGAAGGTTCTGCTGAGCATGGTATGAGTCAGGAACGATGTATCAAGAGTTCTCCGCGGTACCCCAGCCCTGAGGAGTTAGAGAAGGATGAGGTTGGAGGAAGCAGCCCCCAAATTAGAGGCTCTGGGGGCCTAATGCAAGGTAGAAACGCTGGTGCCTGTAGAAACAGCCCATGGCTGAAGGCTAAACTCTTGCCTTTCTCCTGGTGCCGCTGAATCTTCCAGCGCTCAAAGGGTCAAGTAGTTTCTTCCAAGGGTCTGTCTGAAAGCGGCTCCCTCTGGTACTAACTTCAGGGAATACAAGCCCCCAGTGTTTAGAGCCTATAGGGAAGTGCTTTGTGGGCTTTATTCCTTAAATACGGGAGAATGAGGCCATCTCCCTCCACCCCACAGTTATGGAAAAGAAACCTGGGCTCCCAACTGGAAGGAAGCAAGACACCATCGAGGCAAGTTAAGTGATACAGGACTTGGCATCTTTCTCCCTTGCCACTGGGTTTGAACCTGAGCTCACGCTCCGAGCTTCGAATTCCTGTCTGATGGGGACAGAGTTGTGCAATCTTTGTGATTCACCCCTTTCCGCCATTGCTCCCAGGAAGAACCCCAACAAAACAGAATGGAGATTGTCCCAGCTTTTCAGAACAGGAAATCATCAAGACCTGTGCCATTCTGCCATTAATGAGATGAACTCAAAGGCTTGATATGGTCAACTCTGAGAGATCTGTTGGCAGGCTACTCTCATGTTTATTTTAATGCTGGGAGTAGTTTTGAGCCCCACCCAGCTGTGCTCAAGTTACTTACTTCTTTCTGTGCTTAGGGATCACCACTGGAGTTATCATGGGGGGCATATGTAATACCAGGAAATTGAATCAGGGTTAGTGATATGGGTACAAATGTCTTAATCCCTGTATTTCAGTCCTCTCCTAATTATTATTTTTTTAAATCTTTTTGGAGGTTGGTGCACACCCCGTAGTGCTTAAGGGGGGGCACTCTTGGCTCTATTCTCAGGATAGATAAATGGGTTTGGGAACTATATGTAGAGATGGGGATTGACCCAGGACCTGGCTTATGCAAGGCAAATGACCTCCCTATTCATATTTTTGTCTTTGAAATAAAGCAGTTGGGGCCTGAGCGATGTCACAGTGGATAGGACATTTGCTTTGCAAGCTCTATGCGACAGACCTGGATTTGATTCCCAGCATCCCATCTGGTCCCCTGAGCCTGCCAGGAGTGATATTTGAGTGCAGAGTTAGGAATAACCCCTGAGCACTACCACTGCCTCAAAACTAAGAACAACAAAGCTCAGTATTGGATTCAAAGGCTGTAAGGAGTGTCTCTGTCACCAGAAATTATGGTTTATGAGCATTTATGTCTTCTCAGAGCTATTGGATCTCTTATTGTGAAGGGGTTACTGCTTTTACCCCAGAAGAAAGGAAACACTCTCTCCCTCCTTTTCTTCCACTCACTTTGCACTCACTAAATAATATGCTGTGCTGTGCTTGGTATGTAGTAACCCGCTGAGTTGATTCTAGTATCAAACTCTATAGCTGTTAGTATTGCCCACTTTTATGGGGTTCAGGGGATATTTGGAAGATAAGACATGTTTGATTTTCATGACCTACCTGAGGAGTCTCCTGCCAAGAGTTTAGAAAGTTCTGCTGATGAGAATCAATTTGGAAGTGAATCTCAAAATGCTGGGAAGAAGATAGCAACATTCCCACCATCTCTTCCATGTCCCCAACCACTGGGCCTCCACTACATGAGGTTAACAATGAAGGGGTTAACTTTCACTTCTTTCCCCCATTCCCTCCAGCTAGAAACTCCAAAGAACTGTTGATCAGCATTTGGGGGGCGGGGCACTTGTACTCAGGCAACCCTTGCTCTGCAGCCCCAGTCTGGGGTATCTCTGGCCCCCATCTGACCCAGCCCCACTGATAAGCCCCCAGACAGCCAAACATCGTTAACTTCTTTGCCTTTCTAGATTTCTCAGTCTGTCCTCTCCCCGACCCCAGGCTCAGGAGGAGGAGCAGCCAGGGAAGGTGTCCCTCCTCCATGGCAAAACTCATAGTCCCTCCCCTGTCTTCAGCTTCTAGACTAGAATCACCTTTCTGGGTGACCCCCATCCCCACCCCACCCAGCTCCCCTCATCCCTTGCTTTCATTTAGCCTTCAGACTCAGAAATCCAAAGAAGGGGCCTGGAGAGATAGCATGGAGATAAGGCGTTTGCCTTGCATGCAAAAGGTCAGTGGTTCACATCCCAGCATCCCATGTGGTCCCCTGAGCCTGCCAGGAGTGATTTCTGAGCATAAAGCTAGGAGTAACCCCTGAGCACTGCCAGGTGTGACCCCCGCAAAAAAAAAAAAAATCCAAAGAAAAAGTGAATCTCAGAGACTGTCAGCAATGACTTCAGAAATGGAAGCTTCAAATCCCTCTGGATTCAACCCTGAATAGAGGGGAAAGGAGAGTGGATTTACCCCTGGGACTAAATAACCATGCAATGCTCCCAGTTTATTTTCATTTGCTTTGTTAAAACTTCAGCCCCCTCCCCACCATGCCAGAGAGCCTGTCTTAGAGGAAGCATCTATACAAAAATGCTCAGTTGCTGGGGACATTGGTGGTCGGTGGTAAATGTCCACTAAAGGAGAGGTGCTGAAACATTGTATGACTGATACTTTAATTATGACCAATCTTATAACTGTGTATTTCATGGTGATTGAAATTTTTAAAAAAGAAGAAAATCATTCCTTGCTGGGAGACATCAGATGGCTTTGTGCTAGTACCATGAAGCAAAGCCCATTGGGCCATGGTATCAGGTTTTCAGACCATCTGTCAGGGTGAGGGGGGATCCCATTAGGAAGCTGACCATTCTCACTGCAGCTGCTTGCTTCAGCAACTTCACTCCTCCCCCACATAGACACAGGCATACATATGTTAGACACTCATTTGCACACACATACGCAAAATTATATTTACACGCATGCATGCTCTCAAAAATGCACACATGACACATAAATACCCATGAAACATATACACAAACACACTCAATGAGAAATACATACACAAACATACAAACATATATTTGCACATCTTCACACCTACACACACACATAAACACCAATATACATGCACAAGTGCATGCAAATACGCATACATAAACACATAAATACACACATACAGATATGCACACCCATTTAAACACAATGTTGATAGCAACATTGCTGGTTCGCCCAACCATTTTCCCAAGAAAGACAGTTTGATTGAAAATTCCCAGGTGGGCCTGGAGAGATAGCACAGCGGCGTTTGCCTTGCAAGCAGCCGATCCAGGACCAAAGGTGGTTGGTTTGAATCCCAGTGTCCCATATGGTCCCCCGTGCCTGCCAGGAGCTATTTCTGAGTAGATAGCCAGGAGTAATCCCTGAGCACCGCCGGGTGTGACCCAAAAACCAAAAAAAACCAAAAAAGAAAATTCCCAGGCAAGGAAAGAGACTTTCCTGACCAAAAACTCAGGAGGCGGGGCCGGGCGGTGGCGCTGGAGGTAAGGTGCCTGCCTTGCCTGCGCTAGCCTAGGACGGACAGCGGTTCGATCCCCCGGCGTCCCATATGGTCCCCCAAGCCAGGAGCGACTTCTGAGCGCATAACCAGGAGTAACCCCTGAGTGTCACCGGGTGTGGCCCAAAAACCAAAAAAAAAAAAAACTCAGGAGGCTATTTGGGAAAGTCAATGGCAGAGGTGAGGGAGGTACAGAAGGGTCCTTGGTGGGATGGGAGCTCCTCCTGGTGGCCTGGCCACCACCCTTTCCAAGAAGGAGCTGAGTACTGAAGTACCAAGGTTGCCATTTTTTTCTAATGCAAGTGACTGTTTAGTGAAATGGGTATAATCTTACCTGGGGCAATTCAATAAATGAGCAAAAATGTTCTATGTCAGGGTCAGAGCCATAGCACAGTGGGCAGAGCACAGCTTTTCAGCTTGGCCAACTCAATCCCCAGTATCCCATATGGTTCCCTGAGCCTGCCAGGAGAAAGTTCTGAGTGCAGAGTCAGAAAGTAGCCCCTGAGCCCCTTTAGGTGTGCCCCCCAAACAAAACAACACAGCTCAATGTCTGGTCTGAGATCAGGTGTGAAAGACAGTCAGTCCCTCAAGCTTCCTCAGGAAGAGATGTCTAAGACCAAAAAGAAATAAATAGCAAGTTATTTCTGAAAAAAATGTTTGTGGGGGTCACACCTGATAGGGCTCAGGGGTTATTCCTGGCTCTAAGCTCAGAAATGGCTCCTGGCAGGCTCGGGGTACCATATGGGATGCTGGGATTCAAACCACCATCCTCTGCATGCAAAGCAAACATCCTATCTCCAAGCTATCTCTCTGGCCCCTGAATAATTTTTGCTTCTTTGTTGATTTGTTTTTTTTACTTTTTGCTCTGTGCTCAGAAATCGCTCCTGGCAGGCATGGGAGACCATATAGGATGTCAGGATTCAAACCACGGTCTCTCCTGGATCAGCTGCGTGCAGGGTAAATGCCCTACCACTCAGGCCCTTCTTTGTTGTTTTTTGGGCCACTTCCAGTGGTGCTCAGGACTTATTCCTGACTCTGCTCTGCAATTACTCTAGATGTTCAAGGGGAGTATCTGCGGTGTTGGGGACCTAAGCTGGTTATGTTACATACAAGCAAGTGCCTTACTCCAGTACTATCTCTTCAGCACTATTATCTGAATACTTTAAATTTTTTTCTTGGGGGCCAGAGTGATATAGCACATCAACAATTGCCTGTGTCTTGCATGCAGACTAGGGAAAAACAAGGGTTCAATCTCCCAGTATCCCATATTGTCTCCGAAACCTGCCAAGAGCAATTTCTGAGTGCAGAGCCAGGATTAACCCCTGAAAGCTGCTGGGTGTGGCCAACCCCCCAAAACAAACAAACAAAAATAATAATTTTTTTCTTAAAACTTAATCTACCAAATTCTTAATTTATTTCCAATAGCTTCTATTCTGAGATCTATCAGTGACAAGGCACTCTGACATGGTCAGCATTCACAGGTTGTAAACATAAAGCAACAAGAGCACAGAATGGCTCCAACCCTCCTCCCCATACCCTTGCCCACCTCTGAGTGCCCCAGCATGGCCATAGAGGGGGTGTGGAAATTCTCTCATTTCCTAACTTTGGAGGGGGGCACACTTGGCAGTGCTCCGGGTTTAATCCTGGCTCTGAATTTAGGCATAACTCCTGAAGATGCTGAGGGGACCTTAGGGGGTGCCAGAAATCAAATCTGGGTCAGCTGTATGCAAGGCCAGTACTATTGCTCTGGCCCTCTTTCCCTAAAGACTCACTGATCTATATTTTAGCTCCATTTTGGGATTAACATAAATGGGCACAAAGCATTCTGTCTTCTGAAAAATTCCTGCAAGTGAAGCAGTTGGGGGAGGAGGAAGCTGAACAATGGGACTAAGGCCAGTGCAGACCATGCCTCCTGGGGTGCCAATGGAAAATCTGGGACAGTTTAAAGGGACTGCGTCTGGGATCAAGAAATCCTGGTCAGGGGCCAGCGAGGTGGCGCTAGAGGTAAGGTGTCTGCCTTGCAAGGGCTAGCCAAGGAAGGACCGTGGTTCAATCCCCCAGCGTCCCATATGGTCCCCCCAAACCAGGGGCAATTTCTGAGCTCTTAGCCAGGAGTAACCCCTGAGCATTCAAATGGGTGTGGCCCCAAAAACAAAACAAAACAAACAAACAAACAAAAAAAGAATGCTTGGTCAGGAGTTTAGTGTGACTGAGTGCTGGAATATTGATTACTTCTGGAGAAAGCAGGATTGTCTTCTCTAACACTCCAAACTCTCAGACTCCTTACTCTGGCATCTCCAACCCAACTCCATTCCCTCTGTTCCTCTTGCCCTCAAACAGCACTGGCTATCCCAATTCTGTGTACTCTTGTGCTCTCAATGGTACTGTACTTTCACTCCCCTAACCTCCCACTCCCACCCTGTCCCATTCCCAAAACAGCAGGGGAAGGCACCTTCCTTCTAGCTGTTTGTTCTCAGGTTTCAGGAACTAATAGCTGTACCACCATCACCTCCTCCTCCTCCTCCAGCATGGAAACAACATTCTGGTTTGGAAATGGTTATGATCTTAGCTGAGTCTCACTTGGTCTCCTAGTCTTTGCCAAGCTTAGGAAAGGAGGCTGAAGCCCTTGAAAGGAGTTGCCCTGGGTGTATTGTTTTGTTTGGTTTTGGTTTTGGGGCTACACCTGGTAGAATGCAGGGGTTGCTCCTTGCTTTACTTAGAAACCATTCCTGGTAGGCTGGGGGTGGGAGGAACCATATGGGATTCGAAGATTGAACCCAACTTGCTTGTGCAAGGCAAAAGCCCAACCGGCTGTGCTACTTGCTCTGGCCCCTGTCCTGGGTTTATCTATTCAGGGCTGAGAGCAACAGGATGGGGGGTTTGGAGCAGAACCCTGGCTGAGGTCTCTGTTCTGCTGTACTGTAACCACTTTCTTTCTACTACAAAAGGGCCTCTTTTGTGCCTCCTAAAAGAGATATCAAGATGAGTAAATGTTGAAGGATAAAAAAAAAAAATCTCCCCTCACTTTTTAACAAAGAGGGAATTCCACAGGACAATAGGAAACAGAGTGAGAAGAATTCAAATTCCACACTCGATTTCTGCCAGTCTCCCCTCCACTTCTAGACAAAGTGGGGGTGAAAATGCCAAATGCTGACACATTTCTTTGAACATCTGTTATATCTGTTAGGTGGACTGCTGCATCACCAAAATCAAACCACAATCTCAATTTTTAGCAAAATGCTATCAAGGCAGACTGGTAGAAAAACAAGCTTGGCCAAACCCCACAGAAAATGGGAACACATGTGCAGTTTTCTGCAAGAGGACAAACAAGTGCTTTTTGTTCTAGCACAACATGTTCAACCTCTATGTACATGAAACTGGTTTTGAAGGTCACTCACTTCTAAGAATTTTTCTTAGAGAGGTGTTTGTAGATCCATAGCAGGTGCCCTGATGATGCAACATAACAGCCTGGGGAGGGGGGGAAATCATGTAAGATGTAATTGTCTGTGGACAGTCACTGGGTGTACCCTATCGGTAACTATTGTAAACAACTGTGCCTAAAAGGAAAAAAGAAAAAAAGTGGCTGACATAGAGATGGGATGGGAGAGAAATTGGGAACATTGGTGGAAGGAAGTCAGAACTGGTGAAAAGATTGGTGTTGGAACATTGAAAGCCTGAAACTCAATTATTAACAACTTTTATTTTTTTTTTTTGGTTTTTGGGTCACACCCAGCATCATGAAGGGTTACTCCTGGCTCTATGTGCAGAAACACTCTTGGCAGGCTCGGGGGACCAGATGGGATGCCAGGAATCCAACCACCATCCTTCTGCATGCAAGGCAAACACCCTCCCTCCATGCTATCTCTCTGGCCCCTCAATTATTAATAACTTTTTAATTCACTGTGATTCAGTTAATTTGGGGGGGGGCATGCCCAATGATGCTCAGGGGTTACTACTGACTGCATTCAGGAATACTCCTGGCAGTGCCCAGGGATCTATATGGGATGCCAGAGATTAAACTCACATCAGCTGCATGCAAGGCAAGTGCTTTACTGTTGTACTATTTTTTTTTCTAGCCCTCAATTAACAAATTTTAATCTTAAAAAATAGGTAAAAAATGGGTGAACTTTATTTTAAAAAAATTAAGAAAATAGGGGCCGGAGAGATAGCATGGAGGTAGGGAGTTTGCCTTGCATGTAGAAGGACGGTGGTTCGAATCCCTGCATCCCTTATGGTCCCCTGAGCCTGCCAGGAGCAATTTCTGAGCGTAGAGCTGGGAATAACCCCTGACTGATGCCAGTTGTGACCCCCCCCAAAAAAAACCCAAAATAAAATAAAATAAAACAAAAGAGTTAAGTCTAAAACAAAAAATAGGTGAACTTAATATAGGCACATTCATACATTATAAACAGTCATTAAAGAGGGCAAAGAGATAGCACAGCAGTAAGGTATTTATTTGCCTTGCACTGTGTTGGCCTTGCTTTGCCTGGTCAAACCTGGACGGACCCGGGCTCAATCCCCAATATCCCAGCTAGTTCCCTGAGCCTGCCAGGAGCAATTTCTGAGCATAAAGCCAGGAGTAAACCCTGAGCATGGCTGGGTGTGGACCAAAAACCAAAAACCAAAAAAACCCACAGTCATTAAAAAGAGGGCACAAGTCAAGTTATATAGAATCATCAGTAACGGGATTTTGTCATTTTAGTAAAAGTCGAGTACAAAGCTATGTGAATAATATTCTGACTTGTGATTAAAAAGATATCCCAGGAAGGGATGATATGGCTGGGGTAAGTGGTTGCTTTGGGAAAGGAGATCTGAGAAAGATAAGGAAATACAGACTCTTTTCCCCTCCGTTTCCCTTCCTTCTTTACTAAAATAGACCATGCTGTCAAGAACAGTCTCCCGCCTACCGCACTCTCCTCACCTGACAGTCTGCTTCCCTCAACCGCTGTCCTTTTCTATGTATGACCTTCTGGAACATTGGAGGGGGCACACACCTCATGGTGCTCAGAGCTCTGCCAGAGCTCAGGGGACCATATTTGACCCCTGAAGACTGACCAAGGTTGGGCTTGTACAAGCAACTCATTCTCTATCAGAAGTATTAGTCCTCTGGTCCCCTCTGTAACTTGTGAATTTCCGTCTTTTGCACATCCAATTACCATTTCAAAAAGGAGGTTAGAAAATGGAAATTATTCCAAAAAAAAAAAAAAAAAAAAAAAAAAAACAACAACAAAAGGGGCCGGGCGGTGGCGTGGCGCTGGAGGTAAGGTGCCTGCGCTAGCCTAGGACGGATCACGGTTCGATCCCCCGGCGTCCCATATGGTCCCCCAAGAAGCCAGGAGCAACTTCTGAGCGCATAGCCAGGAGTAACCCCTGAGCATCACAGGGTGTGGCCCAAAAACCAAAAAAAAAAAAAAAAAAAAGAAAATGGAAATTATTATTTTAAAGTTCTGTTTGTTTGTTTGTTTATTTTTTGAGTCACATCCGGCAGCGCTCAGGGGTTACTCCTGGCAGGCTCGGGGGACCCTATGAGATGCCTGAATTCGAACCAACGTCCTTCTGCATGCAAGGCAAACCCCCTACCTCCATGCTATCTCTCCGGCCCCGGAAATTATTATTTCAATAGCGCCACTTTTAAGTGTATACTAGAGGAATCCAACTTGCTGTGTTTACTTTTTTTTTCCTGCCCCCTATTTTTTTTTAAAGAAAATTTAACAACCTGCTGTACTCTCTAGCCTCCAAATCAATTTCTGTTTCTGAAGATCTGATCTAAACAATTCTTCTAATCTATCGAAAACGATCGGAATGAATAAAATCAGATTTGACGGTCTTAATTCCTCTTAAAACTAAAAGTGAAAAAAAGATACATTTCTTTTGGCAACGGTGTGTAGAGTTTAACTCAAGAAAGCGATGCAAAAATATCGGTAGTTTACTGGGAATCCGGGTTAAGGGATTTATTAATGGGTGAAAATACGCTTTAAAGGCTCTTCGATCGCGTCCATCAAGGCCCGCCGTTCCCTGCTTCAGAATGAGAAGGCGAATATTTGCATCATTCAGATCGAAAATTTAGCCAAATTCGATTCGTTTTCTCGTCGAAACATGCCCGTGGCGGATCCCCGGGACGCCCGCGGCGCGGTGGGTCTCCAAGGGTGTCTTCAGCCCGCGCTGGGGCCAGCAGGAGTGGGGTTGGCGCATACCGTGGACCCGAGGTACCCCTGGACCCTCCGTGTCCCAGCCTGGAGGGAAGGAGCTGGTTCTGCACCCCTCGGCCGCCTGCCAGGCCTCACAATCGGGCAAAAAGAAGGCCTGATTGCCGCTGGCGCCTGGCACCCAGGACCGCTGGGAACCGCTGCCAGCGCCCGAAGAGGCCCAGACGCAACTCCTGGATTTCTCCAAACGAAAAATCAGCTCGGAGCGCCGATTCTTTGAAGACCCGGGCGGCCAGGGAGGTCCCGCGAGTTCTCAGGCTCTGTGTTTTGAAAGGGCGCCCCGAAAAAAAACGAATGGGGAGAGGGATTGGGGCGCAGCTCGCCGGCCTTTCTTTGGAGCCCTTCTTCTCCTTGTCCCACGTCGCCAGGGACCGATTCTAACCCTTGCAGAGACTTGGGTCTGGGCTCCTCTGAATCCCCATTTCTTGCCCAGACCAAAGCCTCAACCATCTCTCGTTAAAACCCCCCTGAAACCGAGGCAGCTCCTAGAAGGCGGTTTCTCGGAACGGGGCAAGAAAGATGTTTTGGAGGCGAGCTTGGGGAGAGTTCTGGGGTCAAGGGCATTTGGGGCCAGCCAGGAGGGTGAATTATGAAAGGACAACTGACTGCGCATGGGGTCCGGGTTTGGACTGAGACGGAGGTGCTGGGGAACAAAGAGAAGCACCCCTATATCCTAACAAAGCTCCTTGGGGAGGAGGATCCGGACACAAGGGGTGCACAACCGCGCTCTAGGTGTCACTGCAAAGAGTAGCAGAGGCTGAAGTGAGATTGGGATCTTTCCCCTTTCTCCCTCTTTCTGGGGACCCAACCATCCAGGGTCAGTCCCCTCCGGAGAAAGAAGACAGGAGATGGTCCAGCAGAACCCTTGGAATTAGCTGCCCTCCTCGACCCCAATTTGACTTGAAATGGAAACGCGATGTGTGAAATCTGAGGATCTGCCCAAATATTAAAATGTCTGTGAAATTTTCGCACAGATAGAGGTGGCCAAGAACAGAACTAAGAAGAAAAGGGAAAGGAAAATACTGACTTTGTTGAGACTTAAAAAAAAATAATGTTCTAGGTGGATCTCTGGTCCTGCTTCTAGTCTTTACTCTGATCAAAGAGATAAATTCCAAGTTCGTGAAACTTGGGGATCACTTTCCATAGTTTGGTTTTAAGGAAATGAGAGATTTTTCTCTCTAATCCGAAGAGATGGGGGGAATTTTCTCCCCCTAACCCCAAGCAGCGGGACTCAACTTATTGGAGGTGGGTGGGTGGGTAAGGACAAAGGAAGCCCGACTAATTCCCTACAAGAGTTAACAGCTCAGGGGAAGTGAAACTTCCAGACAATCAACTATTGTTCAATGGAAGAAAAGCCAAACAATAACTGAGGCTGATTTCTGCTGAAATTGGGGGAGCTGCCAGGCTAGTTTGGCGTCTGAGGACAACCTGGTGGCTGAGCTGGGAGACGCGTCTGTGTCAGCACCGTCCTGGAAGACCCCAGCCCCATTGTCCTGCCTGCTCTGGGCAACTTTCCGGAACCCTCAGATTCCTTCATTCCTTTCTCTTCAACAACTTCAGCCCTTCCCTATAGCTCTGTTCCTCTCAGCCCCTCTGTCGCAAGTCTTCATTTCTTTCAGCCTCACACTTTTGGGAAGTGGTTGTTTGTTGTCAGCCTTTTCAGAGCTGGGTGCATGGGGTAGTCCTGAGCCTGTCTGGTGGAGCAAACAAGCCTGAGGAGAACAACCGGCTAGCACCTGTTTCTATTACATTCTAACACCCTGGTTGTGAGGGGAGAGGATTTGTACCACACGGGCAGTGCTCAAGGTTTATCCCCGGATCTGCTCTCAGGGATCATTTCTGGGGACTATATATATGTAGTATCAAGAATCAACTCCAGGGACTGGAGAAATAGCATGGAGGTAGGGCATTTGTCTTGCATGCAGAGGGATGGTGATTTGAATCCCGGCATTCCATATAGTCCTCCGAGCCTGCAAGGAGTGATTTCTGAGTGTAGAGTCAGGAGTAAACCCTGAGCGCTGCCGGGTGTGACCAAAAAAACAAACAAACAAACAAAAGAATCAATTCCTATATCTTAACTACTTGTATTTTCTCTCTGCCCCCACATTCCCATATGTTTTGATATAACATCACCTGCTTTCCCCCTGAAAGGAATATTCCAGTAGGCCGGCAAAGACAAAGATATTGGTTTTATGTTTTAGCTGAGAATCTCCTTGGCTGCTTTCTGTATGGAAAAAAAATAAAAGAAATTTTGGTTGAGGCTCCAACTCAGACTTTGATTTTATGCTACCTGTTTAGGGCCAGAACCAGAGAAGTTGTGGGATGGGGGAAGTCCTTCAAAGTGTTGGGATCTGAAGGAAAAAGGGGAGTATATGGAATTCAACCTCACTTGTTTACATAAAGAAAAAAACACAGCTCCTTTTATTTTCTTTATTTCATTAGAATAGTTCTGTTTGGAGTCCCATAACACACACAAAAGTGCGTTATTAAAAATGTTCTAAAAAATGTTCTGAGTGAAGCTAACTGTCACCTTTACTAAGGAGGATTGCTTTGTGTCTATTACGTGTAGTATAAAATAAAATCACATAACACACACAAAAAACATGCATTAGAATAGTTCTGTTTGACATGACTTAGTGGTAATCCTTTGTGCCTGGGGATGCTCAAAAGTTTTTCCACATAAATGAATGGTGATATTATTCTCAAATCTAAAAACAAAAACAAAAACATCACCTAGCAAAATGCCATCAACTAGAAACGTTTTTCTTTTGGACAATGAGGGAGAACCTGTAAATACCAGGAAATCACTGACAGGGAAGGAGAAGAAAAGTAGCAAAGGGGGAAAATAGAAAACTGGAAAATACTGGGCCTGGAGAGATAGCACAGCGGCGTTTGCCTTGCAAGCAGCCGATCCAGGACCAAAGGTGGTTGGTTCGAATCCCGGTGTCCCATATGGTCCCTTGTGCCTGCCAGGAGCTATTTCTGAGCAGACAGCCAGGAGTAACCCCTGAGCACCGCCGGGTGTGCCCCCCAAAAAAACCCCAAAATAATAATAATAATAATAATAATAATAATAATAATAATAATAAATAAAGTTAAAAAAAGAAAACTGGAAAATACTAAAGTTGGAGGAAGTCCTTAGGGCAAAATGAACTCAGTCTCCCGAGCCCTGATAAAAATTAAGAGGTAGAGCAAATTTACTCTATTCTTCCCCCAAATCCCTCCTAGAAATATCCACAATGTTTCTTGGAGACACAATCCTTAGTCTTCCCATCATTATCTGCTTAGACATTGAATAGGGGGCTCAATGTCAAATCACAGCCCGCACCCTCTCCCCAAGCACCATTGCTTTAACCCAGGGAAGGCATTTGGCAGAGGTGGGGGAAGCTCAGAGCTGACAGGCCATTCCTGTATTTCTAGATGATATTTAAATAAGCAATTTCATCTCCACAAGCCCGTCATGAAAAAAATTTTTTTTTCTTTTAAACACAGACTCTGTGCTGTTCTGGACCAGCCCTACAGTGCTACTTACTGTCTCTGCCTGTGGGGATCTGCCGGATGCTCTGAAAAGATCCCTGAGAAGATGGCACAGAGATCCTCCTGGCAGACTCTGTTGAGGGGGTGCCAGGGTGGAACCCAGGCCTGCACATGCAAAACAAGTGCCCACTGAACTGTTACTTCTCAGCCCCCCAGCATAATATTTTATACTGCAATAAGATGGTTGTCTCTGATTCTTGCATTTACTGCAAAACAAGGGGCTAAAATAGCTCCATGTGGGTATCTGATTTTCTAAGCAAGAAACTACCAAATCAGCAATTGAGAAAGCAAGCTCAATCTCTTGTGCCCCACTCCCCCCTGCCAACTTTGAACACTCCCTTAGTTTGAAGAAGAAATACAGGATTTGTGTGAGTCTCGAGAGAGACTTCCAAGCAGCCTATTACTTAGAATGGATTATGTTCTGTTTATGAGAGCAAATTGTGTTTCACACATGAGTCACCTTGAATAACCCAATAATTAATTAAAACCATGTCCTGCAGGGGAGAATTTATTACATTCATTGGCTTTATATGAGTGAGTTGTAGCTGGGAAATGCGAAGCATGGACTTTCTTGTGATGTTTGTGTTGCATTCCCCTGGCTCAGAAGAGTTCTCTCTGCCAGAAAGGAGTTTGGGAGAGGGGAGTGAGCATGTCTAGAAGGGGAGAGACAAAGGCCTTGGAATGGGATCCCTGCACTCTCTCTATCCAGGTCCCCCTGCTTGGTTTCTTTTTTTGTTTTTTGAGCCGTACCCAGTGATGCTCAGGGGTTACTCCTGGCCATGTGCTCAGAAATTGCTCCTGGCTTAGGAGATCATATGGGACGCAGGGTCAGTCATGTGTAAAGCAAAAGCAAAGCTGCTCCACTGCTCTGGCCCCCCTGCATGGTTTCTTAGTAATTTTTTTTGAGAGATCTGGGGCTTTGAGACTGGTTCATGTAATAAATAAAACTCTGGAAAGAGAAAAGGGAAAGGTGTTGGGGATGGGGTGGGGAGACCCATGGTTGAGACAAAATTCCTGGTGCCTCTCTCTTTATCTCTCTTTCATTTTAATTTTGGGGATCATACATGGTAGATTTACTTCTGGTTCTTTGATTAGGGATCACTCATGGCAAGGCTTGAGAGACTGTATGGAGTGCTGGGAAGGGTGACCTGTAGCTAGTGCTTTCCTGTTGTCCTATCTCTCTGATCCCTGTACCTCTTTCTAGTTTGGGAAAGGCTATGTTAATGTAGGGGGGCTTGTGGGAGTTTCTACCAGACAACAGACTAATATGAGACTGGAGGCAAGTTTCTCCTTCAGCAGAAGTCCTTGGTTTCTCTTGGTCCATCCCTTCCTAAGGAAATCACCATTTGCACATAAGCACAAGGAAGGGCACAGTTCTCCCCTGACTTGTTTGTCTCCAGCATTCCCAGAGGGAAGTGGGCAGAGTCTTCTGATGAGCACTGTAGGTGAGCACTCACAGGTGAGCTGAAAAGGTCATCCCAGCAACTGCATCTGAGAAAATGAGTATATGTGGGGACAGAAGTTCCAGCTCCCAGTTAGTGATGCCTCCAAAGCAGGAAGGAGTCACCAATAGCAAAGCTAGTCCAGATAGTCCATGCTGGAAACACAACCAGGTTAGCTAGTCAGTTCCTTTCGGGACCATGGGGAAACCTGTGAGGGCACCCCCAAGACAAGCTCTGAGCAGCTCTGCTCCAATCTGGCCTCTACATTTGAGCAATAAAAAATGGGTAGGCCAACGAATCATCAGAGGACCTCAATCTTGGCTGCTTGAGAGTGGGAAACAGAGAAAAGCCCCCATTTAAAGAGCAATAAGGGGGCTGGAGAGATAGCACAGTGGTAGGGTGTTTGCCTTGCACACATCAATCCAGGACTGAAGGTGGTTTGAAGAACAGCATCCCAAATGGTCTCCCCACCCCCACCATGCCACCAGGAGCAATTTCTGAGCTCAGACCCAAGAGTAACCCCTGAGCGGGGCCGGGTTGTGACCCAAAAACCAAAAAAAAGAGGAAAAAAAGGCAATAAGGAAAGTAAAGAGGGAGGAGACCCCAATTCTGTGGATATTGCTGAGCTCATGTGCACAGTCAGCTGGTTTGGTGGGCTGCAGAGGATGGTGAGGCAGGACCCTGAAGAAAAAGTGATTTGGTTCAGCATAGAACCATCTGTAATAAATATGGATCTAGTTGGGAGGGCTGTTGGGTCACATCTAGAGATACCCAGGGTGGGACTGTATGCTTTGTGCAGAATATATAGTGCAGGGAATCCAACGGAGAGCCTCTGTCACACAAAAAGCAAGCACCTTAACTATCCCTTGTGGTATCTCCTGCCCTGATTTTAATCATCTTTTTTTTTTTTTTTGGATTTTGGGCCACACCCAAAACCCTGAGCTCTGCTGAGTGAGCCCCCCCCCCAAAAAAAAAAAACCTAAAACCTTAACTAACCCCTTTGTGTGTGTGTGTGTGTGTGTGTGTGTGTGTGTTTGGTTTTTGGGCCACACCCGGCGGTGCTCAGGGGTTACTCCTGGCTGTCTGCTCAGAAACAGCTCCTGGCAGGCACGGGGGACCATATGGGACACCGGGATTCGAACCAACCACCTTTGGTCCTGGATCGGCTGCTTGCAAGGCAAACGCCGCTGTGCTATCTTTCCGGGCCCTTAATCATCATTTTTAAAGATGATTAATACCTTTGAGAACTGGGTTGACAGGCTTAGAAAATAAATGGTATGAAAAAATGGAGAAGAGTAACTTATAAGAAAGTTAAGGGATGGGGAGAGAATATTGGCTAAGGCACCTTCTGCATGCCAATCCCTATCAGATTCTTGGCACTACCTATGGTTCCCTGAGCGCCACCAAGATCGATCCCTGAGCACAGAGCCAAGAGTAAGACCTGAGCACTACAGAGGTGCCCCCCCCAATAAAGCAAGAACCCAAAAAGAAATAAAAGATTGAAAATGTTGAGAAAGTATAGTATGTAAATTGGTTTTCATACTTTTTGGAGGGGCCACACCCAACCTCACAAGTACTCAGAGTACTTGGGAGGCTGGATCCCCACCTACAAAGGGGTTAGTTGGCCCAGAGAAATAGCACAGCGGCATTTGCCTTGCAAAGCAGCCAGGACCTAAGGTGGTTGGTTCGAATCCCGGTGTCCCATATGGTCCCCTGTGCCTGCCAGGAACTATTTCTGAGCAGACAGCCAGGAGTAACCCCTGAGCACCGCCGAGTGTGTCCCAAAACCCAAACACACACACACACACACACACACACACACACACACACACACACACACAAAGGGGTTAGTTAAGGTTTTAGTATTTTTTGGGGGGGGGGCTCACTCAGCAGAGCTCAGGGTTTACTCCTGGCTCTAGTTCAAAATTCACTCCTGGCAGGCTCAGGGGACCATATAGGATGCCGGGATTCGAACCGCCGTCCTTCTGCACGCAAGGCAAAAGCCTTACTTCCATGCTATCTCTCCGCCCCCCCTTTCTTATTCTTTTTTTTTTTTTTTTTTTTTTTTTTGGTTTTTGGGCCACACCCGGTGACGCTCAGGGGTTACTCCTGGCTATGCGCTCAGAAGTCGCTCCTGGCTTGGGGGACCATATGGGACGCCGGGGGATCGAACCGCAGTCCGTCCGAGGCTAGCGCAGGCAAGGCAGGCACCTTACCTTTAGCGCCACCGCCCGGCCCCCCCTTTCTTATTCTTATTATTTTTTTTTTTGAGGACCATATAGGATGCCAGGCATTCAACCTGGGTTGACTGCAAGGCAAAAGCCCTACGTTGTACTCAGGCCCCTCCAAAACTAGGTTTACTTCCATGTTTTCAAAATCAAATTAATAATAAGGTGTCTGAGTACAAAGAGAATGTGATGTGCCTGGAGCCTGGATTTGAAGCCACCAAGACCCCATCTTGGGGGATCAGCCTTCACACTACATCCTCAAGCCAGTCTGCTACCCCCAGTGAATGTGCACAGCAGCCACACACTTCTGTGGCAAGACTGCTGGAAATACTTTTGGTCACTCATGGTCCAGTACAGAGTCTAGGAAGATGAGGGGTCTAGAAGGTCTCTTGCAAATGCCTCAAGAGATAAAGACTGAGGTTGAGATTGAATAGTCTCCAGAGTGGAGGGAGCTAGGCACTGGGGCTGGCGGGTGGAAACCGGGTAGCATCCTAACCCAGGTCCCATAAGTAGTGCCAGAAGTGCTAAATAGGTTTAGAGGAAACCTTAATCCCTAGGCACCTCCTCCTCTTCAGGGTAAGAGATTTGGAGTGAATAAAGTGGATTCAAGGGCTTTGTGGAGAGATAGGAGGAGGGATCCTGGGCTTTCTGCACCTCTAAGGTTAGAGACTCCAGAGCCTGGGTGGTGTCATTTCCTTTCTGCCTGGGAGCAGAATGCAGAAGGAGGGGAAGCAAATCTCCTGGAACAAAAGGGTGCATCCTCCTGCCGATCCTCTTCTGGATGCAAAGTTGAAGCAGACATCTTGGTCTTTCTGAATCTGGCTACCTGCAGGGACACCTACTAACCAGCCTGTTCCCTTCCTTCTCAGGCCACAAACCAGTGTGTGTGTGTGTGTGTGTGTGTGTGTGTGTGTGTGTGTGTGTGTGTGTGTGCGCGCGCGCGCTCGCTGAGCAGACAGGAGTCCCCCCCCCCACCGCCAAAAATAGCCCTCCAAAACCATGTAGGTGACGTGTGTGTGCAGAACCTACAGGGAGTCTTATGTGGAGGGTTCCCATCCATGGGCAGAGATGATCCCCATTTCCTGCCTACAGCATCCTCTAAACAGGGATAAACACACAGGCAGTAGGATGTTTGAGGGGCAAAGCTTGACTTGGGGTTACTGAGGTTTGGGAGCAGAAGCCACATGAGGTTTGCTTCACCCACATTTAGTTTATATTTTTATTTTTGCTTTTTCTTTTTTCTCTTCGGGTGACACACCTGTTGATGTCCAGGATTTACCTTTGGCTCTGTGCTCAGCCTCTGGCAAGGCTTGAGGGACCCTATGTGATGTTGGAGATTGACACCCAGTAGGCTGTGTGAGAGCCCCTTATCCTTATCAGAGATCTTTCCCGGCCAGGTTCAAGGAATCATATGGGTTTCTGAATCAGCTATGTGCAAGGCAAAAAAAGGCCTAGCCCCTAAATTATCTCTCTGTACTCTACTATACTTTTCTGACCCCAGGATTAAGATGTTAGGAACCCTGCCTTGCTCAGGACCAGTCTCTAGCCTGGGAGGGTGTGTCCTTGTCAACCCGAAGTAGTCCTTTAAAACCTAACTCTAGGAAAAGGAAAACACCTTGAACTCAGGCTGCTGACATACTCACATCCCCTTAGGTCTGGTTGTTGGGGCAGGGGTGAAGGGCTGGGCAACGGGACCACCACTCTCACCATCCAGTTGTCCAGTATTTGCAGTATATAGCTGAATACCGTAGAATGACCTCCACATTGTTACCTTACCAGCTTCTAAAACCCAATGGCATAGGGTAACTAATGAATTTGGGGTCTTCCTATTATGCAAAAGGAAGACATCAAACTAACTCCCCATCAGAGATAATTTGGAGGACTGGTTTGTTTTGGAGCAACATCCAGCAGAGGTCAGGCCTTACTGCTGGCTTTTCATTCAATAGACTAGTAGACTCAGAAGGGGGCTGGGGATTGAACCTGGGTTGTCTATCTATAAGGCAAATGCCTCACCTGTTGTACTATCATTCTGGCTCTGGAGATAACTTTTTCAGACGATTTTTTTTTAATGATGATGCTTCATAGGAAACAATTTCTAGATCCTTAGCTCCTTGTACTTTTTTGTTTTTGTTTTTTGGGCCACACTCGATTATGCTCAGAGGTTATTCCTTACTCTGCTCAGAAATCACTCCTGGCAGGCTCTGGGGACCATATGGGGGTGCAGGGATAGAACCCAAGTCAGTATGGGTTGACCTCCTGCAAGGCAAATGGCCGACCCACAGCTATGCTATCACTCCCACCCTCCTTGTTGTATTTTTAAAATTATTTTATTTAAATACGTCAAACATTACAAAGTTGCTCATGAGTGGATTTCAGTCATGCAATGTATAGCATCCTTCATTAGTGTACATTTCCCACCACTAATATCCTCAGTGTTTATCTTGCTTTTCTCTGTCCTCTCCCTTGCCTGTCTCTGTGGCAAACAAGTTGTGAGTTTTTAATATAGTCTCCAAGGTCAAAAATCTGTTCCCAAGTCCTAGTGTGGAAATTTAAGCAACATGAGAAAAGAGCAATAATTCTGTCTCTGGGGGAACATTTCAGCATTTGGGACCAATAGCAGCTACAATCTTACAAAGCAGCAATAAGCTCAAGAACAAAATGGTAGAATTTATGAGATCAACCATTATCTGGGTGTATATATCCTTATATAGAATTTGTAGTATATACGATTTAAGGGTCATATTCATATTTACTGTGTTCTTCCAGTTGATTTTCCATAACAGCTTGTCATTTACCCAATACGTTTTTTTTTTTTTTTATGTTTAGCAAGAAATTAAGGTAGTGGCTTGGGGAGTTATTTAATTTTCCCGGGCTTCTTCATCATATAAAGGAAGAAGGCATGTCATTAAAATTCTGGATTTCCCCCCGCCTATTAATGTCTTTTATTATGGGAAATGTCTCAGGCAAGAACCTAAAAGAATAGAGGTAAAAGAATTTTCTTTCCCTACATAATCAACTTAAGGACAGGGTATATTTTGTTTGTTTTGTAAGCCAGTATTTCTAAATAGTCTTAGAACATGATGAACATACTATCATTGGACAAAGGGCACAAACTTGCTTCTGGAAGAGATTAAGCTTTTGGAGATCCTGTGCTCAGTCCAGTGATGATGGGGAATGGTACTGTTAGGTGAGTCTAAGTTGTTAAGAGATTGAACTTTAGGGGCCAGAGCCATAGCACAGCAGGTGGAGTGTTTGCCATGTAAGATGCTGACCTGAGTTCGTTTCCTGTCATCCCACGTGGTTCCCTGAACCTACCAGAAGTAATTTCTGAGTGCACAGCCATGAATAACCCCTGAGCACTTTTGATGTGGAGAAAAAACCTGATGATGATGATGATGACGATGATGATAAAGAGATTGGACCTTAAATCTTCTCACAGCAAAAAGTTGATGATGTGAAATTGTGTTGAGGGATTAGGCAACCCTAGGGTAATAGTCAATTTAATATATAGACGTATCAAATCAACACAGTATATGCCTTAAAATAACATAATGCTACAAATCAGAGATAACCCAATAAAATAAATAAATAGTTTTTATGGTTGGTAATTTTCCAACTTAAAATAAAAGGCATTTGGTTTGTGCTCTCAGAACTCTTAGGAAGCCACGGAGAGAGGCTTTGAGGGAGGAAATAGAGTTTAAGCCCAAGGAATCTAGCGCCAACACTGATTCTGAGCCCAGAGCCCTACTCCAAACTTGCATTTAGCTTTGATGAAAGCTTCCTGTGATGAAGCTCTATAGTAGATCAGTTCTATCAGGCTCAACTTCTAGCCTTTGGAGGTCTTAGCTCTATAGTAAATAGTGACTTGGTTAAGGACTTTCATCTCAGACTGAGCTGGGATTCAAAAAGGCAGAGTGTGTGTGTGTGTGTGTGTGTGTGTGTGTGTGTGTGTGTGTGTGTTGTCCTCTCCCAACTTTGTTTCTTTTTTTTTTTTTTTTTTTTTTTTTTGGTTTTTGGGCCACACCCGGCGATGCTCAGGGGTTACTCCTGGCTGTCTGCTCAGAAATAGCTCCTGGCAGGCACGGGGGACCATATGGGACACCGGGATTCGAACCAACCACCTTTGGTCCTGGATCGGCTGCTTGCAAGGCAAACGCCGCTGTGCTATCTCTCCGGGCCCCAACTTTGTTTCTTGGAACAGAAAATTCTCAGAAGATTGCTTTGGTTATGGGAGTGGGAGGGGCTGAAAAGGGAGAAGCTGGACCATAGTAGGATGGTTAAGCTCTGGATCACTGAAAGGGTTTCAGGCCTTTCAGCAAAGGAAATGGAATCAGAGCAAGAAATCAAATTTCTTTTTTAAGAAATCAAATTTCTTTCTTTTTTTTTTTTTTTTTTTTTTTTTTTGTTTTTGGGCCACACCCGGTGTTGCTCAGGGGTTACTCCTGGCTGTCTGCTCAGAAATAGCTCCTGGCAGGCACGGGGGACCATATGGGACACCGGGATTCGAACCAACCACCTTTGGTCCTGGATCGGCTGCTTGCAAGGCAAACGCCGCTGTGCTATCTCTCCGGGCCCAAGAAATCAAATTTCTTAAAGAACTCTCCCTCTAAGTCTCAAGCCTCCTCCAGCTCTTCTCAAGCTCAAAAAGCAATTTGGGACTTCAGGGGTTAGACATTTATTCTGATAATCAACAACACCTCAGCAACACCCCCACATCCAGATGAAAACAGAAAAGCAAAAAACAAACAAACAATAGCTCTAGCATGTAAATAGGCAAATTGTGCCTAAAATGACCTTTTTGCACTTGTGCAAGCAAGTTTGGACTATCTCTTCCTTTCTCCACTCCTGATCAGGACCCCTCCAGGACTTGAGTAGGACTTTCAAGTCTCCTAAGACTTTGGAAACTGCTGTAAATCTTTGAGGTGTTTGCCAGCCCTTATTGGAAGAGCACCTTGCTCTGCTCTGTCTGTCTGTCTGTCTGTCTGTCTGTCTCTGTAGGAATGAAGATTCCTCTGGGAATTATAGCATGAGAACAGAGGGGACAAGGTCCCTTTAGTGGGCACCAGGGGCTGGAGTGGGAATACATCGGCTTCTTTCTAGCACTTTGCACTCTCCCGTCCAGGGTTTTGTGTTTCCTTTTACTTCAATGCCCCAGACCCAGGCTGCCTGCCTGCCATTCTACCCAAAGGAAACTGGGTCTTAAAGAGCATCTGATGTAGTCCTTCCTCCTACCGTAGTCCAGGCTCATGGAAGGAAAAACTTTTGCCTAACACAATTTTTGCACTGCAAAATCTTTGGTATGACTCTGCTCTTAAGGGGAGCAGCTCAGCGTTCTGGAGGACTCAGTGGGATCTGGCTGTGCTAGCGGAGGCCGAACTGAGAAGACAGGGCTTACTCTCAAAGTTCAGGGAAAGAAGAGCTCTGGGAAACTGGGTACCAACTGTCTCCCCAGCTCTCCCCACTTGCCAAGGAGCAGTGGTTCTGTGTCTTCACAAGAGAGGGGCTAGTGGCTTCTTTCTAAGGCCCCTCAGATTTGCTCCCTTACTTCCCTTGCTCCCTCCCCCTGTTCTGCTGTACTCACAGTTCCTGGATTCTTCTATTTTTGAGGTTGGCTATATCTTTCCAGAAAGTGACTTTGCCCTCTGCAGCCCCGTTTTTTATTTGATTGCTTCTCAAAACCACTTGTTGAATGAGGAACCCAGGTCCCCCTCAAATTTTCTAGCTGTCTTCCTTATCCTCCAGTTTGAAATATTGGGTTTGCCTGGGAAGGTCCCTACACTCAGGGACAGGACAGCAATAGTCTCCCAACAGCTATGCCTATTCTCTGTGGCTCTTGGAATTCTCAAACCCCAGGATCATTTTGTCCAAAAAATTTCCTCCATCCCTGGGAGCCATTTGTATGACTTCGCCAGAGAAGTATCCCCAATCTGGCAGTCCTGGTGACTAGCAGGGCTAGTTTTGTGGAAACTGTTTCAGGATACCCAGTGAGGCTGCCTCCTGCCAAACGAAGGCTCTGAGCTCCTGGTACATTGGAAAAGAACAAGGGAAAAAATGAAGAGGACGGAAAGGATGGGGGGAGTGTGTGTGTTGGGGGAAGGGTACTAAGAAAAAACAGGGGAAGACAGAAATAGAAACAGTAGGGGCCGGAGAGATAGCATGGAGGTAAGACATTTGCCTCTCATGCAGAAGGTCAGTGGTTCGAATCCCGGCATCCCATATGGTCCCCTGAGCCTGCCAGGAGTGATTTCTGAGCGTAACCCCTGAGCACTGCCAGGTGTGACCCCCAAAACAAACAAAAAGAAATAAAAACAGTAAAGAAATAGGCAAGAGGGGCAGATTGGAAAGGATGGAAAAAGAAGATGAAAGGAGAAGATGAAAGGGAGAGAAGAGAATAAAAATGCACTTGAGGGCCGGAGATATAGCATGAAGGTAAGGCTTGCCTTTCATGCAGAAGGATGGTGGTTCGAATCCTGGCATCCCATATGATCTCCTGTGCCTGTCAGTGGCAATTTCTGAGCATAGAGCCAGGAGTAACCCCTGAGTGCTGCCGAGTGTGACCCAAAAACCAAAAACCAAAAACCAAAAATGCACTTGAGCCATCAGAGCCAGAGCGATAGTACAGCTTGTAGGGTGCTTCTCTTATAGGAGGCCAAGCAGGATTTGATTCCCAAATCCCCCATATGGTCCTCTGAACAGCACAAAGAGTAAGTAATTTCTGAGTGCAGAGTCAGAAGGAACCCCTGAGCACTGCTGGCCATGGCCCCCAAGCAAACAAAATACGCGTAAGTAGAATAATAGTAAAAAGGACAGATGAAAAGGAAACAAAGGGAAAAAGGGTAAATATGTGTGTGAAAGAGGGAGGGTGCACAGAAAGTAATAAAGACCAAAATGAATAAATAAGACAGAAATATAAAAAAAAAGTCATCTGTGGGAAAGAGAAAGAAAAACATAAGGTTTTTCCACTGGCAAAGCTTAGGGTACAAGGCAAGCACGCTACTCTCAGTATTATCATTATCTGAAAAATACAAATATTAAAAAGAAAAGAAAGCTCGCAAAGGAGTCAAAATATGTGAGTGAAGGTAGAGATAGAACCGTTGGGTGAAGAAAGGAAAAAAAAAAAAAAGGGAAGAGCATACTCCAGTCAGGTTATTTAATAAAAGAGAAGGTGTGGGTCTACTGAACCCCTATCTTTCCTAAGGAGGAAGTATCGCTGCTGTAAAGAAATTCTCATTTATTCACCTCCACCAATCCCAGACCGAGGCCTCAGACACAGTTCCAGTTGGTAGAAACCAGGCACGGACACTCACTTGGATTAAAAAAATCCACACTAACTACAAAACCATAATTTAACGAATACCCCCAACGAGAGAGGGAGTTGGGTGCCTTTTCCTACTTCTCCCTCCCTCTCTCCTTAGCTGGGGCTACGGGGCCCGGGTGAGGGCAGAACCTGACACTGAGGTGCCAAGTCCCCAAGGCCGGAACCCCCAGGGGGGAGGCGGCTGTGCTCAAAGACTGGGCTATAAAGGTCATTCATTGGCCGTCTTTGGGGCCTCTCTGAATGGGCTCTGGGAGGTAAACAGACTCTTAACTTTCAACTTGGCCTTGACCTTCCTGGAAGTGTCTGGCTGGTATGTAAAGGAGCAGCTGAAGCTTTCAGCCCCGTTGGGTTGGGTCCATAAGGGGGGTTTGGGGATTCGGGTGAGGCAAGGGCTCTTGGGGGAGATGTTAGGAGACTCCCAGCTGAACACAAAGGGCTGGGAGAAAGACTGGCTCCGCTTTGGCAGGTTGGGGTGTTATCTAGCTTTCAGAACTGAAATCCTCCACACCACTCTGGAAGCTTTGAGCTTCAATTTCTCTACATGTAAATCTCAGACTTAACTCCAGGATGTCAGAAGTGAGGAGTGCTCTTCTGGGCAACTTTCTTTTTCAGGCAGAGTTGTGGTTCCTTAGAAATAGCTACCCATGCATAGATGCAAATAGATTTCATTTATTTCGTTTACAAAACATTTTCATGTACAAAATGTAATTTAATCTCCATAGCATTCCACTGAGGAATCATTCCACTTTTCCAGAGGATGAATCTGCATTGTACCTCCTAATATGTGAGTTGTGGTCTATGAAAGGGCACACACTTGATTGCTCAATTTAAACACAATCTCTAGGTTGGTTCCCTGGTTCAAAATCCCAGGATCTGTTAGATGATGAATAAACTATAGAGTAACACAAAAACAAATGACCTTCCTAGTATATGTTGATATTAAACATTTTCCTGGGGATCTACAGCCCTGCTCAGAACTTTTTCAGGGCAAGAAAAGAATTGATCATCACTGCATCTCACCTGAATGCCTCTCTATACACTTAGGTGGCTAAAACAGAACCAAACACTACACATCTGCATATAGGAAAAAGCACAATGCAGGCTGGTGAGTGACAGGCAGGAGGACAGGCGGAGACATAGAGGTCTGAAGGGAAATAAGTTCTTTATTTTTTAAAGCACAGTACAAGGCAAACTTGTCAGTCATTGATCTGAGAGTTTTTTTGGGGGGGCACCTAGCAGTACTGGGGGGTTACTCCTGGCTCTGTCTTCATAGGTCTTGGTGATGCTTGGAAAACATATACAGAACCAGACTGGGGCTGGCCACATGCAAGGCAAGCATTTTAACCCCTGTACTAGCTCTGCTGCTCTTAGTCTTTGCAGTTTGAAGTTATGAAGTTTAAAGTTTGTATTTACTTTCTCTTTTATAGATTTAGATGTACCTGATCTATAGAGCAAGAGATCAGTGAATGAAGTATGCAGCTTGAATTTCACTGGAAAATGAATGCAGCCATGGAAATAGCCTTCAGATTGAGACAAAGAACAAGGCCAGCACCTCAGAAGGATTCTTGAAGTCACCTCTAAATTGGGAGTCCCACATCTCAAGGTCATCTCTCTGGATCACCGGAGATTTGTTTTGCCTGTTCTTTAGCTGCTGAGAAACATAACAGAAGTTATTTTGTATCTGGTTCCTTTCACACATGTCTGCATGATTATCCATATTTTGTGGCTGTCATTTAAAAAGATTTCTATGTGTGTAATATTCTAGTGCTTTTAATGACACCAACACTTAATGACTCAGTCTGCTACTGATGAGAATTTAATTTGTTTCTATTTTTGACATTGCAAATATGATTTATTTATAATAAATATAGCATTCAAGGGGCCGAAGAGATAGCTCAGCAGTAGGGCATTTGCCTTGCACAAAGCCAATTCAGGACGAATGGTGGTTCGAATTCCGACATCTCATATGGTCCCCCAAGCCTGCCAGGAGCGATTTCTGAATGCAGAGCCAGGAGTAAACCCTGAGCTCCACTGGTGTGACCTAAAACAAAACAAAAAAAAAACCATCATTCAATACATGCCTTGTTTAATTGATTTTGGGGCCACACCCAACCATGCCCAGAGCTTATTTTTGGGACCACTCCTCAAGGAGCTGGGGAGATCAAAGAGGGTGCTGAAAATTGAGTTCAGGTTGGTCTCCTGCAAAGCAAACAAGCAAGCACCTTCCTTGCTATAGTACCTCTCTAGCCCAACCCATGACATTCAATGGATGTAAACATTTACTTCTGTTGCGTATCATGTCCAGAAATAGAATTACTATGGTGCTATTTTTTAAAAGTAAAGAATCTGATAAGGCTGGAGAGATAGCACAGCGGTAGGACATTTGCCTTGCAAGCCACAGACCCAGGACCAACAGTGGTTCAAATCCCTCCATCCCATATGGTCCCCGTGCCTACCAGGAGCGATTTCTGAGCGTAGAGCCTGCAGTAACCCCTGAGTGCTGCTGGGTGTGGCCCAAAAACAAACAAACAAACAAAGAATCTGTTCATATTTGTGCTGTCATTTTCCAAGTAAAAATGCTGCTATTTTAGCCTTTTATAGACATGTAAGAGGATATAAGAATCTGGGGGACTAGAGAGTATGGGGTTAAAGCACTTGTATAAAGACAAATCCTGATTGGATTCCCAGCACTGCATATGGATTCCTTAAACAGGAGTGATCCCTAAGTTCAGAGCCTAGAGTGAACCCTGGCACTGATGGGTGTGGCTCAATCTCCTCTCCTGCCTGCCCCACCCCAAAAAGAAACTAGAAAGCTCTGAAGAGTGATTGCTCTCTCTTCTCTCCTGATATCTTCAAATGCAATACCATCCAACTAGGATTTCCCTTGAAATATCTGGTTATTAGCCACGTGTCTTTTTTTAATTTTAAGGTTATCGAGAATCTCTACTACCAAGACAGGCCTCTCTGACTTGCACACGCTCTTCCCCAGAAACAATGGCTCAAATTCATGTTCAGATTGAGCCACACGTAACAGCCTTAAATCTGGTGCAAAATGGAAAAATGCTGGTCTCTTCCAGGAAACCTGGGGCTTCCTGGAAAGTGAGTGCAGCAGGATTTGATTTGGGACAGTAGAGCAGGCCTCAGAAAAATCATTAAAGACAGATTTGCGAAACAAACCTATTGAATGGGTTTCGCACAAAAGACTCACAGAGGGCCTCCAGCACCCCCTCCAGCGGTCTCTTGTAAGGGCCTTTAAAGTCTAAAAGAAGCCCAAGCTTTCAACTTGGGGCCATGCTCTGGGTGTGTCTCCCATGCCTTTTGGACAGAGGGTGGACGTTTCTACTTTCTTGGGGCCCAGAAACCCCACATGGAATCCATGGGCACGTAGCCAGGTTGGCTTCACCCCAGCTCCTGGGTGGGAGAAGAGTTTCTGTGGTTTGATAAGATCCTGCCCCACCTTCTTCTTCAACTTCCCTCTCTCTGCAGAGTCCTGGTTTCTTCCTCTGGGCGACAGTCTGTGCACAGACAAGTCACGTGTGTCTGTCTTCCGTCTCTTTCCCCACCCTGGAGCGGAAATCCACAGGCTATGGCTTAGAGGCGTGTACCCCCAAACCTGACCATTGCATCTCTCAGGATCTAGATTTCAGGCTGCGGATCAGTGCCCCTCCCTATCCCTCACGCCACCTCCCCTGGACCCCAGAATCCGCAGAGCCTGAGCTGCCGCTTCCGGAGGATTCTGGGTTTCCTTGACACTTCCCTTGGGTCCCAAAGCAGCTCCTGCAGTGATCCGGGAGGAGGAGGAGGAGGAGGAGGAGGAGGAGGAGGAGGAGGAGGAGGAGGAGGAGGAGGAGGAGGAGGAGGTGTGTGTGTGTGTGTGTGTGTGTGTGTGTGTGTGTGTGTGTGTGACACTGGGAGTAAACTGGGGTGCCGGGATCCAGAGTGCAAAGCCAGGGGGGCCCATTCCTCCAGCCTCCACGGGCTCAGGCGCGTTCCCAGGTCCCCCCCTTTAGACCCAGAGCGGCCTCCCGGCCCACCCCCGACTCCCCTTCCCCCCAGGAGATGGACACTTTATAGGGTGAGCTTTTTATTCTCTCGTTAAACCTGCCAAAGCATGGGAGACAGAGCCAGGGAGGGAGACCAGGCGACGGAGGTGGGGCCTGGCTCCGTGTCCGCTCTCCGCCCCGCGCCCCTTCCTGGCACCCCCACCACCAGAGAGGGTCCTTCCAAAATGGAACAGAGAAAGGGATCTCCTTTTTTGCAAGGGATGTGGGGAGAGTGAGGGGAGAAAGAAATGGGTGAGAGAAGAGAGAGGGAGAGAGAGAAAAGAGAGGAGAGGGAGAGTGGGAGAGAGGGAGAAAGAGAGAGAGGGAAAGAGGAGAGAGAGGGGGAGAAAAAGAGAGGGAGAAAGGAAAAAGAGAAAAGAGGGAGAGTGGGAGAGAGGGAGAGAGAGGATAAGGAGGAGAGAGAGGGAGAAAGAGAGGAGAGAGGGAAAGAGGAGAGAGAGGGAGAGAGAAAAGAGGAGAAAGAAAAAAGAGAGGAGGAGAGTGGGAGAGAGGGAGAGAGAGGAAAGGGAGGAGAGAGGGAGAGAGAAAAAGAAGAGAGGAAAGAGAAAAGAAAGAGGGAGAGAAAGAGGGTGAGTGGGAGAGAGGGAGAGAGGAAAGGGAGCAGAGGAAGGGAGAGAAAGAGGAGTGGGGGAGAGGAAAGGGAGGAGAGGGAAAGAGGGAGAGGGAGAGAAAAAGGGAGAGAGAGAAAAAGGGAGAGAGGAAGAGGGAGTGGAAGAGGAGAGGGAGGAGAAAGAGAGGGAGACAGGGGAGGGAGAGAGAAGAGAGGGAGAGGGAGGGAGGGAGAGAGGAGAGAGAGGAAAGGAGAGAGGAGAAAGGGATAGAGGAGGGAGAGGAAAACAGAGGAGAGAGGGAGAGGGGAAGAGAGAGGAGAGAAGGAGGGGAGAGAGGGAGAGGGAGGGAGGGAGAGAGGAGAGAGAGCAGAGAGAGCCGCGGGGGTTAAGCTTTTTCGCAATTTTGCCAGGAGGATTTTACGAGCTTCTGTGCCGGCCGCAGCCAATGGGCGCGCGAGGCCCAGCGCCTGCGTCTCCTGCGTCAAGGAGCCAGGCTGAGCGAATGCAGGTGCCTGGCGAGCTGGGAGCGATTTAAAACGCGTTGGATTCCCGGGGCCTACGTGGGGGAGATCGAGCTGGGTGCCCCTTGGACCCCCGCCCCTCCCCAGCACCCCATGAACCGATCCTCGCCTCCATGGAGCCCGGCACGTACGCCGCCCTGGACGGGGCCAAGGATGTAGACGGCTTGCTGGGAGCGGCTGCGGGTCGCAATCTGGCCCCCCACTCCCCGCTATCCAGCCCCCCGGCAGCGCCCTCGGGGATGCCCGCGGCCAGCTACACCCCCCTGGACCTGCCGGGCTCTGCGGAACCGCCAAAGCAGTGTCCCCCCTGCCCGACCGGGGTGCCCCAGGGGGCGTCGCCAGCTCCGGTGCCTTACAGCTACTTTGGAGGCGGGTACTACTCCTGCCGGGTGCCCCGCAGCTCCCTGAAACCCTGCGCGCCCGCTCCCACCTTGGCCACGTACCCCGCAGAGGCGCCGGTGGCGGGAGAGGAGTATCCCAGTCGCCCCACCGAGTTTGCCTTCTACCCGGGCTACCCCGGGCCCTACCAGCCTATGGCCAGTTACTTGGATGTGTCGGTGGTGCAGACCCTGGGCACCCCCGGGGAGCCCCGCCACGACTCTCTGCTGCCTGTGGACAGTTACCAGCCCTGGGCCCTCCCAGGAGGCTGGAACGGTCAGATGTGCTGCCAGGGAGAACAAACTCCGGGCCCCTTCTGGAAGGCGGCATTTGCAGGTAACCCGCCCCACTCCACTGGGATCCCCCCCCCCCCACTCCTGGAAGTGGGCATGTCAGGTCCCTTGGGTACTGCAGAAGGCAAGAAAGATTTGGGGGACAAGGAGCTTGGTGCTTCTCTTCTGGGGCGAAGGTCGGCGAAGAGGCCACTGGAGTCCAGATGGCTCAGGTGGAGAGCTCTCGAGTGAGTCGGGTATTCTCTTGCCCGCTGCCCCCTCTGGGCTCAGGTTCCTCCCCAGAATGATGGTATCTGAGTGTTGGGCTCTATTTGCTATTAGAGGGGGCACCGCAGCAAGATTCCAATTAAGTTTTTTTTGGGGGTGTGTGTACACGGAAACAGGGATCTAACTAAGGCCTCACGCAGGCAAAGCAAGCTATATCCCTTCCAGTTTCTTTATTCAAAAGCAAAAAATCTTAATTTAAAAGAAAACAGAACCACCATGCAATTCTCAATCCAGTGAGTTGTTGGGGGGTGGAAACAGAAATTCAATTCCCATGGAGTAAAAGGCTAACTCGTTAACTTTCAGTGCTTTTCTATGGCCAGAGGAAAAATTTTAATTTCCTGCAGTTCCTCTCTGGTGTGTGTGTGTGTGTGTGTGTGTGTGTGTGTGTGTGTGTGTGTGATTGTCAGGCAGAATAGGGTTTCTGTAAAGAACTTGTCTACACAACCTCTAAGTACCCACAGGTGGGAAATGCAGGGTGGTGGTGGACAGAGACGTGGTTTGCAGGTCAATGCCTGGCAGTGTGCGCAGGATATGGGCTTAGTCTTTCCCAGGCTGGAAGATCAAAGAACTAGGTAGAAACTTTGCAGGAGGCAGGAGTGGAGAGTGCAGGTGCGTTGTGTACAAAGTTAAGCGGGAGGCTCTTGCCAGGACTTTGCTAGCAGGGCCTGGCTTTGGCTCTGGGATTGATGGGGTTCTGAATCTATGTTTCTCCTTCCCTCTGAATGCCCCACAGACCCGAGCTCACAGCACCCGCCAGACACCTTCCGTCGGGGTCGAAAGAAGCGCATTCCCTACAGCAAGGGGCAGTTGCGGGAGCTGGAGCGAGAGTATTCGGTGAATAAGTTTATCACCAAGGATAAGAGGCGCAAGATCTCCGTGGCCACCAGCCTCTCAGAACGCCAGATCACCATCTGGTTTCAGAACCGGCGGGTCAAGGAGAAGAAGGTCCTTGCCAAGGTCAAGCCCAGTGTTACTCCGTAAGGGAGATCCTGGAGGGGGTGGGGAGGGAGGAGATAGTAGGGAAAGTAGGTTTCTCTTGGGACCCTGCCAGGGCCTGTGTGCCCCTCTACCTCCCCTCAACAGAGGACCTTTCTTGAGGCTGGAGAGAAAGTACAGCTAGTAGGGTGCTCGACTTATACATGGCTGACTGAAGGGGATTTGATCCCAGGCTTTCTATATAGTGCCCCAGCCCGCCAGCCAGGAGCAATTCCTGAGTGCAGAGCCAGGAGTAACCCCTGAGCACAATAGATGTGACCAAAACAAAGCAAAACAAAAAAGCAGAGGGACATTTTCTCCAGGATTGCTGGACTGATCCTCAAGGATAACTTGGGGATTCCCTGAGTGTCCCAGAGAACCACCTGTGAGGCCAGGATAAGAGCATTCACAGGACAGGTCCCAGTCACCACCATTTTTTTGGCAGCAATGATAATCACCATCACTGTGCTATTCCCCTGATCATTAGTCATAGTTTTGATCTGGAGCTCACTGGAGCACTTTAGGAACCAGTTTATACAAATTGGGATGATTGTGAATAAACCTGGCAGTAGACTGATGGCGGCAGGGCAACTTTTGTGGCTCCCTTTCTGATCCTCAAGCCCATCCCCAAGCCCAGGGATGACAAGGAGAGAGGAGAAATGGTTTATATACTCCTGTGTCTATGTTACCCATTAAGCATTTGTTTAAGCTAAAGCTGGGCAGGGTTTCTTTCCCTCCTCTGCCCTCTCTTATGTTGTGCCCATTGGTTTCCAGAATTCCCTTCTCTAATGTCTAGCTTTTTTTGTCTATTGTGTGAAAATCAAGCTGGTGGCTTCCCTCTAGGGTAAGCCTGTCTTCCTTCCATGCAGAGAAAAGTCATTCAAGGAAAATGTCTGTTTAATTCATTGTGTCTTGCTTCCTCCTCACAGACTTTCCAGGTCTTCTCTTAACATTCCTGGTGGTCATAGGCCCTGAGCATGTCATAGTTTTGGGGGCATTTGCAACCTGTGAAATAGACTTTTGTGGTTTTATAGACTCAGCCCCTCCTAGGCATCAATAATTAAAAAATCAGGGCCCAGAGAGATAGCACAGCGGTGTTTGCCTTGCAAGCAGCCGATCCAGGACCAAAGGTGGTTGGTTCGAATCCCGGTGTCCCATATGGTCCCCCGTGCCTGCCAGCAGCTATTTCTGAGCAGACAGGAGTAACCCCTGAGCACCGCTGGGTGTGGCCAAAAACAAAACAAAAAAAATTAAAAAATCAGAAAGTATTGCATCTTACTAGCAGGTGCCAGCCAATACCCCATGCAGCCAGCCAGAGACAACCAGAAAATGGCCCCACCTCCACTCCTAGCTCCTCTACTTGCTTCCCTGAGACCCCCACACTCTTCACCATATACTGAATCTATTCAGGCTGCCAGATGCTACAGGGGACTTTTGAGGGTTAAAGTATTGGGACAGCAAAAGCCTGGAGATCAGAGTTCTGTGCAGCTTAGACATGTTGAGAGCAAAATTTCTTTTCATTTTCCTCTGGCTCAGTTCATATTCCATGAGTCCTGGGTGGGTGAAGGGCAGATTGGCACCAGACTTGTCTTCCTGTCCACGTAGACAAAGACCTAGTACAGAATTCCCAGAAATCTGGGACAGACCAGCTGTTTGCAGAGCAGCGAAGAACCAAGAACAGTTGAACAACTTTCCTCCTCTTCTGCTGCTTTATCCCCACCCCTTGTCCAGTGCTTGGGCCTCAGACCCCATGGGGGTTTGCAGGCAGAAAAGCCAATGGGGTAGTTCTGGGTCTCCCTGCAGCATGGGCTCAGGGGTCACTGTAGGCACAGCTAATGAAGAAGGGGGCTGTTCTATTAGATTTCCCCAGCCCCACAGCAGGGCTTGGGGTCCACAGAGGCCTGCTGCTTGCAGGTTTAGACTTGGAATTGTCCAGGAACCCTTAAGTGGACCATCCCACCGTAGTCCCTAGATTAGGAAGTTTATGGTCCATGTTCACTGGTGGTGGGAGTTCAGTCCTGACTCCTACTACATAGAGACAAGGTAGGAAGTGACTTAGACTTACCAAAGAGAAGAGGGTAGGGACTGTGGCTGAAGGAAAAGGCCCAACACAGGCATAATTTTATGGAAATGGGTTAGGGTTCTATTTGGAGACTGAAAAACTCATGCAAGCTGGTGGTGCAGTCTCAGTTTGTACCTAGGCAACCCCCTTCTATAGTTAATTTCTGCCTCCTGTTTTCCTTCAAGCAAAATCCCAACAGCCCTAGGTTCTCATGGATAACACAGGCCAAGCCCTGAAAAGATGTGATTTCTGCACAGATGGAATTGTGGGTTGGCTTGGGATAAAGGACAGTGAGTGCTAGGGTGCTGAGTCTCCCGATAAGGAGACCAAAAAAAAAAAAAAATCTACACGGAAGGGTTGGGGGGAAGGGATTCTTATGGGTCTAACCCAAAAAATGACGTAGGACATAGAAAGAGGCTGAAATGAATCAGGGTTTCTAGATCCCAGGATTCTAAGACATTTCCTTCAAAATTGACATTTTAAGGTGGGGGGGGGGGGCTCCTCTTATTCAGAGATTTATTCTTATTCAGAGATAGAAGGAACAAAAGAGATTTGTGATTTCCCAGACATTTCACTAGAATTCGGATGATTAAAAAGACAAGGGCGCCCCCTTCCGGTAGAAACTCGCTATTCCAGGTAAATCTATTTTTGGTTCTTTGGAAACCCTCACCCCCTTACCCCACCCTGTTCTCCTAAACGCTTTGCCGTCGATCGCAATGGTCGGGGACCGAGCTCTGTTACATGAAAGCACCGGGACGGGAGTCTTCTGAACTGGACTATGGACAGATGAATCAGCCCGGTCTGATTCAAGACCTGCAGCGCGAGAGAAGGAGAGGAAGAGTCGTTAGGACTGGGGAAGCAAGGCCGCAGTGCCCAGGCCCTGGCTTGAAATTTATTGGAGTATTTTATTTTATTTTGTCACCTAAATAATTCCCAGAGGCACCTCCTCCCATCACTTCTCTCCTGCCTCCTCTCCCTATCATTTACGAGTATGAAACTTGTGTGTAAAAACAAAAGTTTTGTATTCAGTCCTCTACGAAATTCCAGTTTATTCCCAAGGTGAATTGTACGCTCATCTTATGAGAGCAACCATTAAAGAATTTCTCATTACACTGTGTCTAAATTGCTACAGACTCCACACCCAGCTTCCACTGGCTCAAAGCTTTTTTTTTTTTTTTTATGAGGACTCTTAATGGACAAAGCAAGCGTGTTCTGCACAAATTCTTCAGATCGAAACTCACAAATCAAAACTCAATAAAATAGGCCACTGTCTTGTGGATAAATCAGCACATTCGCCCAACTACTCCTCAAAATACACCAAACACACCAGCGTCCTTTTCCCCAATGTCCACCTCTCACGGGCTTCAATTTTATGGCCCTACACGAGCTCCAGCTCAGCAAATGTCTGAACACTGTCAGAGGCCCCATCTATGCCGGCTGGAATCCAGTTCACTTCGATTATCAATGCAGATAGATTTTACTGGGTCACCTAGAAATGCAGGGATCACCCGGAGGCCACAGAGCTTCCTGCCATTGTCTCCCCAATCCTGGAAGTCAAGGTACGGCTCTGCTGGGAGCCCCGTTCCACCGGTCACCCCAATTCTGAGTAGTTTCAGGGCTGGAAGCTTCTCTGAGGCTGGGTGGAAGATAAAAATCCAGCCCTCCTCCTCATCCCAGTTCTTCCAGCGCTGCTGGCTCAGCTGTTCCCATCTAAGCCGAGCAAACAGCCTCCTTCCTCCTGCTCCCCCAGTCTCCTTCATTAAAGTTTTATTCCAGATCTCAAGTGCTGTGCTTTAATTAGGTTTTCTTGTTGGGGGGAGCTCTCTGTGGCCCCAATTCCCGCCTGCCTGGCTTAATGGAAAGTGTAGAGCTGCAATCAATTGCGAATTAAATAAATGAGCCCATTACTGTAAACTTGCTATAAAGCGCCGCCGCCGAGAAGGCTTCGGAAAGGGGCAAAAGAAACTTCCTTGTTTTAGAAAGAAATTTATACAGTATATTATCAACCTTCGTAGCTGAGTTATTGGGCTAAGGGGGAGAGAACCCAGACTGGCCCAAGGGCTCTCTCCAAGGGGACATCCACCCCCTACTCCGCTAGCCTAAACTTGGAGAGATTTTAAAGCCTTTATTTCCTTCTGAGCAACAAACATTGTAGGTGTAAAAAGGAGGGTGAAGCGGTGGAAGCAGGTTAAAAAGGACCCTTCCTCCTTCAGCCCCCATTCTCTAAGAAGCCCCTTCAAGAGCTCAATCACCTCCCATCTTTCCCCTCAGGATGGTAGAGAAAGACAATGTTTTCGGAGGATCCATTTAGGGATTTCGTTATTGATCTTGAAGTTTCTGGCCTCCGTGGGAAGGGGCAGAAGGAAAGGTAGAAAGGGGAGCAAATATCTCTCTGCCTTGGGAAGAAGGGAAGCGGCCAGCCGGCTGCTGAAAAGACCAGAATCTCGGGGAGACCAGCTGAGAAACGCAGAGGTTGGCGCGCTGGCGAGGAGGCCGCGGGCTGCCCGGCTCCAGCCCGGCCGGGGCACAAAGCAGAGAGGTGGGGAGCCCCGCCCCAGATTCAGCTGGGAGGGGGCTCCCAGACTGCTCTCCCGCGGGTCCTCCTCCTGTCTAAGGTGTGCGCCCAGTGCCGCACCACTGCGGGCTGAAACTGGGGGTGCCCGCCTGTCGGCCCCGGGGCGCGCGGGATTTGGCTCCCGGCCTTGGCCCAGTCCTGCCCAGCGAACTGCCCTTCTCGCCTCGAAGAGCTCGCGTCTCCTTCCCCAACAGGTAAACTTGCCGTCCGAGGGTCCTCGGAGACCGGTCTCTCAGCCTCCGACCTGCCTCTGGGCTCCTGGGGAGGTTCAGGAATTTGAGGGGTTCTTCTTGGTCACAGCTGGCTGGAGACGGGCTTTCGGCCGGGCTCTCCCTCTTGAGTTTCTGGAGCAGCTTGCAGGACAGAATTGGACAAAGAAAACGCTTCGCAGCACGCGGGTCTGAGCCGCCCGGGCGAGTTGGGGGTGGAGGGGTGGGTGAGGTAGGGCCCCACTAAAGCACCAACCCTCCATCTGATTCGTGTTTGGGGAGAGTACTGGCTCCGATAAAATTTAGATTGCTGTAACATGTTTGGTTATGATTTTGATTTAAACTATGACTCTAAAAAACTGGGCAAAAGAGGAACTGGGATTACAATGATGATTCACTTTCTCACCCCTAAGGAAAAGGCCTTCCCCTCCTTTTTTTTAGGGGGGACGCCCTGCGCCGATGCTCACTTCTGACTCTGAGCCCAGGAATTACCCCCAGACGATGCTCTGGGGACCAAGTGGAATGCCAGAGATCGAACCCAAGTTGGCTGCGTGTGAGGCAAATGTCCTACCCGCTGTGTTATCGCTCAAGGCTTAAGAAAGCCCCCCCTCCCTTTTTTTAAAAGAAGCAAATATTGCACCGTTGTCTCCGGACTCAACTGCTGCTTTGTTCCGCCCAAGAAAGCCTCATGTAGATGAATGTGCAAGGTTGGCGGGTGGTGCATGCCTGCGTGTAAGGCTTGGTGAATCAGTCGTCTGAAGAACAATAGAAGGGAACCCCATCTCTGGCAACAGCGACTTGTTCATGTGGTCTTGGGGTGCAAGGTCGCCTGCACACACACTCAAGACTCCCCTCTCCCCTTTCATAGCCAGTGCCTGTCCCTCCCGTCGCAGCACCCAGAAGTGGAGGAGCACTTTATCAAATCTGGTGATTGATTGAGATGAATTGTCAGGTCTGCACAAAGCAAGATAATTGGGGCTCACAAGATCCCTCTCTTGTGTTTTATTTTGGGGCTACACTGGGCAGTGCTTAGGACTTATTCCTGACAGATTTTTGGGGAACTATATGGGATGCTGCTGGCGTTTGAACCCATATCAGCCATATGCAAAGCAAGTATCCTGCCCCTACACTATCTTTCCGGCACACAAGATGCCTCTTTACGCAGACACCAACGCCTGTCCAGCGCCTGTCTGCACCAGCGCCTCAGTCAGTCCAGGCAGTGAACGCCAGGTCCTAGGCTCAAGCAGACAGGCCTAAATGCTAACTCAGGGGCCTGAACCCCAGCAAGACTTCAGTTAGAGCCAGAAAGCCTTGGGGAGAGACAAGGGACACGAATCTGCCCTCCCTTGCTTCATTGTCTGGGGTCTGGGTCTTCCAGAGGTAAACCGTGTCAGTCTGTGACTTCTGTCTGTGTGCTGTGAAGCAATTGACTCTAATCAGGAACTTGGGGAGCCGGGAGTGAAAAAAGAGCTACCCCCTTTGTAGCATTTTTTATTTCATTCTTTGTGTCTCTCGGCATGGGCCTCACGCGTGCAAGACAAGAGCTCTATCGCCAAACGCTCTACCGGCGTTTGGAACCTTCCAGGGAAAGGCAGTTTTGGAAAAGGACCTCGGAAGATGTTTTTTTCGGCCAGGATGGGGTGAGGGGCGGGGATTGTCGGGCCTAAAGGAGCGGGATGGGGTTTGGGGGCCTCTCTCGGATCCTGCTAGGCAGTTTTAGGCCGGGGCGCTATCACACCCGCTAGCACCGCTCCACTCCCTCCCTGGTGCCTACGCTCCGCCGGGGAGAGAGAAGCCGCTTTCTATAGTGGATCTGACCCCACTCCTGGGTGAGGCCCAGCCGGGCGCCCCCACCCGAGTCTTCAGCGGCAGAGGGTCTTTCTGTGCCTGCGACAGATGACCTTCGCGCCCCTCGGCCCGCAGACTGGGAAGGGTTTGTCATTGAACTTGAGTCGGGCCATAAACATTCCTGCGCGCCTGGGAAGCGGGTCGCCGCCTTCCAGCCGGCGGTAAAGGGCTGGGAAGGCGTCCAGCGAGCGTGAGGGAGCCCAGGCTTGTCCCGCAGTTTCTGGGCTTCTCGGTCCAGACAATTTTCCGAGAGAACACAGTTGCAAAGGCCCTGGGGCAAGAGAAAGCAAAAACCCCAGTGAAAAGCTGCTCACAATAACCTTTGCCTTCCTACTTATTCGCAACACGCGTGTTATTATTTTCAATATCACCCCGCGTCTTGGGTGGAGGTGGAAACACAGCTGGAGGAAGTGCTCAGGGTTTACTCCCGGCTCTGTGCTCAGGTTTTACTCCGGCATGGGGTTGGGGAACCTTATGGTGTATTGAACCCGGGTCAGCTGCGTGAAAGGCCTAACACTCCTGCACACACGCTCTAGCCCAGCTTTTCTCTCCCTCCCGTTTTTTTTTTATTTTGGAGCCACACCCGAGTTACTCCTGGCTATGCGCTCAGAAATCGTTCCTGGCTTGGGGGACCATATGGGATTGAGGAAATTAATCCCAGGTCCGCCCTTGGTCAGCTGCGTGCAAGGCAAGCAGCCTACCATCGCTTGGCCCCTCTCCCCACTCTTTTGACCTGTATGAATAAATGCACGAGTTAACTAACAAGGGTGAATTTGAAAAGCTCAGTTTCAGGGCTGGGTCATTCCTATTCTCAGCCACCAAGCCCAGCCAGAGGAGCCCTGGGCCTCCTTTTGGGGAATCTGGAAACTTGATTGGCGGGGCCTGTAGCGGGGTGGATGTGGGTGGGGGGCGGGGGAGCCTGGAGTGAGACACCCCAGACTCCGAAGAGTCTGCGGAAAGGTATTTAGGTGGAATTGTGTTTCCAGAATTCAGAATCAGGAGCAAGGGAGGATAAAACATTTGACCCTGAACTGAGATCTTTTCCTGGCTCGGTTAAGCCCAGTCTGGCTCCAGAGGGCTGGTGTGAGCCTCGGATGCATGTCCCCGACTAGAGGCCTTGGGGAGGCGCTGAGGACAAGGCTCCCCTGTTCTACCCGTGCTCCCGCCGCCCACTCCCCCATTCTATTTCTACCGGGGCTTGGATCACAGGGGGCTATTGGCTTAGCAGCTCTTTCCCCTTCCCCTTGAATTTCTAGAATTTCCAGGTCCTGGGAGGAAATGCAACCATCCATGCAACCTCAAACCCTTTGTCTGTTTTGGGTCCTAGGCCCGAGGCCCGGAGCCTCCCCGGCTCTCGGGAAGCTATTAAGAGCCAGTGCTCTTCATATGAATGACCGTGCCATTCTGACCCTGGGGTTCTCCTCAGTGGGGGTTTAGCAACTATGGAAGCAGAAGCTTCGAGCAACTTTTTGTTTTAATTTGTTGCTTTATTCCACACCCCTGTCGTCTCCCTAGCTCTGCAGAGAAGTAATAATTGGATCCTAAACGAAGTTCTTTATTTGAAAAAAGTAATCAAACTTTCATGGAGTGAGCTTCTCCCAACTGCTCTGAAGACTTTGGGCCTCGGGGTCTTGTGTTGATTTTGTCTTGGGCTTTGTGAAAATTAAGAATTTAGAATAAGCAGCCGATCCAGGACCAAAGGTGGTTGGTTCGAATCCTGGTGTCCCATATGGTCCCCCGTGCCTGCCAGGAGCTATTTCTGAGCAGATAGTCAGGAGTGACCCCTGAGCACCGCCGGGTGTGGCCCAAAAAGCAAAAACAAAAAAAAAGGCTGGTTTTCTCAACTTTCCTATAGTGAAAAACGCACTGAAATAATTACTCTACTGCTCTTAAAACAAAACATCTACGTTTTTATGCAAAACAAAAATTAAGTTAAAACGAAATCATAGGGGCCGGAGAGATAGCATGGAGGTAAGGCGTTTGCCTTTCATGCAGGAGGTCATCGGTTTGAATCCCGGCGTCCCATATGGACCCCCGTGCCCGCCAGGAGCAATTTCTGAGCCTGGAGCCAGGCATAACCCCTGAGCAATGCCGGGTGTGACCCAAAAACCACACACACACACACACACAAAAACCCTGAAATCATAAAAAACAAAATATCCACCTGTGTTTTAATGCAAAATTATAAAGAAAAGAACACAAAACTAGAAAACAGAAAACAGAATGTGGTACTTTAAATATATTCTAAAAAACGTTAATGTGCAATTTTAATTGTATCCATTCTTTTTTTTTTTTTTTTTTTTTTTTTTTTTGGTTTTTGTGCTCAGGGGTTACTCCTGGCTGTCTGCTCAGAAATAGCTCCTGGCAGGCACGGGGGACCATATGGGACACTGGGATTCGAACCAACCACCTTTGATCCTGGATCAGCTGCTTGCAAGGCAAATGCCGATGAGCTATCTCTCCGGGCCCAATTGTATCCATTCTTTAACTCAATAATCATGTTTTATAATTTGCAATCACTATTATTAGTTTCTTGGGTTGTCTCTCCAACCCAATCAATTCTAGCCTGTTTTTGTTGTTGTTGTTGTGTTGTTTTGTTTTTGGGCCACACCCAGTGACTCTCAGGGGTTACTCCTGGCTATGCTCTCAGAAATCACTCCTGTCTTGGGGGACCTTATGGGACACTGGGGATCCATTTGTCTGGGGACTGGTCCGTCAGGGGTCAGCCTTGTGCAAGGCAAACGCCTAACTGCTGTTCTATTGCTCAGGCCCCAGTTCTAGCCTGTTTTTAAAATGCAAGATGCATTTGCTATGTCGAAGCACTTTTCTGTTCACGTTCTTCTTCTTGTGCATGATATACAATGAATCCTTGTGACAAATTAGAGCACCATTTATATTTAAAAAGAAAAGCTTTTTAAAATTTTTGATTGGGAAATAGGGGCTGGCAGTGATATCCCAGGAAATCTAAAAGAAAATGACACAGTAACCTACCAGCCTCAGTGGGTCTAAACAGTAACACCGAAGGCTCAGCTAGCACCAACCACAGCCCAGTAAATCCTCAGACACTAACTTCAGTAACTCCATAGCAAAATATAAAATCATTTCAAATTGATTCATGTTGATCTAAGTTTTGGTAATCCCATTTGCCTTTGTGTAGTTACAAGAAATATGAAGTAAATCTGTTTGTGCCACTATGGAGGCAGCTTATGATGGTGGTTAGGAGATTGGAGACACTGATAAAGGAAGTAGGACTGGTGTTTGAATATTTAATGCCTGAAATGACTATTGTGAATAACCTGGTAAACCACGGTTTTATAATAAAAATGGGGGATAGAAAAATTAGAAAGAAAAGGAAAGATAATGGAAGTCGGAGAAATAGTACAGCAGGTAAGTGTGAAGTGTGTGTGAAGTGAAGTGAAGTCTGAGTGTGAAGCCAGAAGTAACCCCCAGCATTGATTAGTGTGCCCCCAAATTAAAAAAAATCTTGATTAGAAAATAAATTCTAGTCACAATGTAGCTCATTTGTAGAGTGCATGTCTTACAAATATGAGGTCCCTGATTTGATCTCTCTCTCTTTCTCTCTCTCCCCACTCTCTCTCTTTCTCTCTCTCTCTCTCTCACACACACACAGACACACACACACACACACACACACACATTCTCATGGGGGATTTTTTTTTTTTTTTTGAGTCACACCCGGCAGCGCTCAGGAGCTACTCCTGGCTCTATGCTCAGAAATTGCTCCTGGCAGCCTCAGGGGACCATATGGGATGCCAGGATTCGAACCATCGACCTTCTGCATGACAGGCAAATGCCTTACCTCCATGCTATCTCTCTGGTCCCCTGATGTGGGATTTTTAAAAGTTTTTTTTTTTTTTTTTTTTAATTTTGGGACCAGACCTGATAATGCTCAGGGTTACTCTGGCTCTACACTCAGAAATTACTCCTGGTAAAGCTTGTGGGCCATATGGGATGCTGGGGGTTGAACCAGAAGACAAACACCCTACTTGCTGTACTATCACATCACCCCTTTGGCTTTTAATTTAATAGTTGGAGAATTACTATTGGACTAGAGAGATAATACAAAGGGTAGGGCGCATGCCTTGCATTTCATATGGCTCCTGAGAACCACCTGGAGTATTCTTGTGTATAGAGCTAGGAGCAACCCCTGAACATCCACCAGGTATGGGTCAAAGACTAAAAAAAAAGGCAAAATAAACTTGAAATATTACTATTTTTATTTTATTTTATTTTGGTTTTTGGGACACACCTGGCAGTGCTCAGGGGTTACTCCTGGCTCTATGCTCAGAAATTGCTCCTGGCAGGCTCAGGGAACCATATGAGATGCTGGGATTCGAACCATCGTTCTTCTGCATGCAAGGCACTACCTCCATGTTATCTCTCCAGTCCCTAAATATTACTATTTTTAGTGTCATTTGATATTCTTCAAGCATGGTTTTAATGAGTGAATATATCTAATTGCAGGTGAAATATCATTTGGAAAATGATTTTTCTAATTACTGTCCCTTTAGGTTTTTTCTGTGTTTACTTTGTTTTTGTTTTTGGGCCACATCCAGGGGTGCTCAGGGATTACTCCTGGGTCTATTCTCAGAAATCACTCCTGGCGAGCTCCAGGGACCTTATGGAGTACCAGGGATTGAACCTGGGTTGGCTGCATGCAAGGCAAATGTCCTATCCACTATACTATCACTCTGGCTCTTCCTGTGTTTACTTCTTAAATTAATTTATGAGACCCGGAGAGATAGCACAGCACATTTGCCTTGCAAGCAGCTGATCCAGGACCAAAGGTGGTTGGTTCAAATCCCAGTGTCCCATTTGGTCCCCCGTGCCTGCCAGGAGCTATTTCTGAGCAGACAGCCAGGAGTAACACCTGAGCACCACCGGGTGTGGCTCCAAAACAAAAACAAAAAAACAAAAAACAAAAAAATTTAATTTATGAGAAAAATGTAATACTATTTTGCTCCTAATATGTCTCTTAAGGAAGATGAAAATAAAATTTCCCTGAAATAGAATGCTTTTAAAAATCTAATAGGGGGCCAGAGTGATATCACAGTGGAGGGGGGGGGGCATCCCTGGCATCTTGTATGATCCCTGGAGCTTGGCAGGAGTAATTTCTGAGTGCAGAGCTTGGAATAACCCTGAACGCAACCCAGTGTGTCCCCAAAACATATAAGAGATAGCATGGTATTGGGGATTTGATCCCCTTCCAGGAGTGAGTGGAGAGCCAGTAGTAGTCCCTGAGCACAGCTGGGTTGGCCCCAAACAAACCAATCAAACAAGCAAACAAATTCTACCCCAAAATCATTTTTTAAAATGGTCACCTTTGGTATTTACTGAGAGAGAACTAAAGAGGACCTTTTGTTCATGTATTTTATTCTTTCTTTCTTTCTTTCTTTCTTTCTTTCTTTCTTTCTTTCTTTCTTTCTTTCTTTCTTTCTTTCTTTCTTCTTTCTTTCTTTCTTTCTTTCTTTCTTTCTTTCTTTCTTTCTTTCTTTCTTTCTTTCTTTCTTTCTTTCTTCTTTCTTTCTTTCTTTCTTTCTTTCTTTCTTTCTTTCTTTCTTTCTTTCTTTCTTTCTTTCTTTCTTTCTTTCTTTCTTTCTTTCTTTCTTTCTTTCTTTCTTTCTTTCTTTCTTTCTTTCTTTCTTTCTTTCTTTCTTTCTTTCTTTCTTTCTTTCTTTCTTTCCTTCCTTCCTTTTTCTTTTTTTGAGCAATAATCAGAGTTGTTCAGGGTTTACTCTTGGTCTTGCACTCAGGGATCACTCCTGGTGGAGTTTGGGGTACTGTATAGGTTCTGGGGACCCAAATTAGATTTGGTTTGGGGATTAATCACCTGCAAGACAAGTACTCACTCTGGCCACAAAAGGGTATCTTCTAGGTTGCACAAATATTACACATGTTAGCTAGGGTGATGTATAGACATGAAAAATGGATTACATGGGACATTAAAGATTTGTGTACTTTGCTTTTTAAATTTTAACTCTAGTCCCACAAGCACAGATCTGTTCACATTGAAAAAGAGCTACATGCGAAATAAGTGGAGGGAGAGAGAAAGGTGGGGCCTACCCAGGCTGGATCACTTCCCCCCTGGCTAGGTTATTTATTATCTTTGTTTCATAGAGACCAAAAGTAAATATTTGACAGCTAGTGATGGAAGGTGGGGGAGTGTAGGGATGAAGGTTTGGCCCTTCCCCTACTGCATGCTAATTCTTGTTAAGTAAAAAGGATTTTTCTACTCTAGCTGATCTCCATTTTGAATTTCCTTGGTGAGCAGAAAAAGAATAAAAAAATAAAAGTGTATGCATAAATAAAAACCCTATCATTAACAGTATTGTAAATAAGGGTACCTAAAGTAGCTAAATTAAGAAAAATATTAACACATTCTACAAAACTAAAAAAATGGGGGTAGAAGATATTTGCAGAAAGCTAAGATTAACATATAAATAACTGGCTCCTCTAACCTGTAAAATGGAAATGGCACGCTTTATAATTCTTTCCTATAAAGCATTTTTTATAGAAAAGCTTTTTTTTTTTTTTTTTTTTTTTTTTTTTTTTTTTTTTTTTGTGGTTTTTGGGTCACACCCGGCAGTGCTCAGGGGTTACTCCTGGCTCCATGCTCAGAAATTGCTCCTGGCAGGCACAGGGGACCATATGGGACGCTGGGATTCGAACCGATGACCTCTTGCATGAAAGGCAAACGCTTTACCTCCATGCTATCTCTCCAGCCCCTAGAAAAGCTTTTTAAGCTTTTGTCTGGTACCCCCTTCCATACCTCCAAGAAAAAAATCTGTATTCGGTTTTTTTTGTTTGTTTGTTTTGTTTTGTTTTGTTTATTTTGGTTCACACCCTGTGGGGCTCAGGGAGGAGTTACTTCTGGCTTTGTGCTCAGAAATTGCTCCTAGCAGGCTCAGGAGACCATATTGGATGCTGGGATTTGAACCACCATCTGTCCTGGATCGGCTGCGGCTACGTGCAAGGCAAACGCCCTATCGCTGTGCTATTGCTCCGGCCCCATATTTGGGATTTTTTTCTTTTTGACATCAAAAAACAGACAGGCCGCGGGGTGGAAGGAAGGAAACAGCTGGTGTTGCGAAGTCAGATCGGGATTGGAGCGGATGGTTCAGCAATCAAGTAGTCTGAGCCTCTGTGTCATTGGTATTATAGCTCCGTGTGCTGGCGCTGCCCCAAATCTGCCTTCCCAGGTCTCTCATGTCCAGGAAAACGTTCTCTGGTTCCTGTTTGCAGCTGTGCTTTCTGGCTGTCTGACTGTCCCAGCAGTCTGTGCCTTCTGGCTGCATGGACAGCTGACTGCCACAACACCGCTGGTTTTGTTTGTTTGTTTGTTTTGTTTTTACGATCATTCCACTCTTTTTTTTTTTTTCACAGTGCACACCAAAAGTTTCCCTTTGGGGACCGCTTTGGTAGTGAAGAGCCAGGAGCAAGCCTAGGTGAAGTCGGGCTCAATCCGGCTCCTCATACCCTTCTGATTTCCATTCTGATTTTGAAGAAAGACAGCAAGCACAGTTTTCCAAGTTGGAAAAAGAAAACATGGGTGTCTTAGAAAACACAAATAGGGGCCGGAGAGATAGCATGAAGGTAAGGCGTTTGCCTTTCATGCAGAAGGTCATTGGTTCAAATCCCGGCATCCCATATGTCCCCCCCCCCCCCCCCCCCCCCCCGTGCCTGCCAGGGGCTATTTCTGAGCAGATAGCCAGGAGTAACCCCTGAGCACCTCTGAGTGTGGCTCCCCCCTCCAAAAAAAAAACAAAAAAAGAAAGAAAAAATAACATCACCTCCTTTTTTTGGTAGTAGTAGTAAAGTGTATGTTATATTCACTTATGTAACTCCCACTGGGACCATATATAGAACATTTCCTATCTCTTGTTCCCTTTTGCTCCTTTCCAGTATAATATTCTTTTTGTTTGTTTGTTTGTTTGTTTGTTTTGAGTCACATCCAGCAGCGCTCAGGGATTACTCCTGGCTCTATGCTCAGAAATCGCTCCTGGCAGGCTTGGGGAACCATATGGAATCCCAGGATTCGAACCACCATCCTTCTGCATGCAAGGCAAACACTCTACCACCATGCTATCTCTCCAGCCCCCTTGTTCTTGAATTTTGAATAGAACCCTGGTGGATTAGGGTCTAGTAAAAAGATACCTGACCTCATCCCCAATTTCTAAGGCCTAACAGGCTGAGCCATCCATATCAGTTATTCTGTGTGTGTATGTGTGTTTTATGACACATCCAGTGGTGTTCAGGGATTACTCCTGGCTCTATGCTAAGGAATTACTCCTGACAGTTTTGGGAAACCATATGAGGTGCTGGGGATTGAAGCCAGGTAAGCTGCATACAAACACCCTATCCGCTGTGCTATCTCTCTCCCCAATCAGCTACTTTGCCTGCTTATATCAGGACTTTAGAGACCCTCCATAGCTCAAATTTACTGCTCAGTTCTCAGAATGGCTCCATGAATCCTGCTCACCCACCTCCCAGAATGAATTCTTCTAGAAGAAGCAGACGCTTCCTGCCTAAGCAGTCCAGATTCACACAATACCAGATTCCCCTATGTGGTGTTGAGGGGCTGTCTCTTCTTCTTCTTCTTCTTTTTTTTTTTTTTTTTTTTGGTTTTTGGGTCATACCCAGCAATGCTCAGGGGTTACTCCTGGTTCTATGCTCAGAAATCGCCCCTGGCAGGTCACAGGGGACCATATGGGATGCTGGAATTCTAACCACCATCCTTCTGCATGAAAGGCAAACGCCTTACCTCCATGCTATCTCTCTGGCCCCATCTTCTTGAGGGCCTCTACCATGTCCATCTCTTTCAATAAAATCACTTTGCTCTGCCTATACTATCTCACTCTCCTGGTCAAATTTTTTACTACCCTCCCAGCTCAAACCTAGCAGGGCCTGAGTTTTAGCTTCCTCATCTCCCTTCCATGTAAACTGTTTTAAGTCTGGTACATGACATGGCATTGTGTGATTTATTCATATTATTATGTATGTTAGTAGTTTTTTATTTTAAGTATTTTATGCTATCATATTATATTTCATATTTAATAGATTCTCCACTACTGTTTGTTTTATCACATCCTGCTTTTACCCAAAACAATGGCATTCCCCAACTTCCTCTTTCCTTTCATCTATCCCTTTGATATCTAAAAGTCCACCTGGATCTCAGTCCACCCTCCTTCACCAGGTGAATTTATACTGATAGAATAAAGAGAAGTTGGGGCTGGGAAGGTGGCGCTAGAGGTAAGGTGTCTGCCTTGCGAGCGCTAGCATAGGATGGACCGCGGTTCGATCCCCCCGCGTCCCATATGGTCCCCCCAAGCCAGGGGCGATTTCTGAGTGCATAGCCAGGAGTAACCCCTGAGCGTCAAACGGGTGTGGCCCAAAAACAAACAAAACAAAAAACAAAAAAAAAAAAAAAGAATAAAGAGAAGTTTTAGGGTCTGGAGAGATAGCATGGAGGTAAGGCATTTTGCCTTGCATGCAGAAGGATGGTGATTCAAATCCCGGCATCCCATATGATCCTCTGAGCCTGCCAGGAGCAATTTCTGAGGGTAAAGCCAGGAGTAACCCCTGAGCGCTGCCGGGTGTGACTTTCCCCACCCCCCAATAAAAGAGAAGTTTTAGTTTTCGCTTAGTATGGAGAGAGACCTCGAGGCTAGAAGCCAGCCTAACTCCATGTCTCTCCCCACTGGCTTGGTTTTTCGTGGTTACTGCTTCAGACCATTCATCAAGGGTTGGAAATATGGTGCTGGGGTGATTTCACAACTGTTGATTGGCATTTCTTGTTGTTGTTTGTTTTGTTTTGGGGCCACAACTGGTGATGCTCATGGGTTATTCTTGACTTTATACTCAGTAATCACTCCTGATACTGCTAGAGGGTGGGACCATATGGGTGCCAGGGATCGAATTTGGGTCACCTGCATGCCAAGTACCTTCCCCCTATTCTATCTTTACTGGTCTGTTGATTGACTTTTGACTTGTTCCTAATTTGGACTATATAAATAAAATGAGTATGATAGTTTTTAATAAGGTATTGGACTAAGTGGATTATTTTGGGGTGTGTTTTTGGGGGGACTGGACCACACCTGGTGGAGTTCGAGAATATTCCTAACTCTGTGCTCAAAGGTCACTCCTGTCCATGTATGGAGGACCCTAAGTGATTCTGGGGATTGAACTGTGGTCTACCACATGCAAAGTAAACGCTTAATCCCTAACTCTTTAGCTTCTTGGATTTTTGTTTTTTTGATTTTGGTCCACACAAGTGGCATTCAACATTACTCTTGGCTCTGCACTCAGGAATCCTCATGGCAAGTTCAAAGAATCATATGTGATGCTTGGGATCGAACCCTGATTGGCCATGTACAATGTACATGTACATGTACAAGACAAATGCTCTACATTCTATATTATCATCTTGGCCCTGTTTTCATTTTTATTATTTATTTTTGTTTTGTTTTTGGGCCACACCTGGCAGTGTTCAGGGGTTACTCCTGGCTTCGCACTCAGAAATTGCTCCTGGCAGACTTGGGGACCATATTGGATGCCGGGAATCGAACCTGAGTCCATCCCAGGTCAGCTGCATGCAAGGCAAGTGCTCTCCCGCTGTGCTCTCTCTCCAGCCCCTGTTTCTGTTTTAATTTAAAAAAAAAACCTTTTTTGGAGGCCGGAGAGATAGCATGGAGATAAGGTGTTTGCCTTGCATGCAGAAGGTCGGTGGTTCAAATCCCAGCATCCCATATGGTCCCCTGAGCCTGCCAGGAGCAATTTCTGAGCATAGAGCCAGGAGTAATCCCTGATTACTGATACAAAAACCATTTTTGTATTTAGGTCAGACAGTTAACAATACTGTAATGGTTGCAATGTATAAAGTTATTGCACCTTAAAAAAAAGTTATTGCACCTTTGCCATTACTAAAGTGCCCAAAATACAAGTGGAATATTTCAAACAAATAGGTATATGGACTAGTTTTCTCTAGATTTTTGAGCTGTAGGCTAGGCATATGTTTAATTTTATTGATTATGCATTGTCTTTCATATCAAGTCATTTTGGGCTGAAGAGTTTTACATGTGATTGACTCTAATTGAATCTCTGGCACCACTTATGATTCCCCCAAGCACTACCAGAGGCCACTCATGAACACAGACCCAGTAATAGCCTCTGAGCACCACCAAGTGTGACCCAAATATCCAACCCCCATATAAAAAAAGTAAAGTCAAATTATCCATGCAACCATCTCAGTTCCCTACAACGAGTGCCAGCAGATTTAAGATTATTGGGTGTGAATCCATCTGCTTGAGTTTCTTCCATAAGCTTATTTCTTCACTTCAGTGCCTTGGGTCCTTGGGACAGAGATTTGAGTTCCCAGGTATCAGAACATTTGGACTGGTTCTCTCTGACTCAATTCTCGGGCACAGACCCTCTGCAGTCCTGCTTCTGTGAGTAGGCACAGAAGAGCTAAGACAGAAGTCACTGGTCCAGGAACAAGGCTGAAAACCTGGAGGTGGAAGTCTTTCTCCTGAGTCCTGATTTGGGAGCTGAGTTATGACTCAGGAATTTATTGCCTCATGGTCTTTTAACAAGAAGTGATCTATCTTCCTGGGCAGAACGTCCATTACTGGTGACAGGTGCCTGGAGCCAGCTTATTAAAAACCATCATTCCAAGCCCCATGTGAGGGTGCCACAGCGTGGTGGAATGGAATGCTAATTTCCAGCACCGCATCATGATCCGAGACATGGAGAGTGCACTGGCAGGCATTTTAATATTCAGGAAGAAGAATCCTCCAGTGTTCTCTCTTTCTTTTTTGGGTCACACCCGGCAGTGCTCAGGGGTTATTCCTGGCTCCAGGCTCAGAAATTGCTCCTGGCAGGCACGGGGGACCATATGGGACGCCGGGATTCGAACCGATGACCTCCTGCATGAAAGGCAAACGCTTTACCTCCATGCTATCTCTCCGGCCCCGTGTTCTCTCTTTCTCTGCAGCCTCCCTCAGAGCCACGGTGTAGCAGGCTCTGCCTTTATTTCCTGGGTCACATCCCCAGCCCCACAGGTTAACACAATCCACAGGTCTCCAGAGCTGCTTTGAGCTGACCTTGCCTTGGCACTGACCTGCTCCAAGAATGGATGAACTTGTCTCCTGACTCTTTGCTCTGTGCAGGGGAGGTAGAATGAGCCCTGGTCTTTGAGTCTGTGGGCTGGATGCAAGTCTCAGCTATGGCAAGGAGAAAGCACTATTGTGCTTGCATGGTGTTTTATGTTTTTGTTTGTTGTTGTTGTTGTTTCTGGGGTTTTTTGTTTTGTTTTGATTTTCTGTCTTTTTGGCCACACCCAGCAGTGCTCAGGGGAACTATCCTGGCTCTGTACTCAGAGAGTCTGTACAATGAAGACTTTGCACTTTTATACATTTTATTGTTGTTTTTCACTCTCTGGATGCAGTTCTCTTTGGTAGCTAAAGGAGTTAAGTTTCTAGAGGCTCTTCCTCGATGCTGTCCTTGCATTTGTGAGGTGACAATACCACTGCAAGGTCATTGCCCACCCATTGGATGGGTAGAAGGTTAGGCTGTTCCTTCAGGAAGTGATAAAACTCCAGCTGATATATGGAGAGAGAGAAAAAAAGGAATAGAAACAGGCATTTTATTTTATTGACTTATCTTTTTGATTTATGGGTCACACCTGGCAGCACACAGGGGTTACTCCTGGCTCTACGCTCAGAAATCGCTCCTGGCAGGCTTGGAGGACAATATGGGATGCTGGGATTCGAACCACCATCTTTCTGCTTGCAAGGCAAACTCCCTAGCTTCATGCTATCTCTCTGGCCCCTTATTATTTTTTTAATCAGGTAAATAGAAGATTAATTTCTTTTTTTGGGGGGTTTGGACCTCACCCAGTGGTGCTCAAGGGTTACTCCTGGCTATCTGCTCAGAAATAGCTCCTGGTAGGCACGGGGGACCATATGGAACGCCGGGATTTGAACTAACCACCTTAGGTACTGGGTCGGCTGCTTGCAAGGCAAACACAACTGTGCTATCTCTCTGGCCCCAAGAAGATTAATTTCTTAACTCACTACACATTACGCACACACACACACACACACACACACACACACACACACACATTTAAAATGGGCCGAAGAGATAGTACAGCAGGCAGAGTACTTGCCTTGTACATGGCCACCTCAGTTCAATCTCTGGTACCCCATATAGACTTCTGATCACATCCTGCTAAGTGTGGTCCTTGAGCACAGACTTAGAAGTAACCCCTTAGCTTCTCCAGGTGTGGCCCCAAAACAACAACAAAAATAAATGGGAGGGCAGTTATTTTTTTTATATATTTTTTTAATTTTTTTATTTTTAATTATGAGAACAAGGATGCAAAGAAAGAGGACAAGGTAAAGTTACAATGGAAGGACAATACATAACATAATTCTCAGAAGTCCCCTTGCTGATATCCCAACTTTGAAATTTCATCCAAAGAACATTAAGATTGTAACACACTGTAATATTTCTTAACAGCACACAAGGCAATCTAAAGCCATAAAACTTACATAACTCCTTAAACATTATAGGCATAGCATTTTTTTTACATTTCCATATTTATGCATATTAGCTTAAGTTAACCTCAAATCTTAAGTGGATTCTTTTTAAAGATTAGAGTCAAAGGAGCACAGCAAAAATGGTGTTAGAGTGGCAATTGTTGTTTGCATAGGCCCACCAAAATATGAGGGACATGGAAAGAAATAACCTTGGTCTAAATACAAAAAGACCCGACCCCTGAAGGTTCCTGGCACAAGACCAACTCTAGGCTCCAGGCAAGCTAGATCGTCCAATCCAAGACATTGTCTGTAGTGCCAACACACTTATATTTTTCACACAGTCTCTGTTGTTGGTATCAAGCTTCTGTATTAAAGATCCTGGAATCTGTATATCCAACATTGAAGTCAGGATGTGGAGCGTCCTCTGGTTTCACCTCACAGTCAAAGTGCAACGCAGGGAGCTCTGTCCTGTAAGCAGGTCGTTGTTGTTGTTAAGTCTTCTCAGTGTTAATGGAAGTCTCTTTTGTGCAGGACAATGTCTGAGCAGTGTAGAGCTTCCTTGGTAGAGGATTGCTTCCATGTGATGCTATAGACCAGTCTGGATGTTTTGTGGATGGCTTCCCTGGTTCAGGGAAATGGAGGGCAGTTATTTTTAATGTTGCTGAGAACTACTCCTGGTTGTGCTTGGGAGACCATGTTGTGTTGGAAACCGGACTGTAGAGTCCACTTGCAAAACATTTACTGCAGACCTCTTTGAGTTATCTTCCCAATTCCTATATGTAATATTATATTATAATTATGTGCAATTTTGATATATAAAATATAACACATAACACAATTACATTTTTTACATAAAAATAACCAAAACATGAAAGTCTTTTTTTTTTTTTTATCCACATTGGTTGTGATTAAGGCTTATTCTGGCTCTTCTCTTACGGATCACTCCTGGTGAGGTTTGGGGTACCACGGATTGAACTAGGGTTATCAGTGTGAAAGACAAGTACCTTCTCTGCTGTTCTATCTCTGTAATCACAGAACAGTGATGTCTTGTGCAGAAAAAATGGAATATTAGCAACAGAAATTTAAAAAATAACTATGATTTGGAAGTCTTAAAAAAGGAAGAAGGAGAAGCCAGAGAGATAGCGCAGCGGTAGGGTGTTTGCCTTGCATGCGACCAACCTAGGACAGATGGTAGTTCGAATCCTGGCATCCTGTATGGTCCCCCGTACCTGCCAGGAGAGATTTCTGAGCACAGAGCCAGGAGTAGCCCCTGAACGCAGCCAGTTGTGACCCGAAAAAAACGAAAAACAAAAAGGAAGGAAGGAGTGAAATGAAACATGGAGAGACATAAAGAACCCAAAGAGGTAGTAGCACAGGCATTAAGGTGCTTGCTTTGCTTGTGACGAACCCACATGTGACGTACCACATGTGGGCAACGAAGTTCCCCCAGGAGTGACCCCCTGAATGCAGAGCTAGGAGTAAGCCCTGAGCACTGCTGGGTATAGCCGCAAACAAAAAATAAATAGCGGGCCCGGAGATATAGCACAGCAGCGTTTGCCTTGCAAGCAGCCGATCCAGGACCAAAGGTGGTTGGTTCGAATCCCGGTGTCCCATATGGTCCCCCGTGCCTGCCAGGAGCTATTTCTGAGCAGACAGCCAGGAGTAACCCCTGAGCACTGCTGGGTGTGCCCCCCAAAAAATAAATAGCTAAGTAAAAGAGAGAAAGAAGTCATGGATAGGTGGGGGGCTTGGGTAGAGGGAGAGAGACGCTGACCAAGAGGAAGACAAGCAGCAAAGTGTGTGTTTAGGGAGGGCTGTGCTTGGGCTCACACTCCAAACTGCTTCTCAAGGTAGTCACACACCAGAACAGTCCAGCCCAGCCACCCGGGGGCCTGAGATAAGGGGGTTCACAAGCATAGAGTTGAGTTTCCTTAAAGGTTAGGATCAGGCAGCTCTGGGAGAGGGAGCATCCAGCCAGAAGAACCCTATCCTGCCCTTGTGATGATGGCTTGCCCAGCCTTGCCTCACTTTCAGCTTTTGTCCTTAGCAGTTGGGAGAGTGGTTGGTGTGAACATGGCTCCAGGTGTACCTGCTCAAGTTTTTTTTTTTGTTGTTGTTGTTGTTTGTTTTTTTGAGTCACACCCATCAGTGCTCAGAGGTTACTCCAGGCTCTACACCCAGAAATCACTCCTGGCAGGCTCGGGGAACCATATGGGATACTGGGATTCAAACCACCATTCTTCTGCATGTCAGGCAAATGCCTTCCCTTTATGCTATCTCTCCGGCCCCCTGCTCAGGTTTTGTTGCTTGATTGTTTCTGCAGCGGCTGGGTGGGCACCACTAGGCAGGCACTGAAGGAGGATGTCGGAGCCTGAATGCAAGAAGCAACAAGAAGGAGGAGCAGAGGAGGCTGGGAATGGACATGTTGCTGAAGTTTCCACTTCTGCCCCTGGCCTCTGGCCAGTTAGACTCAACAGCCAACTTCAAACTGCTAAAAAGAAAAAATATGCCTCATCCACCCAGAGTCCAGACATTTGGCTCACATGCCGCGGAACATCTGGGCTTGAGAAAGGCTTTAGTTTGGGAGCTGTGATTTATTTTTTATTTTTTTAGTTTCCTTTCTAATTTTGGAACTCTGGGTGAGATTTGATTGCTGTAGATGGTAAACAAACACATCTACAGGATCCTCTCTGTCCCTGGATGTGACAACTCTGGTCAGGAGTCATTGGAAGCTGTTGGAGGCCCTTACTCTGGCAGGAAGTATCTTCCTGGAGGCCTGTAGAGTGGCTGCGAGAGGTGCTTGGGGTTTCCTCTCCCTTGTCTCTCAGCATCCTCAAAAAGACCATTGACACTGTAATTTTGTGTGTGTGTGTGTGTGTGTGTGTGTGTGTGTGTGTGTGTGTGTGTGTGTGGTTGGGGCTAATCCCAGCTCAGTGCTCAGAGGACTATGTAGTGCTGGGAATCAAAACAGGTTGGCTGCATGCAAGGCAAGTGCCTCAATCCCTGTACTGTCATTGAAATATTTTTCTTTATTTCTTGGGTGAGGAAACTGAGATGTGTTCCAAGGCAAGGATCCCTTGAGGAGCTGGAACAATAATAAGTGGGGAGGGAGTTTGTCTTGCACACTACCAAGCATCCCTGGCATTCCATAAGGTCCCCTGAGCCTGCCAGGAGTGATGTCTGAGCACAAAGCTAGGAGCAATGCCTGAGCACTGCTGATGGTGGGCCAAAACCAAAAACCAAATCAAACTAATACCAAACCAAACAAAATCCCGAATCCTTTGAATTCTGCTGCCAGAATTGTCTTGGATAAAGCCTCTTTTTTTAAATTTGTTTTGTTTTGTTTTTGGGTCACACCCGGCAGTGCTCAGGGATTACTCCTGGCTCTATGCTCAGAAATTACTCCTGGCAGGCTCGGAGGACCATATGGGATGCCAGGATTCGAAGCACTGTCCTTCTGCATGCAAGGCAAATGCCCTACCTCCATGCTATCTCTCTGGCCCCATGGATGAAGTCTTTTTTTTTTTTTTTTTTTTTTTTTACTCTTTTCTATGTCCTTTGTGCCAGTAGTCACTACAGAGACAAGACCAGTCCTTGGGAGCTGAGTGAGAGAGGCTTGAGATTCTGACAAAAAAGAAGCTACTTTTCGGGGGGGGGGGGTTTCATGAAGAGGGGCTCAGTGAGCCTAGAAGATACACCAGGATTTGACTAGAAAGTACAAATTATTCCAGCAGGGTGGACTAGGAGCAAAAGGATACATGTAGATTTGGGCATGGTTGGCTCTAGTTTCCCAAAAGAACTGTCTGATTATTGATATTCTGGTTCCAAGCGACAGTCATTCAGTTGGGGTGTGGGACACTTAAAAAGCCTAGAAGATATGGTTTATCTCTCCTTATGTCCTCTTATCCCTTAACATTGGGGAGTCAGATGCAACCCAGAGAACAAGGAAAGAGTAAAAGAATCAGAAGAAACAGTAAAGGAACTAAGATCCTTTTCCGTTTTGTGTGGTACCTCCAAAAGGGGGCAAAAGTTAAATTGGGAAAGAGTTCAAAAATCTGGAGTGAGGGGCCAGATAGATAGCATGGAGGTAAGGTGTTTGCCTTGCATACAGAAGGTCGATGGTTTGAACCCTGGCGTCCCATATGGTCCCCTGAGCCTGCCAGGGGCTATTTCTCAGCATAGAGTCAGGAGTAAACTCTGAGCGCTGCCAGGTGTGACCCCCCCAAAAAAATATGGTGTGCATGGGGACATTTAAATATTTTTAATAGTGGAAGGACTGCAGCAACTATAGATCCAGGAGTTAGGGAGATATCTCAGGGGTCAGGTCATAGGTTGGGCATCCTTCTTCCTTCCTTCCTTCCTTCCTTCCTTCCTTCCTTCCTTCCTTCCTTCCTTCCTTCCTTCCTTCCTTCCTTCCTTCCTTCCTTCCTTCCTTCCTTCCTTCCTTCCTTCCTTCCTTCCTTCCTTCCTTCCTTCCTTCCTTCCTTTTTTATTCCTTTATTCCTTCTTTCCCATCTTCTTTTTCTTTTGAAGGACCACACTTGGTGGTATTTAGGTGTTGGTTACTCCTGGCAGTACATTGGGAACTATGGGAAATAGTTCTGGGAAATGAACCTGAGGCACCTGCATGCAAAGCCTGTGCCCCCCAAACAATTTTGTTTATTTTGGGGTCACATCCAGTGGATTATAGGGCTTACTCCTGGGACTGCAATTAGGAATCACTCCTGATGAGATTGAGGAAGCATATTCCTGTGCGAGGGATTGAACCTGGGTACAAGGTGGAATGCCCTACTTGTTGCATCATCTCTTTGGACTCCTATACCCCAGACTATTGGGATATCTCTCAGGCCCTCAGCTTTCTTTCTTTCATAGACCCAAGAGCTGGAGCTACAACTTAGAATGCAGGTGCACACAGCCCGAAGGGAGGGAAGCCTGCTCTCACTGCCCATGATGGGAAAGGAACAGCCCAATGTTCAGGCCACAGTGTTCTTTTTCTGTTTGTTTTTTTTTGTTTTTTGTTTTTTTTTTTTTTTCGGCCACATCCATTTGATACTTAGGGGTTATTCCTGGCTAAGCACTCAGAAATTGCCCCTGGCTTGGGAGGACCATATGGGACACCGGAGGGTCAAACCGTGGTCCTTCCTTGGTTAGCGATTGCAAGGCAGACACCTTACCTCTAGCGCCACCTCACTGGCCCCAGGCCACAGCTAGACATCCCCCCCAAAACACAAAAAAAATGAAAAATGTATGCTTGGTCTAGAAAGTGTGCTTTTAGTAAATTTTCCATCAACAACCTAATGTATTGGACATTTTATTAGACTTAACAGAGAATGATGAGGCCAGAGATAATATAAGGTGAAGCCACTTGCCTTGCATGTGGCTGACCCTGTTCAATCTCCAGCACCAAGTACAAATCAGGAAGAGCCTTCAATAACCACTGGATATGAAAGCCTCCAACTAACAAACAAAAAACCCAATAAATCAAAACAGTGTCTCTGTTGATGTAATGGCAGTTGGACTTGGACATACACCCTTGGGTACCTGCACTAATTACAGTTGAACATACACATGCCTCTGGACACTCCCCTTGTCGTGCTGGGAATAAAAGGGAAAAACTTGGACTGTTGGATGGGTGGGAGAAAGGATAGTAACTAGATCAGTGCCTCCGGTTCACTGGGGGACTGGAGATAAAACATCAGAAAAAGCTGCCTTCTCTCTCTCTCTCTCTCTTTTTTTTTTCTCTCTCTCTCTCTCTCTGTCACCTGGGCCTCCCCTGGCCACCTCTGGCCGTGAATTCTTCCCCACTGGAACCCTGGGCAATAGTGGCAGGCCTCAGACTCCAGGAGGAATAAACAAAGGATATTTGGTTTCTACTTTTCTCCTCTCAGTCCCGGTGGGGTAGTTGCTACAAGTTGGCATCCCTGGGTGGGATCTTGGACCCACCCAGCAGTTGGGCACCTTGGACCCGTGTGAGCCTTGCAGCACCGGACTCTGGCAGCCTTGAACCTTTGCAACATGCAGTGCTGCAGTTCTGGCAGCCTTGGGCCTCTGCAGCTTTGCAGCAGCTGAGCAGCTGGTGGACTTGCAGTTTTTTGCAGTAACCTGTAGAAGACTGGCAATCTTGTAAACAACCACAGGTAATTCTCCTGAAGAAAACAGCAGCAGATTCTACAAAAGGCCCTCTTCCAAGGAAGGAGGAGCTGAGGGAGAGCCCAGATCTCTGCTCCTTTGAAAGCTGGTCTGTATATAGCAAAGCTATCCAACCCTCTGTGGGCTGGTGACCAAGAAGGCTTGGAGGGATCCAGAGCTCTCTTTCTGGGTCAGCCACATGCAAGGCAAGTGTCCTGCCTGCTGTACTATATCAGTACAGTTTGCTCTAGTTTGTAGCAATCTGAAAGAAACTGGAGGACACTGGGGTAAGCAAAATAAGTCAAATGAAGGACAAATACAAGATAAGGGCCGGCCCTGAATTATCAAACTTGTAAAGAAACAGAGGCAACCCTTCCTCACACTTATATTCATTGCTGCACTGTTTACAATAGCCAGACTCTGGAAACAACTAAGATGTCCTTCAACAGATGAATAGCTAAAGAAACTGTGGTACATATACACAATGGAATATTATGCAGCCATCAGGAGAGGTGAAGTCATGAAATTTTTCTATACATGGATGTACATGGAATCTATTATGCTGAGTGAAATAAGTCAGAGGGAGAGAGATAGACACAGAATAGTCTCACTCATCTATGGGTTTTAAGAAAAATAAAAGACATTTTTGCAATAATCCTCAGAGACAAAGAGAGGAGGGCTGGAAGGCCCAGCTCACTACATGAAGCTCACCACAAAGAGTGGTGAGTTTAGTTAGAGAAATAACTACACTGAGAACTATCATAACAATGTGAATGAATGAGGGAAGTGGAAAACCTGTCTAGAGTACAAGTGGGGGTGGGGTGAGGAAAAGGGAGATTTGGGACTTTGGTGGTGGGAATGTTGCACTGGTAAAGGGGGTGTTCTTTACATGACTGAAACTCAACTACAATCATATTTGTAATCAAGGTGTTTAAATAAAGATATTAATAAAAAGGAAAGAAAGAGGCAAATTGGGAGAAGAAAGCCATACTCAAAGACACATAGGGACACTGGAAGAAGGTTAGAACACATTGGAGATTATGAGGTACAATAAGTTTGTATATTGATATACTATTATAATGGCATAATATGTAATAATTCAAAACCAAAAATCAGTGACTGATATTTTTTGTGCATATAATCTAATATCTAAAGAAATTAGAATTATTATTTCTCCTTTCACTTTAGCATTGCACAACCAGACTTAGGAGTACCTACTCTCTGAGCCCCTGGCTCAGTCATTCCTTTGCTGTATTAGAGATAAGGTCTGTGGAGACTGGGGGATGGCTGGACATCAAATTCCAGAATCCTAAGACCTGAGACTCTATCTGAAAGGGGGTTCTCAGGCTCCAGGTGTATCCATGCAATGATCTTACTGACTCCTTAGCTGGTGGGGAAGGGCCAGCTAAAAAGAGGACAAAGTGTGGGACCCTTTCAGTGTGGGGCTGGATCTAAGGTCATTGAGTTTGAAATGTAATATTTCTTAACTTCAGAAAGATGCAGTTAGAGACACTTATTAATCCCCCCAGTGGTCTAAAAACATCTTAATCAAATTTATTGACATGTCTGCTCCAAAACAAGTTCTAGGGTCCAGGGAAATAGTTCACGTGTTTAGCACTTACAAAGTCCTGCATTTTGATGGGGAAAGTTCACACCTGGCACTGATCCAGACTGGCCGATGACTCTGTGCTCAGGGATCCCTCCTAGTGGTTCTCAGGGGAACAAGTGGGGAACAAAGGATTGAATCTGGGTTTGCTGTATGCAAGGCAAGTGTATTATCTTTGTACTACCTCTCTTGCTCCTTGGTCCTGCATTTTATCCCCAGCACTGCAAGGACTCCTCTCTTTAGAACCAGCAGACCAGATGACATGGAAGCTCTGCTGGAGTGGTCTCAGACTCCTGAGCACTCTGAGTATAGCCCTTATTCCAGATGAACTGAATAATTCACAAATTTTTCTTGGCATTTCAGGGTAGATTTTGCCACCATTAGGTTCCAAGCGTTAGAAAAAGCTTTTGAGAAGGCCAGAGTGATAGTGGGTAGGGCATTTGCCTTGCAAGTGACTGACCCAGGTTAGATCCCCAGCATCCCATATGGTCCCCCAAGCCTGCCAGGAATAATTTTTGAGTATAGTCAGGAGTAACCCCCTGAACACCACTGGTGCACCCCCAAAACAAAGAAAAAGGTTTTGACATTCAGAATTTTTGAGATTTCAGAATTTGCTAAAATAGATCTTAGAGTTTAGCTAAACTCCGGACCTAAGCTCCCGGTGAGCTAAGCCTAATCTTGTGGTCCACCACAATGTATTGATATGGCTTTACATGATGAAAACTTGGTTCTGAGTTTTTGTGGGGAGGAATGAGCACTTTGGGCTTAGCGGTGCTCAGGGGGCCATGCAGTGCCTGGGACCAAACCCAGAGTTTCACAACTAGGCACGGATTCTACCATTTGAGCCATACCCTCAGACCTAGCATGTTAGTTTTAAGACCTGGCCTGTGTGTTTCCACCCTCTTCTCCCTTCCTGCCAGCTGGAATGCAGATGTGCCTCATGCTTGGAAACATCTGGAGGAAGAGTCCTCAGGTACCCCAGGGAGGGAACCCATCCAACTTGGCCTGTTGAGCTAAAACAGTTTCTGTTGAAGTTACTGGAGTTGATCAGTGTCAGAAGCAACAAGGTCCTTGAACGATGCTTTGCAGAAAGGCATAAAGAGCATAAAGTAGAGTGGGACTAGAGGTAGGAAGACGGGTGCTAGAACCTGGGGCCACATGGGAGAGAGGGTTCCTGGCCATCACAACCCAGTGTTCAGAACAATTTCCCAGAAATTTAGGAACCAATCACATTTGTCATTTCCTCATATTTACTCTCATCATCATAGTTGCAAAGATGAGTCATTAAGCTAGTTGATTTAATCTTGTGAAGATACTAATAAAAGATTGTTATTGAATCCCCATGACTTAGCTCAAAGAGAGGTGGCAGGAATTGGGAGAGCCAATAATCTGCTCAAATTGAATTAGATAGCAGTCATTTGGCTAGTAATTGGTGCAGCTTGCCTGGTAGTTGAATGGCCAGAATGAAAATGAAATGGTTTAATGTTATAGTTCCATTTATAAGATTATAAGTGGAAAATAAAATGTGGAGGTGGAGAGATGGTACAGTGGTTAGGGTACTTGCCTTGCAAGTACCTGAGTGTGATCCTTGACTCACAGATGATTTTGTGAGCACAGCCAGGAGTGATACCAGAGAATGGAGCTGGAAATAAGCTCTGAGATAATTGGGTGTGGCCCAACACCCCTCAATGGCTTGTGTTAGGATCTGTCTTGGGATGACTTGAGGAGGTGTTGGCATTTACACATTCCTCTATATTTACTATCTACTGAGAACTAAGCAGTGAGACAAACAAACCTTTCTGGAGCTTTTTTTTTTTTTTTTTTTTAGTCTAGTGGGTGTTTTCACCATTTCTAGTAATTTTAGAACATCTCTAATAGCTGAAAAATGCCTTTCCCAATTTCAGTTCTTTTTTTTTTTTTTGGTTTTTGGGCCACACCCGGCAGTGCTCAGGGGTTACTCCTGGCTGTCTGCTCAGAAATAGCTCCTGGCAGGCACGGGGGACCATATGGGACACCGGGATTCGAACCAAACACCTTTGGTCCTGGATCGGCTGCTTGCAAGGCAAACACCGCTGTGCTATCTCTCCGGGGCAATTTCAGTTCTTAATAATGGAAAGCACCCAGCAAAACCCATGCCAAACTGTCAGAAGAAAAATATAGAATAATGTAGGATAATGAGGTGGAAGGAACAGTAGAAGCCTGATGCCTGTTCTGACACTTGTTGCAGATTTTCATCTCTCAGAGCCACTTTTTTTTTTTGGGGGGGGGTGTCACATCCGGTGGAGCTCAGGGATTAATCCTGGCTCTGCTCAGAAATCACTCCTGACAGGCTTGAGGGACCATATGGAATGCCGGAATTCGAATCACCATCTGTCCTGGATCGGATGTGTGCAAAGCAAGTGCCCTACTACTGTGCTACCTCTCTTAACAAGAGCCACTTTAATTTGGGGGGGGCCCACACCCATTTGACGCTCAGGGGTTATTCCTGGCTATACACTCAGAAATCGCCCCTGGCTTGAGGGGACCATATGGGACACCGGGGGATCGAACTGCGGTGCATCCTAGGCTAGCGCTTGCAAGGCAGATGCCTTACCTCTAGTGCCACAGCGCCGGCCGGCCCCAGAGCCACTTTTTTCTAACCCGCATCTTAAAATGATAGTGCACAGTGTGTGGGATTCAGACCTTTCAACACATGGCACAGCAGCTAGATTTAGGATCCTTAGAAACTATTTGAAAATGAGAAATGGCACAGAGGATCTAGAGAAGCAGCTGAGGCAGGAGCTGACGCTTTGCAGGCAGAAGGCCTTGTTCCATCCAGGCACCTCATCAATATTGGGGTGAGTGACCCCTGAGCACTGCTGGGTGTAGTCCAAAGAAGGAAAAAAAACACGGAGCAGGGGAGAGAGAGAGAGAGAGAGAGAGAGAGAGAGAGAGAGAGAGAGAGAGAGAGAGAGAGAGAGAGAGAGAGAGAAACAGAGAGAGAAACAGAGAGAGAAACAGAGAGAGAAACAGAGAGAGAAACAGAGAGAAACAGAGAGAGACAGAAACAGAGAGAGAAACAGAGAGAAACAGAGAGAGAGAAACAGAGAGAGAGAAACAGGAGAGACAGAAACAGAAACAGAGAGACAGGGAGAGAGACAGAGAGAGAGACAGAGGGACAGACAGACAGAGACAAAAGAAGTGCTGTGTGCTTATGGGGAGGGGATGCAGACAGGCCTGGTTACTTGCCCTGAAAGATGTGGGACAATGTCAGAAGCGCAGACGCCAGCGCCCGAGCTCGATTCGTCTGTGGCCAAACACTGGCCCCTGCTGGCCGAGGGGTGCAGGTGCGCTGCTTCCCACACTCCGCTGCCTGGAGAGTTTTCCACTCAGGAGCCCAAGCCAGGGGGGTGGGGGGGTTCAGGGGGCCTTGCATGGCCCATCTCACACACCCAAATTTTAACCAGAAAGGGCAAGAAACTGACGATATCCATTATGGGCTGGGCCTTCGACTCGAGAGTCTTCAGGCCCTGTCTGCCACCTTAGCCCCCACCTCTGATTTCAGAGCCTTGGGGTCTGGTCCCACCTGCGTGCAGGGCCCCTGGGATGGTGGCTGCGCCCCAGGAATGAACCCGTGCCACCTCACTTGTAGATGAGCCAGTTCTGGACCTAGACTCTTTCTCTGAGGCTGTCAATGTGCGGAGGCCACTCTTGCTTTATGAGCGCCATTGGGTCTCTCAACTTTATTTGGGGACCTCCCGAGACCTGGAGGGGCCTGGCTCATTCCTCATGATGCTCAGATAACAGGGATAATGAATAAGTCCAGTAGTTCTGGGGCTCACCAGAGCACACCTGGCAGGACTCAGGGACCATCTGGTGCTGGGATCAAATTCAGGGTTCCTGTGTGCAAAGCATGTGCTCAGCTCTTTGAGCTTCTCCCCTCCAGTGGTTCTCCCCAAAGGAAGAAAAAATAAAGGAAGAAGAAGAGGAGGATGTGTGTTGGGGATGTGTGAAGTCTAGCACTGAGACTTCATCTTCTTGGTGGCACAGACATCAAAGATCATCATTGAAAATGATGGAACGGGCCCGGAGAGATAGCACAGTGGTGTTTGCCTTGCAAGCAGCCGATCCAGGACCAAAGGTGGTTGGTTAGAATCCTGGTGTCCCATATGGTTCCCCATGCCTGCCAGGAGCTATTTCTGAGCAGACAGCCAGGAGTAACCCCTGAGCACCGCCGGGTGTGACCCAAAAACCAAAAAAAAAAAAAAAAGATGGAGCAAGAAGGGAAGGTGCAATGGCCTCAGTGGTGCCCGTGATACTGGTAGCCACCACATTTTGCATACCAGGTACCGTGAGGAACACAAGACAGAATATAAAGACCAGATTCACTTAAGTATGTCCTGGAGGACCAGAGAGATAGCATGGAGGTAAGGCATTTGCCTTCCATGCAGAAGAACAGTGGTTCGAATCCTGACATCTCATATGTCCCCCAAGCCTGCCAGGAGCGATTTCTGAGCATAGAGCCAGGAGGAACCCCTGAACACTGCCGGGTGTGACCCAAAAACTGTGAAAAAATAAAGTATGTCCTGGATGATGCAATGAAAATGATCAGTGTCAGTCCCTAGTTCCATGGACTAAGGGAGACAGAAACAGCTTCTGGACACAAGGCAGTGACTGTCTTGAGAAAAAACAGTTGTGTAACTCTGAGTTGTGAGCAGAACTAACTGTTTTTTCACAGATTAGAAATTTTATTATTTATTTTAATTTAATTTTATTTAATGTTTTTAAATTAATATATTTATTTAAGCACCATGATCATAAACATTTTTGTCATTGGATTTCAGTCACATAAAAGTATATCCCCTTCACCAGTGCAACCTTCCCACCATCAATGGCCCCCATCTCTTCCACCCCCTGCCTGTCTTTGAACATAGAGCCAGGAATAACCCCTGAGCGCTGCCAGGTGTGACCCAAAAACCAATAAATAAATAAGTAAATAAGTAAATAAATAAATAAATAAATAAAATAAATAGGGCCCGGAGAGATAGCACAGCGGCGTTTGCCTTGCAAGCAGCCGATCCAGGACCAAAGGTGGTTGGTTCGAATCCCGGTGTCCCATATGGTCCCCCGTGTCTGCCAGGAGCTATTTCTGAGCAGACAGTCAGGAATAACCCCTGAGCAACGCCAGGTGTGGCCCAAAAAACAATAAATAAATAAATAAAATAAAAAAAAAATAAAAGAAAATCACAGCTCAGCAACAGTTTGAGATGCAAAATGGCTATTCAAAGCAGCCACTTGATAAAGTAAGAAGAGATATTATCTTATTTTTCTGAGTCCTTTGTTTCAGGACCAGAGAAGAAGCCATTTAATCAGGTAAAACACCAGATTTTTTTTTTTTCTAGTGAAAGAAAGACTTTTTCAGGTAAATTACTCCAAATGCTTAGCAGAAGTTCCCTCTGGAATTGGAAATTTGGCTTTATGAGCATGGAGCGCCCTCTAGTGTCTTTAATGGTAGTAGACATGTCAAATTTGAAACGCCAAAGATTTACTCTCAACAATTTTTTCCTCTTCGAAGACAATAACATTGGCAGTTAAGAAAAACAGAACAAAACCTGAGGCCAGAGAGATAGCATGGAGTCAAGGCATTTACCTTTTATGGAGAAGGTCATTGGTTCAAATCCCATTATCCCATATGGTCCCTCGAGCCTGCCGGGAGCGATTTCTGAGCATAGAGCCAGGAGTAACCCTTGAGCCTGCTGGATGTGACCCACCCAAAAAAACCAAAACAACAACAACAACAAAAAGATTTAGAACTTGGAGAGTCGGGTAGGCTGGAGTGGTAACACAGTGATAGGCATTTGCCTTACATGCTGCTGACACAGGATGGAAGCGGGTTCAATTCCTGGCATCCCCTGAGCAATCCCCTGAGCCAGGGGCAATTACTAAGTACAGAGCCAGGAGTAACCCCTGAGTGCCACCAGTTTTGCCCACCCACCCACCCAAATAAAGAACTTGGAGGGCTGGAGTGGTAGCACAGTGGTAGGATATTTGCTTTGCATTTGGCTGACCCAGGAGAACCTGGATTTGATCTATGGCATCCCAAATGGTCCTCTGAGCCAGAGGTGATCTCTGAGTTCAGAGCCAGGAGTAACCCCTGAGCGCTGCTGGAGATGACCCAAAAAGCAAAAAAAAAAAAGAAAGAGAAGAAAGAAATAAAGAAAAGAGAGAGAGAGAAAGAAAGAAAGAAGGAAAGAAAGAAAGAAAGAAAGAAAGAGAAAGAAAGAAAGAAGAGTGAAAGAGAAGAAAGAAAGATAAAGAAAGAAGAGAGAAAGAGAAAGAAAAGAATTAGAACTTGGGAGGACTACAGTAATAGTACAGTGGGTAGGGTGCTTGGGTACATGTGATATACCCAAATTAAACCCCCAGTATCTCACATGGTCTCTTGAGTTCATCAGAAATAGTAAGTCCTAAAACACTGCTAGAATGAAAGAAAGAGACAGAGAGAGAAGAGAAATATAAGCAGCTAGAGAAGAGGCTCAGTGGGAGAAAGCACATAGAAGAACTGGATTTGCTCCTCAGAAATGCAAATCAATAAAGAATAACCATGAATTCATTTTAATTTATAAATTAAATTATACTTTAATTTTATATAATTTAATTATTTAATTATATATTATTTATTTATATATTATATAAATATATAATATATATTATATATATTTAATTATATAATTTAATTATTATATAATTTAAATTTAATTTATAAATTAAATTATACACTTTCAATAGTTTAAGACATTGGTCCCAGTCCACATGGACAACAGGAGAAAGCCCTGAGAATTAAACCATGAGAGTTTTGGCTCCAGGACAACAAGCTGTAGGTGACCGTGGTTTTAATCAGTCTAGCAAAGGATGGGTGGATATGCAGACACAATGCTTGTCCACTAGGTAGTGGAGAAGTTGTGTAGGGTGGACATGTATATTGTGTTGCATTATAGAATCGGAGGCATTATAGGGATTCCAGGGTGTTGGACTCATTGCAATGAGTTTCCAGATGTTTGTGTAGAATCTTGAGAATCAAGGAGATGTCTTCTCCTGTCAACCAACCTCAAACTGCAGTCCTGAAGTACCTGGTACTAAATTCGGCCAAAAATTTAAAAAAAGAGAAGGTATCAGATTTTCCTCAAGTGTTCCCAAGAAGGATTAAATGTATACATATTGTGTGTGTATGTTTGTATGTGTATATCTCATCAGTGCACACGGGCAGTGCTGGGTCAGTTAATACCTGGGTGCCCATGTATGCATGAAAGAAAATACACAAATTATACATCTAGGGCCAGAATGATAGCGCAGCAAGCAGGGTGTTTGCCTTGCACGTGGCTGGCCCAAGTTTGATCCCCAGCATTTCATTTGGTCTCCTAAGCCTTCCAAGAGTAATTCCTGAGCTCAGAGCCAGAGTAACCCCAGAATGCTGCTGGGTGTGACCCCAAACAAAAAAATATATGTATGTATCTGTATATATATATATATATATATATACACACACACACACACACACACACACACACACACACACACACACACACATATATATATGAGACCAGAGATAGTACAGAAGGCAAGACACTTGTGCAAAGCTAAAATAGGTTCAGGACCCATATGGTCCCCCAAGTCCACTAGAAGTGATCTGAGTGCTGAAACCAGAGTAACCCCTAAGCAGGACTTATTGTGAACCCCAAACAAACAAAAGCCAAGGAAACAAGGCATATATCTAGATGATTGATGGGAGACTAGGGAGATGGCTTGAGAGGGAGCGCTTGCTTTCCTTGTGGGGGCAAGTAACCCCTAGTTCCCTGCATCAGAAGTGGTTCCCAAGAAGCAGCACCAGATGTGACTCTCGAAAAACATTAATAAATGGTCAATAGATATATAAAATATCTCTAGATTCAGGTAAAGAAAAATGAAATAAGGAGAGCTAAATTGGTGCCGGAGCGATAGCATAGTAGGTAGGGCATTTCCCTTGCACGTAGCTGAACCAAATTCTATCCCCAGCATCTCATATGGTCCCTTGAGCCTGCCAGGAGTAGTTTCTGAGTGCAGAGCCAGGAGTAACCTCTGAGCACTACCAGGTGTGACCCTCCCCCAAAAAATCTTAATTTCCCTATTTTATTGGCACCTATATTTTGTTATTAAAGATAAAAACACAATTGATGGGAATGAGAGCTCCTGCAGTTCTTTAAGAAAATTGTCTGTGGGGATGTTGCAAATCACAGTGTCTTAAAGGAAAAAAAGGAAGAGAGAGAGAAAGAGAGAAAGAGAAAGAGAGAGAGAGAGAGAGAAGAAAAATGTCTTCCATAATGTAGGCAGGGAGAGGGGAGGATGAGGGAAGTCAAAAGGGAAACTGGGGACATTGATAGGAAATGCACACTGATGAACAAATGGGGGTTAGACTGAAACTTAATCATGAACAACTCTGCAACTGTGTAGTTCATGGTGATTCAATTAAAATTTTATTTAAAAATTAAGTTAAATGACACTACACTAACATAAGTTGCAATCCAAAATAAATTTTGATATGCTCTAAAAAAGAAAGAAAATTTTCTGTGGGGAGAGAGAGACTACAACTGGTAAGGCTCTTACCTTGCACAAAGCCAATCTGGGCTCAATGCCGGGCATCTCATATAATCCTCCAAGCACCACTGAGAGTGACCCCTGAGCACAGAGACCAGAGTAAGCCTGAGTACAGCTGGATGTGGCCCCCCAAAAAAACAAAAAACTTGTCTGTGAATCTGAAAGATAGTTATTAAGGGATTAGATCTTATGCTATGTAAGCGCCTGTATTAGGGTTAGTCCCAGACCAAAAAAATAAATAAAAGATAAAGAACAAACAAAATGAAATTGTTACATGGGACATAGAACATAGAAAAATTTGAGGGAATATGCTTAATGAAATAAAAGCAATAAAAGGCAAATGCTGTGATTTTATTCATCTGAGATATTTAATATGTCCTAGAAACTATTAGATATATATGAACACATAGAACCAGGATTCGAACCGATGACCTTCTGCATGAAAGGCAGACGCCTTACCTCCATGCTATCTCTCCAGCCCCAAGGTCTTATTTTTTTAAACAACAATTTAAAAATGTATATAGACACATTATAACAAACCCACCAGGAAGAGCTAAATAAATGAGGCAATTCTAGGTGTTGAAAAAGATATGGAGCAACAGGATCAAGCACACATTGCTGATAGGAATGCAAATTGGTGAACTACCTTGGAAAATGTCAGTACCTGAGAGTGACATCCACACTATGACCCAGTATATCCATCCTGAGTTCCCAATATAGGCACCACCAAAAGATATGGAAACAAATGTTTATACGAGTTGTTTCATGAGTCCTACATGCTATAAAAAACAAGTATCCACCAAGACAAGAATGGATGAATAGAAGCTAGAGAAATAATACAGTATCAGGGTGTTTGCTTTGTACATAACTGACCCAGCTTCAATCCCAGGTACTCCATATGGTCCCTGGAGCACCACCAGGAGTGATCCCTGAGCACAGAGCCAGAAGTAAACCCCGAGGATCGCTCTATATGATCCAAACAACAAAAATAGGTGGATTTATATGTTGAGATACAATTCTGCAGTGAACTATGCTATTAAATGGAGTGTGGTAGTAAAATAAAATGAATTGGGGCCAGAGAGAGAGCATGAAGGTAGGGCATTTGCCTTGCATACAGAAAGATGGTGGTGGTTCGAATCTCATATGGTACCCCAAGTCTGCCAGGAGCTATTTCTGAGTGTAGAGCCAGGAGTAACCCCTAGTGCTGCCGGCTGTGACCCAAAAATCAAAAATAAGTAAATAAATAAAATGAACTACTACAGTAACCTGGATAACTACCACAATTGTAATATTCAGCAGACAAAACAAAAAAAGTACATTCTTAGGGTTGCATTTACATAAAGTTCAAGGGCAGATAAAATTACTGTACAATAATGATGAACAGTATTATTATTGTCATTCAAGGAGATATTGACTAGAAGGTTATTGATTGGAAGAGGTTACAAGGGAGTCTTGAGAGCCTGGAATAATCTTTTTTTTTTTAGCCTGGAATAATCTTGATCTAGCTGCTCATCATGTACAAAATTTGTGTGAATACAAAAGTGCACTGAGCCTACACTTAACATTTGAACCTGTTAATGCTTTCATTTGTATATGCTCAACATGAATGAATAAGTTCATAAAAGAAAAACAAAGAAACAGTTTGATTCTGGGAAGCAAACTTTAGTTTGGTTGTGTTCCTATTTCAGGGGCTAGGGAAACAAACCACCATTTAAATAGCATTTCTCTAGGACAATGCAAACTCCCCAGAACCTGCAAACCAGAGGAAAGTGCAGAGGCAAAAACCTAAGTCATCCTGCCTGCTCCCCCATTTTACAGAAGAATCAAACTTGTTTAGAGTGGAGGAGAAGACATGGGCTTAACTTCCACAATAAGTTAGTGGTGGAGGAACGCAAATACTCTTCACCTCTCAGCGGCTGTTACAGCCCTTGACAAGCCTCCGGCAGTCTGGGGAGAAAGTATCAGATCTGCTCCGCTGGATAACTAACTCCTTGAAGTCGTCAGTTTGGAAGTCAGGAAAGCCAGACCTTGCACTCTTTGTGGTCCAGCACTATGACTTTTGGGGGGCTTCGGAGAGAAATGAAGAGCCTGTGGCTCTAGGATGATCCTGGATGAGAAGGTTACAAAACACTCAGAGGTCCTAAGTGAAAAGTTGGAGCTCTTCCTTTGACCTTGGGCAAAGTCTTTCTCTGTGGCCTTGAAAACAAAGCCATTCGAAGCCCAGGAATCAGGAGCATTGTAGATTGGAGGCCCTAGGCCTGGTGCCATCACTGGGGGGAAACTGATCCACACACAGACATGCGGGGCATCTTTAAGAGATTGCGCAAGGAAGCCAAGCCGGTGGCTGCATCCAGTGGGATGTGGGAGGCAGCTGGGGGCGGCCCCGCGAAGAAGATCCCGCCATGAGGGTCCCCAAGTCTCTCGTAGGGTTTAGGCGCCTTCCACCGGCATGGGTCGCCTCTGGCCACCGCGTGGAGGGTCTGCATCCCCCTCCCCTCTCGGATTCCTCCCGCCTCGCCCCTCCCCTTGCATTCCCAAGTCCCAAGGACAACTTGTCGCACGCTCCAGAAGCCCGGGCTCCCTTGGCCCCAGTCTTTATTGAGTCTGCTTTCCCCTTTTCTTTTATTTCTGCAACTCACGGGTTCTCTTTCCGGGTCCCAGTTCTCTCTATCTCACGGTTTTAGGGGTTCTTGGGGTTTTCTCTCTGGGTCCCAGTTCTCTCTCGGTTCTTGGGGTTCTCTCTCTGGATCCCAGATCTCTCTCTCTCTCTCTCTCTCTCTCTCTCTCTCTCTCTCTCTCTCTCTCTCTCTCTCTCTCTCTCTCTCTCTCTCCCACACACGCGCGCGCACACGCGCACACCTCCTCGTTCTGTTCTCTCTTCGCTCCGGCGGCCTTGTCCGCGCCTTCCTTCCGTGGCCTCTGTGGCCCTTGGAAATCGGACTAGGCCCAGACGTGGAACCCACGCGCGGGGACCCGACGGCGCCCCCAAGGCGGGGCAGGTGAGATGGGCGGAACCCCGCCCAGGCGCCGGGGAAGAAGGTGGCGCCCCACGATCAGAGCCGCGCGCCGGGCCTGGTGCTAGCGCAGGGCTCGCCGGCCCGGCGCCAGGAGGGGCGCGGGACTCACGGGTCCCTTTGCGCCCCGTCGGCGCCGCCCCAGACATCGCCCCCGGGTGGGAGTAGAGGGCCAAGTCCCAGAGTCGCCTTAGGGGACCTGGGATGGGGGGAGGGCGCCTTCACCACCGCCCGCAACTCCGATGCACCCGAAGCCCCCACTCTTCGGCTCCCAGTTCCATGCATCCTGGGGAGACGCGGGGACACCGGGCTCCGACGCCGAGAGGTAGGTGAGACTCCCCTCCCCTCTCCTAGCCCGGACCGCGGAGGTTCGCTACCCGCTTAACCTTGAGCTCCAGACGGTTCCAGCAGCCCAGCCGCGGCCTGCAGCTTTGGCCTAGCAGCCAGCTCCCTCCGGCGGCTTCTCCCTCTCCCAGCCAAGGTGTGCACGAAGAAGTCGGGGACCGCTCCCCTTTTACCCAATCACTCCGGCGCCCCCCCCGTGTCGATTGCTGAGTGTCCCAGTTGGCCATGGGTCTTGTCCGCCCTGCTCACAAACGAGAATCTCAAGCATGTGTCCCAGGGGAGACCTGCAAGCGGCCTTGTAGTGGGGGGTCGCTTGCAAAAGGACAAAGATGATTCTTTATGCTATTTAGACACGGGCCTGAAATTCTGAATCCAGAGGGTTCCCCAAGATGGAAAAGCAGCTCTCTGTAGCAAGATGTAAGGGATGTAGGAAGGATGCTTAGAAATCTCCTGCTGGTATCAGCAGCCTTTGGCTTTGGTGAGCGAAGAGATTTCCTTGCCCGCGGGGTTGGGCGGTCCACAGGCCGGGCAGCGGCTCTTGGAATCTCGAAGAATGTCAGGCGCCGCCATCTTACATTGAAAGCTATATCAAAGGAATGATTGGGGGTGTCTTTTTCTTTTTTTCTTTTTTTCTTTTTTTTTTTTTGCAAAGGGGACCGCTGTTAATGGTTGGATGGAGGAGAAGAGAAGGCGATCCTCAGTCTGAACGACTCATGGATCAATATATATCTATATAGAAACGAACTGCCTTTGAAAAAGCCTTAGGGAGCAATGAGTATAAAGGGGCTTTCTGGGGGTGGAGGGAGTGAGGTTTGTCCTTTAGGGCTTAGTAACTCTGAGGAATCAGTGAGGGAATCTATTCTAGGCATTGGAGCCTTAAGCACCGCATTAAGATGGAGGGTTCTTAGCAGCACGCAGGAGATCTGATATCACTCAGGAGACCCCCATTTTTATCCCCACCCCTCTCTGAAGGCCCATTGTGTATGCTTGTGCAGCATAATCCACAAATCCCACAGTAGCTAAATATGAAACAGGCAGCATAGGACTCGCTTCCCAGTATCCACAGAAGCATAAAGATCCCAAAGATACTTGGGGCACTTTGCCACGTGCTTTCGTGACTCTTGGAGTTGGGGCCTTCAGGGACCCCATCTTTCTACCTCCGGGTTCCTAGAATCCGGAGCTCCAGGCTTCAGGCGCAGAGGAACCACTCCACCACCCAAGAAGGGAGAAATCCCCCCTTTAAATCCCAACTTTATTTCCCTGGGTTTACCAGGAAGTGAGTTACCCTCTAATCCTCCTGCCAGGGTTTAAAACTTTCCCCCAAACAGGCATAAACATGCTTCTTTTCCCCCAAAGGAAAGTGAGGAATGACTTGCTCTATGTTAAGGCACTAGGGAGACCTTTGAGGCACTTAAGAAGCACCCCTACAATGGGTGGGACCTCGCATCCAGACCTTCACATCAACCTTCTCAGGATGATTCTATGATAGGAGGGTCCAATGCCTCCAACTTCTAGTTTGAATAAAGCAAGCAACAGGTCTCAGATGCTGAAGAATTTAAGAGTTTGATTATCTTAATTTTTGTTCCTTCTTCCTTTCTGTTTGGTTTTTGGACCACATACAATTGTGCTCAGGGCTTACTCCTGACTGTCCTCAGGGGTCATTCCTGCTGGTATTGGGAGGGAATATAGGTGGTGCTAGGGATCTAACCAGGGTTGACCATGTGCAAAGCACATAAGCACCTTATCTCAATATTATCTCCCCTGGCCGCCCCCCCCCCCCACTTACCTCTCTTAGGTTTTATTCTTTTTTCCTCCCTAAATACTGAAAGACAGAGAATCAGTCCCAATTTAGAGGGAAAGGAGGGAGAAAATGGAGAAAATATTTAATCCCTCCAGGCAGCACCAAGAACGAGGGTACCATCAGCTGCTTTCCAAGGCCTGTAGACTGTTTGATTCTGTAATCTTCCATCAGCTCCAAGGCCAGTAACCCCATTTTCCTGAAAAGCAGCTAGGCAGTTGGGTTCTGCAGTTTAAAAATAAAAATGAAAATAAAAAACAAGCATAAAGGCAGAATTCTCCCCCCCCCCATGGCTCTGTAGAAATCTGTGCAGGAATCTGTGATTTAACCAACTGGCCTGGGCTCTCCAAGAAATGACTCTCCAGAGCCCAAGGATCTGGGCAAGGTTACAAGAGCAAACCTGATAAGGGTAGACTTGGCATGATTCTGCCTGCCAGGGACCCTGAACTCTAGCCAGGTAGAGCTCACATGGAGTAAAGAACAAGGGGATGGGGAACTATCCAGAGCCCTCTATTGCCAGGTGGTCTAATGAGCATCAGCGGTAGCAGATAGAAAGATATAAAAAAAAATGGAGGGGGTGAAGAATCCAGATTTGTCATCTGTTTAGATAGCCAGACTCTTGAAAGCAGAAGGAAAAACTGTGTCTTCCACATTTGTTTTTAGTCTCCAATATGACAATCTCTCTGTGTGCCTGTGAACTGGAGGTTTCAGAACTTGGGGTACAGAACTGGAAAAAGGTTTTGGTACCCCTCTTTTCCACATGTGCAAGAACTTTGATTTGGCTGACTCAGAGGAGTGTGGGAGTAGAAAATGCTGAGACCAAGTATGATGGTTAAAAGAGATCTTCATTGATACCCACCCCCATTAGCTGATATCTGGGTGCACACGAGGTCCATGCTTACCTAGAGGTATAGCCCCATTCTCCACTGCTGTCTAAGGAATGAGAAAATGTATCCTTCCTCACTCCCAAAGTTTCTCTCAGGCAGACACTGCAGGGCCACCCTCAGCCCACTTTCCATCCTTCCTCTTTCCTCAGTCCCCAGGATCTCAACCTTTCTTTTTTTTTTTTTTTTTTTGTGGTTTTTGGGTCACACCCGGCAGTGCTCAGGGATTATTCCTGGCTCCAGGCTCAGAAATTGTTCCTGGCAGGCACGGGGGACCATATGGGCTGCCGGGATTCGAACCGATGACCTCCTGCATGAAAGGCAAACGCCTTACCTCCATGCTATCTCTCCGGCCCCTCAACCTTTCTTGAATAGGGAATCATGAAAGGCCAAGCTCGCACTCCCATTGTCATATCTGTTTGGGTCAGTCTAAGATGCTTCCTTACCATAAAAAGCAAAATGCAGGCTTAGTCCAAATTAACTGGGATATCCAGTAGTAATATTCATGGGGAAATAGCCATGAACTTGGATTCCCGCAATAGAGGAAAGTTATTTCAAATTCTATGGCCAGAGTAGTCCCAAGACCCTAACTCTGAGAACAAGCCAAAATAAGGTAATGTACAGTGAGAGAAGTAAGTTACCTAGGGATCTCATCCATGAAGCAGGATTGGGGGGAAATGTTGTGGGACCCACATTTCTGCTTTTTGAGTCTCTCTCCTCTTTCTCTGTTCTGTTTTTGGTTTGGAACTGGGTCTCACCTCTGAGGAGAACCACAGGAGAAAGAGGCTTCTTGAAGCAACCTACTTCCTCAGAAGTTTCTCTGAGGAGTGGGAGATCCCTGCCAGGTCTGTCCCCACAATTAGACTGAACGATCTAGTGGTGGCTGAGACCCCAAAGAAGCTGCTGTGAAAGGTTTTAAAAGGTCCCTCTTTCATTCATTCCCTAACTACAGACTGCTTGGGACTGTGCCTGGGGAACCAAGCACTTTGGTGCTGGGTGGCCTATGGGGTAGTGCCCTGCAGGGCTCACACTTCTACCTATGGGCACTGGGGTGAAGCCAGTCCTGCAAGCTGTTGGCTTACTTGGTAAGCACCTCCCCGTTGCCCACTTCCTGCCTCGGACTAGGAAGTCGTTGGGCTGGAGGCAGCTGGAATGTGTCTGATGGAGGGTCAGGGGCACCTTCGTCTTGCCTGCGGCTCCCGGTGCCCTTGGCCCGGTATGTTCACATATGTTCTTGTCTCTGGAATCTGAAAGCCCTTGAGTCCTGGCCCTAAGGGGCCAGACCCCCACCCCGGTTAGGTAGGAGGTTTTGGAATTCAGTCTAGGCCCGTGGCACTGCCAATAAAGGGGAGGAAGGAAGACTGATTTTACTCGGTTTACTTTTGCTCGCTGTTTCGACGTCCTACAGACCTGCACCTTTGCTGCAGAGATGGGACAGCGTAACGGGGAGAGACTGTGGCTGATGAATTGTCTCCAGTCTCAAAAGCGCACTGTACTGTACGTTCAGGGAGTAGATCGAGGCCAGCGAGGCCCCTCTTCTGGGCGTATGCCCCCGTTGGCAGGGGCAGAAAAGGGGGAGTCTGACCCCACATTTGCTCCCGCAGCCGCCACAGTTCGCGCTCCTCGAGGTCCTGGATGCCTCCTCCCCAGCGCGCCCTTCCCGCACAAACTCAACTCATCCAGCGAAACCCGCTTGGCACCCGACGGAGGCGCCACCCTAGTCCTCCCCTTGCCGGCCAATTAATCAGAGCGCGTTAGGAAACCGAGGGAGCTGTAAATGGGCATTTTGGAACGGGGAGGCGCGACGCGGTCATTAACCTCCGGGTAATGACGGTGAAGGAGTCTCCTGGCCGCTCCGGAGCCGCCTGAGCCTTCTCAGCACGCGGATGAGACTGCTCCTTCTGCCTGCGCCCTGTCCGCGTTGCTCACCCCTCTCTCTTCTTTCTCTGTCTCTCTCTTTCCCTGTCTCTCTCTCCCTCCCGTTCCTCTCTCTCTCTCCTCTTCTTTAGGCCACCTCTGAAAGGCCTGCTCTTTGCTCCTGCTCTGTGTACTTGTCTCTGTGTACCTGTCTCCGTGTACCTGTCCCGATCCCACTCCACCTGGGCCCAGAACGACTTTGGCCAGGGAGCTGGACTACCAAGAGACTCTCAGCTTGAGCAGGGCAGGTTGGGATGCATCTGAGCCCCTGGGAAATTCCTCCCCCCACCCCAATATTTTCCCTGTACACTACCTATCACCACGTGGGAGTCGGTGAGGCCTTAATGAAGGGCAAAAGGACTCTAAAACTTTCTCGTTTGAGTTGGGTCGGCTCAGATCTCCGTGAGAAATATCAAGCCCAGGAGCTCAACTGGCATTTCAGTTAGACAGAAAGGCGGCTCTCAATGGCTCTGTGTGGGTCTAGTGCCTGGGACAGGGGCTGGAGCACCAGGCAGAGGCTCTCAGTCATGGTGTTCTTGTATCTGTCAACAGGGGACTGTTTTTTTCCAGAGGAGGACAGGTGACAACATCTACTCACCTGGTCCTACGCACAATTGTTTGTTCCCTATTCATTCCTGGCTCGCATCACATTTCCAAATCTGTCCTTCCTTCACATGTTCAGTGTCGGTATTTGACAAATTCTTTGGAGGGCGGCTCTTGCTGAAATATGAAAATCTGGTGATTTCCTAGTCCACTAGTTTGTATGTATTTATTTATGTAATTATTTCCCAATTTTCACCATTTCACAAAAGCCCCCTGGGCCCCAGATTTTGAAGGTCTGTCCCAAATGTTTGCAAAACAGTTAGTGGTTGGAAAATAGTGAGACCAAAATGGCCTGTTAATGTAGGACTTTCACCCCAACCTCCAGATCTCCATCTCCACCTTTAAGAACACTCCTACAGGTCTGTGTTTCAGAGAAACTCAGTCTTTCCTTCTTTTTTTTTTTTTTTTTTTTTTTTTTGGTGCACCTTTCCTGGAGGTACTGCTATACCAGGTCGATGCGTGGAATGGATGGAGCAAGCTCCTATTCCAGTTCCTAGTGTCAAAAATCCATTTACTATGTTGTCGTCGGATAGATGATGTATCAGATATTAAACTGATCAGAACAAATACTACACTTGATCTTAGTCAAAAGGCCAAGAAGCGATAGTCTTTCCTTCTAGCTCTCAGGAGAAAGTGGGAAGAGCTTTGTGAGGAAGTTTGATGGGTCAGGAGTTAGACCAGCTGCTGGAGAGAAATCAGTCTTGAGCAACCTCCAAGGAATAAAAAGATAAAATAAAACAAACAGTTGCTGGATCTCCTAGGAAGGGAAACAAATAGGGAAACAAGCAGTGGAATGTTCTTTTATGCCCCCTAGATTTGCTACCTGTTTGCTTCCTCTGTGACACTGGGGCTTAACTCAACTCAAATTCTGAGGCTGTCAAATTCTGGGCTAATCCCTCAAGGACTTGCTCTCAAAACACGTTGTATGGCCTTATTGCTAGAAGCCAAATAGCAAGTGGCCCCACCAAACCTGGGGGACCCTTAGGTTTTATCTAACTTCGGATTTTATGGCTTGTTTAGACTAACTCTTCCTCCCCAGCCTAGTTCCTTGAAGCTTCCTGGCCTCCCTACTCCTATTATTGACACACTAGACTTTCCAGAGGAAGAGCTAGGTTTCCGGTGCATCTGGGAAATAAATGAACTTCCTTCTTTTAAGAATATGTTCAAAGAATGAAAGAAACTGGACATTATCGGGTTGATTATACTTTTCCCTTGACACATACACTCCAAACTCTGCCCCTCCCAGACGGCCCTCAATTGCCAGCCCATTTTAAATGAAACTTTAGGCAGGATCCCCACCCACCTACCCCCAGTTGCCCCTCTGTGATGGCACAACCCTGACCTACCATCTCTAGGAGTCCTGAGCTATAACAAGAAGCCAATGGTTAGCTCATAATAGGATGCAGACCCCTGCCTGAAAATCAAAGGGGGAAACAAACAAATAATTTTCTGCTTGGGACAGTTTCGGCAGAATAATTCTGACTGTGAACACCTGACCTAAATGCTTTTAATCAGAGCAGAAGAAATATATGCCCATTTGCTCTCTCCTTTCCTAATTAAACAAAGTTAATTGGCATTCTCAGCAACTTCCAACTGAGGGTCAGGCCCTCCAGTCATCTCTTTGCCCCTCCCGGCTTCCTTGTACCCCATCCCTCCCCCCAACTATGCCATCCCCTCTGTGGAGTTGGCCTCCTTCCCACAGACAATGGGGTGGAGATGCCCACAGACCTCCTGACTCCACCCCTGCACCAGAACTTTGGCCCTGAAAAGCGAGATTGCCATTGGTCAAAAGTTTTTGCTCAGTGGGGTCTCGCATTTCTTCTGGCCCTGGACTAGTTTCAGGGATCAGAGCCCCCTCAAGGGTGCAAGTCTGCAGTGCCAACTGGTGGGGCACATCCTATGGTACCCCAGAGCTCAGCCCTGTGCTGTCTACACAGTAGGTGCTCAGGGAATGTTAGTTGAATGTCTAAGGAAAGTTGCCACTAGGCAAAGGTCACTGGTTTACTTGGGATCTCACAGATGGATCCATGGAGAATGTTAAGACCTCCTCCCTGTCCTGGAAATAGCAAGACCTAGTTTTATTTTTTTCCCCAGTACTTCTCAGGTGTTCTGTTTCAATGCCAACTTTCTGGCCCCTTCTAGCCCCATCCCTGTTTCTTTGCTACTCATTCTTTAAGGCAGCAAGGAGGGGAAATACGCATTGAGAAGCCAGTGAGAACTTGCTACCACCCCCCATAGACTTGTCCCACACCAAATCCAGACACTAAAGACCAAAGGGAGTTTGAACCTGAAACAAGCCAGACAATTGCCCCAATTCTCTGTTCTTTATTGAAGAGGTAGTTACAGGCTCAAGGGGCCTCACTTTTATGGATGTTGCCCTAAGTCAAAAGAATGCATTATCCATACACAGGCTGTGTACGTGAGACCACATCCTCCAACACAGATGGGTTCTCTGGAAACAAAGCAGGCTTTGCTTCCCTCTGCCCTCCTTTCTCCTCTGCCTCTTGTCTTCTTGATGTTGTTACTTATAATTACTGTTTACTCTATGCTTTCTGTTCCCCCAGGCATTTTGCAAAATTCTAGACACACTGTGCATTAGTGAATCCTTCCACCAACCTTAGGAGTTAAGATATCCTGCTTTATTTTATTTTATTTTATTTTATTTTATTTTATTTTATTTTATTTTATTTTATTTTTTAACCACATCAGAGATTTACTCCTGCTCAAGACTTTCTCTTGGTTCTGTGCTCAGGGATTACTCCTGGCTGGGCTGGAGAGATCATATGGGGCCAGGGATGGAGCCAGGCAGGAATAGCTGTCTACAAACCAACTATCCTTCCCATTATACTTTTCTTTTCCTGCTATACAGTACTCTGGTCTCAAGACATCCAGATTTTGCAGACGCAGAAGCAGACAATTGCTGTTCCAGGTTTACCAGTAGTAGTGTCTGTGTGTGTGTGGTACATGGATCTGTGTGAGCATGTTGATGGGCGCTGGCAAATTTGAATGCTCCTGTGGCATAATGGAAAAAGAAATGAAGAAAATTGATCAAAAGATCTCGGAGAGTTTGAAATATAGCCTGTTTTATAGAATGCACACTTTCTTCTGCCCTAAGGTGAACAAAGAAGTGATGCAATTAGCTGGCTAATGCAGAGCCCCAAATGCTTTCCCTGGAAATGGGTGGATAATGAGGCCCACAGTATGTTCACAGTTGAAGCTGCCTGATGTTGCTCCATTTTCCTCCCCTAACTTTAGCCAATCTATTGGGCTGCACAGACGCTGCCACCCCAACACACACGTTCTCTGGAGCACACCCTCACACACACAGGACTGCTGATGTGTACACCCCCCTGGCACCTTCCAGCCCCCAGAGTCTTTTATGACTCAGCCTCAGGAAGAAAAATAGCATTCGGAGCTGAATAATGTGCCCGAGGCGGCCCTGAGCTGTGCAGCTGCTCCAGATGTGCGCTCTGTAATTAGGAGTCCCCAAGCCCCAGTGGGCTAGGAGGGGAGTGACTCCTGGGGCCTGGAGACCAGGGCAGGCTGGGTAGTCACTCTGGTGAATGCAGGCCCCTGATCTTCCTACTTATCCTTTTCTTCACCTCTGCCCTTCTCCTACAAAAGGGATTCTCCAGGGGTGTTTGTTATAGTAAGAACTTTGTGGAGAAATGTCTCCAATGAATGCAATGGCACATTTGCTGGGAAAGGTGGGGTGATGGCCCCCTATAGCTCCTTGTCTGAGCCTCTGAGCATGTCCCTGAGAGCAGACTGTGTGTGTGTGTGTGTGTGTGTGTGTGTGTGTGTGTGTGTGTGTGTGTGTTGGGGGTGCTAGCCTCTGTGTAAAGTTTCTTTATAGTCACCCCACTTTGTCCAGGAGCCAGAACTGCCTTCCCTAAATTCCCTTTCTCCAGGATTTAACTGTGTGTGTGTGTGTGTGTGTGTGTGTACAAGTCATTCATAGATCAAAACCGTGCCTTTTTGGCAAAGTATTCATGCCTCATAGAAATCACAGGAAACCGTCTGTCCTATCACTGGTCTCCAGGCTTAGCACTCTCAGGAGAGGTGGAGCTTGTCATTCCTGAAAATGAGGAGACCTGGCTTTGTGGGAGGCCCAAAACACCTTATCCACTCACCTCCTTTATCTGCTTTCATAAAACTTAAATTCAGAAAACCCCAAACTTCCACAGCTGCTTTTCTGGAAATGATTTTTGAAATACAAGAAACTTATTTATTTATTTATTTATTTATTTATTTATTTATTTATTTATTTATTTATTTATTTATTTATTGGTTTTTGGGCCACACCCGGCGGTGCTCAGAGGTTACTCCTGGCTGTCTGCTCAGAAATAGCTCCTGGCAGGCACAGGGGACCATATGGGACACCGGGATTCGAACCAACCACCTTAGGTTCTGGATCGGCTACTTGCAAGGCAAACACCGCAGTGCTATCTCTCCGGGCCCAAGAAACTTATTTTTGCTGGGGTCATCACAGCATCTGGAGTAGAGACCTCCTTCTTCCAGTTCTCTTTTTTTCTTTTGAGTTGGGGGAGCACATCCAGAGGGTGCTTCAGAGTTACTCCTAGCTCTCTACTTCAGAATTACTCCTGGTGGGCTGGGGGGGAATCATATGGCATATGGGATACTAAGGATCAAACAAACCGGGGTGGGGGTTTCTGTGTTATGCAAGGCAAATGCCCTAAGCTCTAAGGTTCCAGCCCCTTCCAGTTCTCTTTTATTGCATTTAGTAGTTCCTCTGATATTCGACTAACCAGTTAATTTCTTCAATCCTCAGTTTCTTCTTTTCTTAATTTCGAATTTGGGGGAAGATCATTTTTATTTTTTTAAATTACTGGAGGGGGGAGGCGGAGCTGTGGTACAGCGGTAGGGCATTTGCCTTCATGCAGCTGACCTAGGACGGACCGGACCATGGTTGGATCCCCGGAGCGAGGAGCGATTTCTGAGCACATAGCCAGGAGTAACCCCCGAGTGTCACCGCGTATGGCCCCAAAACAAAACAAAAATGACTGAGGGCAGCTCTTGCGTTAGATTGAGGCACATCAAAGAATGGAGAAGTGGTGGGGAGCGTCTGGGAGCCGGATTAGCTGTCCATGCCATGCGATCGCCAGCCTGTACTTGTTTAATCATCTTTCTCTTGCTTGGCAGAGGGCGCCAAAGGCGACTTGCGGCGGCCAGCTGCCGGCCGAGCCGGGTGCGCCTGCTGGAACTGGCCCCTTCACGCTGCGCGGGACCCAGAGCGGCGGGAGGATCCGGTACAGCGGGACTCAACTCCGGGGCGCCGCCTAGAGGCCCACCGCCGCATCAACCTCGGCCGCCAGCGACTTCAGAGCTGCTCTCCTAAACCAGCCTCTCCTAGACTTTGGGGGGAGTGGAGGGGGAAAAAAATCCAGCTCAAGGCTGCGACTTCTAGCTCATCTCGCTTCCGAGAATTGCTCCCCCCGCTAATGAATCCTAGGAAGGGTCAGAAAGTCAGAGAACGCTATTTTGTGACTCTCTCATCTAGTGGAAGGGGTCTTAAGTTCAGTTTCTTTGAGGAGCCTTTGTTTCGCATCTGTCCCCACACTGCTTCTTCTAATTTGCTACCTTGTTCAGCCCCCACCGATCATGCTAGAATCCTGCTTTATTTCCGAAGGAAAAAAAAGTGACTGAGGAGGAAGATGCCCTTTGATCTTACAGCTTGATCATTTACAGTTTCATTTTTTTTTCCTGGATAATACAGGAATCAACATGCTTTTGGAAAAAAAGCATTTAGAAAAATGAGTGTGGGGAGAGGGAATGGTGTTTAAGTGGCTTTTACTTTGTGGCCATCCCCTTAACTTGATTTTGAGTGACATCTCTGCTGGGGCTGGCTGCTGCAGTGCCCCTGTCGGTGGAGCAGGAGGCTGGTTGGGACCAGAGTAATAGATAGTATAATGGGTAGGGTGCTTGCCTTGCAGGTAGCTGGCTTGGGTTTAATTCCCAGGCACCCCATATGGTCCCCTGAACCCCACCAGGCAGGCGAGGAGTGATTCTTGAGCTCAGGACCAGGTGTAGATCCTTAGGGTGTGGCTTAAGAAATAATAATAATATTAATAATAATAAGCTGGTTTGATGGGGGAAGGATCATAGGTGCCAGCTAGCCTTTGTGGATCTATATTTTAAAACTTGGGATCCTAGGCCTGGGTTTGGGCTCTAAGGAGTTTAGGGGGCGGAAGGCACACAAGTGACTTCATTCATGGCTGTGTCCTTCCCACCCTAAGACTGGAAAATGGTTCCGTTCTGGTTGGTTCCTTAGCCAAGAACTTTTAAGAGCCGGGCCAGCAGTGCGTGTAGAGACTGTCCAGGTCTAGGACATCTGGGGAGCGATGAGTGGATGAGTGTGGACAGGCCCTTTGTGCACTGTCCTGCCTTCAGGTGCTAAAGATCCCAGAGCCAGTCCTGGAGCAGCTGCCAGTAGCTGACACTACAGTGCTTAAAATTAAAATATAGTGTAGTAAAGCAGAAAGGGAATTTGGGGGTACATAATGAGGGGTGCTGAAGGGTATCCCACGCACCACCAGGAATATGAATGTCAGGATGGAAATAAATTATTTCCTTTCTTCCAGATCGCAGCAATGATCTGAGTGGGAATGGAGTGCAGGGATGGGGCCAGCTGGCACTCCCCACTTTCAGCTCTCAGCAGTAGGCAGAGCAGAAAGCCTCCAGCAGAGTTAACCTTTCAGAACATTCTGAAAGGTCCTGTGCTGGAGCAATAGTACAGCAAGTAGGGCACTTGCCTTGCATGTGGTTGAAGTGGGGTCAGCATCCCTTGGAGCACCTCCAGGAGGGAGCCCTGATGCTAAGCCAAGAATAAATCCCCTGTGCATTGCCAATGAAACGTTTTTCTCCTACACACACACACACACACACACACACACACACACACACACACACACCATTTCAGACCATTTCCCTCCATTTTCCTCCCATTTCCCTCCAATTTCCAATTCCTTTTTATTTTTTTTTTTATTTTTAATTTAAGAAAATAGATGGGCCCAGAGAGATAGCACAGAGGTGTTTGCCTTGCAAGCAGCCGATTCAGGACCAAAGGTGGTTGGTTCAAATCCCGGTGTCCCATATGGTCCCCCGTGCCTGCCAGGAGCTATTTCTGAACAGACAGTCAGGAGTAACCCCTGAGCACCGCCGGGTGTGGCCCAAAAAACAAACAAAAAAAAAAAATAGAAAAGTTTATTGGAAAGTAGAGGAGACAAATTCCCTATGTGGGAATTTTTTTTCCACTTAAAGAGTTTGGAGGACCTTGGCAAGGGAAGAGGCTTGGGTGCTCGCACCTCTGTGTGTGGGTGTCTGTGTGTTTGTGTGTGTGTGTGTGTGTGTGTGTGTGTGTGTGTGTGTGATGAAGCTGTGCCCCAAATCTGACCTGTGCCTTTATGCTGAGCCTATTTGTGCCCAGTATCTCTTAGCCCCGGAATTCTTGGTCTGCAGTGAAGGAATCTTCTGTAAGTCAAGGCAGAAATTGGTGCAGTGGGTACATTTTTCTTCTTCTGAGCTCACAATTCCAAATCCGGATTGTACAAAGTTTGATATAAAAAAAAAAGAAGAAGAAGAAGAAGTCCAGAAAAGGGCAAAGACCATAGGTAGTGTTTGTTATATTTGATTCGGGAGAGGAGCCGATGGCAGAGGCCAGTTTAGCCCCCACTCTGTGTCTGCTGCCCTTCCAAAGGCCCCTCGCTTTCTCTTCTACCCCACACCAAGTTTTCCTCTTGAACCCATACCCCAATTCCCCTTCTCAAGTACTGAGGCATATTGCTTGGCAGTAAATGGGCTTTTTTGGGGGTTTAAAGATATGACTGCTAGAGACAGGGTTAGAAGGGAAGAAAAATAAAAAAAGGAAGAACCCGCTTTCGGCGAGAAATGCGAAGACCCCAAGTCCCAGGCCGGGTCGGCAGAGCCGGGGTGTCTGCGGGGAACTACAAGGCGTGGGGAGCCAGGCCGGCGAGGAGAGTCATCGCTGGCGGGGACCAGACCCGGGGCTCTGGGGGGACGGAGAGAGCGCAGGCACGACTGGGGCAGGTCCCCAAGGGGCTGGCGCGTCTCTCCACGCGCATCAGCCCCAACTCCGGCTGCAGAAAGGGGCCATGGCGGGTGCCGAGGTCCGCTGCAGGGACTCGTAAATTTGTGTCCTTTTTCTTTTAACCCGCCCTCGGTCGTCTTTCTTTTCAGGACCAGAGGGGATGTAAACCATTTGAAGTTCATCAACACGGTGAAGTTTTATTGTATTTCCGGTCCCCAAGATTTATACCCGGGAGGGGTAGCGGGCGGCCAGGCAGACTCCGGGTCTCCCTCGGATTCTCCCCGCCCGACACGTGGCTTCTCGGACACTCGCCTTCGGCCCAGGGCGGGAGGGAACCGGGCCGCTGAGCTCAGCATCTTCCGACGGCCCCCCACTTGGGTGCAGCGCCGCCGCCCAGGTAAGTGCGCGGTCCTCCAAACGCCGGCTTGGGTAGAAGGTGTGCGCACACATTGCCAGGATGCGGAGGAGACCAGCGGGGTACAGGTGGCCGTGCGCAAGGGACTTAGGTGGTGATGGAGGAACAGTCATGGACCCAGGCAGATCAGTCAGGAAAAAAAAGGAATGTATTCTCTGTGCACCAGTCCTCCCAAATATTCCACCAGTGATTTGGAATGAATGATCTTACCTGGGACAGTTTATCCCAATGGCCAACCCAAATTTGGAGCAGTACAGCTGAAGCAACTTGCAGGCCAATTGTCTAGCTTGCTTGTCTCCCAGGCTTCGATCCCAAATCCGTTGTCCTTGACACTTTCTTCCCCCTCTGCTTCTCCATCAGCACCTCAACAGCCTACTCCACTCTCCTGGGTGGTCTCAGGTGAGAGATCTGGTATAGGCCTAAAAGAAGGGGACTCCCAGCCGCCCTATCTGGGAGACTGGGACGCTCTGCCATGAAGTAGTGAAGTACAGAAGAAATCTTACTAACAAGTTGAAGTGGAGAGATCTTGGCATCTGGGCTGCAGAGACAGAGTGGGAGAAGGCAGGTGAACTAACAGGTAAGAGCAAGGCTTTATCCAGGCCTGAATTTGGGGCCAGGGAACTAACTCTCTGGTCAAATCTTCTGCAATCTTAGTTTCTGGACTGGCTCCCAAATTCTTGGCATCCCCAGTTCTTGGCATTTATTGTGTATTAGCAATTGGATTCTGTCCAAAGAGGTGGAGAAAAAGAAAGTTAGGCAGTTAGCTGGCAGTGGTCCCCCCATCCCACCTTCAATGGTTACAGGGGCCTGCCCCCCCACCCCAGTGAAACCCTGACCTGGATCCTGAACTGGAACTGTTGAGTGAATTAGGTAGTTTCATGTTGTTGGGCCTGGATTTCTGAACACAACGACATTAAACCACCCGATTCACGGCAGTTACTGCCGCTTAGCTATAGGAGTTCCCGGGTGGAGGAGAAGGGGGTAGTGAAATTTAGACAGGGGCAAGACTGGCAGACCACCTTCACAGAATCAGGTAGCATTTAATTCTCCTTCCCCATGCAGGAGCAGCAAGGAAGTTACCCCTAGAAGGATTTGGAAAGTTCTGGAATGTCTTTCCAAGTTTTGCCCTTTTTTTTGGGGGGGGGGTCACACCTAGCAGCGCTCAGAGGTGTTACTCCTGGCTCTTTGCTCAGAAATTGCTCCTGGCAGGCTCAGGGGATGCCGGGGATTCGAACCACCAACCTTTTACATGCAAGGCAAACGCTTTACCTCCATGCTATCTCTCCAGCCCCTCTATTTTTTTTTTTCAAAGCGCATTTGGAATTATGGGTTGAACTGGGAGCATTTCACTCTCCAAAGGCACCTTGTTGGGTTGTTGTGTAAAGCTGATGGTATTTGGGGTTTAAAACTTCCTGCTTTGGGGTTCTGAATAGGTTCGAATTTTCCCAACTTGGCAGATATGAGGCTTCTAGAGAAATGTCTGTCTGGGAAATCTTTGTAACCCCTTGGGGGACAGGTTTCTACCTGAACTGGAAGCTCCTAGTCCTCCAAACAGCTTGTTTGGGTGATGATCATCTGAATGGGAGCAGCCGAATCCTTGCAGTCCCAGCCCATCAGTCTATTTTGTTCCTCAGGATCCTTCAGGGACTCACTCCATCCACACTGCTCCTCTTCTCTTCCTCTGTGATGTGACCTCTCCAGAGTGACCAAGTCTTCCTCAGAGACCCTAGGGCTGGACTAGGAGTTCACTAGAGTTCTGGAACTCAGCCCCTGGAAGAAAGGCCTGACTGGCAGACTTGTAGGCAGCCCAGATAGCAGAGGGAGTGCCAGGGATGGGCAGGGGAGGGAAATAGGGCAAACCAGTGATACCCTCGGTGACCCCAGCCCTCTCCAGGCTGCTGGCTCTCTGCCCAGAGAAAGGATCACTAGAAGTGCTGGAGGAAAGAGGGGGACGGTCCACTGGTCCAATGCATAAGCCAACTTTTGTTCCCAAACTTTCCTCCCTGCTGGAGGCAGAGGAAATGTGGAAAGGGGCCCAGGAAAGAGCCCCCCTGGCCCTCCCCCCCACCGGATGAGACTTTGGCGCCAGGCTGACTTGGAGTAGGAGGGAGATTTTGAACAAGAGGTCTTTCTAAAATGGGGAGGGTTGCAAACAACACCCCCAACCCCAATGGGGGGGCAGGGGGCCTTCAGCTCACTGTTCTGGTGAGCAAAGGGCTGCTGTCCAGTTCCTAGACATTTGTCCTTTAGTGTGTGTGTGTACAGATCTGTAGCCTTACCCCCCTCTCCCTGGCCCTTTCCTAAGCTGTCCAGTGGGTTGCTTGGAGCCTGACTGTCTTCTGGCCCTGGCATCCTTTGGTCACCCCCTCCCAGGAATGGTGCTATAAAAAGAAAAAAGGGGGATGTTAGAGAGAATGGAGGAAATAAAGTCTTTGGAAAGCAGAGTGTTTTACAACAGCCACAGGTTTTATGGAAGCAATTCTGCAATAGCCTTCTACCTGCTCAGCTCCTTTCCGCCCTGCCTGCCGCCCGCCCCGTTTGGCCTCCTGGATGTCTCTCCCAGGAGCCAGCCACCCCAAACACCCACCCTCTGCATCCCCAACATCTGATGGCTCCTAGTTAGTAAGAAGATTCTGGAGGGCGGCTTGGGCCACTGACCTCTCCTCCTTCCTTTCATCTTTTTCAGCCCAGCCCTGAGAGGAAGTTTCTGGCAGAAAATTTCATTCCTTGGCAATTAAAAGCTCCCTTTGGAGGGATAGAGGAACCGAGGTGGGAAATTCGGTGCACAGATTTCACGGGACCCATTCTAGATATCCATTTTGTATAAAGGTGGATATTTTTGGAGTTTCTGAGACTGCCAAGTTTCTCCACACTTTATACTCTTCCCTGAATAAGTCAGGACTTGGTCTGGGGCAGAGGCATCTACCCTGAGTGCTTGGGGACTCAGATGTGGAGATTTTACTTGATTCCGTTTTTTTCACAGCAGAGCTTTTACATAACCTTTCTAGTCATGGAAGGAAAACTAGGGCTTTCTCACTCAGCTCTCTTCTGTTCCTTGGGCAGATTTGCCCTTGTAAGGGACACACACACAAATGTATGATGCCTTCATCCCTGTGCCCTTCATTGGCATGGAAAAGGCCATACACCAACACTGCAGTCTGGGACAAGCTATACAGAAAAGAATTTCATGGCTGGGCTAAATAGTCACAAAATTTCATGAGGTCAATTCTCAAATTCCTTTTCCCTCTAGAGGAAAAAAAAAAATCTGGGAGGAAATTGTAAAAGCATACAGATTTAAGTCCCAAGCACTTGTGTGAGGGTATGTCACATTAAAAAAATAGCAATATTTTTATTTAATAATTTAATAAGCATTTTTTTTCAAGTGAAACCTCCAATTCGCTTGTGTTTTCTAATCACAGTTCAAGTACACAGATAACAAGTTTTACAACCTTTCCTGAAATGTGTGGTAGTAATTTAAAAAAATGTACACACAAGTTTTGGGGTTCATAGATCTTACATAAGCAGTATCACAAACACACATCATGCACAGAAATCATGTATGCATCCATATAGGAACAATTAGATCCTATAGCCAACGCCCAAACAATCCTGAATTACAGAGGGGCAGATTTATTTATTACATATATTTATGACCTACAGCATAGAGTAGAGTGCGTTCCCACCCTGATACCCCATAAAGAAATGTTGATTTGAAAAAGAATCCACACTTTCATTTAAACCCAGTCTGCGTGCAAGAGTGTGTGAAGTAAATATCAGCTTAGCTTCTTAATTAAAAACAAACTTTGATCCTTTTCTATTTCTTGTTTTTTGTTTCTCTCTTAATCTCTTTCTCGTTCTCTCTCCTTTTCTTCCCTCTCTCTATAGATTTTTTTTCCTGCTTGTTATTGACAAGGACCCTCCAAGCGCTGATCCCCAACCGAGTTACTCACCCTCACCGACTTCTGAGGCTCGGCCTCTGCTCTCCCCATCTCTGCTTCCTTGTTGCTGAGCTGGCCCCAGTGTGGCCTGGATCACAGTTCTCCCCTGCCTGTCCTTCCCCCAGCTCCCGCTGCTGGCCCTAGCTCAGTTCCAGAGCGCAGCTTCTATGCAGGGAAGTGTAGAAGCTGTGAGAAAAAGGCAGAATTTCCCTTCTTTTCCCTTAGCATTGGGGGTGGGGTGGGGACTAGTTTTTCTCTCTCAGGGCAAAATGCCCCCCACGGAAGCAGTCCCCCCCATTCAACATCTTTAGAGGTGGGGCTCCAAGGGCCCCAATCCTTTTTACTTCCTAGTGTGATAGTGGGTGCCATTGTCTAGTATTTTGGGGGGGATACCACGACCTACAGGACACCCACATAAGGGGTTTTCTCTCCATCACACCTTTTGTCATACTGCCTGGAGCTGACAATGAGCTCCCAATTTGGGGGCAGTGGTGCTTTCTAGAAGCATTAGTTGAAGTGGACCCTTGGCTAGGGACCAATGCCTCTCACTTCTTTCTTGTTCACCAGCTGGAGATAAACTGGAGTACAGACTCCCTGGCTTGGGAGCCAGTTCATTTCCCTTCTCTTCAAAGTTACCAGTCCAGAGAAGGCGCCTTTTTACAAATTTGTCCCTTGAAATTGTCACTGGGCACCAGCGGCTGGGTGAGCCCAAGCTATACTCTGGTTTCAGGAGGCCTGGACTTTTTTCCTCCCATTGCATCCAGGGGCCCCACCCAGGGCTAAGAAGAGCAGCCCGGACATCCAATCTATAAACCTGCACCTAGTTAGTTGTTGAGCTACTTCAGCCTCCTGGGGCATATAAGCCTGAAGCTTTCCCCTCTAACTTCTTCCCCCAAACTAAGTGAGCTAATATGTTCTCTATTTGCGAAGAGGCGGCACCATCCAGGAGTTGGGACCAAAGGGGCCTTGCCCAGCCTGGCTCTGCAGAAGAGAATCAATAAGTAAAGCCTCAATTCTCAGCCCACATGTCCTTTTGGGCCCTAATTTATATACCCCGGGGAAACCCCTCTGCCCCGACCCTCCATGCTTCATAACCATTATTTATGGCAAGAGAAAAGCCGTTTCTCTCTCTCTCTCTTTTCCTTTTCTGAAGACTATTTATTACAGGTAATGCTGACAGCAGAGTCTATACGACAGGAAAACCGGGAACAGGTGCTTTGCCTTGATTCTGATTTCATTCGCTCAGCGCCCAGCTCTCGCTGGAGAGTGGAGGAGCCCTCTGGACTTTGCCCAAGCGTCCCGCCGCTACTTAGCGGGACTTGCCTCGGATATTCGTTTTCCCACTTGGGTCCTAATGGAAAAAGGCAGATCTTCACGCTGTTTGGTTCGAGATCGGCCGAGCTGTCGCCCTCGGAGAGTGAGGGGGGTGGGCTCAGAGGGGGCCGGCTGGGCGCCGGCATTGATCTTTAAAGAATCATTTTGAGATCGCCATAATGTGAAGAAATATGGCGCGTCGCCCTCATATTTCACACGTAATGACATGAGATGGCTTCATTTGGAAAGGGAAGCGGGCGGAGTGCGTGTGGGCGAGTTGCGGAGGTGCTCGGCCGCCTCCCGCGCAGCACCGCACCGAGGTACGGCCAAAGAGCTCAAACCACCCATTAGAGAAACAGAGCCGCTTTTGTTCAAGGGATGGAACTGGCAGCTTCTCGTCTCGGTCGTCTTCTCGGGGGGCCTTTCTAGGCTGGGCAAACGCTCAGAGGATCTGCCCCTCCAACACCCCTCTAGAGGGGAGACCGGGCTGTGTAGGAGTCGCCGCCCGGGGCGCCCCTCTCCAGAAGCCGCTGCACCCAGGGCGCAGGCTGGAGGCGCAGGGGGCGGGAGGCGAGCCAGGAAGGCCGCGGGTGGCCCCGGGGGAGCCCCTATGCCGAGCCGAAGAGGAGAAGCCAATAAACCCGCTCCTTGGGAGCTCTAGCTGCGGGGAGAGAACCCGCAGAGGAGAGGAGAGGAGACTGCGGCCAGCGAGTTCAGAATGACCCCGCAGGCTCGCTGTCTATGCGGGCGCCCTCCTCCCGGATTCGGAAACCCTTAGCAGCCGCAGCGCAGCGTCTGCTGCTTCAGCTGGACTGGAGAGGCCCCTGCAGTCCGGCTACTCTCTCCCAGGAAGTGCATCATCTCACTGGGGGACGGTTCCCAAGCCTCGGCTCCCCAGATCCTGTCCCAGTCCCCATTTTCAGGCCAAGTGACTAGAAGGGCTTAGGCTGTCATTCAGTGGAGAAGAGACAAAAATAACTATGCCCGCAGCTCCTGGTTTCCCCTGGCTACTGCCCAGAGAGGCCAGGACCTAGGAAGGGGCGTTGGGGACTGTCTTAAACTCTTTCTGAGGTCAAGTTTCCCAGGCCTGCGTCACTTTAAATGCAGGCAGGTTCTGATTTTAGGAAGGCTGTGTGTTTAGGGTACAGTCCTTGGACTCTCTCCTTTGATAGCCCCCTAAGGCCTCTTCTCAGCTGCTGAATGGGCAGAGATGCTCCCAGTCTGCAAAGCTCAGACACAGTCTTCCAGGTCCCCTCCAGAGCTCATCCGGTCCTGCCCCCCCCCCAACCCAGCTTCCTCCTAGCCTGTCCCCCCTCTCCAGCGGCTCACTGCGGCGCTGTTATTTAGTCAACAGCTTGTGTCAAGCGACAGAAAAGAGGACACCAGGGACCTGCGGGTGGGGTGCAGGTGTGTTGAGTGGGGGTAGGGAGACCTGGGACCACCTCTTCCCCGCTGAGGTCGCCCTTTCCCCCTCTGCCCGGGTCTTCTCTCCCTCCCTGACCCGCTGGGGACAGGGCTCCATCGCCCGCCCGCCCGCCCTTGCGTGTCCCTCCCGAGGCAGCCCGCTGCTTCCCTCCGCCTCGCCTCCGCCCCCGCCACCCCATGTTGAGAACCCCCCCTTCTTCTTCCTGCAAAAGAGGGAGGGGGGCCCGGGCGGGCGGCCGGGCCAGCTCGAGCCGAGGTTACGTGGCCGCCGAAGCCCTGACGTGATAGCACATTGCATCAGCATAAAACAATCCATCCTCGATATGGAATGCGGTGCGGACGGATGACAGCGAGAGCGCAGCCCCCTCGCCCGATTGATTTATGTCCGAGCTGTCGCTTTATCAGGCAGTCGGCAAAACTTTGACCAATCATTTTGCAAGGAGCGCCGAGCCGGGCTGCTCCCACTGTACTTTGTTGGCTGAGAAGTTGAGCCGCCGAGGGGTGGGGGTGGGAGGGTGGGGGGCTTGGGGATAGGCAGGGGGTCGCGTCCGAAAAGCCCTCACCCGGGTCGGTCCGGGTGCCACCTTCTCTCTCTCTTTCTCTCTCCCTGTTCCCTGTTTCCCCCGCTCCCTGGCTCGGGGTGCCCGGTGGCGGCGGCGGCAGGCAGGCAGGAGCGCTCCCAGCTTGCTTCCCTTCCTCTCCCATCCCATCCCATCCCATCCCATCCCTTCCCATCCCTTCCCTTCCCCCTGCGAGCGCGCCCGGATAATGTCTTGAGAATGTCCATTTCTGGGACGCTTAGCAGCTATTATGTCGACTCGATCATAAGTCACGAGAGTGAGGACGCGCCTCCAGCCAAGTTTCCTTCGGGCCAGTACGCGAACCCGCGGCAGCCGGGCCACGCCGAGCACCTGGAGTTCCCCTCCTGCAGCTTCCAGCCCAAGGCTCCCGTGTTCGGCGCGTCCTGGGCGCCGCTCAGCCCGCACGGCTCGGGGAGCCTGCCGGCCGTCTACCACCCCTACCTCCAGCCCCAGGGCGTCCCGCCGGCCGAGAGCAGGTACCTCCGCACCTGGCTGGAGCCCGCACCGCCGCGGGGCGGCGGCGAGGCGGCTCCGGGCCAGGCCCCGGCGGCGGCGGCGGTGAAGGCGGAGCCGCTGCTGGGCGCGCCTGGGGAGCTTCTCAAGCAGGGCACGCCCGAGTACAGTTTGGAAACTTCGGCCGGCAGGGAGGCCGTCCTGACTAATCAAAGAGCCGGCTACGGGGACAATAAAATTTGCGAAGGAAGCGAGGACAAAGAGAGGCCGGATCAAAGTAAGTTATAAAAAGTCAGGACCTGCCTGCCTGCCTGCCTGCCTGCCTGCCAGGCGCAGGCCGAGCTCGGGCCAGGCGCGGGGGGGCGGGGGGCGGTGGGTTGGGGTGGGCTGCATTGGGATGGGATGGGGTGGGGAGAGGAGAGGCCATAAACGCCGGACAATATATGGGCAGGGCCGGCCCGGCCCGGCCACCGCACTGGTGGCCCCCGGAGGGAGCGCGCGGGGAGGCGCAGGAGGGCAAGGGCCCCCGGAGGGAGCCGATGCCGCAGAAGGGGAGACTGAGGCCGAGACTGGAGCGCCGCCCCCGCGCCTCCCGGCCAGCGCCGGCACTGCGGCGCGCGGGGAGCACCGACGCGTCTCCCTTCTGCCCCCCACCCCACTCCCGCCGAGGCCTCCGGCGGGAAAGCCGGGCCACGGGTTAGGGCTGGCCCGGCCCAGGCCGGCCGCTAGCTAGCCAAGCTGCAAGGTTGGGGGCCCGAGCCGGCCGCCGCGGACCCCACGCGCAGCCCCGGGAAAGCCGGGCCAAGGGGAAGTGGGAGGGAGCTCATTAGGATTTTATTTGCGATGCAACAGCTTGGAGGATGCGGAGCTTGGAAGCTGGAGCTGGAGGCGCGTTGGGCCCCCCCCCCCACGCAACCCTCGGCGAGAGGGGCGGGGGAGCCCCCCGAGCCTTCCCAGCGGCCGCCCCCTCCTCCCCTCGCCGCCCGCCCCCGAGCAGCATCCTTTCCGGCGCCCCCTCCCTGCCCGCAAGCTCCCCCCCTCCACCCCAAGCTGTTCTCCGCGGGGCTCCCTCCTCGCTCGCCCCTCCGGAGCTGTCCGCCTCGCGGGGAGTCGGGGAATCGCTTCCGAACTTCGGGGCGGGTCTTAGGTGTGGAGAAGGGGGGAGATCTCTCGACGGGACCCCCCAGGAGAGGAAGGGTGGGGAAAAGGAGCTTGGCTGTCTGGGTGGGAGGTTAGGAACTTACCCCTTCCCCGACCCTTCCCTATCTCTCCTCCCGCCAAAATAAGGAGCCCCCCCCCCAAATCAGGCTCATTTCCAAGAGAGTACTGCTTACTGGGCAGTGGGCACAAAGTGGGGGCGAGGAGTCTGCTTATGTGTTGTTTCTTTCGAAGGTTGGGAAGGGCAACTAGGTTGGGGGTTCTAAGCAGTGGCCCCCAAAGGCTAATTTGGACAAAGTCTTCACCTCTTGCTCTTCTGGGGGACCCCGTGTAACTATCGTAGCTCCTGCTGCCTTGCCAGATGCCACTGCCAAGGACTGTAGGCCCCGAGGGCCCCCCCTGCCCCATCTCTTCCACAGGGCACCCTAACCCAGCCTGCCAGGCTGAAGCCATGAGAGTGGGACTTTGGGGAATAAGGTCTTCCTTTCCACACCCTCTCCACCCAAGCAGACCCCCCCCCCAAGCACACTAAGCTCCCAAACTGCCTGGAAAGCCTATTGCTGTGCAAGGCAATGGTTGGGCTAGGATCAATTATTAACCACCACCCCCCACTTTCATATTTAATGTGGTTATGGGTCCCCTCTCAGGCAATCACATTAAGGAAATAGCACTGCAAGTTGGTAAGGCACAGTACTTAGTGTAGGATGAACCAGATTAAAAGGAAAAAAAAATCATCAGTGCTTTTCATTTGGGGAGAAGGAATGGAGCAGAGGGGTGGCTGTTATTTTTAATTGATTCTGCTTTAGTTGGCAACTATTTTTGAGTTCCAGGGCAGGGAGAGTGAGGATGGGGAGAAGAGAAGCTTGTCTGTTCTCCCCCCACTCCTTTCCACTCAATTACCCCTTCCTCTGCCTCCACCCCACATGGACCTAATGGGGTTAGGTGTACAATGTAAAGCTTTCTCCACTCCCCCCACCACCACACTCCCATCATCCATGGCTTCCCACCTTGGGACTGGAGCAATCTTGCTTCCCAGTTTCCCTGAACTTGCTGTAACCAAACTAAGCTGAGCAGGGGCGGAAAGGAGAGACTATTAGAACCATAAGTTATCTGTGAGCCCCTGGCGCTCCCTTGTCCACAGGCTGGACTTGATAAATGGTTGCAATTGGGTTGCTGGTGAACTGGAGTGTGCTGGATGCTTGCGTCTCTAAGTGTGGACTCATATTTGTGGTGGGAGGGTTGGGGGGAGTCGCTGACACACATGCCTGCTAGCATGTGGCCACCGAAACAAGCTTGTGACCAAGGCAGAGCATGCTCAGCCTGGACTGGGGGGCCAGGAGGTCTTCTGATCAGAAACCCCCTTGTTTCAGCCCACCCCCTCCCTCCACTTACCTCCCAGACTTAGGATCAGTACCAGGTCAGCCAGCCCTTTCCAGTCTTGGTGGCGTGGGTCTTATTAGGTTGAGTCTGACATGAGTCCTAACCAGTTTGGACCCAATTGGAGAAAGAAATTAAGCAAGATCTTAAGGCTGGCCAAGCTAAGATCCTATATATTGAGAACCTCTCTGGGTGTGCTGAGAATTTGGGATACCACATTTGGACATGCTGAGAAACCAGGGGACCTACACCTTTAGCTTGACTCCATTTTGCTCAAATGACCTCTCACCTGGCCTGTCTATAATAACTACAAGCTAACCTCTGGGACCCTTCCAGGGAACTTGAAGGTCCAGGCACCCCCTCACCTTCCCTTTTTTTCCCCCAATGTAAGGTGGAGAGAGGAGCAGGGGCGTGTCCCTCTTGGACGGAGAACTCTGGGGCCCTTTCATTCCTCTTTCCCTTCTTTGATGCTATTGCTGCTTCTCTTTCAGCCAACCCTTCGGCCAACTGGCTGCACGCTCGTTCTTCCCGGAAAAAGCGCTGTCCCTACACCAAATACCAGACGCTGGAGCTAGAGAAAGAGTTTCTGTTCAATATGTACCTCACCAGGGACCGTAGGCACGAAGTGGCCAGACTTCTCAATCTGAGTGAGAGACAAGTCAAAATCTGGTTTCAGAACCGGCGGATGAAAATGAAGAAAATGAATAAGGAGCAGGGCAAGGAATAAAGAGTGAAGACCCAGCCCACCCTCCCCAGCCCACTCTTATTTATAAGTGATGGTTGGAGAGTCAGTGCTGCCTCTGGGGGGGCCTCCAATGAATAGGGAGGGCTCTTTCCTTCAGTCCCCCTTCTGCCCCCTTCTCTCCCCTTTCCCCCACCTTGCCCTGGCCTTTCTCCTCTCTGTGCTGCTGGGGTTGGGAGGGAGCAGTGTTGATTTAGAAGGTAGACGTAGTTTGTTCAGACAGATGGGCCGCAGGAAAGAGAGACCCTAGTTGATCCCTTAGGAACCCCCCTATTTTTTTTTCCCTGGGAAACCCTAGCTCTGCCCTCCCAGCCTGCCTGCTCCCTCTGTATTCTGGTCCTTAGGGCAGCCTGAAGTCCTGACCTACACACACACACACACACACACACACACACACACACACACACACACACACCTTTCTAGCACCTGGAGCCCAAATCCCCAACCCTGGGGAATGTGCTGCCCATAGTCAAGCAAGGTGGACCCTGAACTGGGAACTGGGGTCCTCTGGCAGAACAGGCTGCAGACCATCCCGTGAGCCCTGACCCACCTCCTAACATATCAGCACCCTAAGTTGTTTAGACACACTCCAACTCAGGGGTGTCTGGCCAAAGGGTGGCTCAGTCAGCCCTGATCCATCTCCACAAAAGCCAGAACTGTACCTCCGCCTGGACCCCCGAGGTCAGTGGGCCCACACAGGCCCAGTGCAGTTCCAGTGCTAGGAGGGGCAAGGCAAGGCAAGAAAGATATTCAGCAGAGGCAGTTTTGTAGGAAATGTTTAATTCTGCATGTTTCCGCCTCCTCCCAACACAGAGGTCAGCTGGGGGGGGGGTCACTCGCCTTGACAAAGTCACCCTGCTCACCTGTGTCCTGCTTGATAACCTCAGAGACTGTCTCCCCCGCTGGCTCTCCTCGGGCTTCGCATCCGCATCCTTCTGCACACCCCAACCCCAGCTCCGAATCTTTTGGGGGAGCAAATCCACCACACACCCAAGACCCAAACCGCGTTCCCGAGAGCGCATCTCCCGCCATCCAGGTCCCAGGATGCAGGGATGCCTGGGTCAGGAGAGACCGATGGAAAAATTTATTGTGGATCGATTCTGAACTCTCTTCCCGGGTATAAATTGTCTAGCACCGGGAGGCGCAAAGGTTCCAAAGCGCCGGGTTGGCGCGGTTCTCTCCATCTCGCAGGCGCTCAGCTCCCCGCAGAGGAGCCCCCCGCGTTCAATCCCATCGGGTCCAGCGCCCAAGGACACCGGCCGCGGCTGACCAGTGCGGCCTCCAGTCCGGTCTGGCTAAGGATGTGCGTGGCGGCAGCACGCACGCTTCTGGGGCACCATCCCGCGTGCAAAGGAGGTGAAAGCATCCGCACCTGAGCACCGGCCAAGCCTTGTCCTGGGCGCCCCTTTTCCCCAACCCCCTTCCGTTCAGGCGGACCCCCCATTCCTGCTTCTTCCGCCCGACAGGGCCTTGCCAGTAGAACTTTTTTTTTTTGTTTGTTTCGTCGGTGGCTGTCGTGAAATTGTGCTGTGTTCTGTGATTTCTTTGGGGGTGATTGGCCTTGTTTCAGTTGTGGCTTACACGGGAAAGGGGGTGGGTGGGTGGGAGTAGGGAGGGTGAGGGGCCTAGAGCTCTGAATGTTTGTTTTGGAAGAAGAAAAAAAAAAGAACAAAAAATATATATCACTCTAGAAAAATGTATTTCTCCTCGTGTCTTATTCTGGGCTGGTTCCCTTCACCTGGCTGGAAGGATAAAGTCTTACTTTCCAGAAAGCAGCTTAGGGGGGTAGGGAGAGGAAGTGCCTGGATTTTTAGGGGAGAGGATGGGGGCCTTAAGACCTGCAGAGCCAGTTCCTGGGGGATCAGAGTCCTAGTTTTCACTCAAGGGCCCCAGGAGTGCGCCGGTGTTCATTCAAGGGCCCCAGAACGATGCAGAAATCAGGCCCACATTGTCTGAGGAAAGAGCAGGCGGTTTGGACCACAGGAAGTGGTGTCTTCCAGCAAAATGGCAGGCTAGACCCTCCACCCCAGCCCTGGAGCACAGGTAAAGTTAGACCTGCCTGCTGAGCTCAGGGATCTTCCCAGCGGGCAGAGAGAGCTCTCACCTGGGGCGACCACCTGAAACTAAGCAAGGACTGAGAACCTCACTTGCCATTCCGTCTGGCTAGACTGCAGCAGGACAGAGAGTTTGCCCTCAGCTTCTGGCTTCCCCTCTACAGAAGCACCTTCCAGGGTCCTTGACTCCCCCCCCCCCAACAGGAGACTAATCCCCCCCCCCCCGTCATGTATCTCCAGAGTACTTGGTTTAAGGCGGGTTGAATTTGAGAAGCCAGGCAGAGAGAAGCGACTGGGGTGGGTTGGGGGGGGAGTCTCAGAAGGCAGAAAAGCGGTCTAACCGGCCCCCAGCACCCAATTTCGTTTTGGGTAGCCCTTCCTGTCCCTCTCAGGATGTGAGGTTCCAGCCAAGAGCCCGCACAAGCTCCCCCCTGCTCTCTCGCCACAGCCCAGCGCTTTTGAGCGTGGGCGAGCCACCGGGTGTAGGCGGCATTGCAGAAACTGCTCCCCGCCAGAGCCGCTGCAGGCCGGATCCTCTGTGGCTCCCGGCAGCCGGCGAACCCCCAGAGGGATGATCCGGGAAAGGGGACAAAGCCAGGCCCGAGAGCAGGGAGTCGGGAGGGAGGAAATGCCAGGCCTACCCCTCTCCAGCGAAGGGAAGGAGGAATACAGGGCGCGAGCTGGAAGCTGGAAGACGCGCTGGGATCGCAGCCTGCAAGGAGCCTTCCATTCGGGTTGGGGAATGATTCTGGCTGGAGAGCTTGTGGAGATTGGGCTCCCTCCCCACGCGGGACTCCCCGGAGTCAGCAGGCGTTGGAAGCGTGCGGCGAAAGGCCGCCAGACGCCCCCCAGGACGCGCCGAGAGCGACCCGGGCGCGTGGGGCAGGAGAGATGGGTGCCGGGTGCCGGGTGCCGAGCCCGCCCGGGGTGGCTTCTGCCTAGACAGACAAAGGCGAAGACAGCAGAGGCTCGGAAGCCGGAGATGGGAAATCATTTGCCCTAAAAGAGGGAGAGCAGAGAGTGAGAGACCAAGAGAAGCCGGGAGAGGAATTCAATGCCGTGTGCGCAGCCATAAAAGAATATGACCGCTATAAAAGTTTATAGCGTATAAATTTCTGAAGGTTAAGAAACTAAACAGCAGCAAAGCAAACAGTGAGGGGGAAACTTCCCGGAGTCCAGAGAGCCAGTCACAGCTGGGCCTAGGCTTGGGGCCTGGTGGGGCTCTGGGGGTGGGCCTGCCAATCGCAGCCCCCACCAACTCCCAGCACTGGGGCCGGCTGGTTTTGTGGGGGAAATGGCAGGGGACAAAAGAAGGGGAAAGAAGGAAGGGTTAGTGTAAGGAGGGGAAGATACTTGGTTGTCACAAATATTCCTGGGTTTGCACTTCAGATTAGTCTTTGTTCTTTGCACACACACACACACACACACACACACACACACACACACACACACACACACACACCCTGCCAGAAACTGGCATCTAAGTGAGCCCCCATGGGCACAAGAGTTAGATGCATCCGCACACCCTCACACCCCGCTTACCCCCGCATGGACACTCATGCGCACAAATAAATGCTTAGGCCCCAAGGGGGCCAGACGTCTGGGCGCTGGCCGCCTCTGGAGCCTTTTACACGTCCCATCCACCCTCCCAGGCCTTCCCCATTCCAACCCAAAAGCCCAATTGTTTCTTCTCAGAATTGGAAACAATCGTTTTTGGGTTTGAACAGTATACTCAGTTGGCCCTTTTACGGACCATAAACGACACAGAGCCAGGCGCGCTCCTCCAGAAATCAAGGGTTTGAGAGGGGTGTGTGTAAATAGGCAAATATAAATAGGAGAGAAAAATAAAATAAGAGTATAGCTTCTTTTTCCTGCACCCCCCCAAACCCTAATATAGATATATTTTAGCTTAGGCAAAATTTCACAAACCGCTTCCTGATTTCTAAAGCCTTTTCTCTCGCTTCCCTCCCTGTTTTCTGCTAATAAAGAAAGTTTCTCCTTCTTGTCGCCTGGGCAGTGGTGGCTCGCGGGGCAATTGGCCGCGTCCGCAGTGGCACGGCTTTTCTCATAATGACCGCTAGATGGCATTCTTGCTCCACGTGAAAATCCGCGGGGCTGCGGCTGTGGGTGCAGGCTGCGGCCGGTCGCACCTAGGCCGGGCCCGATTATTCCAACTGCGCGCTACCAAAATTTTATGAATAATTGGCGCGTAATGAAATAGAGGGTGCGTTATGGCCTTTCTCCCCATTTCCCTCGATTTGCGAAAATGTTAGTCTTGCCTCCTTCCCCATCCACCCCGCCCCCCGAATCAGGTCAATTTTGTGCCTTTTTGCCCAGGAGGAGGGCTCTGCGCTTTCCACCCAGTTTCTAGGTTTGGTAATGCAACAAATGCCTGAAAATGGAGAATCCTCCTCCTCCTCCTCCTCGGAATAATAGAGCTAAATAAAAGTGAGAAATTGGTTTAGAAAAAAAAAAAAGAGAGATTGACCCCCACCCACCCACTTCAGGGGAAGGGAGCAAAAATGCTCCGTGGCGGGTGAGCAGGTCAGGTGAAGAGAGAGAGAGGTTGAGAGAGGGTCGGAAGGGAAAGAAAGGGGCCCCCCCCACAACTGGCTGCGAAATCAGGGCAGAAAAGGAAATCGAGGCAGCCTTCCCGGGTGGGGGGCGGTGGGAATGAATCCGTTTGCGTAGAAAGGATCTCTGGGTTTTGAGGGGCATCCGAGGGGCCTCTGCGGCGGCGGGGCCTCTTTCCCCGCACCGAGCCGTAGAGCAATTTTTGTGCGTGGCCTGGCTGGGCGCGAGCCACGTCGCCCAGGCGCGGGGCCCGGTCCCTTTCCAAGGACGAAGTGTGAGGAAGGGCTCTTGGTTTCCTGGGGCTTTTCTGAGCGCCCCACTTTGGGTCACCCCAGAGGCAGGTGGGCGCCGTGAGGTTACGGGGAGCTCAGAGCTCCGGGCCTCCCCGCGCCAAGCGCGCTTGCCAGGTGAGAGCAGACTCGGTGCGGTGCTTTGCGGGTCCCTTCGGAATATCGCGGTTACCAGTCCTCCGGCTAAGTGTCTGCCCAGACCCGTGAACTCTCAAGCCTTTAGTCTCTTGGGTTCTAGGCCTCCTTTTTAAAAAAATTTCCCTACTCCCATTCTATCCCTATCCGCACCCCCCCCCCAGTCTCCACAAACCTGCACGCGGAAAAAAAAAAATAAAGATTTCCCCCCCATGTTTGCAAGAAAAAACCGCGGCTGCCTCAGCGCTCTCACCCCGCGCCCCGTGGTGCACAGAGCATAGAGGCGAGCGGAGGAGTTTTTCCTCAACTTGAGTTTCTCTAATAAATCTGCGCTCAGCTCCGTTGGGTGTTTATAAATTATCTCCTCGCTCTTGCTTGTTTTTTCTTATAATAGAAACATTTTCCTTCCATCAGGAATTTCTGGCCCGGTGTAGGGTTGATTTAGGACAAGCCATTGAATTTCTACCTCACCGGTGAGTCCTCAAATCATGACCATAAACCCCCCCCCCGCCCCAACCCACCGCATTTGATGCAATTGTTAGCTTCCCTCATCAACTTCTTGCTGCCTTTCCCAGTCTCCAGGCCCCCCGCAGCCTGCGAACCTTCCAGACGGGCTTTATCTCCCTCCTTCTCTCTCTTTTTCTCACTCTCATCTCCGCTCCGGATTCACTGTTGAGGGCCCAAGCAGGCCCCCCTGGAAAATATGAGGGTTTCTTTCTCACCAAGATTGGGGGTAGCGAAATTTTTCCCAAAGCGCCCTGGAAAAAATAACCCAACTCTCTCATGCCTCAACAATGGGTGGATGCGTCTGTGACCCCCACACACCCCTCCGAAGCCTTCTTGCCTTTCTCTCCCTCACTACCTCTTTTCATGGCCTCCCTTGGCCTGGGGGTCCCCTCTGGAAGCTTTGTTGCTCCATCACATGGGCCCCTTCTGAGGCTTTGGTCACCCGGGACACCCAGGCTCTGAGACCCAGAGGTGGGGATGACAGCTCTTGGGCTGTCCATCTTTTGTGTGTGTGGGGGGGGAAGGCCCAGGTTCCTCCAACCTGGATCTGGAAAGAGAGCCTGGTATAGTAGAGGCTCCCCAAAGGGAGATGAGATAAGGTGGAAGGCCTGGGGTGTCTGATCCCCTCTACCCAGGGCAGTGCAGGCAGTTGGCAATCAATGTAGGCTGGAAGGTGCCTTCCACGTAAACCTTTGTGGCCGCAGAAGTGGACACTCAGGCCCCTGCCAATGTCTCTGTGCTAGGCACTGGCCTCTGGCCATCCTCTGCTCTCTTTGATGAAGTTTCAGCTTTGGGTAATGCCCTCTCAGCCACCCCAGGGTACCAGGGAAGAGGTGATGGGCCAACCTGGGCTTAATTCCTGGCCCCCAAGGCATAGCACTCAGGGAGGAGGCAGCTTAGCTTGCTTAGCTTAGTGTCCTTTCGTGGGCACCACCCTTTCTCTTCTCACTTAAAGTTGGTGCCCCTCAAAGCACTGAGGAACCCCAGTGCCTACTGGGGACCCCCATACTAGCTCTGCGGCCTCTGCCCCTTCAAGCCAGCTAAACTACTGGCTGCATTCGGTGCAGGCTGGCCTTAGCTCTCGGTCCCTGTTCCCTGCTGTCCTTTAACCAGAAAGTTTCTCCCCCCCCACACACACCCTACACCCCTTCTCTGCAGAAAACTCCAGTTGGAAGGGTGGGGGTTCAGGAGGAAAAAAAGTTGGTGAGGGGCCTGAGTGAGGCAGAGGAGGGGTGGTGTGGAGGCTCGAGACCAAGATTTGGGGGGTCAGGTGCTCAGCACAGTAAAAGCAGGAGAAAAAAAAAAATCTCAGAAAAAAGTCACCGTTTGCGGCGAAAAAAAAAACACACCCCATAATCGTTCTCATTTCGGCTTCGTCACCCCCGCCGTGGCGCAGTGGGCGCGGGGGCGAAGGAAGCAGCAGTTTTATAGCTGTAGAGGAAAGAACTCGTAAAATGCTAACGCTTTTATGCACTGCGGCATAAACAACAACAGACTCTGGCTTTATGGCGTTTTATAGTTTGTTTAAAGAGTTTACAGCCGTTTTTTGGGGGCTGGCTCCTCCGCCAATTCCCTGCACACGATAGTTAAACCTTTATCAATAATAAGGAAATTGATCATTAAAGCCTTAAATATGACTACCTCGTTGGTTTGAAAATATGTTTCGGAGAGGAAGCTGTGTGATTTGATAACTTGTATTAAAATACCAATTACATTTATAGGACCTTTTAAAACTCGGCGCAATTAAACCGTGTTCTTTTACATTTTGCCGAAGCGACCCTGACATTTAAAAAGACTCCAACTGCCTCGTTAAAATCGCGAAATTAACAGCGTGCTTCGGTGCTGTTGTGTGTATGTATGTGTGTGTGAGTGGTGGGTGGTTGTGTGGTTGTGGTGTGTGTGTATGTGGTTTTTTTTTTCTTTTCCGCGACTCCCCCACATCAGTCTTTGGGGGTGGTCTGCGAAGGTATTTGATTTGTTGTGAGGCAAGAGATATCTCATTAATGTAGGTAGTTAAGCAGATTTAATCCGTATTCATTCTCTCCCTCACCCCTCTCTCTCTCTCCCCCCCTCCTCCCTGTCTCCCCCTTTCTCTCTCTCTTTTGGTCTCCCAGGGTTGGTTTTTTTTTTTCTCTCTCACTCCCTTCCCCTCCTTTTTTTTTTTCTCTCCCCTCTCCCTCTCTCGCTCTCTCCTCACTCCCTGGCGCTCTCTCGCTCTAGCTTTCTCTCTCTCTCTCTCTCACTCGCTCTCAGCTCGCTCTCTCTCGCTCTGCGTTCTGTCCGGGAGGAGTGCGGAGAAGCCAATAGCATGCGGGGTCTCTAATGGATGCAAATGATCGTGAAAAGACAGTGCGAAATATGAACCAACTCATTTGCAGGGAAGTAAATCACCGAAAACTGTTTATGAACTGGCATCCCTTCTTCGAAATGTAAAGCGAGGACCTCTTTTTTTAAGTGGCGGTATATTTTTGTTTTTGGGGGGGTGGGGGGTGGGGGGGAGGGCGAGCCAGCCTGGGCTGCTAGGGCGAGCCTAGACTTTTCCAGGCTTTACGCTGGGCTTTTTTTTTCCCCCCTATTCCTGGAAATCACCAAAAAAGTGCGGCTGCTTCGAGATCTTCTTCGCCTTTTTCTTTTTTTCTTCTCTCTCCCCCCTCTCCTTCCTCCCTTCCCCTCGTCCTTTCCTGGCGAGGGCTGACTTAGGAGCCGGCGAATCCGCGTTTTTTTCCTCTCTGTCTCTCTCTCTCTCTCCCTCCCTTTTCCCCCTCCCCACCCCCTCCCCAACAGCCCCCAACTACAGCCGCCGTCGCCGCCGCCGCCTCAAAATTCAATAAAATGAGCTCTTATTTCGTCAACTCACTGTTCTCCAAATACAAAACCGGGGAGTCCCTGCGCCCCAATTACTATGACTGCGGCTTCGCCCAGGACCTGGGCGGCCGACCCACCGTGGTGTACGGTCCGAGCGGCGGCGGGCACTTTCCAGCACCCGTCGCAGATCCAGGACTTCTACCACGGGCCCGTCGTCGCTGTCCACGGCGCCCTACCAGCAGAACCCGTGCGCCGTGGCGTGCCACGGGGACCCCGGCAACTTCTACGGCTACGACCACGCTGCAGCGGCAGAGCCTGTTTCGCGCGCAGGACCCAGACCTGGTGCAGTACGCAGACTGCAAGCTCGCGGGCCGCCAGCGGCCTGGGCGAGGAGGCCGAGGGCTCCGAGCAGAGCCCGTCGCCCACCCAGCTCTTCCCCTGGATGCGCCCTCAAGGTGAGCTCGCGGCGGGGCCGGGAGGGAGGCTGGGGGAGGGGGTCCCTAGGCCGACCCCGGGCAGGTCGGCGCGTTCCCTCCAGCTCCTGGGTCTGTCTGGTGCAGCCAAATCGCCTCCTCCTTCCTTCCTTCCTTCTCTCCTTCCTCCCTGGCCTTTCCTCCTTCCCTTCCTCCCTCCCTCCTTTCCTCCCTCCCTTCTTCCTTCCTTCCTTCCTTCCTTCCTTCCTTCCTTCCTTCCTTCCTTCCTTCCTTCCTTCCTTCCTTCCTTCCTTCCTTCCTTCCTTCCTTCCTTCCCTTCTTTTTGTCCCCCCTTGAAGGACTGGTGACTTGCTGACATTTCCTGAATCCAGACCCCTTTCACCCCGCCTTACTTCTCTTCTTCCCCTCTTGACCCCCCTTTTACTGTTTTATTGGGGGGTAGTGGACAGAGGGCGGTGGGAGTGTGTGTGTGTGTGGGGGGGGGATACTCAACTTTTGCACTTCTCAATGGCTTTATAGTTTAATTACCCTGAAGAAACTTTCCTTCTGGGGCAGAGGCTCTGGGGGGCTTTCCAAGGTGCATCCGCCACCCCCCACCCTCGGGCTTTTAAAAAATTCTTCATTCTCTCCCTGCTTCAGAGCCTTCCTTCTAAAGTTTATGGCACTTTTAATAGATCTGGACGCCCCCCACCCAGCTCTCCGGTGCTGGTTTACCAGGGGAGGGCTCCCTTAGATTCAGTGGTGTCTGATCCCCCCTCTCTCCCCCCACCCCCTTTGACCGAGGCCTCCCAGCGCCCCCGCCCCCCCCCCCCGTGCGGGGTAGAAGGTCCCCCTGCCCTTATTATCTCGGTCTCCTAGGCTGGTTCACGAATCTCCCAACCTTCTCCGTCTCTGCCCCCTCCCCTTGCCCTCCCCTCTGTCTCGCCTTTTACCCACTCCTAGCAGCCGCCGGACGCAGGCGAGGCCGCCAGACCTACAGCCGCTACCAGACCCTGGAGCTGGAGAAAGAGTTCCTATTTAATCCCTATCTGACGCGCAAGCGGCGGATCGAGGTGTCGCATGCGCTGGGACTGACAGAGAGACAGGTCAAAATCTGTTCCAGAACCGGAGGATGAAGTGGAAAAAAGAGAACAACAAAGACAAGTTCCCCAGCAGCAAATGCGAGCAGGAGGAGCTGGAGAAGCAGAAGCTGGAGCGAGGCCCCGGAGGCGGCCGATGAGGGCGAGGCGCAGAAAAGCGACAAGAAGTAAAGGGGCTGCAGCTGGGACAGCCAGGGCCCGGGGCCGCCCTCCGCCCGCCCGCCCGCCGGGTGCCCCGGCAGCCGCGTCGCCGTCGCCCGCCCCCAGCCCGAGAGCGAGCGCTCCGGCCCTGCTCGCGGGGCCCCCAAGCTCCGGCCTCCCACCGCAGCGTCCCCGCCGCGCCAGTCCCCGCTAGTGGTAGTATCTCGTAATAGCTTCTGTGTGTGAGCTACCGTGGATTCCTGCCCTTCTCTCGGGGGGGCCGGGGGGCCAAGCAGAAAGGATTGGAAACAAACAAACAAACAAAGCAAGGACTGACTGCCTCGCCCGGCTAGGGTGAGCGGCTGAGGCCTGCCTGAGAGCCCCCCCAAAGCCCCCCGTCCCGTGTAAAAAGCTTCCTTGTGCAATGGTCTTTTATTTTTTCCTTTGAAACGTGCTTCTTTGTAATGACCGAGGTACCGATTTCTGCTAAGTTTCCCAACAACATGAAACTGCCTATTCACGCCGTAATTCTTACTGTCTCCCTCCCTCTCTTTTTCTTCTTCTTCTTCTCTCTCTTTCTCTCTTCTCTTTCTCTCTCCCCTCTCTCTCATCTCCCTCCCCACATCCTCTCTCTGCCCCCCGCTGGCCCTCCTCCCTTGCTCGCTGGCTTTCTCTCCTGCTTCTCTCTCTTTCTCTCTCTTTTCCTCCGACTCCCCCCACCTCACCCGCCCCCCTTTGGTTCGACAATTCCGTCTTAAGTGTTTCTCAAAAAAAAAAAAAAAGAGGTTACTTTAGTTAGCATGCGCGCTGTGGGCAATTGTTAAAAGTGTTCTTAGGTTTTACTGTGAAGAGAATGTATCCTGTATCCGTGAATTGCTTTATTGGGGGGGAGGGAGGGGCTGATTATATATTTTGTTGTTCCTCTATACTTTGTTCTGTTGTCTGCTGCCTGAAAAGGGGCGGAAGAGTTACAATAAAGTTTACAATCGAGAACCCGACACTGGGCCGGGCCCGGGCTCTTCATTTTGCTCCTGGCGCCCTTTGCAGGAGAGCTGGTGGAGGGGTTAGGGTGGAGAGGGCCCCCTCCAACACCCGGAGGCGGTCACCGTTCTCTTGTGCCCGCCTGGCCCGGCCTGGCCTGGCTTGGCCTGGCCGCCGCGAGGAGGGGGGCGGGGGCTTGCTGGAGGCAGGTGGTGCGAGTCCCTCGGCCCAGGGGCGCAGGGAGTGAGGGGAGGCGGCTGCGCCTGATTGGAGGAGCCGGAGCAGGAGGGAGGGGAGCCCAGAGAAGCCCCCTCCCCTCGCGTGCTGATGCTGCGGGGGCCCCGGAGACCCGGGTGCCCAGGCCCCACGCTGGGGAGATGCACCCAGACAGGTGGCTCTCTTGGCCGCCACCGGTCCCCCTTTTGTTTCTGTGCGTCTTCCCTGGGGTCCCCTGGGGAGGGGGGGTGGTTGAAGGGATTTGTGGTGGGGTGAGTAAGAGGTGGAGTGGCTGTGCTGCTGAATAAGCTGCTATTTTCATTATTTTCCCAGACTGGGGACAGGGGCCTGAGTGGGTGAATGTCCCCCCACCCACCCACCCACCCACACCCATCTATGCCCCTCCCAAGTCCGTGGGACGTGGCCCCACTACTGCCAGCTTGGAGGGTCGTGGCTGGCCACCTTTGCACTCCTCGCCCCCTCTGCTTTTCCGGCAGCTCGCCTCCGGGAACCGGGAGAGCAGACTGCCCTCCACCCCTTTCCTCTCTCTTTCCACCCACTTTACTCCCTTCCTTTAAAAAAAATCATACGTCCCCCCCCCCCCCCCCCCGGTTTTAGCCACCGTGCTCCGTAGCATCCGATCCTAGTTCCTATGTGCCCCGGAGGAGCACCCAGGACACCTTGCACTAACTACCCTACCTTGGATCTGGGGGTCAGGCTCAACCTAGTTCCTCTCTTGGAGGAAGCGGCCCAAACCAACCCCCCCCCCCCATCCCGCAAAGGCCCAGCCAGACTAGCTGGGTTCAAATTAATGAAGACCTGTCCCCAGTCAGCCACCCACCCCACCCACCCACCCAGCCAGCGGTGGACCATCTCCCTGTTTGTTCCTTGCTGGGTTTCAGGCTGGGGAGCTGGGTAGGGGGGGAGACAGAGAGAATCGCCCAGTGATTATTTATGTTCCCTTCCCCTCCATCTCCTGCCTCTCCCCCTCCAAAAAAAAATCTCGCCTGCAAAGCTGCCTCCAGCCCACGGGGTCGCCGGCGGCCCTCGAGCCCCCCCAACCCCAAACGCACAGAACTTGGGCTCTCCCATTCATTATTGATCATTATTTTTATAAATCAACGCCACACAATTTTTTCCCCATTACCGGGAGCCGGAGGGAGGCCTGCGTGGCCATTGGCGGAGGGGACCTCACGTGGGGCGGGGTCACGTGGCCCGGAGAGGAAAAAGGGGGTCCTTTTCGGTGTAAATCTGGACTCTAATTCTGTAATATATCAAGGAATCTCGTAAAACCGACACTAAAACGTCCCTGCCTACAACTCATCCGGCCAAATTATGAGTTCATTGTATTATGCGAATGCTTTATTTTCTAAATATCCAGCCGCAAGTTCGGTTTTTCGCCACCGCCGGAGCCTTCCCCGAACAAACTTCTTGCGCGTTCGCTTCCAATCCCCAGCGCACCGGCTATGGAGTGGGTTCGGGGGCGTCCTTCGCCGCCGCCGCCTCGATGCAGGGCTTGGTACCCCCGGCGGGGGGGGGCATGGCGGGCCAGAGCGCAGCCGGCGTCTACGCGGCCGGCTACGGGCTCGAGCCGAGTTTCTTTCAACATGCACTGCGCGCCTTTGAGCAGAACCTCTCCGGGGTGTGTCCCGGGGACCCCGCCAAGGCGGCGGGCGCCAAGGAGCAGAGGGACTCGGACTTGGCGGCCGAGAGTAACTTCAGGATCTACCCCTGGATGCGAAGCTCAGGTAACAACAGCCACGCACCCAGCCCAGCCCAGCCCAGCCGTCCAGAACCGCAGCGGCCCGGGCCTCCTGGTCCTTCTTGCAGGCGTCCCCTCTTCCTGGCCACTTAAAAGTGTCCCCTGGCCCTGGGGGACGCGGCACCCCCTCGGCTCCCACACCCCCCTTTTGGTTGGGGGCTCTTCGGCTGGCTCTGCTTCGCTGGCGGATCTCTCGGCCGCCGCCGCCCGCCCCGCCCTGGCGCGCCGAGCCCCCTTGGCCGCCCCCCACCCTTCCTCCTGGCCTTTTAGCTTTAAATATTTATCAGCCGCGCCGGCACGGGCTGGAGATGAGGCCGTTTGTCTTGCGGAGGAAGGCTGCTGGTGGTGGCGGGGATGCAGAGAATAGCCATTAGGGTCTCCCCCCTTCGCCTACTTCTTTTCCCTCCCTCCCAGAATATCAACTCTGGGTGTGTCCCCCCACCCACCCAGACCCCCGCTTGGATAAGATCTAGGGGAGGGGGCTGCAGTCCTAAGCAAATTCCCCTCCTCCTTCCTTCCCAGCCAACCCCCGCTCCCCCATTATTCCCTTCTGGACAATTAGAGGTGGGCTCTGGAGGCTGGTGGAGGAGGGGGTGTGTGGCGAGGAGAGAAGGACCAGGCTGGGACACAGAGCCAGGGAGGCAGGTGGATGGGGGGATGGCTAAGGCAAGAGAGATGGGGCTCCTGACCCCCCAGTGAACTTGGGAAAGGGCCAGAGGCCTCCTGGGAACCAGCTGGCTTTCCTCAGGTGACTATCCTGGGAGAACTGGACAATAAGTTTACAGGTACCGTTCTAGAAGGTGCATGTCCCCTGCCTGGAGAGGGAGGATTGGAAGATCCAAGTCAGGGGGTACAGTCACTAAGACAACTGAGACTGTGAGAACTCGGAGTGATTGAAGGAACATGGGTCTCCTGCAAACTTACTCTAAACATTCTTCTTCATGTTGCCTTGGACTCCAGGGGCAGGGGCGGAGGGGTCTGTGACATAAAGTACAGAAGGCCCAAGACCTGTGAACACAGGGGCCCAGCCTCGCTAGGGTTGAGAGCAGAACTGCTGAAGGTCCCCATTACCTGCTCCATAAATTCAAGCACCTTTCCAGTTGATTTATCAAAGCCCAAATTTTTCTGCTCGTTAAACATTTCAGCTTGGCTTTTATCTGACTGGAAATGAGGCCCCTTAGCTCTCCTCCCAGCTTCTCTTTCCCAGGAGCTGGCCCCAGTACCCTCCTTCTCCTCCCCTCTAAGCATGCACATGCCCCACTCCCCCAAGAACCCTAGGATTGGGGGGTTCTGGTCTTATTGGTGAAGCTCTCCTCTGCACTCCAGCCCCACCAGAGACACCCCAGTACATCATGTGCCACCCACTCCCAGCCCAGGTTGCTTGTCTCTCTCTCTCTTTCTCTCTCTCTCTCTCTCTCTCTCGTCTTTCTCTATCTCTTCAGCTCTCTCTCTCCTCTCTCTCTCTCTCATCCGCCCACTGTCTGTTTCTGCTTCTGCAGGCCATGAGGTCACTTTGGAGAGCAGGGGTGTCTGGACGGAGAGGTGGACAGGGCAGGCTGCTCCACTGTGAACCCATTCCCACTGGGAACAGTCCTCACCCAGCACCTCTCAGTCAGCCTCCATGCTGCCAGGAAATCTGCGAGTCCCAGAGTCCTTACCTCCTCTCAGTCCATACTAGGCATCCAGTCCAGTTGCAGGTGTAATTGACTGGCCAATGTGAAGCTTCTTTGTCTCTTTCCTTCTGGGGGAGCACCCAGGCCAGGCCTCGAGTCTCAGTCCAGAGTCACTTCCAGGATGCCCACTGCCCTCTACCAATTCCTCCCAAATCACCACCCCACCAACCCCCAAGTCATCAGAGTCAGCAGCCAAAAGTGGAGAGATTTGGAGTGTCTGACCTCCCAGGGGAGGTCACCTCAACCTTAAGCAAATCACTCTTGAGGTGCAGTTTCCTTCAATGGCTAAGGGAGTTTGAGCTTTTGCTTCAGGAGCTCTGGGATGGGAAACTTCATAGAAGGCAACAAAATGCAGCGTGCATTGAGCCTCAAAGCTGCATGTCCAGGGACAAGGCCTGGGCTGCCAGGGGGAAAAGGGAGAATTGGGTTTAGCATCAGAAAGAGGTCTTCCAAGTACTGACACCCTCCCTCTCCTCTCTTGCCTCCTGTCACACACAGGGTTTATAGAAAGGATGTAGGCACTTGGGTGGCCTTTTCCACTTGCACTGATTTTTTTCTCCTTTATATATGATGCACAGGGACCGACCGCAAGCGAGGTCGCCAGACCTACACGCGCTACCAGACGCTGGAGCTGGAGAAAGAGTTCCACTACAAACCGCTACCCTGACCCGGCCGGCGCGACGCATCGAGATCGCGCACAGCGCTCTGCCTGACCGAGAGGCAGATCAAAATCTGGTTCCAGAACCGGCGCATGAAGTGGAAAAAAGAGAATCAAGACTCGGGTCCCTGGAGCCACTGGTCAAGACAAGGCCGAGCTGAGGGAGTGATGAGGAAGAGTGAGGGGACAAGAAGGGCCGAGGAGGAACGAGAAGAGACAGGGAGAGAAAGAAGGGAGAAGCCCAGCTTTGGGAACTGAACCAGGAAACCCAAATCTAATGGGGGGAAAAACTATTAAATAGAAAGATTTGTTTAATAAAAAAATTTTTTTTAAGGAGAGTGGTGAAGTTTTTTTTGGTTTCTTTACACTGAAAAAAAAAATACTACCTATAGGAAAATTCTGTCGGGTTGCTTTTGTACAACATGGGAAGGACATACCTACCTGCTCTGTAGCTTTCTGAAATTTGCTCCCCCCCCCATTTTTATGTGGCTGTTGTTAAGGTCCCTTGTAAATTCTTGCTGATTTGTAAGCCCCTTTGATGCTGTCCTTTGTGGCCTGTGGGTCTGGACTAATGTTGTGCTTCCCCTCCCTCCTGAGTCCCTGCTTTCCCAGTAGCAGCACTGAAAGGGGTCGTCTTAGGGCCCCCTCTCCGCAGGATCCTCCAACTAGCTCAGTGTCCCCTCTGTGCAACCTCTTGCCCCAAGCTTCTTGTTCCCTCCCCTATGTCCCTATGATCCTCTTTTCATTCTATATGTATCTGGAGAACGGGAGAAATGAAATAATTAAATAAAGCAATTTGAAAAATAAACAGAGGTCTTATCTTATATGTCTCCCTGAGGCTGGGGCAGAGGGTGATGGGTGGGGATTCAGGTTTAGCCACATGCACCCCAGCTCCTCTCTGCACCAATTTCTACGCTTGGCTCTGTGGTTAATCCTTGCACCCTATACTGTGGGGGCTGTGAATGAAGTGAACCCCACTATCCTACACGTTTCCTCTATAAATGGATACATATAAATGCACAATCACATGTGTGGAGAGCCTGTCATCATGCAAAAAAAAAAATCACTGTGCACATGTCCTCACAGAGGGTCACAAATAAAATTTCCCACTTCCTATATTCCAGAGCAAGGCCTTCCCACACTCCAAATTCACACCCCAGAATATATGCCTTGGCTTTCGTTCGCACACACTCACAAGGAGACATACACTCACGCCCACCAAGACATTTATCTGCATACCAACGGACAATTCGCACATTGGCTTATAAACACACGAATTCACATTTGGCCCCAACTAAACATCTCCATGAATCTGCACACTTAGTCCCACGCATTCCCCAAACCAAACAAAACCCCCTTGGTCTCACAAACAATATTTCATCCAGGCCTTCAAACCCAGGCTGCAACCGGGCAGTGGGGTACAAATACAGAACTGACCTTCAAAATGCCAGGCTCTGCTTTGCACAACGAAGGACTGAAGGCCGGCTAGGGTGACCCTCCAAAACCCTTTTGCTGCCGGGTGGGGACTGGGCTGCAGCCAAGCGGGCAGCCAGCCGAAGCCACAGCCCAAGCCGACCTGACTCCTATACACTCAGCTGACACTTTCCGCAAGAGCTAGCTAGTGTTTTTTACTTCCATTTATTTTACTTTCATCCTTTATAATTTACCTAATTCTAAATGAACATAAAAACCCAAATAAATTTAAAAATGGGGAGGAAATGAGCCCCAGAGCCAGAGTTTTCTGGTGAGTTTAACCGAGCCCGTGAGGCCCGCTGTGGAAGCCGCATCCTGGCTACTGCCGCTGGGCCTTCACCGCTCCTCAGCACCTCCTGCCCTTTCAAACCGCTCTAACCAGCCGCCTGGAATTTTCTCCAGAGCTCAGAAAAATTGGGGGAAGAGAAAAACATTTGGGGGAGGGTTATTTCGTTTCATGCATCTGGGCTCTGGTAGCTAAATTCAAAATACGGAAATATTTTTCCGCGGGCCTGGGAAATCCGGGACGATTTTAGTTGTTTTGGTTTATTTTTAGTTTTGTTTTTTGCAACACCCCTTGATTGAGGGACAAAAATCTGGAGGATCTACGTAACTGGGGAGTAGAGTTGAGGTGTGTTATTAGATCCTAAACCCTGGATTATTGAAAACTTTAAAAACAGGCATCTCGATAAGAACGAAGAAGAGAACTAGAGGGGAAGGGCATTTTAGGCGACTTGGTTTCACTTGAATTTGTAAATAAAATGCTCCCACACCCACATCTCCCTTTAGTGGCTGCAGATGCCCCTGGAGAGTGCTGAACTGTCTGCTGGGATTTGGATGGGAGCATCTGGGACCTGGCTTTACCCTAGCTCGATTTGGGGTGTGAGGAGCAACAATCCAACAGCTAGAAGTCCACCTAGGCTTCCTTTGAGCCATTTTTTCTCTTGCGAGAAAAATCTAGACTCTAGGGATCTCAGGCTTCCACTCCTGCATTGCTACACCCCTCACAGGTGGGGGGTCCCACTATCTGTAAGATTAGGAATGTGGGGTATCTTTTAGATGGGGAGGGGAGCACACCCTGGAAGCTTTCATTTTGCCCTAATGCAAGTGGTAACCAACCAGGTACCCCGCTGGGGCACCTCCCGACTTGCTCTCAAATGGTTTTAGACCGATCTTGGGCAGAGGTTTGGGTGTATATTTTTACTAGAAGGGTGGGGGACAGAGTTCCTTTGACAAAGAGGGAGGCTCCAAAAAAGAACCCTCTTCCTTCTCGCTGATCCTTGTGAATCCGCCGTCTGACTCCCTTCACCCCAAACCTCACCCTTCTCGAATGGGGGTTTCCCTAAAAAGCGAGAAGGAGAAGAAAAGAAGATGGCGACTGGGAAAAGGGTTGCTGGCAGAGCAGCCATGAAGAAATGCAATAAATTCCTTGTTGTTTTATGAAAATTTACAACTTTGTGATAGAAGTTTATGAGTGGTTGAATCCAGCGATTGGCCGGCGCCGGTCATGTGGCCGGCGATCGTGAACATTGAACTTTTTATCATTTCCCTGGTGGTTATAATGCAGCATTCTTTTGGACACCACACCTAGGTCGGAGCACTGTCGTCCTTCAGGGCTCCAGCCTCTTGATATTTTTATACTTCAGTATCAACTTGATAAAGCAAGAGAGAGAGAGAGAGAGGAGGAGGAAGAGAGAGGAGGAGAGAGGAAGAGAGAGAGAGGGAGGGAGACAGAGAGGGAGACAGGAGAGGGGAGAGAGAGAGAGAAGAGAGGAAGGGAGGGAATTACACAAAAGAAGAGAACCAAAAAATAATTTTAATTTCTAAGTTAATTTGCTTGCTGACCTGGGATTTTAGTCATCATGGGAGGAAAAATGGACAATCTATTCTGGACCGCAGCCTGATACCATTTTTCAAAGCCAGTACTTACTCCATTTTCTATGCAAATATCAGAAAAGCGAAACACCCCCCTCTCTCCCCAACTCAGAGGAGGGGAAGCAACGGCTCTCAAGGTTGGGACAATATTATTCTGGAAGATGAAGAAGAAACCGAACGCCGCTTCTCCCTAATCTTCCCACCACCGTTTCCATCCGGAGAGAATGAACCCCAAGGTCCTGCAAAGGTAAGGGAGCTTCTACAATTCTTCTTTCCATTCGTTTTGTAGGGGGTGGGGCTTGGGTTCGTCTCCCTCCTCCTCCACCCCTCCAAAGAAGGAGCTGAACCCCACCTCTGGGCGCTGCAGGGAGAGGCTTCCCAGGAAATTCAGTGGCCGAGAAGGGGTGACTGCATCCTGGAGGGGGAGCCGGGGCAGGGAAGACGGGAGGAAGAACGGGGAAGGGCCACGGAGGCGAGCACCAAATAGCTCTTTGAATGTGGGAGCAGAAGCTTCAGAAGATGGGGGGGGCTTCTAGGCAGCAGGGCCCCTCAAGAAGCTGGTTGCTACAGCCTCAGGGGGGGTTCAGCCCCACCCCTCCCCCGTGCCTCCCCAGCCCTGGCCTCCCCAAATGCCCCTGCGCAGTTCTCTTGCCCGGTGCTTAGCGGCGACTGATGGGCGGTTTCCCGGCAGCATTGGCATGAGGGGCGGTGGCGCTGAGCGGGGCGTCCTGGGTCTCTGGAGGGCCTGGAATCTCCGCGGAGGCCACACGAGGGCGAGGCGGGCGGACAGAGAGACACTGAAAGAACAATTCACTAGAGAAATGCTTATTAGCTCTCTTCGGGGACCTTCCTCAAATTGAAGGGCTGTGGGTGAGGGCGCCCAGATCAAGGCATACCCCACAGGAAGCCGGCCTGAAAATGCACAGGTCTCTTGGCCACTTCCCGCTGAAGGAAGCCTCACTCTGCAGGGAGAGAGTTTTGTGGTTGGAAACGCGGTAGGTCACACAGCATGTTGGTTCCTGTGCAAGATTGATTCTTTGACTTGTGTTTCATTGGGGTGGGGCATGTGGATTGGATGGAAGGGGATATTATTGCCAGGTGTGTGTGTGTGTGTGTGTGTGTGTGTCTGTTGTGGATTTCCAACTTTGCTGGATTCAAAATGTGGTGATGTGAAAGGTGTGGCGATGGGCAAGAAACTGTTTTGGTGTGTTATATTAGGCTTGTAAACAAACAAGCAAACAAACAAAAAAGGCACAGAGTAAAAGGAGGGAAATAAAAAAACAATTAAGGGGGCCTGATGGGGACTGAACTGCAAAGCTACTTGGCCTGGTATTTAAGCTTTACTGAACTGGTTCTGAAAGCCCTCTCCAGCCCCAGACTGACCCCCATTTTCAGCCAGGCCTCTTGGGGAAGGGCAGGGGAGCTTTCCTACGATGGGAGTGGAGAGGTTCCAAAAGTAGCGAGTGCTGGAAGAGGCAGGCAAGAATTTAAAAATAGAGCAAGCAGCCTTCTAGGGGAAGCTTCCTACCGAAGCTGCTTTGGGCATGGGAGGGGGGCAAGGCTAATCTCTGATTGCCTTGCACAAATAGGTGATTGCTTATCTTCTTTTAAAGACCAGATAAAAAGCACTCAGCCTCAGGGGCCTCTGATTGTCTAGGATCGCTGGGGTTCGGGTATTTTTGTGAGGGAATAGCTCTCTCTCTCTCTCTCTCTCTCTCTCTCATCTCTCTCTCTCTCTCTCTCTCACTCTCTCTCTCTCTCTCTCTCTCTCTCTCTCTCTCATCTCTCCCATACTGGGGGAAGCTGTGGTTGAAGCCACTTGTGGCGCAAGAGAGAGAGGCCTTGGGAGAGACACAGGTAGGTGCCTCCAGGCAGGCCTGGACTGAGGCAGGGAGAAAACCGGGCATAGGGAAGCCCACACCCAACAGCTGCTTGGCTAGTAAGTTCCTGGCTGCTCCCACAGCACTTGGAGTCTATTCTCAGAAGGAAAATTTCCCGAATCCACCCAGACTAAAGATCTTTTTCTCCTGTACTGTTGGCCAGGTATAAATCATCCTTCCTAGACAGTTTGCTCTGGCCCAAATTATGCGGTTTGCTGCCATCTACCGTCCATTTGGAGATATGCGGCTTCGGTGCAGCCTGTCTTAACCTAAGCCTGAGCCGAGGCCAGGCCTTTGCGCGATCCTCGGGGATTTCGGGCCCACACGATTCGCTTGGCGTTGGATCGCGGCCCCAAACCGCCAGCGTGTGACTTAGGGAACAAGTGTCCCCTTCTCGCTTCCCCGACCCATGCAGGTTGCAAGCCTCGTGGCTGGCTGGGATAGCGGCTTTTTTCTAGGGTTTTTGAATGAGGACTAATACTGCGGCCTGCGGGCAGGGGGCCCTGGATTTAAGGGTGGGGGCGTTCGCGTCGCTCCCGGAGCCCTTCCACCTCCCACCAAGCCAGGGGATCTTCCCGGGCCTCTCGGGAGATTGGGAGATCGAGGCCAAGGCTGCCAGAGGTTTATTTGGTTTTCTTTTTCAGCCAAGGGAGGGGGCCAGTTCCACTTGGTTGTCAAAAGACAGGCCGGTTCTGTCTGTGTTCTCTTCTCTGTTGGCTGGTGAGTCTTGCTAGTTTCTTGCCAGTACTTGGCCGGCGTAGGTGGAGAAGGAACGGAACCGGGTTTTCTGGAAAGTGTTGGCTAGCGAATGCGGGTTCCCTCCCCCCCTTCTCGGTCGTTTGGAGCGAAATCGACGTAACTGAGCGTGGAAAGGGGGGGGAAAGTGGGGGTGGGGATCAGTCACCTATGATGCAAACCACTGTCATTTCATCTCCTCGCACCAGACCCCCCCCCCCCATCACACCCGCTTAAACCCGACCGCTCGCGCGCAGAAGGGGGGTGATGAGAGCGGGTGTTGGGGGGGGGGGTGTGAGCCCGCGTCTGCCGCTGCTGTGCGATATTGGCCCCTGTCTCACGAGTTACTTATTAGCTCAGGCTTTTAAGCCCCAGGAACAAGCTCGACCCTTTCAAGGTGCTACAGCCCCTGCTCCTGGCGGGAACCTCAGGAAATCGCTCGCAGAGCAGCCCAGGCCTGCGCTGTGGGTGGGGGGAGGAACGGGGTGCGCCGACCTGGGGTCCGGGGAGGTGTCGGGCTGCAAGATGTCGGCTTTGGGCCCCCGTGCCTCGGCGCCTCTCGAGTCTGGGCCTCTGGGATAGCCCCAGCAGCGGGGCAGCTTGAGAGTTTCTGCCGTCTGGAAGGGCCATTCCAGAGTGGATGGAGGTCCTGGTCCAGCAAGTCCCCTCGAAATCTGGGACCCCCTCCCCATTGGAGATGTTTTTTCAGTGGGAAGTGTACCGAGGCCAAAGTAGCTGGTACAAAGAAATCCTTTGAGGTTTCTTAGGGTGCCCCGCGCTGTGGCCCCTTGTCTTGGGGGAACTCTCAGCTGAGCGTTAAGGCAAACCGCCCCCCTCCAAGATGAGAGGCGAGGCCGGTCATTTGCATAATGGAAATGAGGTTCTTTGTAGCTGGCTTCGACCCGCTGGTTGGAAGGCGATGTCCTCTAGGACAAGCTCCCAAAGGTTAAGACATCTACGTCTCCCAGTCTCCCAAACTCCGAGGTTCAAAGTCCAGGAAGGAACTGGGTTGGGAGGCTGTCAGGGTCCGCCCAGCCAGAGTTGGGCGAGGGATGCCCACAACCCAAAGAGTTGCTGGGGGAGGATTGTAGCTGAGAGGAAATGAGAGACCTGGACAAGGTCTCATTCCCTTCCTCTCTACACAGGCACTGGCTGATTCTCCCAGCCCCCAGCACACGCACACACACACACACACACACACACACACACACACACACACACACACACACACACAAGGTTCAGTGCAAGAGATGTGTGTACTCTTGAGCTCAATTCAACCTAGACATTTATACGACCCTAGGAGCTTGGATGTGTGTGCCTCTACAGGATATCAGAGCCCCACAGAAAATTACAATGATCAATCCTGCCCAAGGGGCTCCTGGGCAAGTCTTCTGTTGTGGATCCAACCTTTGGTATCATCTTCACCTACCTCTCCCCACATACTTTCTTTTGAAGGTAGGCCCAGGCCTCCCAGACCAGCAGACAGCTATTCCCCCTGCTGTGTATTTATATATCCCCTCCTTGGAGACAGACAGACAGACTGCAGGGACAGGCTGGGACCTACAGACAGATTTGTCTGAGATCTGGATGCAGAAACCAGGCGGCCCAAGGCCCTGCCTGCCTGCTCTTTCTCCCAAACAAACGCATCAGACGAATAAACGCTCATAAATACCTCTGGGCTTAGATAAGAGCGATGAGGCGCTATTTCCTTTCATGCCGACACCAGGCGCCCAGGCCCTGCCTTTGCGGCTCCAACTCTCGGCCAGGCAACCTGCAGAGGTGAGGTTAATTTGAGGTCTGAGACTAAGACTAAAAGGATTCTTTTTCTGCATCTACCACAGGGGAAGGCTCACAGAATTTGGACTTCACAAGGCAATGCCCATAGTACCTTATCCCTGGAGAGATAGCAGCAGGCTAAGGTCCAAGGCCCAACTGCAGTGATAGAAAAGAAGGGGGTGCACACTTCCCTGTCCAGACCTCCCTGAAGTGAGCCCAGTCTCAGTTAGATTGGTCTCTTTGGTCTCCAACCTAAGAGACCTCCAATTATTTTGTTGTAAATCTTCCTTAACCCCCATAGTGTTTGGAGAGAATCTCAGGGTGACCCTTGGCCATGAAGGTGCAGTTGAAAATTTGCCCTGAATTTAGGCAGCATTGTAGGTCACTTTGCAACCAACTAGATTTCTCCTTTGGTCAACCAACCTCATCCCTGTACCACTTTGCCTGCACCTGGGCTCTGAAGATCATTCAGTGGGCAGATCTGTTCCCAAAAGGGAACAGAGTAGGGCAGCCTGGCCCGTGGTCCTTGGAGAACGTTGTCCCACGCCCTGGCTCCAGGCCCAAAGATTGTTCTCCTGTACTTTCTGGCCTCCATCTGCATATTAGAATATTGAAAACATGTGATTCAGTTTTTCAACCTGGTATTATCTCTCACAAGGGAGGGAGAGAGAGAGAAAGAAAAAGAGAGAGACCTAAGCTTGCATGCAGGAAGTGAAGAAAAGGTGGTTATACAAACACAGGGTGTGGGAGGGGAGTGTGCAGAAGCGGCAGAGAGACAGACAGGAGAGTTGTGAGCATCTGGAGAGGGGGAGTGGGCTGGTGATTGTAGGCTGCCTGCTGGGTCCCCAGGAGGACCCCTCAGCCTTCCCTCCCTATAAAACTCAACCAAAAACCAAGTATTAAGAAGAAATTTATTTGAAAAAGAATCGCCAGCTTCTCAAGTGACCTGGAGAAAAATCAAGAGCCCTCCACTTGCCGGTGGCCTCTTATTCTCTCCAATATCAGAGGGCCTGGGAACCCCACTTTGGAGGAGGAGGAGGAATTTCTTCTACATAGAGTTCCTGGCACATCCTTGATCCCTGACATTCTGTAGTACAGGAGATGCACAATTCAACCTTTGGCAATAGAGGGGGGGAGTCCAGAGCATTTCAGGCAGGAGAGGGGTCCTGACAATCTGGTTGGGGTCACCCTACCTTCTTATATTCCAAAGTGAGAAGAGGGCAGCAGTCTTTTCTGTAGCCCTTCCCTTACCAAGAGCAAGTAGTGCGAGCTAAAACCAGGGATGGGGCTGTCTGGGCATCCTCAGCACCTTCCAAGATGCTGCTGGTCCAGCGGATGAGCCACGGGAGAAGCCCAGAGGTCCTCTGGGTGGGAGGCTCTGGCCTGACCCTCAGACCCTAGAGTGGTGGGAAAGCAGAAATATTCAGCCCGGATTTGGAGGCTCAGACAGGAGTGGAAAATGGTTTTCAGAACCTGAGAAGCTGGCTGTTTCTTTTTCTCCGCTCTCGTTCTGAAAACGATGTTAATGAGCGGAGAACTCTTCTGGATTTGTACCCACACAACCGCGCAGAAACAACCCTTCTCCTTTCCTGAGCCCCTGGAGGAGAGGCTGAGGCAAAAACCCACTGGCACACCTTCCCCTCCAGGCTGTGGGGGCGCAAGCCACGCAGGGGTTAACTTTTCCGAAAAACAATTAACTTTTTCCTATCCTACGTGGAAAAAAAAAAGGGGGGGACTATATTTATTTCATTTCAGTGAGGGGGGGAGGAGGAGGAGAACTGGGAGGTCTCAGTGCCAACATTCCCTCCTCCCTCCGAGGCACAGGCGACACTCGCAGATCCTACGTAGGTGGAACAGGAGCAGTTGTGTTGTCGGGGGAAGAGAGAGAGAGAGCGAGAGAGAGAGCGAGAGAGCAAGGAGAAGGAGGGGAGGAAAAAAAAGGTTGATAGGTTTGTGCGCGGGTCCCTCGTGCGGGCTCCGCTCCTCCTGGGTGCTATTTGACAATTCCTGCCTCTGCCATTGGTCAGTGTTGGATCAGATGGTTGTATTTCCTTCTGGCCCTCACTGGCACCTCGCCATCCCCCCTCAGCTAAAACCCAATCTCAGATATACTACTAATAGGCGCGGCGCTCGGACTATAAAACACAACAAATCATAAACCCGGCGGAGCAGCAGCGGCCGTGCGCGCCTCCCCTTCCAATGAGTTCCTATTTCGTGAACTCCACCTTCCCCGTCACTCTGGCCAGCGGACAGGAGTCCTTCCTGGGCCAGCTGCCGCTCTACTCGTCGGGCTATGCGGACCCGCTGAGACACTACCCCGCGCCCTATGGGCCCGGGCCGGGCCAGGACAAGGGCTTTGCGGCTTCCTCCTATTACCCGCCGGCCGGCGGCGGCTACGGCCGAGCGGCGCCCTGCGACTACGGGCCGGCGCCGGCCTTCTACCGCGAGAAGGAGTCGGCCTGCGCGCTGGCGGGCGCCGACGAGCCGCCCCCGTTCCACCCGGAGCCGCGCAAGTCGGACTGCGCGCAGGACAAGAGCGTCTTCGGCGAGACCGAGGAGCAGAAGTGCTCCACTCCGGTCTACCCCTGGATGCAGCGGATGAACTCTTGCAACAGTGAGTGTGCCTTGCCTGCGTCCCGGACTCCTGGGCCCCCACTCTCTAGAAGTAGCCAGGCTCCCCCCACCCCCCGCCCCACTAGCAGCAGCAGCAGCAGCAGCACCGCCGCGCCTGGCCTGCCCGCAGGCAGGCTGGGTGGGCACTTGAGTTAGGAGTTAGGAGGCATTGCGAGTTGTGGGGGGCGGGAGGCGCCTGCCTGGGGGTCTCCCGCCGCCCAGCGCTCTCGGTCTCCAGGAGTTGCAAAGTTTGCAAAGTCCCAGATGTCCTGGGAATCAGGGAGAGAGAGCCAGGCACTCTCCGGGGAAAGCTCCAGGCCGGGCATCGGATTCCCAGCCAGGGATGGGGGGGGGGGCTGTTCCCCACCCCCGCCCATGCAGTCTCGGGCTTCGCTTCCCCTAACCCCCAGGCGTACCCCGCAGTCCCAGCCAGGTCCCCCCACTCCGAGACGGTTCCATTAAAAAAAAAACACGGAGTGCGTCATGGGAAGGGGGCGGCGTGACGCTGGCGAGGGTGAATTCAGGCTGTCTCGGACCGCGTTTCCCTGGAGGTTGGGGGGCTGGGGAAAGATGAGGCACCCGGAAAGGGTTGTAGGCAGAGACAGAGGAGGGAGGAAGACGACGGGGTGGGTTGGGGGTGGGAGAAAGCGCCAGGGAGCGGTCGGAGGCGGGCGCCCCGGTCTCAGGCTGGATTAGCGGTCGGGGCCTTAAATCCCCAATTGATGTCCATTAGCGGGACACGAAAGTGAGGGCCCGTTAATGCCGACTCGGGATCGATCCACGTCATTCCGGATTAGGGGCCGGAATCTATCACGGGGTGTGGGGGAGCAGATGGATGGGGTAGGGAGGAAGGCTGAGGCTGGGAGAACCACACCTGACCGCTCCTTTCCCGGCCCCTCCCCTTTGGCTCAGGTGGGATTTTCCACAGCGCCTCCCCTCCCCCTTGCAGGCGCTGGCCTGGGAGACTTGGAGAAAAAGCTGGAGGGGGCGCTGGAGGCGCGAGGAAGGGGGCACTGGGTCGGGCCCCGAGAGGCAGGCATCCCAGGATTAAGTTAGAGTTCCTAGCTATGGGGCGAGGGGAAAAACATATACTGGCAGGGGAAGGGGGGGCTCGGGCCCCGGTGACCCCCAGGCCTCAGCATCTCCTCTCTGCGTAACAGGTTCCTCCTTCGGGCCTAGTGGCCGCCGTGGCCGCCAGACCTACACCCGGTACCAAACGCTGGAGCTGGAGAAGGAGTTCCACTACAACCGCTACCTGACCCGGCGGCGGCGCATCGAGATCGCTCACGCCCTGTGCCTGACCGAGCGGCAGATCAAAATCTGGTTCCAGAACCGGCGCATGAAGTGGAAAAAGGAGAGCAAACTTCTCAGCGCGTCCCAGCTCAGTGCGGAGGAAGAGGAAGAGAAACCGGCCGAGTGAAGGCCCCCCCGAAAAGTGGAGAAGGGGGCGGGTGGGGGACGCGCAGGGAGAGGCCTGGCTGGCGAGGAGCTGAGGGCAGAAGGGAGCAACCCCGAGATGGCTCTGCGGGGCGGGTGGGTGGGTAGGGGAGCCCCGAGAGAGCCGCTGTCTGGTGCGCGACAGGCGGGGCCCAGCGCTCTCATGCACGCCCCCCAATTGCCCTGCCCCGCCCTTCCCGCAGAGCCTCCTTGGGCCTAGGGGGCCGCTTGAGCCCACCCAGCACCCCTCGCGTCCCCCCTCCATCTCCATGAGCCTGCCTCGGCCCCATCCTGAGAACTGAGGTCTGGACTCACTTGATGTTTCCTGGAAGCAGAGCTCAACGCTCTTGTCCCTGTCGCGTCTCATTTCGTCCATGTCCCCCCCCCCCACACCCGTGCACGGTTCAATGGTAGATTCGCAGACCCCTTGGTGGGGGTCCTCGAAGACTCCCTGACCCCAGACCTCGCTCCCAACCCCCTCCCCAAAGCCACTGGAAGGAGCACATACTACCTAGAAGTAAGAAGAGGAGCCTCAGAAGAATACAAAGTTCTATTTTATTAATTTTCTATGTGTTGTGTTTGTAGTCTTGTCTTAGCTCTGGACGTGAAATACTTCGGTAATAATATTAATATTATTAATAATGATGATGATGATGATAATAAAGATGTAAAAACTCGCCGTTCAGTCACCTCTGCACCTCCCCTGTCAATCCATCCCCCCCACCCCTCACTGTCATTAAATCTTCCTGGTGCCGGAAATTTCAGAGCAAAACCTGGAGCTCTCTGTTGGGCTCCTGCAGATCTGCCGACTTCGGAAGTTACAGTGGAGATAAAGGCTGCGCGGTAGCTGAGCCCCCAAGGCTTTGTTGTCCAGGCAGACTTGGGGGGACAGAGAAGGGTCATATTCCTCTTGTTGCCCACCTTATCCTGATTGGCACCAGGGACACTTCTGAGGTCCCCTAACCCAGAGTCCCTGCAGGGCTGAGCCAGGCGGATCTGGAGGCTCTGCTTGGGTTTCTCAGATCCTGACACTGGATAAGGCCCCTGGCCTTTAGCCTGGGCAGCATTGTCCTGGACCTGGGGTTCCTTGCCTGTAGCTCAGGAGAATTAATTTGGGCTACTGGGTATCTGTCTGCCTGCAACTGAGGCTCCAGGTGGCTCGTCTATCTTAGCAGCAAATAGGGTAATGTGAGCCGCTGGCTGGGGTACCTGCCAGGTGCTCTGCTTTCCAAGCTCCTTGGAGCCTAAAGGGCAGGGAGGGCAGGTGATGGATAATTTGGTCTCATCTCCTTTAACCAAAGAGACCTACCTGTCTTCTCCCCATCCCTGCCTTCATCCAGACAGCAAGCTGCAGACACTGTTTTCCTTGCTTTCGCCTCCCTCTCTCTCCCCCTTTTTATTTTTAAAGAAAATAGCTGCTCAGCTGAAGGGGCCCAGCTGCGGCCGCCCAGCGTGCTCAGCAGGGCACCGCTGGTGCTCGGAAGCCCTTCCCAGGGAAGGTGTGGGCCCGCCAGGAAAATTCGGAAACTACCCAGCCGCCAGCCAGGCGTCCCCTCTCCCACCCAAGCCCTTCAGGCCTCCAGTGGGGTGGGCGGGGGACAAGAGCCAGCGTCTGGTGAGAGGGCAAAGGGTCCTGCCTTGATCTCAAACTCGGGGAACCAAATTGGTTCCCAACCCCAATCTCAACTGTGCCTCCCATTTCTTGCAATGGGGTTGCTTTGCTTCAACCAGCCTTTATCCTCCTCTGGAGGGGGGGAGTGTCTAACAGGCCCCTGACCTGGCTAAGGTTAGGGACAAGGCCAGGAGGACAGCTTGAAACTTTCAAGATGCTCACGAAAAGTGAAAGGTTCTCCTGCAAGCCCTGGACCCAGTCTCACCATCTTGGCCTGTGTACCCTGAGATCCAAGATCCAAGACACTGTGGATGGGCCAGAATAGCCCATCAGGAAGCAGGCCAGGCCCAGCTCAGGGGGGAAAACCATTGAAATAATTGTTTTTCACACACATCTTCCAGCCCTCCCCCCCTCATTTTCGTCCCCAAGTAGCCAACTTGCTTTGCCCAAGAAAGGGAAAAAAGCGAGTCAATTTTGGATCATCCATTCAGAGTTAAACATCAGAATAACAACAGAGAGAGGGAGAAGAATACAAACAGACACTGATTATGATTTTCTCCTCCATCCCCCAAAACGAGTAAAGACTCAACTGGATCCCTCTCCTAAGAGACTCAGATCCCATCGGGAGCCTAGGCCGGGTTCCTTTCTCGGCTGCCATGGCATTGCTGGGAGCCAAACAGGGGAGGCAGCCGCCGCCGCCATGGCGGTGTGTGGCCCGCGCTGCCGCCGATCGCCGGGAGGTGGCGCGCTCTGCTCAGAGGCCGCCGCCAACCTTCTCCCTGTTTCTCCCCCTTCTCCCTTTTCCCCCCCTCTCTCGGAGGCTCGCATTGAATCGGCCCTAACGATTCTCGGATCGTCATTATTTGTAACCATAGAGCATGAATTACCTCTTGAGGTCATCAGCGAGAATTTACGACTGGTCAACAAAAGCACGTGATTCCCTAACGCCCCCCCATCCCCCCTGCCAACCCCCCCCCATATTTGGCCGCATACATAGCAAAAACGAAGTACAGTGCATCGCTATAATTCATTAATACATCATAAATCGTGAAGCACAGGGTTATAACGACCACGATCCACAAATCAAGCCCTCCAAAATCACCCAAATGAGCTCGTACTTTGTAAACTCCTTCTCGGGGCGTTATCCAAATGGCCCGGACTATCAGTTGCTAAATTATGGCAGTGGCAGCTCTCTGAGCGGCTCTTACAGGGATCCCGCTGCCATGCACACCGGCTCTTACGGCTACAATTACAATGGGATGGACCTCAGCGTCAACCGCTCCTCGGCCTCCTCCAGCCACTTTGGGGCGGTGGGCGAGAGCTCGCGCGCCTTCCCCGCGCCCGCCCAGGAGCCCCGCTTCAGGCCGGCGGCGTCGAGCTGCTCCCTGTCCTCGCCTGAGTCCCTGCCGCCCTGCACCAACGGCGACAGCCACGGCGCCAAGCCCTCTGCTTCGTCCCCTTCCGACCAGGCGACCCCGGCCAGCTCCAGCGCTAATTTCACCGAAATAGACGAAGCCAGCGCGTCCTCGGAGCCGGAGGAAGCGGCGAGCCAGCTCAGCAGCCCAAGCCTGGCGCGGGCGCAGCCAGAACCCATGGCCAGCTCCGCCGCCGCCGCGCCGGAGGGGCAGACTCCGCAGATATTCCCCTGGATGAGAAAACTGCACATCAGCCATGGTAATTCTCCGTCTCTCCTTCTTTTGGGGTCTCTAGGCTTTCCTTCTCTGCTTTTAGACGGTCTGGGGGGGGGGGCTGTGCAGGAAGAGCTTGGCTTGAACACATAGAGATTCATATATGTATTTTTCCCAAAGGGGGGGTGAGAACTCTCTGGGAAAAAAAAGGGGGGTCCTTGCTGTTCTGGGGACAGAGTCAGAGAAGGTCTTGGAGCTGGGGAGGGGGGCTGGGGAGGAGTATTTTTTTTTATTCCCCTGTTTTTTGCAGAGAGAGGCGGCTTAGGTTTTATTCTCCTAGCTGCCTGAGCTTTAGTAGGATGAAGGATGGGTGTTTTTTTTTTTTTTTTTTTTTAATATAACGTGGGTAAGGGTCCTGCTTAGCCTCCCCCCACCTCCCAAGGTGAAGACCGCCGCCAACCCTTGGAGGGGCGAAGAGTCTTGGGAGCGGCTTGCAAGGGGCAAAAGTGCAGCGCGGTCGCCTCCCTCCCGGGGCGAGCGGACGCCCGAGCCCAGACGAGGGTGAGGCTCAGGGAGAGAGCAAGAAGACAAAGCCGGGCGCTTTCGCCGCCGGGCAGAAGTGGGGGTTGCTGGAGAAGGGGGTTCAGAAAGGGAACTGGGGCTGTGGGGCTTGGGGGCAGGACGGGAGCGGCGGCGAGGCGAGCAGGGCGCTGGGGACGCCTGGGTCCGGCTCCACGCCCACCCTCTCCCCTTGAGGGTCTTGTCCCTGAATCTGGGAATAACGTTGCCTTTGGCGGCTCTGCTCTGCCTGCTCCAGATATGACCGGGCCAGACGGGAAGCGGGCCCGGACCGCTTACACCCGCTACCAGACGCTGGAGCTGGAGAAGGAATTCCACTTCAACCGCTACCTGACCCGGCGGCGGCGCATCGAGATCGCCCACGCGCTCTGCCTGTCCGAGCGCCAGATCAAAATCTGGTTCCAGAACCGGCGCATGAAGTGGAAGAAAGACAACAAACTCAAAAGTATGAGCCTGGCGACAGCCGGCAGCGCCTTCCAGCCCTGAGCCCCGCCAGTCAAGGCCGGGTGGAGCCGGGGGCGGCCCAAGCATCCCTTGCTGCCCCTCAGCCCCCTCCCAGGCCCCTCCAACGCCTCCCCGCGCTGCCGTCGCCTGCTGGGGACCGGTTCCCAGGAGCCGGCCTCGCCCAGGCCTTGTGTTCAGATTTTTCGTTTGGTCTTAGGTCGTTCTGTGGCTCCCTCTCTCCTGGACTGGTTATCTTGTTATTAATTGTTAATAATGATAATAATTATTATTCCCCTTCCACATGACCCCCCACATCCCTGCGCTCAATCCCCCCCCATCCGCCAGTGTTTCTGAATGTTCGTGGTTGCACTCCTATCCCCCAGGGAGGAAAAAAAAAGAAGAAAAAAAAAAGGAAGAAACTCGCATGTTTAATGTGAACTCCCTCCCCCCGCCCCATCTGTGTTCTTCTAACTTATTTATAAAGGACAGATCTCTGTATTTTGAGTTTCCACTCGAAACTTGTCTGAGGGCATCTGCAGAGGTGGCTAGAGAAGATGCAGCCTCAGGGCCCAGCTGAGCTGGCCCCATGGAGGTGCAGACCTGACTGTGTTTGTCCACTCTCCTCTCCGCCTCCCTGCCCACTGTCCAGGCCCAAGTCTCCCAGTGGCTTGGTCCTGGGGTGAGAAAGGACCAGGGAGGACCAAAGGAGTGAAGTGGAGAAGAAGGGAGGAGAAGAGTGAGATTTTAAGTTACCGCCGCCTGGGTAGGCCCCACAAGGCCTAGGGTGGATGGAGATGGGCGGAAACAAAAATAATTCTCAGTGTAAAACGTCTTGTGTATTTCTCTGTGAATCTATGGGTCTGGCGTGGAGGGCCCCCACAAAGCTTGTAAATATGGGGACAGGCTGGGTCAGACCCACCCCCTCCCCCTGCCCATTGCGCCTGGAGACCATTTGTAGTGAGCGAGTGGGTGCTGTACTCCCTGTGAAATCTGTCTTTGCCGGGCCTGTCTCAGTGATTCGCTTGTGGTATTTGTTTGTAGCTTTCCTTGAAGTCAAATAAATGTTTCCCCTATTCCATTGCCCTTCCACTTGTCTTTTCTCTGGGGGCCTCTATCATCCATGCCTGGGCCCACTCTCCACCCTTCCTAGTAACTGGGGTAGGGAAGGGAAAGCTGGGTGCTCAGCTCCTCTCAGCCTCCTCAACCTCTGACCAGGCCAAACAGTACCTGGGCCAGGGGACACTCTTCCATGACTGGGGGACTGAGAGGCCCAGAAACCCCTGTGGGGCTGGGGCAAAGGAAAGACTGAGCTGGACTTCATCCTGGCCTGCCACCAGCTGCCCAGAAAAGCCTCTGGAAACCTCCTCAGGGCAAGTAGTTTGAACCTAATTCCTAAGCAGGAAATTTCTGGCTTTGTGGGGAGTGGTACATACAGGCCTGCCCAGTTGGCCTGTCCTCTGCTCCAAATCCCAACTCAGTTCAGTCACTCATTAAAGTAAAAAAAGAGAAAGCAAGAAAAAAAATAATAAAACAACACCTCTATTTCAAAGGTTTTCTTTCACCATCAGCCTTCTCTCTGCTACTTAAGAGCTCCTTCTCTCCAGGGGCCCAACTGACCTCTCTTGAGTAGGAGTTGGGGGGCCCTCTGAAAGACATCCTGAGTCCCTTTCCAGCCAGACTGGCCCAGGGCCAGGGCCCAGTCCTCTTTCATTCAAGCCAGCCTCCACCCAGAGCTCCAGTCACTCAGGTCTGAACACTTACCGGGTCATTCCCTTCCAGCTCGGCCCAACTTCTTACAGGACTGGGGGGGAGGGGGGAGGTGGTGAGGAGGCAGCCGAGGGTCCTGGAGGCTCTCCTGGGCCCTCCTTCCCCTTCACCCCTTGACTTTGTCCCCCTTTGTCCATAGCAAACTATCCCAAAAGTCGCTATGACATTTAGATGTCAAATGGATAGGGGTTTTATCTCGAAGTTAGATCGTAAAAATCGCCGAGAAGTCAGACAGATACCCCTCACTGGCTCGAGAAAGTCACGTGAGGTCCATAAAGTTAGTTTTATGGTTTTGGGGAGTTGACACCGCGCGGTATATTTCACATTCTCCAGAATGTTAAGTGACACTTTAACTGCTCGCTGTGGTGGGGAAGGGCAGAGGTAGGTGAGCGCTCTCGCTGCTCTCCCAGCCCAGAAGGCAGTGGCAGCAGCCCAGGCCCCGCTCTCCTCTCCGCACCCCGCAGTAAGTCGCTTCCATCTTCTGCTTTCCCCTTCTGTGATTTGGAGCTTGGGACTGGGGGGTGAGTGCATGTGGAGGGGAAATTTTGCCTCTGGCAGGGCTGGAAAGGGGGTATGAGGTTGGAGAAATTCAGTCTACTTTTTACACCAAGTTCTGACTTCCTGGGTGTCTTGAAGTGGGGGTGCTCACTTGACTGAGGCCTCTGCTACAGGGGTGACTGCTTTCTAGTTGCAGAAGCAGGCTGCTATCTCTCTCTTGGTGAGGAACAGTGCTCGTGTGGATTCCTTTGATGGATTCCCAGAAAATTTTAGGGGCAAAAAAGGAGGGGTGTCTACTATGGAAAAAAGGCCCCTTGGGGGAGTACTGCATCCTAGGCATCTTCAGAAAGGACTTCTCCCCCCCCCCCCCCAGAAAGGAAACTTTACGGCGTTAATTTGTCAGGGATGTGTGGGGCTCACCACTGAGCACTTTTATCAGGCTCCATCTGAGCTGAGAAAAAGCACCGCCGGGAAGGGAGGGCTGAGGGCCACTGCTCCGGGCTGTCTGGTACTAGGACCCCTTCCTAACTTTTATCTATAGGAACTCCAGGAAAAGGACTATCACTAATTCTACTTCTCTGTACCACCTCACCAGGCTTGTTCAGGTTGGGGAGCAGGCTTTTTTTTTTTTTTTTTTTGCGCCCAATTAGTTCAAAGCCCTCCCTCCTGGCTTGGCTCTAAAAAGGGTGCTGCAGTCAGAGTAGGGAGTAGACAGAGGAAGGTGGTCTCCTCAAATCCAAAGCCCAGTTGTGGCCAGAGGTGAGAGGAGGAGAGCGGTTTCCTTCACTTAGAGGTGGTGGGTGATTCAGAGGACCCATAAATGATACTTGCTCAGAAACCCACAACCCTCTGGGCCCCCACATTCTAGAGAAATCTGGGAGCCAGGAGCTAGAAAAGAGAATCAGAAAACTACCTTTTTTTCTCCGCTCTCTTTCCTCTTTGCTTTCCCACCAGACACTGGAAAAGCCCCTTTGTTTTAAAACCCTAGAAAATCAGAGGAATTTTGTATTTTGGCCCCCATTTTTTTTTCTAAGAATACATAAGCTTCTAATAGTCCAAGGCTTCTTCCCAACCAACTGGCTTCCCAATTTTAAGATGGTTAGGGGTTTAACCACCTTATTCTAGCTTTTCTACCCTCCACCTCCTGGTTCAGTTCCCCACTTCCTGTGACTGGATTCTGGCAATCCAGAATGAATAGGTAACACCCAAAGGAACCCTTGATCTTTGGAGCCAAGGGCTCAGGATCCAGGAAGTCCCAGAGCTTCCCTGTGAAAAGCCTGGCGCTCTTTCAGCAGGGCAGCCCCGCCTGGGCTCTCTAGTTCCTGCCAGGCCTGAGTTCCAGGATGCCCCGGAAAGGTTCTGAGACCAGAGAAGGCAGAGAGTTTACGGTCTTCTTTCCCATCCTAGGAGGACACATTTCTCCAAGAACTGGATAGGGCATTTGCAGCATTCCTTGGTTCAGCCTCACTGAACCCCCTAATACAATTTAGGAGGACCTCTCCAGGCTTCCCATTTGGACAAGGCAAGGGAATTGAATGGGGGTACAAAAGCAGAGTGCAGCTTAGCCAGTCAAATATGGGGCCTCCAGGAAAACCCCAGTTTTGTTGTGCCCTTGCTTGCCTTCCAGAAAGCCTAGGCCATTAAGCCCGAGCCTGAAGATTTTTTTTTTTTTTTGGCCTTTCTCTCATGTCAGTTCTACAAACTCTGATAAAGACCTGTCTCCTAGGGACATCTGCAGGACATATCTAGCAGATTTTCCAGAATGGAGAAGAGCAGCCCAGGGCGGGGTGCCCACTTTCTCAGCCAAGGCCAAACCACTGCTCGAGGTCTCCAGCTCTCAGGGCCTCGAGGAGATGTCGCCTAAGCTGGGCTTTCCTCTTTCCCAGACCAGGTTCGCTGGGCCACAGGCTCTCCAGAACCCCAAGAAGTATACATGGGGGTGGGGGGGGGAGGGTGTGTGTCTCTAGGTCAGCTTGAAGGAGCTTCAGTTACAAAAGATCTTCTGCCCCAAGTGCCTGAACCCTCCTCTGCCATCTGATTTTTCCAAGCTTCGGGAAGCTACTTCCCTTTCCAGGATGTGGCTCTTCCCTCCTCTTCCACCCACTTCCTCTCTCTAGTGGGTTGAACCTCTGAGCTCCAGGCCCTCATCCTCTGGCCCAAAGAAGTTCCTTCGCCATCTGTCTAGTGTCTTTTGCTTGGGGCAGGACCCAGGAAACTGCAGCCAGAGATTAAGGTTCCCAGTTTCTTTCCCTCTTCAAGGCCAGCAGGAGCACTTCTCAGCAAGCAATTATGTTTTGATTTGGAGGTGTATGTAGTTGTTGTATTTGGTGATTTTTTTTCCCCAAGGTTTGTTTTGGTTTGTTTCTCTGCACCAACGGAGGGGTTGGAGGAAGTATAAAGAACTGTAAACAGGAAAAGCAGCTGGGTCTGGAGTTCTGAGCTCCTATATTTCATCGGCTTCCTCTTCATAACTGCAGCCGGGGACACTTAACCCTTCCCTGGCTGTGAGAACCTATGAACCAAGGCCCTGGGGCCGGGTGTGGGGCCGATCCAAGTGCAAACTCCTCTATGTCTGGTTCTTTTATTCTGGACTGTGGAGGCTGGGCAGAAGGCAGGGTTCAGGGCCAGGTCTGAGAAGACATTCCTTATCTCCCCACCCCCAACCCAATTCCAGCATGAAAACAGAGGGCTCTTGCTTATGTGGGTGACCCAGCTTGGGGACCAACCTGGTTGCCTCGACTGGGTTAGCAAGAACTGCTCCCCTCGCTTAGGGTGAGAACACTTTCATCCCCTTCATTTTGGAAGTTTTTCGCAGTAATCGCATTTGGAGGCTGGTCTCTGCCCAGAGCTGGGGATTTATCGATTGTTGTGGTGCTGTTACACATCCGTATTAATTAACCCAGACGCGGCCTGGAAACCCAGTTGTTGGGGGAGGGGGAAAGGAAAAAAATGAGGGGTCCCTTGAGGAGAATGAACTTTTCCCCTCTAAGTCCCCCAGTGGCCAGATTCGAGAGTCATCCCCCAAGTAGGACCGTCTCCCACTTTCTCAGCTGAGAGAAGGTAGATCCCCAGTTGCACCCCAAATCTAAGTTTCCTGGAAGTGGAATTAAACACCTAGGCCCCAAGGCTTCTTCTGGTCAGTTTGGTTTCCTCAGGCCTAAGAAGGATGGAGCCCCGGCAGATGTCCCCTGAGCGACCTTTCCAGAGGGGTGATCCCCTCCTTCCTACCTTCCTTTCAACTTTTTTTTTTTTTGAAGGTAGAAGTATTTTATGGTTTGGGGGCCTGTTTTGTTTTCATTTTTTTATTGGTGGCGGTAGCGACAGCCATCCCCTCCCTCCAAAAAGTGATTAAAATCTGTTAAAGGATTTAATTAAGAGAGTTAAATGAAAAGGGAAGGAGGAGCAAATGAGTTGGGGGAAAAAACCCACACCAAAGCTATTCTCAACGATTAAATCGCCATTTTAACAATATAATGGAGTTTGCATCCTGAAAGGGGAAATCAACGCTCATATCTCATCAATAATTCATAGAGTCCGGGATCACGCAGAGGTCAGCAGACGGGGGGCCGCAGAGCGGGCCTACTCGGGACTCTAGCCACTGCCGCATACATTACGCGCTATGAGCCCGCACCGACACAGCCACCTCCGGGGTTCCTGGCCCAGGGCGGGGGCCGCCCACAGGTTGAGGCCAAATTTTCGTGTTTTTCTTTTCTTGTCTTGTCTTTTGCTTTTTTTTTTTTTTTTTTTTTTTTTTTGGCGAATTTACCTAGAGAGTGTAGATTACAGGAGGAAGTGTCGGGGTTCGGGGAGGGTGTTAAGAGGCTAAAGAGGATTAGATTGAGGGCAATTTAGGATCTGTCGGCACTAATCTTAACACCTTCCAAGTTTTCATCTCTGCCCCTCCTTTTTAGCCCCTTTTCTGTGATCCAGCCACCTCTGCCTAGTCTCTTCACTCCCCAAATTTCCTCTTGAAGTAGAAAAAATGCCATTTTTTTCGGCATCCTCTGGTTCCCCGACCCTCTCACCTCAGTTGGCGGGCAGAGCTTGATGAGGGCTAAATCCAGGGCGGCCGACTTTGGGGATTCCAACACCCCTGGCCTGCGAGCCAGCGAGCCCCATAGGGAGGGAGGGAGACACCTAGGGAGAAAAAAAAATACCTCGCCGGCCACAGTCCTACATGCCTGGGCCAGAGAGGACCCAGGCCAGGTGGGAAGGAAGGGCCTTCGCTTGGAAAAAAATTGGGGAGCTTAGAGGGATTCTCAGGGATACGCCATGGTTTTAGTGTTCACTAGTGGAGTCTGTGCCAGCTTGTTCTAGTCCTTCTTTCTCTATCTGTCTTGCGCTCATTTCTGTTCTCTGACTCCCCAGGAACCCCGGGGAAGTTCCCAGGGAGAAGTGGGTGTCTGGGAGGTGAAATTTGGCCTCAAGAGAAACCGAAAGGGCGCCAGGTCGCCCAGCGCACTGGCCGCGAGGCGGAGGCTGTAACGTCCCTGAGCTGCCAGTAGAGTCCGCCTTAGACCAAGTTCACAGCCAGGCTAGGGCCTCCGAGGCGCCAGCGAGCGGCGGTGCAAGGTGGCCCCGGGCGCGCTGGGCCAGGCACTGCCTGTCCAGGGCGCGCTCCCACCAGTCGGTGGGAACGGTGTCCCCTCCCTTCGCTCCCCAGGAACCTTTGCTCCAAGCTTCTCTGCACCCGAAAGACCCTTCTCCAGGTCAGCCCCTTCAGCCTCTCTCCCTCTGCCAGCGATGCGGCCCTTACTGGGAGACAAAAACCCAAGAGGGTCGGGGTGGCGTGGGGTGGGTAGTCAAAACCGCTGTCAGGCACCCGAACACAGAGACCGGTGGAAATATGGGAAAAGGGGGACAGCGACAGCGGCGTGGTGTCTTTTCCCACGGAGTTCTTGGCTAATTAATGAAAGATTATCCCCCCCTCCCAGGCCTAAGGCCCCCGAAGTGTGTGTGTGAGCGCGCGGATTGGGTGGGGTGGGGGGGCTGGCTTGCAGGGGGAGGGGCAGAGCAGGCGTTTCTTTTTTGCTAAGAGGTTTCTGCAGCCGGCCCAGTCGAATGCAACCCTGGGCGACGGGGCCAGTGTTATTGCTGGAGGGGTCGCAAAGTTGGAGGGTCAAAAGTTTACCGCGTGCGTGAGCGGGCCGCGGCGTCTGGGGCGGGGGCGGGGTGGGAGAGGGGAGGAGGCGAGAAGCGGGAGCCGGCCAGGGATGCCCGAGGTAAGGCAGATTGGGGGGGGGGGTGTTGCAGTGGGCGGGAGCAAAAAGGCGGGGGAGCAAAATGAAGGAGCCTCAGAGGCTCCTAGGGGAAAAAAAAATCTAGGGAAGGAGAAACTGAGGGAAGGAAAAGAAAAAATCCTTTCTTGGAAAACAAAGCAAACAAAACAACAAATACACAAACAAAAAATAAAGCCATCCGGCGCTGGTGGTACGGTAGGAGGCCGCAGGAAAAAGAACAGAGCGCTCCGGGCCTGGCCAATCCTCTGCGCAATTTTCTCTCCCAAAGATAACCTTTGAGTCACCATATAAAATTTAATTGAAACCTACCCGGCCGCACGCATTAAAAAATCCAATTACCCACATGTTCTTGCAGGACCTTTGATGGAGGCCAAAGAGGGCTTAGAAAAGGCGAAGGCTTCCCTCACCCACATCAGCCTCGTTCTGCAAACAACCGGCCTGCTCAAATCTCCCCTTTCTGTTTTTTAGGAATTTCTTGCCATATACCCCCCACCCAAACACTGCTAGCAGGAGTTAATGACAGTGGGCCAGGATTGGGGGTGTGTGTGTGGCAGAGTCCATCCCTCTTTCCAAATAGTGTGGAATTTGGATATTGAAAGGTTGCCTTGTGAATTATCTAACTCTCTACCAGACCTCCACTTATATATCCATCCAGAATCCCTCTCTTCCTCTTTGGAGGAGGGAGGGGGCAGGAGAAGGAAAAATACCGAATGGCCTCACAGAGATCTTTCTAACTGCAGTTGAAGCAGGCGACCTGAAATGAACCTGGTTTCTGTGCATTAAGTTTAGCTCATCAGTAAAATGCTTAAGAGACTTTAATTATGACACCCAGGCAGATGCCTATTTTGTGTCTTTAAATGACTGTTGCAGTATGGGACGTCATATTCTCTTCCAAGCACTCCATATCAGAGTGCACTGTGGGGATGTGTCCTGCAGAGCAGAGATAACCTGAGGGTTTTCATAAAGATGTCTTTTGAAATATGGCCAGAAAAAAAAAACAACAAAAACGTCTTAATGTCAAATTCCAAATTGATTTGACTCCAGTTTTTGACTAAATCAACTGGGCTGAAACCCCCATTTCTACTCAGTCTTTTAGTCAAGTTTCTCTGGGGAGTTCAGCCAGGAAGGACTGCAGAATCCATCTCTTTCAGCATCCCTCCTCCATTCCAGCACAGAATGTTAGTAAATTCTGGATAAATAGGAAGAACCCAAGATCCTGAGTTGGAGGAGGCCCAGGATGATGATGAGGAGTCCTCTGATATCCAGGGTGTCCTGAAATCAGCCATTCAGAATCACCCCATTCTAGGGGCTGACCACAATGCCAATCCCACCCACCCCCACACACACTCTGCGTGGGAGAGTCACCCATCTATTTCAACTGATTTCTTGGAGACTGAAAAGGGGGGAATGGGTTGTTGGTTCTAGTCCCATCAAATCTAACCCTGGAGGGAAAAAAAGCAAAGATCTTTAGATCTCTTACACAGCCCTTGAGTCCTCACCCCAAAATCAACCTGCTTATGCCATGCTGGAAAGAGGGGGCAAAGCGGTTGTTCTACAGATAATAACTATCTTTTTAAAAATTGGGGGTGGAGAGAGAAGGAAAAATATGGTTTTGTTTTTATTTTAAAGAGAAAAAAACAAAGACTTTGAACCCCAAGACCAAGCACTCCAGACCCTTTCTCAGTTTCCCCATTAGATCTGAGTGCCAAAAAGTGTGTGTAGGGGGTACATTTCTGAGGCCCAGGAACCTCTACAAGGAATGGGGGTACTTCTGGCATAGGTGAAGACACAAAGCAACTGAGTTGAATATAGGCTAGCTCCGTCAGAGGGGAGGAAGAAGAGAAAGGAGGAAGAAGTGAAAGGAGGAAGGGGCTCCATCTCTGGCCTGCTGGAGACTCAGACCCCCATCACAACCTTTTCATTCCCGAAGGTGCCAGCCTCTCCCTCATGGCATACTCATTCTCATTCTTTGCCCCAGAAACCAGAGCTAGCAAAAATACAGGCATAACCAGACAGATTATTTATCAAAGTAGGGGAACCTGTGGACATTTTTTGAGGGTGGGGTAGGGTGGAAGAAAGCGAAGGTTCTGACCCAAAGTAGAGCTGGAAAGGGTGAGCTGCATCAACTCTTGCCCTGTCATTTTTCTCCCAAGTAATGACCTGGGCAAATTCAATATGACCGAGAGAACCGCGAGAGCGTATTATAGTAACTGGCTGCTAGTGGGGCAGGCCTGGAGAGGGGTGAACTGCAGGTCACAGCGTCTAAAAATTATTAAAATGTTCGAGAGCCCTCCTGAATCGCCTAGCTGTTTAACAAAGACTGCCAAAGTATGAGATTAATACGAAAACTTGCACTTCAAAAACAAAACAAAACCCAAAAAAAAACCCACCCCTAAAATAGTCTTATTCCGGCCTGGAAAAGGGCCCCGGAGCTGCTCTGTCCCGCAGCCTCGGTCAGGTTTTTCCGGACATACAATAGTGGACAAGAAGCCAGGGCGGAGCGGGTGCTCGGAGGGCCGAGGGCGCGGGGAACCGCGGTGAGTACTTCTTGCCCGCTCCCTCTGGGCCTTCCACTCCCCACTGCGGGGCTTCCTCTCTAGCTTGGGGTGCCCTCCCTCCCCAGCGGTTAAAGGTGGATGATTCTTTGAGGATGCCGAGGGTGGGGGGGGGGAAGCAGTTAGGGGTCACTCGGGCAACCTGTGGCTGTTTGGACGGAGAAGCGGCAGAAAGCCGGGGTTTGAAGCCTTAGCCCGGCGCGGAGGTTCTGCTTGGCCCCGTCCTTCAAATTCGCCTGTGATTGTGAATACTTTTCCGGGACTGCTGGCGAGAGACAGTCTCCGGCTCTGCTAAAGGAATCTCTGATGCACCCCATCTTCTGCCCATCGCGGCCAGGGGGTGGGGTGCGGCACCTCCCAGGGATGGGCAGGTGGCAGCTTCAGGCGCGCAGAGAAAACTCCCTCGCTGAGTGCCCACCACCAGCCAAACCTAAGGGGCTCTGCCTTCCAAGCACCAGTCAGTCTTGGGGGGGGACTTGAGCCCCCCTGGGGCGCATTTTTCGCGAAGTGTGGGTGTAGAGCAGCGGAGGCCCAGCGACCTCCCCGAATTCCGAAACCAACGAGTCCAACGGGTTTGGGAGAGCGGGGCGAGTTGAGAAGGACTTGGAGGTATGGGGTGGAGGAGGGGCCTGGTGCTCTGGAATGGGTCGTGGAGCTCTGAGTGGCCTGTGCCAAGATTTAAGATGGTCCCTGCTTTAGGTTGGGGGTATCAGGTGGGTGCTATCCAAGCATCTTTGTCTCTGGGCCCAGGGCCACAATCCAATCTCCCTGAGCTGTGCATCCAGACAACTGTCAGAGTTTAAGCACTGGAGGACACACTCTGGGCACAGGTAACAACTACAGTGCAATCAAGTGTGTGTGTGTGTGTGTTTCCAAATACGAGTGACTTCAGCCTGGCTACAAGTGTGGTGTCAAGAAAACAGAAAAGGAGGGAGACTAACAGTGGCAATTAGATTTGAAACAGAAAACCTAAGTGTTTCTGGACCCAGTTGTTGGCAGGTGAGAGCACTTCTCCTTCCACCTGCAAGGGGTTGGGGATGGACATGGCAGAGACCTCTGGGTATGGTGCTTGAAGGATTGTTGTTTGTGGGTGCTGTATGTATTCATCAGTTGCACGTTATTCTGGCTTGCCCACCAGGATTGCAAATATTTCTCAAACCCAAAGAGATAGCTTAAGGGGTCTGGGGAATCTTGTGTGCACTCTTGCCCTGCCCTGCTTGTGAAGGCCCTTAGTTTCACTGTCTAGTTGTCACCATCCTTCAGCCCAGTCACCAGTTCTGGCAGTTAAGACATTCAGTGGTGACTGGGAGCCTCAGGAGAAAGTTCCTTGGGAAAATACAGATCCCCTAGCTCTCCCAGAGAGACCCCCATTTTGGCTCCACTGGCAGGTGGCAGAACTAGCAAATGTACAGGGATTAACCAGCCTGGGTCTAGAGAGAAGGGAGGAATGGGGACAAGAATATCACCAGGCTGCAACTTTTATGGCTCCTTATTGCCCTTCATTCGGAAATGAAATGCCTTTGATCTTTTCTCAGGTTGTAAACGGAATTGCCTGTCATTAAATATGGGGGGGGGCCATCTGCTTGGTCTCCCAGCATTTTTCTTTACAGCTGTTCTTTCTCTTTTTACCATTGATTTTTTCCAAAAGAGCTTTTATGATACCCCCCTTCACACCCTGCCGGCCTCTCTCTCCCTCTTCCCTTTGCTGAGAGACTCCCAGTGAAATATCCAGATATTCGTTTGATCGCAGACTAAAGGCTGGCAGGGCATAGAAGAGTCCATCAGGGGTTTTTGTTTTTCTACAAAAAAAAAAAAAAAGGTCCTGGGGGAGGGGAGGGGCATGAGAGCACCCAAACGGCCTGATTCTGACTTGGCGGCAGCCTCGGGATGACCCGTCCTCCTTTTGTGCTTAGCTAATGTTTACATCTCATAATTCATGCGCCGCCCAGAGTCGTGGAGCAGCCGGGAGGTTCGCGTCCTTGGGCAGACCCGGCTGCTTCTGCCTCTCTTGATCATAGAAGAACAAGAAGGGGGAAATCCTAGAAACCCAAGAATGGACCCACGGTGGCTTTTTTTCAGAGCTCAAAACCAGAACAAAACGAAATAAAACCAAAGCCCTCAAACCACACCCCAAACGAAGAGCGCACGGAAAGTAGGAGAACTGGAAAAAATGTCTGGGCCACGAAGATCTGTCTGTCTTCTGTATATACCCTGTAGATCCGAATTTGTGTAAGGAATTTTGTGGTCACAAATTCGTATCTAGGGGAATATGTAGTTGACATAAACACTCCGCTCATTTTCTTCCCCTGAAGAAAAAATTATAATTTTTTTCTTAAATGAGGACAATCCAGTGACTGACCACGCGAAGATTCTTTCCTTTTCCTTTCTTCCTCTTTTTTTTTCTTCTTCTATCTTTTCCTCCCTCAGTGGGTTGGAGAAGAAGGAATGATCTACCTGATATCTTCCCATGTCTGCCCCTGGGAACCTGGATTTTTTTTTCCATTGCTCTGAAAAGGTTCATGTTATGGTGATGGTTTTTTAACGTCTCCACTAGTCTCCAGCCCACCTATTCTTTATTCTGGGTGAAGGGAGACCATCCTGGAAGTCCTGGGAAAATCACTGTTGTCTTCAGTGAGCAAAGGCAAAGGAAATTGACTTTTCAAGCGGATGCTAAGGCCATCTTTCTGTTTGGGCTCAGAATGAGATGCCCTGGAAATGCTCAATTATCAAGGGGTGTGATTGTGTTTTATGGGAGGGTCACATCGAGGGCTCCTACCCCCCCACTCGCATTACAAGGCTATGGATTTGTTTGCCGCCAAGGCAGCAGCATTAGCGGCAATTAGAACGTCTGGATTCGGTGGTTAGTATTGCTCGGGTGGTTCTGGAATAAGCAAATTGCTATTCAATTTGCTCTTAAAAGTTGCAGGTTTTTTTTTAAGCCAACACACATTCAGTGTGAGAAATCAAGTCATTTCTTTGGGCTTGAGCCCTGTGCGGCAAGGAGGGGGGATGAGTGGATAGGAGAGGGGCACAGACGGACCGACTGACACAACCGAACTAATAGCGCAGCTAAATGCGATTTGGAAGGCGAGGTCTCCCCGAATTAGTGCATGAATTTCCTATCGATCCGCCCGCGGTTCCATTCATCTCTGACAACTCCCTCCTGCACCCGCCCCTCTTGCTCCCAACGCCTCCTCCCTCCCTCCCTACCCCTCCCCATTCGGGCTGCAAAGAAAAGCCCTTTGCTCAGTGTCCCTCGGCCGCCAGTGGGTTCTCCCCTCATCCATAGGAGCCCCCACGCACCCCCTCACTGAGTCCCCACACAGATGCAGAGTGTCTGGGCTCCCTTCTCATTGAGGGAGGAGATGGGGGGTACTGTGGAAGACAGAGAATACCGCACAGAGGTGAGGTAGCGCAGGAGGATGGGGGGGATACACCGGGAACCCCAACTTCTCAAGGATTGCGCTCTGCCCCACGCCCTAACATGCACCCCCACCTACCCACCCAGCTACCACACTTCTCTCTCTCTGATCCCGGGGAGAATCTGGCTAGGAGGCGGCGGCTCTGCTGGAGCCCTATGTAAATCCTGGTGTTGGGTGGGTGGGGAGGAGGAAGAGAAGGGGGAAATAAACCTCTTTGGCTGGAGTAGGGTCCGGGTGAGCAGATTTCCTTATCCGGGAATCGCAGGCGGGGAGGCCATTGGCTCCGAGGATCACGTGGGTCCCCAACTTTGTTCACTTGACAGTAAGTAGGAGGGCTTTCGGAAACAGGAAAACGAGTCAGGGGTCGGAATAAATTTTAGTATATTTTGTGGGCAATTCCCAGAAATTAATGGCTATGAGTTCTTTCCTGATCAACTCAAACTATGTGGACCCCAAGTTCCCTCCGTGCGAGGAATATTCACAGAGCGATTACCTCCCCAGCGACCACTCGCCGGGGTACTACGCCGGCGGCCAGAGGCGAGAGAGCAGCTTCCAGCCGGAGGCGGGCTTCGGGCGGCGCGCGGCGTGCACCGTGCAGCGCTACGCGGCCTGCCGGGACCCGGGGCCCCCGCCGCCGCCGCCCCCGCCGCCCCCGCCGCCGCCCGGGCTGTCCCCTAGGGCTCCTGCGCCGCCGCCCTCCGGGGCCCTGCTCCCGGAACCCGGCCAGCGCTGCGAGGCGGTCAGCAGCAGCCCCCCGCCGCCTCCCTGCGCCCAGAACCCCCTGCACCCCAGCCCGTCCCACTCTGCGTGCAAAGAGCCCGTCGTCTATCCCTGGATGCGCAAAGTTCACGTGAGCACGGGTGAGTGCGTGGGCGGCCCTCCCACCCCCCGGCGCTTTACACCGAGGGGACCGGCGGAGGCTGGGGGGGAGGCGGGGGAGAAACTGGGGGAAGCCAGTTGTCCCCCCGCTATAAACTCGCCATTGCGGGGAGATTTACGGTCGCCTGTTTTCAGAGCCACATAATTACATCCCCCATAAATTTTTATGGCCTGGTGGGCCGTGCGCCTTTGAAGTCGCCCCCCCCCCCTTACACTCACACCCCATCCTCTTGGCCATTCTCAACCAGCGACTTTTTTTTTTTTTTTCCGCCAGGGAAATGCAAGTGAAGTTGGAAAGTTGGGGCGGGGTGGGGAGAAGAAGGAGGAGGTAATTTGTATTTAAGCAGAAGGCTGAGTCAACTCCCAGTATTTAGGTTTTTTTTTCCTCTAGTCGGGCTCTGGGCTCCAAAAGTGGGCAAAAGTTTTTTTCCTTGGGGGCAGACACTGCTGGGCACCTGAGCAGCGAGGGTGGGAACTCCCAGAAGAAAGGTTCCTGGGGAGCACCCCCTCCCCATCTCAAGCCCCCATTCTCCCATTCCTGGGCCCCAGACTAGGGGTGAAGAAAGAGGCCCTTAGAAGCTTGTAAAGATTCCTTTCCTCTCCACCCTCCAAACACAACATCACTATAACACAATCCTCCAAAAAACAAAACAAAACAAAACTTTGTGGTTTCTTGCTTCCAGTGGTCCCCCCCCCTTTTTTTTCCCCTCCTCATCTCCACCCCCTGTTGAGGAAGGAGAGGTTAAGGGAGAGAGAGGGAGGGAGGGACAGAGGGAGGGCAGCGCAGGGGGAAGAAAGGGCCCTGCCTCCTCCCTTTCGGGGCAATAAAACTTTCTCTTTCTCCTTGTCTCTGTGTGTGTCCAGTAAACCCCAATTACGCCGGCGGGGAGCCCAAGCGCTCGAGGACCGCCTATACCCGCCAGCAGGTCCTGGAGCTGGAGAAAGAGTTCCACTACAACCGCTACCTGACGCGGCGCCGGCGGGTGGAGATCGCCCACGCGCTCTGCCTGTCCGAGCGCCAGATCAAAATCTGGTTCCAGAACCGGCGCATGAAGTGGAAGAAAGACCACAAGCTACCTAACACCAAGATCCGTTCGGGGGGCACCACAGGCGCCGCAGGAGGGCCCCCCAGTCGGCCCAACGGAGGCCCTCCCACGCTCTAGCCTGGGAATCCAGAACCTTGGGGTGGGGGGTGGGTGACGTGCTGAGCTTTTGGGGGTGTGGGAGGGGATGTGGGAGGAGACCCTGAGGCTTGGGCCCCCCCCAAAAGCCTACCTGCCCGCCCCTCCCTTGATCTATTTACACGAATAAACGCAGAGGAGAGGGAGGGGAAGCTTTATTTATAGAAAAGACAATAAGAAGTTGTGGGGCAAACCCCCTCCTTAGAAGCAAGGTTCAAGTCTCTTGCTTTCTTCCTTACAAAAAAAGAAGAAGAAGAAGAAGGAGGAGGAGGAAGAAGGAAAAAAAAAGACAGAAAGAGCAATAGGAGGAGGCCGCGCTCCTTGGTTTCAGCTTTGGCGAAGATGAATCCACGTTTCATCTTTAATCACGCCGGGCCCGGGCCCATCTGTCTTGTTTACTCTGCCGAGGAGAGGACGGGCCTCGGCGGCGACCATTACCTCGACACCCAGCTAACAAATGAGGCCGGCGCCGCGCCGCCTCCGCTGCTGCTTGCTGTTGCTGTTGCTGCTGCTGCTGTTGCGGCTGGAAGCCGGCCTGGATTCTCTTTCTTTGTCCCCCATTCCTGCCACCCAGCGACAGCACCCTCTGACTGCCACATAGCACAGTGTGTTGGCCACGGTAACAAACACACACACACCACCCTCCTCCCCCTCCGTGACCGTCTGGGGGCCACTGACTGCGCACCCCACCTTCCACCTTGGGGTTGGTTGTGGGGCACAGCAAGAAGGGGAGAAGGAGGTGGGTTGGAAACAGGGTTGGCCATCTAGGAGTAGCCAGGGAAACTGAGTCCAAGACCAAAAGAGAGAGCGGGGAGGGCCTTCCTCGGGAAGGTCAAACCTTTCCAGGCAGGAGGAGGGGCCACGGAATTGGGAAAGTTGGGTAAGCCCTTTGCCAATCTGGTGCTGGACTGCCAGGCCCTCGCCTGCCAATGAATGTGAAACTAGGACATAAAGGTCGAGCCCCTCCCATCACGGAGACTGACTTGTGTTGTGGAGACCTTTCCCGTAGTCTGATTGTTGCATCGATTATTATTATTATATTATTATTATTTTATTCTTAATTTTTATGTCCCGTGCGTCCTTTCTTCTTACTCTCTTTCTGACATTCCAAGCCAGGCCTCTTCCTAGTTATCTGAAGGTGCCTGAGTCTAGAACCCTTTGGTGTGAAGATGTGCGTCTTGTATAGAGTGACAATAGAAATAAATGTTTGGTTTCTTGTGACCAGCATGGTGTGTTTTTGTTGAAATCATGGTGTGATGCTCCAGACAGATGCTGCCCAGTATCTACGGGATGGCATCCTGGGTCTGGCATTGTCCATTCTGGAGGCTTTCTTTCAAAGGGTCCTATGGGAATCTCGATCTCACAGGGCTCCGAATTGTGATAGCTGGTTTAGCTTCCTTCTCAGATGAATGTGTTTTGTGGGGGCCTTTTAATTTTTCCCCTCTCCAATCCCAAAAATGGATCGAAAGAACTGAAAGGGCTGATTCCAATTCCTAATGGGAGTGGGGTGGGGGTGTTTCATTGTAGGACACCAGAGGTTTAAGTATGGCAAAACCTTTCATATTGTGATTTATTTGTCATAAGCAAATAAAATGCGGTTAAGCTGTCTCCTCTAGACAGAAGGCTCTTTGCTTATTAAAGTTCCGAGCGAGAGGATTCCGCGCGGTCCAGCCTCTTTCCTCCCGCGCAAGAAGGTATCGTGTTCCTCTGAGGTGTTTAAGGCTTTAATGAGTCTAATTTTTGGCACAGATGTTTCTGGGTGTTTGCAGGTTTTCCGAGTATTTTTATATTACAAAGGAGCTAGCCGGTGCCATAGCTCAAACTCTGACAAGCAAATAGATAATCAAGAAGACAAATGGCCTCTTTTGTGAAGCCCTGCTCCTGTATTAATTTTCATTTTCTTTCTCATAGAAAGTATCGAAAGTACGACTGGGGACCAAATAGCTTTCTGTCTCTGAAGTCCCAGTCACCCCTAGAATGGCGTGGGAGTAGGGGGAGGGGGCCAAAGATGACCCTCAGAACCGCTGTCAGACTTGGGTTGCCTTTGTGTGTACCCTGTGAAAAGTTCTAAGGTTTGGGGCCTCTAACTTTGAAGGTCTGTGGTCTTAGGATGGCCCAGGAGTCCAGCCATTCTGCTTCCAAAAAAGCTGGGAGATTCTGGAGAATATCTGCCATTCAGTCTTTTTTTTTTTTTCTTTCTATTTTTCCTTGTCCCATCTCCCTTCAGAAAATAAAAGTAGCCAACCCTACTTGCATGTTTTATTGTGAATTTGGGTTGCGGCACTGGGAAGGGCCAGGACATGGTCCCTGGGTTCAGGACAGGGCGGTTGGAACTGCCTGTTCAATGAGGCCGGGAGAGTCGTGAGACCAGACCTGGAGGGGAAAGCGGGGAGCTTTGTTTCGGTGGAATCGAATTGCTGTGATGTTTAGTGCCAGGGGACTGGGAGGGGGGCAAGTAGAGAGAGAAAATAGTTCTTAAAAAGCATATGTTTCCCCCCCCCAATGTCTCTATAGAATCAAATCAAAGCTGCAAATTGGAAGGTATGAATAGAAAAAAAAAAGATTTCTATAGAGCTTAAAGTTCACAGCCATTCTGTGTAGACAAGAGCTAAGAAAAATGTGAGAATTATACAGAAAACCATTAATCACTTCTTTTCTTTAAATACGTATCCTCTCTCCTTTGTTATTATTCAACAGCAAATCTCTGCAGACCGGCTGTTGGGGGAAAAAAGTGTTAGCCGTCTCTCCCGGATCTGCGAGGGGGAAAAAATTTGGAACCATAAAGTTGAAAACTTTTTTCTCTCAGTTTGGAAGAAGCCGTTCATCATGAATGGGATCCTCGGAGTCGGGGCGCGAGGAGGCGAGAGGCGCAAAGGTAACAAAGCCCTCGCCTGGGCTGGCTTTTTTTTTTTTTTTTTTTTTTTTTTTTGATTGTTTTATGAGCTCTTTTTTCAAGGGAAAGAAGAAACATTCTCTCGCCTCCTTTTCTCCTTTTCTTTTTCAACTATCCTCTCGCGGTGATTTTATGGTGAACGCTTGGTCCAGTTTGCTGCCTTTTATGATGACTGATGCTTGGTTCAGAGGGAGCGAGCGAGGGGCCGCACCTGGAGAATGTTTGAACTGCTTGAAACGGAGGTGTCAGGGCCTCTGAAAAAACCCAGAGAAGAAGCGTTTGTGAGGCAGTTCAGAGGGTTTTTCTGCTTTGGGAAAATGCAGCGTCTGTGTGCCTGCCCGTATGTCTGCTTGCCTGTGTGTCTCTGTGCCTGTGTGAGGGCCAACCAGGAGGAGTTCGCGTGGCCTCTGTGATAGCCCAGAAGCTACTTTGAGGCTGGTGTCCCCTGTCTGTTTACCAGTAAAATATATAGTTTACCAGTAAAATACTGCCTCCTGGAAAAATGGACCCCAGTTCTCCCCAAGAGTGTCAAGCTTGAAGGCTGGTGGGCTGTGGGTGGATGTCTTCCTGGATGTTTTCTTTTTCCCCTTCCTTTTTATATCTTGCTTGGGAGTCTATGCAAATATTTGCAACTCTCTGGCCCAGGAAACTAAAAAGGGTCCTTTCACACTCCAGGAAAGTTCTTGTGGTCACCAGCATCTTCCTCTTCCATTTTGCACCTCCCTTCTTCCTGGTGAATGGGGGTTCAGTTTGGTTTTCTTTGGTAGTCTGAATTGGGGGGCTCTGTTCCTCCTATGGGACCCTCCTTCTTTGGAAAGGGAGCCAGTGGAGTCTGCCTGAGTCCTAAATGTGCTGGCCCCCTTTCCCTGGGGCTCACTGAGGCTTTGAGGCAGGAGCCTGGCAGGAGAAAGAGTTCATGGAGAGGCCACGTTTTCTAGGCGATTAGCTCAGTATTCGAACCACAAACTGACCTCGGAAGCCCCTTGACCTCCCTGAGACTGGACATTGTGTGGGCTCTTGCCTCCTGCCCAGGAGGGAGGGCCACACCTCAGCAGGGAGAGGTCCTTGGGGTGTTGTGTGTCCATCTTCTCAACTCCCTTTTTAGCCCCCAACCCCTTGTTTGCTCTCTCGGAATTTTTGGACTATTTTCCTGTTACTGTCTCCATCGTGGGAGACAAGGACATAGCAGTTTGGGCGTGCAGCCGGGGAAGGATGCGGCCGCTGGTTTATCTCCTGCCTCCGTGCAGAGCTGGTTTCCTAGGCCAGTTCGAATCCTCCTCCGCCCTGGATAGTCCCTCTCTCCTTTCTTGGTGGGCTCCCAGTGAGCTGGGAGAAGGGTGAAAAGTGAGATGGGCAGCAAGCTAGGGGTGTGATCAGAAGTTTCTCCTAAGGAAAAAGAGAGAGTGTGGGCACACTGTCTCCAGGTACAGACCCCCTGAGATTAGAGTCCCCAGAGGTCAGTTGTGCATATCTACTGCCGTTCAACCCATTCTCAGGCTGGAAGTAGTTCCTTTGTTTAAGGAGCTATTCCGGAAACTCTCATACCCTCCTAATCCTTGCTCCCAGAGAAGTTACTTACAGAGCCAAACCCCAGTACTTCCCCCCTTGAGGAGAGAGTGAGAGATCTGGGAGGAGGGCTGGTATGTGACCCTCTTTAGAGACAGCTCCGCCTATTAACCAGTATCCCACAACTTTTTCTTTCAAAAAATGAGTGGAAGGTTTGTTTAGAAGTGAATCCCAAATATACAGACAGCCTTTCTACAATTGTTTTCTACTTGCTTTAATAAAAAAAATAAAATAAAAAACTTACACAGCAACCATCTGTTTGGTGGCAGGGTGGAGAGGTGAATAAAGGGAAAGAGAGACAAGACAGACAGATAGACAGACTCCAGCTGGGGAGAAGAAATGCTCCTTTTTGGATGAAGACCAGGAGGAGAGACAGAACCTTGTTGAGATGTGTGTGTGTGTGTGTGTGTGTGTGTGTGTGTGTGTTGGTTTGCTTTTTGTAAAGTGTCTTCTGACATCTGGGGATTGTCCCAAGCAAGAAATAACTGGTGTTGGTTGGTGTCATCTCCTTTGTTTCTCAGTGGCACAATAAAGGCAAGGGCTAAAGACCTTGGTCAGGAAAGAGAGCTAGCAGAAAAAGCAAGCTGCACTTGCTCTTGGCTTAAAATATTTGGGTTCAGGGGAGATGAGCATCTATTTTCCCCTGGGCAGGCAACTAATTTCAAGCCCTCTATAGGCCCAGCTGATAAAGATTTTGCCGAAGGGAACTTTACAAAGCTACTGTCTGCAATGTGAACATGAGGGGGGTTCGACAAAGGGAGAGAGAAGCAAAACAATGGATAAGAGAAAGGTTGGGGTCCATGAAAGGGTTTTAGTCCCATAGGTGAGAATGGGAAGATATCCCCCTTTTCCTCACTCCCAGATCCCAAAAGCTCCAGAGTTGAGTGCTGCCAGCAGCGGGCTGGGCTTCCCTTTGCAATTCCAGCAGCTGGGTCAATCTGTACCTCCTAATTCTTGGACTGTTCTTTCCTGACATTCCCTTGGCTCTCCTCCTTCCCATCCACCCAGGTCTTGGCACATCTAGACCCTTTGGAGCCCCAAGAAGCAGCCCGATGCCCTGGGCAGGGTCTCCCTGGGAAGCAGTGGTTGGGAGGGGAGGTCTGGTTGGAAAGCGTTGTTGGGAAGTTTCCCAGCGTGAGTTGAGCGCTGACGGATTTGTGATCGGCCATAAAACTGGCGCGTTCAGATTCGTAAATCAATCTCGCCTTTCTCACAGTATAAACGTTCACTTTATCGGCTGCAAGAAAGCGCTCAGCTCGAGAGCGGGCGCTTGTTTATTTGAACATGGACATTCCCAGGATCCGAAGAGAGTGTGGGCATTTTAACAGAACCTGCCCCTCGTGCCTTCCTGTCAGTGTGCTGTTCTTTTTCTTGTCCTTAAAAATATTTTTTTTTCTTTCAGAGGATACTGCTTTTGCATACCTTAGCTTGTAACATTAATCTCTCCTTCTCCCCCTTTCATTTAAAGGAGTATTTTTCTTTGGGGGGGGGTTATTTCAGTGGATTTGGGGGACCAGGGCCTTGCTGGGAGATTCACACTGGCAACAGGCTGAATTCAACAATAGTCTGTGTTTTGTATCTGGACAATCAGAGCTGACTGTCCCCCCCTCCCCTACAGAGTCTGGCCCCGGTGACAGGTCGGGAGGGAGGCCAGGCTGACCTAGTGCCCTGGCAAGGGTCATGCTGCCCCCTCCAACACCACTTAGGGGTGTTGAAATTTCTCCTTGGGGTTTATTAAGGCAGCTAGTTCGATCAGAAACTGCTCTCTGCTGAATTGCTTTTGGTTTTGAATCTCCTAACAAACCACTAGTATCCTTTCCCTGGCCCCCCAGCCTCAGGCTCCCTAACCCATATCGGAATTGTTTCCCCCCTCTTTAGGCTGCCTGGCCTAAAGGCCCCAGAGCTGCTGAAGATAAGGCCGGAGTGAGAGTGTGGCTGGGGATTCTTTAGGACATTCTTTAGGAATGTCTTTCCTGCTTCTTCTGCTTTGCAGGGCATCTTCACACCTTGCTTGAGACGGAATCAACTTGTAACGGTTGCTCCTTTTGGAGTCAAGCTGTCTGCAAAGCTTTGGGGCCATTTCTTTTACTTGGTTTTTTATTTATGGCTGAGGTGAAGGAGTAGAGAGTCTGTGTACATTCTTCTCTAAACCAGAGGGTGAATTTCTCCCTTAAACCCCCATCTTTCCCTCTCGAATTGATCAGTGTCTATTGTCAGCTGACTGGAAACAGAGGGGGACTAACACCTGGGAAATAGGGACCCAAGGTTGCCAGGTCGCCTTCAAAACTTCCCTTTACACTTCCCCTCCTCCAGTTTGCATTTCCAGCTGTCTTTGGATGGGGAGGAGGATAGGTTTCAACCTAAGAAGGGAGAGGGAGAGGGGAGAGAGAGAGAGAGAGAGAGAGAGAGAGAGAGAGAGAGAGAGAGAGAGAGAGAGAGAGAGAGATTGAGTACTCACTTCTTTTGTGTAGAACCCTTAGTGTGGGTCTTTGTTTCCCAGCCCTGTACAGTGCACTCAGAAGGCCAGTAGAATTGGGCTCCCTAAAATAGTAACAACACAAGGATCAAAGTCCCCCTTGTGGTTATTCTCAACTATGGGAGTACCAGAGTCATTTCTTTACTCTGTTTCTGTTCTGCACCCTTCAAAGGGTGCCAGAGAGGGGGGGAAATAAGAAAGAGAAAGCTAGAAACCCCAGTCTTTACACAAATATATGACAGGGACTTCGGAAGCATTGCTCTTGTAACTGGTCCCTTTAACAATGTGGTTGACTATTTGGGAAAAGGGAAAGTGGGTCCCACTAAAAATAAAACCCCCAAGAGTGAAAGAAAGGAGTGGGTCTATGTGGTGGTTAGGGGGTGGGTGGGTAGGTGGGTGGGGGGAATCTTCATCTTAAGGCTGCAGAGAGAATGAGAAGCTTGGGATACCAGGGGCTTGGAGAAGGGCTCTGTGCCCACCCCACCCCCAACCCCAGACGCCCCAGCAGACTATTTCTGCACCTCCATGAACTAAGCAGAAGCAGGAGAGAAGGGAGAGAGGAGAGGTGGGCTGTGGGTAAGTGTGTGTCTGGGGGTGGGGTGGGAGTTAGGGAACTGTACGTTATCCAGAAGGTATAGCTAGGAGTGTGTGAGAGAGAGAGGGAACTTGCTACTATTCCATTGGTGGGTTTTTTTTTTTTGGGGGGGGGACCTCTTTTTTGCAAGAAAATTTCTCCTCCTGAAGGGGAAGGTCATAGTGGTCCTTTGAGCCTGAAATCGAAAGACCCCCTTCCCCCTCCTGGTCACGTGATTCATTAAATAATTAATGCCGAGGTTGCAGAATAGATATGTATTCGTCAGGAAAATCGCAGGCTCGGTCTCCCTGTTTCTGACGTGCAGTTCAACTGTCCTTTGAAAAACAAGCCTGTACCCTGAGAAAAAAAAGGAGAGGGGGAGAGAGAGGGAGAGAGAGAGAGAGTGAGAGAGTGAGAGAGAGTGAGAAAGAGAGGGAGACAGCAATAAAACAGCCCCGCAGCCGGAGCCACACCGCGGGCTGGGGTATTGTAAGTAGAAGGGGTTTCTCACTACCTACCGTGTCTTCTCTGTCCATGTAAATTTATTGTTTGTTATTAATGTTATTGTCGTAAAATGTGACAAATAGCCATCTTCATTTCCTGCCATTTCTCTTCACACGGTGCTCTGTGTGTTTATACTCATTGAGGCACTGCATAGAGATTTTAGGAATATTCCTCTTCTCTCTCTCTCTCTCTCTCTCTCTCTCTCTCTCGCTCTCTCTCTCTCTCTCTTCCTCTCCCTCTCCTCCAACCTTTCTCTTGATTTATAGCAATATGGATGTCAGCTTCTCGGCGTGCCAGCCATTGTGTGTGTGTGTGCGCCCGCGTGTGTGTATGTGAGCGCCTGCGTGTGTTTGTGAGTGAGTTGTGTTGTTTATGGCCGTGTCTTCGATAAATCATTTCTCACGGAGGAAAATGATGTGGAAGCCGGGGTTGTTTCTGTGGCCGGGAGAGAACCGCTTTCAGAGGCACTTCCTCCCTCTCTGTTCTGCTCCCAGGAGTTGGTTATTTCAGACAATTTACAGTAATATATCAGCAGTTAATATGAAAGCTCTATAGCTGGAGGTCTTAAATTACAGCATCTGTGATTATCAATTAAGGAGAGATTTGTATAAATTTGGTAAACCAGAAATGCCCTTATTGGCATATAAACCCACTCAAAGACCATGACCTAATATAAAAATTATATTTGTGAGCCGGAGAGAGCCAACATTCATACAGCAACTGCAGCAGACTGAGTTCCATTTCTCAGAGCTTCCCCTCCAGGATTCTGCTCACTCCGACTCCAGCCCAGCTCGGAAAAGCAGCAGGAGCCCAGGGGCCAGGAGAGGTGGAGGTGGAGGGGAACATGCCTGGAGTTGAAAGCAAAGATTTTTGTGATCTATGGAAACCAAATCTGAGTCCCCTGCGCTGGGAGGAGCAGGAGGGACCCAGGAGCACAGTCTAGTCTAGGGTCCAGTCTAGTGCTTGGGGACCACTGCTTGCTCAATCTGAGGGGAAGGCAATGCTGAAGGGAAGAAGGAGCTATCCAAATTGGGGAGACAATAGGGATAGAGGGTGAAGGGCCTGGAGAGGAGCTTTAAACCCAGGCTCCCCACCCTCCTGGCTGACAAAACAAGGAAATGAATTCATACCCCAGTAGCCTTCCTTCGACCTCCTGAAACAAAGAAAGTTTCCTCAGCAGCAAGGGACGCTGTGCTTGGGGTGAATGCAGGGGAAAGTTTTCTAAGTTTTTCTAGAAAAGAAATGTTCTGAGAATCTGGTAGTTCCAGAAAGCTGGAGTGTAGTCCCTAAGTTCCCATCCAAAAAGGGAGCAAAGGGGATGCAGATTAGAAGGGGAGAGCTGAAAACTTTCCCCAGGGTTCTCTAGGTGTTCTGTGTGGTGTGCATGTTGGTCTCAGTCCTTTCCTTTTTGGAAAAAGTCTGCTGGTGAGGAACTAAGTCAGGGTGGCTTCTGGGAACATTCTCCTCTATACCCCAAAGTTGTGATGGATGAGAGGAAGAGGCCAGAGCCTTTGCCAAGTCCTGCTCTGGTTCCTGGCTTTGCCTTGCCAGACTGGAGCTTAGCCAAGTGACTTTATAGCCACTATTATCTATGATATTTAACTCTGTCTGCTAGTGTAAACCTTTGAGCAGGAAGTGAGAGTGATGCCCTTGCCTAGGTGTTAATTATTCATGGCATCAGTGTGAGTGGCAGCTTAGGCCCAGCCCTGGCATCGAAGTAGGCACTGGCTCCCAGGAGTGCCCCAATGGGACACTCACTGAGTCCTCAGACTTTGCCTGGCTGGTGGGTGGTGTACAAGACCTTCTCATGGGGGAGTCCAGGATGAAAATGGTCCAGGGAGAAAAGGAGGTGAAGACCCTACACTGGGCTGTGTGTGAAGGGGTCATTTTCTAGCTTGGTGAAAGGAATTTGATGAGTTTAGATTCAGGGGTAGTTTGGGCAGGACATAGAGGTAAGAGGTGTGTGGGAAAGGCTAGTGAAGCCATCAAGAGACCTGAAGGATAGGAGGGTCCAGAGAAATAGTACCGTGTTGTAAGATGCTTGTTTTGAATGTGACCAACTGTGGTCAGTCCCTAATACCATATAGTCTCCCAAACCCACCAGGAGTGACTCCTGAGCACTAAACCAAGAGTAAGCCCTGAGCACCTCTGGGTATGCTCCTTAAAAAAAAAAAAAAGGTTGAAGGATAGGGGGCTCCAATCTATCCAGTCCTCCTTTGGTGAGTGTAGGAGAATACCCCCCATACACAAAGTGTGGGAGACAAGTAACCCCCTTGCTCTTACCTGGAGAGTAGAGGTTTGTGTACAGTGGTGTGTAATGTTGTGCACAGGGCAATTTGGTCCCCAAATAGTGCTCTGTAATTTAAGGGCAAAGCCTGAAGAAGGGGAGGATTACTTTTTTCTTTGGGAGAAGAAGCATGGAATTTTTCTGCCTCTATTCCAGTCTGTTTTGTTGGGGGGCACTGAAGAAGTGGGGGAACTAAAGGAAACTGAGGGAGGGCCCTGTCTTTTGGAACAGGGAAAGAGGGAGTCACCCCTCCATCCCTCCCTGTGTTTCCAACTCCTCCCCCTACTTCATCTCCACTCCTGCTGCCTCAGTGATTTGGGGGTCTGCCCCCCCCTTTCCTCTCTGTTCTCTCAGCCCCCTTCAGGTCTTTGTCTCTTTAGCCCTAAGGATAACCCCCTCCCCTTTCTTTCCCCAACTCACACAGACTCTTCCTCGGAGACAAAAGCTGGGAGATCATCTATGTCCACCACAAGCTTTTCTTTGCTGGCTGGCCCCTTGTGAGGCCACGGTCTCTCCATCAGGCACATAGATCCACCTCTCAAATCAGCAACTTTGCAAAGACCATGGTTTGTTATGGTTTAGACATTTGTTTCCTTTAGCCATGAAGCACCCTGCCTCTTACCAGTTCCATGCACAGGCATGCAGCCCCCCCCCCACATCCCCATGTGCTTTTGTGTTGGTCAGGGGATGGGGTAGAGAGAGGACTGAAGAAAGCTGCTGAGAGCCTTCCCAGGAACTTTGCTGTGTCCGTTGTTTTGCCATAAGTGCAATATCAAGCCTTGTACCTGCCAAATGGACTACGGTGTTGTCATGGTCAGATGGCGTGCAAAGGAAGGTGAAGAGCCAGGAAGCAGTAAAGACAGAGGGGTCCCTGGCAAGAAAGCAGGTGCTGGGGTGGGGAATAAAGGCCCGGCCCAAGGAGAGGGCAGCAGGGAGAGTAAAGACAAAAATCAATGAGACGGGAAGCAAAGCTCTTTTAGAAGCAGCTCTGTAACTTGCTTGCACAGAGTTAAGTGTGGAAAGGAATTTGTTAAGGGAGGATCTCTTTGACAGAAGGGTGAGTTCTCCCTCAAAAAGGACTCCAGATCCGTTGGGGGCTCCGTGGTGCTCTGAGAAGAAAGGCAGCCCAGTCAGTGAGCCCACAGGGATTTCTGGAGACCCCCCACCCCCAAAGTCCTCCACCAGGCTCAATTTAGATTCATTTAAGGCACAGAGAGGCAGAGTGGGAGAAGACAAAGAAAGAAAGGTAGGGACAGCGGAGAGTGTTGAATAAGGAATGGGGGTGTAGGTACAGATGGGAAAGGACTATGGGTTATGGAAGCTCTGTTTTTCCATCAGCAGTTATTCAAAACTTGGTCACCCCACAAGCCACAGGGGCTATATAGACCGCAGGGAAGGGAGGATGCTAAAGCAGCTATGAAGGAGTTGGGGGTAGGGTAACCTGAGATGTCAGGGAAAAAACAGGATGTACTGGGCATCGGGCCCTCTGCCACCTTCAGTAACTAGATGGTTGGAGCCTCCCCAGACAGAATTCAGCCCTGGAGTGGCATGGTGGTGCCTGGAGTCTGCTCCCACAACTAAACTGTGAAATCCTGTGGCCTGTCTTCCTGGGGTTACTGGGTTTGGTTGCTTCTTTTCCTTTGGGGATGGGAAGACGGTGCATGGGGCGGCCTCAGAACTTTCCCTTTCACCTCTAATCTACATCTTCCCCTTCTACCCCCCCTGGAATGGAGGCGACCCTCACTAATCTTCTTTCCCCATCTTTCAGGAAAGAAAGGGGCGAGAAAGTTGCTACCACCAGCCCAAGCAGTTTTAGAAAAACTCCTGGGAAAAATGGAAAAGGCAAACCTGAATCACCCAGACCCTCCCTTTGCTCCGTCGCCCCGGGCCCTACTCCCAGCACCCCAGTACCCCCGCCCCCTTCTCTCCGGCCCAACACTCTCTCCCTTCCCCGCCTGCCGGGCCGGACATATGGAACCCATTTCGCTAGTGACATTGAAGAGCCGCCGGTGCGCCCGCCTTCCGCCATGGAGCCCCCCGCGCCCCCCGCGCCTCCCGGGCCCCTGCCAGTCGCTGCTCCTCTCACCGGGCCACTTGGCCGGTTCTCAAAGCCCAGCTTCGGAGCCAAACCCGCAAGGCGTTCGCAGTCCCGCGCTGGCCCAAGGGGGCCGAAGGGGACCCCGGCTTCTCCGGCAAGGAGCGCCGGCCGCGCCCCAGCGCAGCATCCGCGCGCGCCTAGCGGGCCCGGGGACCGCGAAGGGCGAACAAAGCCGGGGGCGGGGGCTGGGGCGGAGTAGGGGCGCGTTTCCGGACCTCTCCCCGGGCTCCGCGGGGTGCTCCCGGGCGAGTCGGGGCCGAAGGAGCAAGGATGCGGCCGGCCGCGGAGCCCCAAGCGGGGCCCACGGATCTGGGCCTGCCAGTCGTCTCCCGCGCGCCCCCGGCTCGCGGCCTCCTGCCGCTGCGTGAGCCCTAGCGGGAAACGCACCCAGGTAAGCCGGGGGTCCCAGTGCCAGCGTCTAGGGCCTGGCTGAGATGGGAGAGCAGGGGTGACCGCCCCACAGGCCTCTCTATGGGTCTTAGAAGATTCTGGACCGAGCGGACAAAGGTGCGCCGGTTCAACTGCGGGCCGGGAGCTGAGCGGGGAGTGGGAGCCTGGAGCTCTGGGCAAGGTGCGGGAATGAGGGACAGTGCGGTGTGGAGAGGATCGGGTTTAGGAGATCCGTTTAGGAAGGCTTTGAGAGGACTGTGGAGAGCTTTTCAGGTGCTACGCGTCCAGAGGGAAAGGAGAGAGAGGGTCATCTGCTGGTGGAGGGGGTCCTCCTTCCTCCCGCTCCCACAGTTCAGCTGCCACCGTGGCCAAGTCATTTAGCACCTAGAGGGTTATTTGAAGAGGAAACTACAAGGGCTTGCGCTGAGGCCCAGTGTTAAACTGAGAAGGTAGAAGAGTGGGTGATTTATGGCTTCAGAGAAGCTGGTATTTACTCCCTGCCCGCTCTGGAAACTAAAAACCAAACAGAGTAGAGGCGGGAGAAGGCCTACTCCTTGGAGAGAGAGTGGTGCCAGGTTGATTCGCTGGGATTTATTTTCCCAGATGTGGGGGAGAGGGTGGGAACTGTCCCTTCGCTGGCTGGCTTAGAACGTAAGATTTTGTGGGAGGCGTGTTGCATCCCGTGTAGGTGTGTTGAGGAATTGTACACGTGTGCTCAGATTAGGGTGTGTGGGTGCGACTTTGCCTTGGAGATGGGCACCCAGGGTGCCAACCTGGAGGGGAACTTTCTGGTCCTGTTAGTTCTGGACACACTTTGCAGCCCCTGCCCTTGCCTCTAGCGCTGCTCCTTCCCTCCCGCCTGCCTACGCTTTCCTTCCTCCCACAGCCGCAGGCTGCAGAGCCCACACGGACAGGCCCCTGGCTCTTGTCCCTCTGTGCCATCTGCCCACACAGACTGATCTTCACTTTGAACCCTTAACTTTGTCACAGGGGACTGAGGATTGGATTACTGAGCCTGGCTCTGTGGGAAGGGGAAGGGGAGAGGAGTAAAGGCCTGGAACGGCATGGAAGACCCTTTGGTTTGAGACTGGATCCTGGCAGACTTGGGTCCCATCATTGCAGCTCAAATCCTCTTCCAACCCCATCTCTGCTAGGGAGGAAGACAAGTGAGCACAAAGAGAACGAAAGAAGCCAGAGAGCCCTGTGCTAGCTGATGGGGGTGGGGAGGAAAATATTTTGACCCCCAGATAGTTATTTCCGCAGGCCAACCGGTGGCTCTTGCATTTCTGTTCAGACGCCTGGCTTTGCCTGGAAATTGTTTTGCATTAAATTTTCTCAGCCGCAGAATTATCTTTCCTCGCCTCCAGCTAAACTTGCATTTTTCCACCAGACACTTGGGCCCCGCACCAATGAAATCTGAGAGGAAGCGGCTGGGCCCTAAGTGGCCGTAATTTAATTGATTTTATCATAAATCATCAACTTGATGAAGAACCCGAGGTTTCAGTGAAGTAAATTGATATTAATGGGAGTTTCTTGAAATGCAAACTCGCAGCATTGTTGGGGCATCTTGAGCTGGGGAGGTGGATTACGTGTGTCCCAAGAGCAGAGTGCTTGCACCCGACAGACTAACGGGCTTTGGGGGGCAGCTGCAGGCAAACCCATTTTTAGGAGGCAAGGGGGACTAACACAAAGAATGGAACTTTGTTGGAGAGGAACCTTCTGACTCCATCGAACTCTGCTGGCTATCCTGGGAATGTGAGTCTCCAATGGGGCTAGGCAGTGAGGAAGGCTGGTGTTTGGACCTAGTTGGGGGGGTCGGGTGAGAAGGCCAGGCGGCACAATGGGTCCATTGACTCCTGGGTTAAAATTTGCCAGGTTAACGCCATCCCTTTCTAATTATACAAATTAATTATTTACTTCATAGGTAGCTGTGTCCCAAAATAACACTTTTGATTGGGTGATGAAAGCAGGGGGCCCCTTGCCCCCACCCTCTTAGAGCAGTTAAAACCTCTGAGAGGCAAGAAAGGCCAATACTGGGGTCTATGTGCAGTGACTGAGTGCAAGTATTTTATTTCTACTCCAAAGAGGAAATATTTTCATCCCAAAATTATGACCAGGGAGGTGCCCATGTTTATTTATACTCAGCTTTTTATTCTCATTGTCACTTATTTTACAGTCAATAAAGAATCAAGAACATGAAATCCAAAAAAAGGGACCTTAGAGATCACTAAAGTCCATTCTTTCCCTTCTTTTCCATGCTTTTACAGAAGAGGGTTCTGAGGTCTGGCATTGCTTTGCCTCAGATCACAGAGCCAACCTGGACCATCTAAATGGAATCCAAGTTTCCTGCCCATCCTCACCCCCAAAGTCTTAGCCTCTGTTTTCCTTGTCTGTAATATTGGTAGGGTTATGTAGGATACTCCTGGGAGTCTCCCCATTTCTGACATTGAGGAAAGCCTTTGGGGCTTGGCAGCAGTGCCCTTCTGTGCTCCAGGCTTGTGGGTATCTGGACCTCAGAATTATTGTTGTTTCTTGGGGACGGTTATGACAAGTTTATATCTGAATCTGAAAATTCCTTCCAGTATGGACTTTTCTTTCTCTTTCCTTATTCTCTACAAGGAAGAGCCCAATGGCCAGCCTGGGCATATGGAGGGGTCCCGTAAAGGAGGGGCTGGGTCTCTAAGAGCAAACTGCTTTCTTGCTAGATGCCAGGCTGAGGCTGAAGTTGAATTGTTCTCAGTTCAGCTGTTGATGCCCCTCTTAGCCCCAAGCCCCCAGGGACAGAATGGTGGGTTTGGAATTTAGATTAACTATGGGGGAGCATTCCCTGCTCCCCATCTCCCCCCTCCCAGCTGGGCCTTTGGACCTCACCTTCCTGGAAGGCACCTCACCACTGACTGCCAGAGTAGAATGGGCAATCTGGGCAAGAGTCTGCAAGAGGCTGACTCCGCCCACACTGTTCATACTTTCTGGATTTGGGGGAGAAGATAAAATTCCATAGAGGTGGGTGGGGGCTTTTCAAAAGTTGTGGGAAGGGTGAGTTCTTTGGGGAGCAGAGTGAGGAGGAGGCCAACAGAGGCGGGGAAAGTGTGATCTCTTCTCAGACCCCCTTGAGAAGTGTGATCTGGAGTCTGAGTTCTGGGGTGAGAAGTGGGGTGAGAGATGGGAAACAACTGTCTTTGGATTTTTGGAAATCAGAATTTCTGATCAGAGAGTTCATTTACTAAAGCCTCGCCCCAGACCCTGTTTTGAGAGCAAGAGGAAAACAAAAGGGCCAGCAGGCTGGGACTCGATTCTGTCCCATTCTGACTCTGGAGTTTTATAATTTGGAGGCAATTCTGAGGCCTTCCACTGATTGGTCATTAATCTGGTGAGTTATTGTCTGCAAAACAGAGGTCACTTGGAGAGAGACATCTAATCTGTCAGGAGGGATCCTTGCAGTCACTTTGTGGGCTGGACCCTGGCTCTTCTCTCTTCATTTATACCTCCCTCCCCTTCCCCTTCGCTGCAACACATCCGGCCCACCCTCCACCCTCAGCACTCCAATACTTACTCCTCTGCTTCTTTTTTTTTTTTTTTTTTTTTTTTTTTGTGGTTTTTGGGTCACACCCGGCAGTGCTCAGGGGTTACTCCTGGCTCCATGCTCAGAAATTGCTCCTGGCAGGCACGGGGGACCATATGGGACGCTGGGATTCGAACCGATGACCTCTTGCATGAAAGGCAAACGCCTTACCTCCATGCTATCTCTCCAGCCCCACTCCTCTGCTTCTTGAGTTCACCACCATGCCCACTTTTGTCTTCACATCCACCTGGTGGGGTTTGCCCTGGCTTGCTAGAGTGCCTAGAAGTGGATCTCCCGATTCCCAGCGAACTGGACCACCAGAGCATCTGCTAGCCTTGGACTCCAGACCTGCCTCACCCCCTCCCAAACACCCAGGCAGCCTGTGCAGTCCCTGTGAAACCTCTGTAAAACCCTCCTGTCTACCTTGCTTAGTTCCTGCTATTCTCAAAGCAAACCCCACCCTTGAAGATGCCTGGTGTAGGAAGAGAATACAGTTCAATTTGATCTTTTTCATCCCTTTCTTTTTTGGATCCCTGCTTCTTATGAGCCAGGTTTCTACTATAGGAACATCTGAGACACCCAGTTTTCTTTCCATTGGTCCTTTGTTCCTTCAAGGCTCCAACATGGACATGACATGTTAAGGGAGGTGAGAGCTGGGCATCCAAACTTCAATCTTCTGGTGGCAATTCCATTTCACACACACACACACACACACACACACACACACACACACACACACACACACATACACACACACACACCTGCTTTGATATCTTTATTAGTAAAGAACAAGAGAGGAAAACTCAGTGCATGGCAAATTTACAGGGTACAGCCCCTAAGTTGGGTAGTGATAATGGAAAAGTGTTGGAAGCCCAGAACTCAGACTGCACTGAAAAGAAACTAATCTTGGTAAAAAGCCTCCTTGTTCTTCACCTTCAGCTTCCAGATCTTTTTTTTTTTTTTTTTTTTTGGTTTTTGGTTTTTGGGCCACCCTGGCATTGCTCAGGGGTTACTCCTGGCTGTCTGCTCAGAAATAGCTCCTGTCAGGCACGGGGGACCATATGGGACACTGGGATTCGAACCAACCACCTTCGGTCCTGGATCCGCTGCTTGCAAGGCAAAAGCCGCTGTGCTATCTCTCTTGGCCCCCAGATCTTTTTTTTTTTGTTGTTGATTTGTTTGTTTGAAGGGCACATCTGGCAGGTGCTCAGGGGTTACTCCTGACTCTGAAGCTCAGAATTCACACCTGGCTCAGGCTCAGGAGACCATATGGGATGCTGGGGATTGAACCTGGATCATTGCATGTAAGGCCAATACTTTCCCTGCGGATCTATTTCTCAGGCGCTAGGCTTCCAGGTCTTACTTCCTTAGCAATCAAACAGGTCTTGTGAATTTGGGGGCTGACTGAACTGGGGCCCCAAGGCTGATATCAGAAATCTTTTTTTTTTTTTTGGTTTTTGGGTCACACCCGGCAGTGCTCAGGGGTTATTCCTGGCTCCAGACTCAGAAATTGCTCCTGGCAGGCACGGGGGACCATATGGGACGCCGGGATTCGAACCGATGACCTCCTGCATGAAAGGCAAACGCCTTACCTCCATGCTATCTCTCCGGCCCCAAAATCGTTTTTTTTTTTTTTTTTAACAAATTTAACTGGTTGTTCTGTTGGAGAGGAGAATTTTCGTTTTCTATTGGATGGAATTGAAAAGGGAGGAGGATGCTATAATCCCATTCACAGGCCTTGAGGAGTGGATGCTTAGGGATGCCAAGGGAGAGGAAACTGCACTGGCAGTTCTTGGTACAGGCTGGGCACAGGCGTGGAGAGAGGAGGGCAGTGAGAGCTCAGTTATAGAATCAAAGTGGGAAGAAAGAATGTCTACACCAAGAGGGGGCATTTTCTCTCTTTTATACCTTTCCCACAAAGTTTTGCCCTTCTTTGATCACAAGATGGTCTCTTACGTCTTACTTAATCTTGCTCTTCATTTTTCGTTTTCAGCTCCTCTCTACTTACATGTACACAGAATAAGTTTCCAGATTTCCTTACTAGAATCCAGTCTGCAATTACTCTTGCTACTCTACTTCTCTTACTCTAGTTTGCCCCAAATCAGACTTCAGGAGGCAAGTCATAGTTATTTTGGTCGAGATCCTTCCCTCAGATCTACCTAGCATCCCCTACCTCAGGCTTCCTTCCTATCCTCCCTAGGACTCCATGTTTGTGCCCTAAAGTTCAAAAGAAGTTACAGCCTGCAGCAATAAATCTAAAAGGCAATGGGGGCCCAAGGGTGCTGCTTTTTTTTTTTTTTTTTTTACCACCCAAGCTCCTCTTATCCCCTCCTCAACCAGGGCCATCTAGCTAGCCCAAATCTCCCAGAAAAGGAAAGGCAAGTAAGCAAATCAGAATGAACCTCGATTGAGCTTCAAGAATTCCAAGTGGATTCTCCCAGTCCAGAAATAGAAATAGTTAACACCTCCCCCCCCACATACACCCAACTTGACTTCCTACCACATTTGGCATTTGAAGGGGTGCATATCTTCTGAGTTTTCCCTCTAGGCAAACTTTCTTGTTCCTTAGTTCTTCCTTTTACTTCCATGGATAGTGCCCCACCTCTTGTTCACCAGCGGGACTATAAGGAGTCCAGGAGACTCCAGGTTTGAGGGGAGGGTGTTCCACCATCTTCTGTGGAACCCTTCATCCTCAACTCAAAGCCTGCAGAGCAGTCTCCCATCTGATGCTGTCTGGGCACCCTCAGGGCTCTCACCAAGCCTAAAGGTTGTGTGGCCCCAGGAACTACCAATTTCTTCTCCGGATTTTATAGTGTCCTCAAGCAGCCCTGAGGAGCTTCAACTGGGTGTTCTGGGTGTCTGGGATTGTGCTTGAGCTCTGTTTGGGGAAGAGAGAAAAGACTCAAAAGTGTTGATCCCCTTAAACTTCTATAAGCCGCCCTGCCCCTAAACCCAGTCCACGGAGATCTGGGGATACAGCTCTGTAGTTACAGGCCTCTAACCAGTATCCTGAGATCTCAGGGCAGACTTCTTGTAGATACATATTTAGAACTCACATTCAGAATTCTGAGGTTTCTGGCTGAAATCCCAACATTGTATCTCTTATTACTAATAAATAGAACAAATGACTTCCAGCTGCCCCCACCCCCATTTTCCTAGGTTACCAATATTCCCGACAGGATGGTTGGTGTTAGGATCCTTGAGTCATAATGTAGATGCTCTGCTCTGTTCAAGATCCTTCTTGCTGGAAGGTAGATCTGTTGGTCTTTGCCTCTTCCCTTGTTTCAGGAGGGCCCCAGGAAATTGGTTTCTCAGTCCTAGAAGCCAGACTAACTGGGTTGGAAGAGGCCAGAAAACTCGTCCCACTGAGAGTTAGCCCAAAGTGGGTGGGGAGGACGATGGGGGAAGATGGAGGGTAAAGAAGACACTGCCACCCTCTGAGTACGGGGGAGCCAGCTGAAGCCATCCTCACCTTTGTTCTCCCAGTCTTGGTGCATCCAGATGGGAGAAGGCAGAGCCCAGCAGACTAACCAGGAAGTGAGCATAGTGGCTGGCGCTGTCTAGTCCCCTCATGCATGAGAACACATTTTCCAAACTGCTTTTGTAAAAAGGACAGGGTTTGCTTTCTATTTTATCCCCTAAGCCCTGAGTCAGCAGATAGCAGAGCTGCAGGCACCCCTGCTTTTGGAAATGGCCTGGTGTGCTTTTTGTCTTTTGCCTCCTCCGGCAGGCTCTTCCCACCCCCGGCCCAAAATCTGCAGACACCTACATTCTTGGCTCCTGTCTTCTTCCTACAGGTCTTGCAGCTGGTCCCTGCCCTTCTCAAACACACCCCAAGAAAAGTTTCACTTTTGTCCTTACTTTTCTGCCAAGAGTTCTAAATCTTGCCAAGCTAAGACAAACAAGCAGGTTTGTCCTGAATAACAATGATACTGTTCCTGCTCTCTTCTGCCACTGCACTGAAAATAAAGCCATTTTGCTAGTTCTTCTGATCTTCTTAGAAGTACAAATGTCTTTATCACCTCTTTAGTCCCTGTGACTATCTGGAGGAGGTGAGAATCTTCACAGAAACTTCACCCTGAAGTTCTGCCAGCCCCTCTCATTGCCAGCGGGTCCCTGGAGCTCAGGCAAAACACAAGGTCCTCCTTTTGTCACCCTCTCCTCACTGCCCCCCCTCCACCCCCTTAGCTAGATATTCTCGGCTTTTAAAGAATCACTCACCGCTTGTTGTCTGTTCCCAAAATAAATAAATAAATAAAGTAGGAGAGGGTTAAAAAAAAGAAAAAGGAAAGGTCTGGCCTTCTCCTTTAACCAGGTGGAAACTGAGTCTGAAGATTTGGGGAGAAATGAGGAGAAATAGTTGCTCTGGAGAGCTGCCGCGAAGACTGGGGCACAGAGGGAAGGAGCATTACTTTTTTTAAGGTCCTAAAAAAAAAAAATAAAGGGACCAACAACAACAAAAACTCCCAGTGTTCCCACCAGGAATGAATGCCGAGGGGCACCCAGCATCCCAGCCCCAGGAGAGGCCAGAGGCCTCTGAACGCGACTTCTCAATTAGCATAATGGCTTAGTAGTGGGGTGTGAGGCGCTGTGAACTCCGCTGCTTTTCTGCTCTTTGCTCTCCACGGCCTCTCCGCCTCCCACACTCCCCCCCCCCCCCAACACCCAGTCCAGCCAAAATCTCAATTAAAACATTTTACCTGTTCATAGGGAAGAGAAAGAAAGAAAGAAAGAAAAAAAGAAACCCATGAAAACCAAACCTCTACCTTCTTTCTTTTCCCATTCTATTTTTTGGGGAAGGGAGTGGGGGGGTTGGAAATCCCCCTTCCCCCCTCACCACCATCACCTTCCCTCCTTATCAGGCATCTAAGCTTGCTAAAGGGGGAGAGGTGGGTGTGTATGTGTGTGTATGTGTGTGTGAGAGTGAGTGAATGTGTGTGTGTGTGTGTATGTGTGTGTGTGTGTCTGTGTCTGTGTGGTTTTTTTCCCTGTGCAAAAAGCAGAGGCCATTGTTACGGAGAGTAGGGCGTACCAGTCTTATAGGGCAAGACTGTGGCGGCTTGGCCGTGCCTGGAGCCTGGCGCTGGATTCTCGGGGAGCTGAGCCTGCCCGAGCACCTTTCCTTCTTCTTCTTCTATTTTCCCCCCCTTTCCCCCACCCCCTCCCTCCTGCGCACCCCCGCTTCTAAGCCGAGTGAATTGAAGCGGACGCCGCCGCCGCGGCTCCTCTGGCCGGCCGGTCTGCCCCTCGGGCTCCCCAGCCGGGGTGACTATTGGGGGGGGGGCGAGACGCAGCTTTAAACAGTGGTCTTTTTTTTCCTTTGCCTTCAAGGAGGGGAGATTTCTCGCCTGCCGCTCGCGCTGGGGCTCGATGTGAATATATATTATGTCTGCCTGTTCTCCCCTCGTCGGTGGCTAAGGTAAGCTGGACTGAAATAGGCTATCAGTTTGTGAATGGCGGAGAGTAGTCTCAATGATTTATGGCCCATATGACTCCAATCTCGGTTCAAGAAGAGTTCACAAGCTTAAGCTTCCTTCCACGCAGCGACTCTCTCTCTCTCTCTCTCTCTCTCTCTCTCTCTCTCTCTCTCTCTCTCTCTCTCTCTCTCTCTCTCACTCCCTCCCTCCCTCTCCCTCTCTCCCTCTCCCTCTCTCTCTTCCTGTTTCTATCCTTTTCTTTTCTCCTCTTTTTCTTTCTGCAATCATATCCAGTGCTGAATTTCTCTCTCTCCCCCCGGCTGCTAAGAAGATCCTAACCTTTCTTTCTTTCTTTTTTATGTTCTTTACAAATATTTTTTTCTTCTTTCCATTAAAATTTTTTATAAGTCCTGGAAGGTAATCTGTCCCGTCTCTCCCAGGGCTGTCCCAGCTATTGTTAACTCTCCCCGGTTCTCTCCGGGGGTGTGCCTGGCCAGGTGGGGTTCTCCTCCGGGGTGGCTCGCCGCCCTTCTCCAGCGAGACCCTGGGGGGAAGCCGGGAGACACCATCTCCCTCTCTCTCTTCTCTCTCTCTGTTCCTCTCTCTCTCCCGAGAAGCCATATGGAGCTTGGATTTTTCCAACATGGAGGCAAGGGAAATAGACATGTTTGGCTTGGTAGAGCTGCTCCCCCACCCCCTCATCTCCTGGATCCCCAGATCTCGGAGCCCTTCTTGCAAGTGCCTTCCCTTCTTCTTCCCACCGCCCAGCAAGCAGGCAGGCAGGCAGGCAGGCAGGCCTGGCTGGGCGCCCTCCAGCCTCCAGCCCGGCCCGCACCGCGAAGTCCCGGAGCAGAGTTAGTTGCCAGGGCGCCTTTTAATTCAGTTACCTCCAAGCGCCCAAACTTGCTGCCACCGGTGGGGCTCAAGCCCTTGGCCGCTCGGCTCGGACCCTTGCCGCCGCTAACGGTTCAGGCGGCCACTCCGCTTCTCTTCCCAGCGCCCGCAGAGCCGGTCAGCAGCTAGCGCGGCGGCGGTGGCGGCAGCAGCAGCGGCCGAGACAGCCGGCGGCGGCAGCCGGGGGCTAAGCCCGGCCGCAAACCCTCCTCGCTCTGGCTTGCCGCCGCCGGCCCGTCTCCATTCTTTTCCTATCAACGTCTCCCTCCTGCCTTTCCCACACTCGCCTGGCCTGGGTCCTGAGCCGGTTTGCCGGTTTATGGCAGCGGGAGCGACAAGAATTTTGGCCCCAGGCGTCTAGTCAAATTATTGTTTTATTATTATTATCCTCCTCCTCCTCATCAGTACTGCTGTAACAATCATTCAGACTAAATAAAGCCAGGCCCCAGCCAGCCAACCCCCCCCCCCTTCTCCAACGGTTTTTATTTTATTTTATTTTATTTTATTCTCCTATCTATTAATAACAAACTCCACTGATGACTGTTAATTAATTCCCCCTTCAGCCAGGGCCGCTCTGAAGCTAATTTTGGTTAAATCATCATAGGCTAATGGTAATAATAATAAAGGGATTGGGTCAGCCTGGTCAATGAACTCTAGTTCTCCTCCCTGGAAGGGACCTGCTGCTTTGCAGAGACATGTGGATTTCCCAGAAACAAATTCTTCCCAGAAACCAATCGGAAGTCAGGGCCATCCCAGCCCCCTTTTGAGTATAAATCTGTACCATTAAAAGGGGATTTATGTGTGGGAGGGACTTCCTTCACCTGCACTCTTTTTTTATTATATTATTATTTTATTATTTTTTAATTTTCTTTGGAGTTGACCAGCCAGGATGAATGAGATTGAAATATTTCAAACTTGTGGCAGAGCGCGGGTCACTTTGGAGGTGTTATGAAAAGTGATGATGATGAGGGGGGGTGAGGAAGGGGGTACAGTTTAAAGTTTCAGAAGAAATACACAAAGATCCAAGGACAAGTTTGAATCTTTATTTTTCTGGCACATTAAAAAAAAAAAAAGGCTGAGTTAAATAGCGATCTTTTGTGTGGGTGACTCTTTTGCTTTGGGGGAACTTCGCAAATGTTGCCAGTCCAGCGAATGATACTGTTCAGACTGCTTTGTTAACTTTCTTTTTTTGTAGGAAATACTTTTTTTTTTTTTCCGATTAGAAAGCACGCTCCCAGTTCTTGATCAAAATTTCCAGCTAGTATCCAATTTCTTTCCTCTTCTTTTCTTTTGGAGAAATCAAAGAAAAATGAAAAAAAAAAAAAGGGAAAATATTCGGTCTGATTTTTTTTTAGAATAAATGGGGGCCTGGGGGAGCCACTGGGCCAAATGGTCACAGCACCAAACAGGAGGTCCAGGGAAATGAAAATAACCTTGCACCATTTGGGGCTCCCAAGGGGACTGCTGCCTGCCAGGGCCCAGGCTAGGGTGAGAGGAATCATGGGCTAGAGATGATGGTACCTGTCTCAAGGCCCAAAAGGTTCACGTCCAACCTCTGGCTCTGAGGTTAGAAAAATCTTCTGAAAGTTTCTAGGTCAGCGTTGCCACTGTCTTTGTGAGGTGGAAGGCAAGGCAAGAGCCTCCTTTACTGAACGCTCCCAGCACCCCTCTCTTCCACCTCAGATCTAGTTTTGCTCCAGGCTAAACTGGGATGCAAGCCCAGGTGGCCAAGAACGAAGGTAAAACCTGGTTGAAGGTGTTGATGACACTTTTATTTTGGTTTGTCTAGACTCCCCCCCACCCCCCTCCAGCCATCCTATCCCAGAACAGGGCAGGGGGGAGGGGGGAGGCGAGGTCAGTGATGAGCTTGGAGGTGGTAGAGAAAAACTGTCCCCCCCCTAAGATTTTCTACTCTACCAAGGTTGTCCCTGAGGAAGTACAGATCTATTTTTAAAGCGGAAATAAAACCGCTCTACTTTTTTTTTTTAAAGAAGATTAAAGCAATGAAATAATAAGAAAGGAAAAAATAAAACACCCTTTTCAGGTCAGAGACCTGGCTGAGCATGTGTTGTGGAGAAAGATGTTGGGGTGGGGGGGGAGAAGAAGAAAACCCTATTGATGTCAGCTCCCTTTTCAGTTCCGAAGATGGATTCTCCGCCCCAGTCCTCTTCTCCCCCCTTGTCTCTTCTCTCATCCCGCAGGTCAGCCCTCGGCGAACAGACCAGGGGAGGAGGGGGGGCAGAGAGGGAGGGGGGGGTCCGGTGCACCACGTGACCCCCAGGGGTGCCAATGTACGGTCGTGAGGGTCTCAGGCCCTTGCACGTTGCCACCCACTGCCCGGGCCTCGCCCAGCGATGCAGAAAGCCACCTACTACGACAACGCAGCGGCGGCACTCTTCGGAGGCTACTCCTCGTACCCGGGCAGCAATGGCTTCGGCTACGACGTGCCCTCCCAACCCCCCTTCCAGGCCGCCACGCACCTGGAGGGCGACTACCAGCGCTCGGCCTGCTCGCTGCAGTCCCTGGGCAATGCCGCCCCGCATGCCAAGAGCAAGGAGCTCAACGGCAGCTGCATGAGGCCCGGCTTGGCCCCCGAACCCCTGCCCGCCCCACCTGGCTCGCCCCCGCCCAGCGCCGCACCTACCAGTACCACTCAGCAACAGCAGTAATGGGGGGTGGGCCCAGCAAAAGCGGCCCCCCCCAAGTGCGGTCCTGGCTCCAACTCCACCCTCACCAAACAGATATTCCCCTGGTATGAAAGAGTCGAGGCAAACGTCCAAGCTGAAAAACAGCTCCCCCGGCACAGGTACCAGCTCTGCCTTCCTCGTCGTCGTCAGCTTTTGTCCAGGCCCAGGAATGTCACTTGTTTTTCTAGCACCCAGCCTCCAGGCGCCCAGGCGGCGGGCCGGGGAACAATGCCAGGTGGTGGGGTTGGGGGGGCAGCGGTGAATTTCCCGTACCCCCACCACCCCACCTGATGGCCTCTGACCCTGACACCCTCAACCTCCAGCCACCCTCCCTCTCTCTCTCTCTCCCTCCCACCTGAGCTGCTGGGAGCTCCCAAAGGCACCACCACCAGCCTTGGGCCTTCCTAGGCCCTCTGCAAGGCCTCAGTGCCACGAGCCACGGCCAGTGGATTGATTTTTATTAAGTATGATTACTGTGGGTATTAATCACAATCTCTCAGGCGCCCTGTTGTCCCGGCCTCCAGGCACGGCTTTTTTTTTTTTTTTTTTTCCTCTTCGTGCCACACTTGGGGGGGGTGATGGTGGCTGTCCACGCTTGTCCATATTCCCCTGAATCATCTTCTTCGGCTGGTTATCTACCCCATCCACAGGAGGACTGGGGTGGGGAGGAGTAGGGTTGGATAGAGGTAGGGTCTTCCCAGACCTGGAATTAGGGGAGAGAAAAGGGGGGAAAGCCAAGCTTGTGCGTGAGAAAAAATCCAGCCCTAAATAAATGGCCATGCGGTTGTCTGCGAGACATGATCAAATTTTCATAAGCTGGGGCAGTGAGAGGAGAGCAGGTCTCTTAATAAATGCCACTATTATAGAGTGTCCGCTAATACGACGGGCGGGGGGGGGGTTGTGTGTGTGATGGTGGTGGTGGGGGCAAGGAGGAGAAGGAGGAGGAGGAGGAGGAGGAGGAGGAGGCGGGGACGGGCCAGAAAGGGGAGGAGGGCGGCGGCGGGGGGCTCCGTGTCCAGGCCTGGATTTATTAAGAAACGATGCATTCAATTTCGGCGTGTTCAGTAATTATCTTTTATTTCATTTTCTCCCCCCCCCATCCCACCCCTCCCCTCGGATCCAGCGGAGGGCTGCGGCAGCGGAGGAGGAGGAGGAGGAGGAGGAGGAGGTGGAGGAGGAGGAGGAGGAGGTGGTGCAGGAGGTGCAGGAGGAGGAGGAGGAGGCGGTGGCAGTGGGGGAGGCGGCGGGCGGGGGAGGGGACAAGAGCCCCCCAGGGTCGGCGGCCTCCAAGCGGGCACGGACGGCCTACACGAGCGCGCAGCTGGTGGAGCTGGAGAAGGAATTCCACTTCAACCGCTACCTGTGCCGGCCCAGGCGGGTGGAGATGGCCAACCTGCTGAACCTCAGCGAGCGGCAGATCAAGATCTGGTTCCAGAACCGGCGCATGAAGTACAAGAAGGACCAGAAGGCCAAGGGCCTGGCCTCGTCGTCGGGGGGCCCCTCCCCGGCCGGCAGCCCCCCGCAGCCCATGCAGTCCACGGCCGGCTTCATGAACGCCTTACACTCCATGACCCCCAGCTACGAGAGCCCGTCCCCGCCCGCCTTCGGCAAAGCCCACCAGAATGCCTACGCGCTGCCCTCCAACTACCAACCGCCTCCTCCTCTCAAGGGCTGCGGCGCCCCGCAGAAGTACGCCCCGACCCCGGCGCCCGAGTACGAGCCGCACGTCCTGCCGGCCAACGGGGGTGCCTACGGGACGCCCACCATGCAGGGCAGCCCCGTGTACGTGGGTGGGGGCGGCTACGCGGATCCGCTGCCGCCCCCTGCCGGCCCCTCCCTCTACGGCCTCAACCACCTCGCCCACCACCCCTCTGGGAACCTGGACTACAACGGGGCGACCCCCATGGCCCCCAGCCAGCACCACGGACCCTGCGACCCCCACCCCACCTACACAGACCTCTCCTCTCACCACGCGCCTCCTCCTCAGGGTAGAATTCAAGAAGCGCCCAAATTAACACACCTGTGATGGGAGAGGGGTGAGGTCATGGGGTGGGGAAGATAGATGGGAAGCTGGGTGAGGGGTTGGTGGCTAGTTGTGGGGGGGGGGATCTGAAAGGAAACTGGGATGGTAGCCAAGTTTTCTGGGAAAAAGGGGGCCTGGCCCTCCTTCCCCTCCTCCCCTCTCTGGTCCAAGAGTTTTTGCTGGTTCCAGCCTCTGGTCCCATCTGCCTGCCAACCCATAGGAAAGGAATCCTCCTCCCCAGCAGACTGGACATGACCCAGGCTGTGCTAGGCCTCCAGCAGCTTCCCAGCTGGGACCCCGCACTCCAGAGGGGGCTGGAGGCAGAGACCAGGCAGACAAGCACATTTAGAAACACTCAAGGCTCACCACCCCCCCACAGCTGTCTTACCTTCCATTTCTGTGGGTGATTCTCTCCCAAATCTTGACTCCCTCCCCCCTCAGTTCACCTTGAAAAGAAAAACAAGAAAGCATTTCACAACCGAGGGCACAAAGCATGACTCCCACTTCCCTGAAGCCTCAGTCTTGCTTCCATCTGTTTGAGGTTGATTGGGCATTCCCTCCATGTCTGATCTCATATTTTTTCTGCTCTAGGACATATCTAAAAATCGCCTCCACCCATGACAGTTTCCAGAGGGCTCAGGGATGGTGAGAGATCCTGAAAGGGAGAGCTGTCTATATTATAAATATATATATTTTTTTCTTTCATGGCAAAAGCTGGGAGGCAGGACAGGCAAGGTGTCAGGACTGTAGGTTCGCCCTTTCTGCTGCCACCCATCTTGGTTCCAGGGCCAGGCCCCTTTGACCCCAGCGAGCAGAGCAATCGGTGACACGAGCTCTACGCTTTTCTTTTCTTCTGTTGCTCTCTTGACTTAACGTGAAACAGGGTATATTTTAACAAACTGTCCCAGGCAGAGGCAAAGGCTGGGCCTGCGGGGCCTTGCTCAATCCTCTGACAGGGCACTTTTGTTGCACTTAGAGTTTACATTTTAATGGATATAAAAACAACTGTGAGAGGTGCCTGGGCCTGCAGGAGCCCAGCACCGCTCAAAAAGTGTGTGTTCTAGTGAACATTTTCATATATATTTATTGGTTATAGCCTGTTAAAATATTTTCTTTTTTTTTTTTGGTATTATTTATCCCCACACATTTATGTATTTATATGAGGGAAAAAAAGGAAAAAATGTACTTTTTTAGTATTGTTATAAAGGCCGTTGTGTTTTCTGTCATGTAAAACCAGCTATTTTAGTTATTATTGTACTCTAGAAAAGAGCTGTAGATTTATGTTAAAATTCGTACTTATGAGGAATTGTAATTAGTGCTAAAAGGCATGAACTCAGCTCCTAATTGTCACTGTATAGTCCTGAATTTGTAGAATTAGAGTTAATTCCCTCTTGAAACTTTCTTTGTCCTTCCGTAGTTACTTTTTTCCTTACTTAAAAGGGTTGTCTGTTGAACAATTCTTGAATAAACTTTCTGTTATCAATTTTATTTTGTCCTGATGGTCCAATTTAGATAGCAGAGCTAGACTGCTGACTACCAAGTTTCCCCCAGGGAAGAAAGACATCTGAAGACCATATCCTGGCCCCCACCAGCCCCTTGCTCTATGTAGGTAGCTTCAGGTGCGGAGTTTTTTCTCACTCACATGAGCCCTGGGACAGACTGCCAACTTCCTTAGCAAAGGTTTAAGAAACAAGTTGGGAGGAGGGAAGATTCTTGAGTACTCTTATCTTTCGACTTTGCCAGCTCAGATTGCTCATTCAGTGACCTTTTGTTTTCCCTCTACTTTGCCATCTTCTCCCCACCATAACCAGAAAAGAAAAAAAAAAGGAAAAAAATTCTTAACTCATTCCTGTTTCTTCCAAGCAAACCTAAACTTTATAGTTCTCTTCCGGAGCTACAAAGAAGTCGTCACGTGACCCGAAGCCCAACCACCATTGGGTCTAAAATGAAAACAAAGGAAAATGATTAATCTTTTTTAAAAAGGGGAAATAAAAAGGGAAAAAAACCTGAGCCTAGACATCTCCAGGTCAAACCTGAAAACTAGAGTGAAATTAAATCACTAAATAAAACTGGGGGGAGTCCGGGAGAGGAGGCACGTTTGATTTCCCCTGCCAAGGGAAGCGGAGGATGTGTGTGTGTTGATTTGTGTGTGTTGGATCCAAGCGTAAATAAAACGGTCCCCAGGCTAATCGTGGCTCTGTTTCCACGATCCTTGGGAAAACTTCATTTCTTAGTAGTGGTTCCATAAAAGTTTTATCACATTGGAGCGAGGATAGGTCTGTCAAAGATGAAATGTCACCACCGCGTCGCTGGAGCCGATAAGAGCGAGGAGACAGGGCGGCTGAAATATGGAGCTAATTCGTTGAAAGAGAAGCGCTGGCTGCTTGCTGAAGAGTTGCATAATTCTAATTGTAAGCGATGTGCCCGCATTGCTTAATTAGGAGCATATATTTGGTGGTAGAGATGGGAGGGGGGGGGGCCCCAGTATCTGTGAGAATCATTCCGGGCCCTCAGCCTTAAAGCGAGGACTGATTTTCATTTTTATGTTGCATCCTGGCAGTCCAAGGTTAGTAATTACAGTCTTTATGCAACAATAAATAACAATAAAAAAGCAACCTGAATTCTACAGCCCCCAACCTCCACCATGCAGGATTTTAACTGGACTCGACTCATTCAAGCAGAAATTTCGCATTGGGTCAGACCATAATTTAAAGGCATAAGAGCGTGCAAAGTTTGATTGGGATCAAATAACGCTCAAGGGTTTTCTCTTTCTTTCTATCTTCCTCTCTTCCTTTTCCCTGAATAACATGCTCTGAGTGATGTAAGTAGATGAAGCGCCATGTTTAGCAGTAGGGTGGAATGGATTATTTATCTATGTGGACAGGGGCAGGCAGAGGAAGAGAGAAAGGAGAGAGAGAGAGAGAGAGAGAGAGAGAGAGAGAGAGAGAGAGAGAGAGAGAGAGAGAGAGAGAGAGAGTATCCAGTTTGAAAAATGGAGCTTTGGTTTGAATTGCGAATGGCAAACAAGATTAAGGGCCCACTTGGCTTGGGGGTCCCCTACTCTGCTCTCTCTGAGTTTCTAGGCTCTAGTGAGAGAAAAAAATTCTCTGCGCAGTAAGATTTCACACACAACAACAGGGGGGCGGGGAAGCGGAGTCTCTGGAAGGAGGACTCTCTTGGCCTCTTTTAACACCCAAGATTTCTTCTGTTCTCTAATCTGGCCGTAAAATCTGTCAGCAGGGTTAGAGAGGGCCATATTTTTTTGCAGGATCAGCCTCAGCCGAGTTGTTGCCCCTGAGAAGGAAGAAAGCTGGATTTTGCAGCCAGCTGGAAGGACTGGGAAAGAAACTTCTAGGGGTTTCTAAGGGGGGTGTGGGCGAGCGGAGGGAGAATCCTTTCCCAGGTCTGCACAACTTTCACTGAATTAGGATTCTGTGCCTTCAGCCACCTAGGAAGCTCAATGTTTGCATTTTTGGGGGGAGCTGAGTTGGGCTGGGTTGCATCATTAGGAGAAGCAATGCTCTGGGTCCTGGGTCCCCTAGCCGAGCAGCCCCCCACCTCCAATTCCCCTTCCTCCACGCTGTCTCTCCTCCGCCCCCACCCTTCTCAGTCCTTTTTAAATACTTACCACCACCCACGCAGCTGTTACACAGACAAAGTTTTGAGTTCCAGCTCCCGGCTGAGTTGCCATTTCTCTGCTAAGCAAGTCTTCTGCTCCAGGCTGGGCTGCAGTGAGCTAGGAGGGGGAGGGGAAGGCCAGAGCCGTGGGAGTTCTCCAGACAAACTTTCCACCCAACTTAGGGCCCTTCCCTCGGTCCCCATTTCCCATCTGTTTCCCCCTCGCTCTCCCAGAATCACCTTTCTCCTTTGCTATCCCCCCCAACCCCCAGGCCTTTTTAAAGGGATGTGGAATTTCGGCTGTTCCTCAGCTTTCCCAAAGAGCCAAATTCTTTGATGCCATGGGAGGGAGCTGTCAGGGGGCTAAGATTGATCGCCTCATCTCCTCTCGGTCCCTCTGACCCAGTTATTTAAAAATCTTCCCCTCCAGATCGACTTTTCGTTTTCTGTTTGGAGATCTAGTTTCCCACAGATTGCTTGGGGTTCCCGCATTTTGCAGCCCCCCCTTCCTCTGGTAAATTATAGCACTTCTTAAAGTTCAGACTATACATCTCCTCTAAATAAATTAAAAAAAAAAAAGAAAATAATTTGCCCCCAAGGCGCTAGAAATGGTGGGTCATCTCAGTGGTCATTATTTTCATTCTCTCCTGGTCCAGGGAATTCTTTCTTGCTAGGGATTTTTCTTTCACAGCACAATGGCACAAATGAGAGGGGGAGTCTCTTTGTCCTAGAGAGGAAAGTCCCTCCACCACACACACACACACACACACACACACACACATGCATTGGCCTGAGCTTTGAGAATGGTCTTAGGGAAATTTGCAGTCACCTTGATTCTTGTTTGGGCCCTTGGCTACAGAGGCGGAGAAACTAGAAGCTCACATCTGACTATCTTATCTATTGGGGCAGGGGGATAGAGAAAAGAACTAGCTCTAGGGGTAGAAAGATGGCGCGCAAAGGGGCTGAGAGGCAGTGTGGCAAACATCAGACAGAGAAAGGAACTGAGAGCAGCAGCAAACTATGGGCATGAGGCTCAAAGGGTCCCTCACTACCTAGCTGGCTCTTCCATCTGCCTTGAACACAAGTTGACTTTCTAAGATTTATCTGTTGCTGTTGGGGGTGGGTGGGATGGAAGTAGTGATGCTGATGATTGTAAATCTCTTCTCTTCCTTATTGCACCTCAGCACTGACCTTTCCCAAAGGCTGGTGCCTCTTTCTACTAAGTCTTCAACCTCATTCATCTATCTTTGGGGGGTGAGGGAGAGAGAGAGAAAATTGCTGTTTAGAAAACATAAAGCCTGAATTTATTCAGTTTAAAAATCTGGAATAGAGAGGGTTTTCCTTTTCAGTGTTTCTCACACCCTGGATTTGCAGAATCTCCAGTCCTCTTGAAGGGGCTGACAAAAATCTTTTGAGGAAGGGGGGCAGTAGGGGGGGAGAGAATATAGGATTGGGGGGGGCTCATAGTGTCCAGGTCGTGGTCCTCTGGAGTTTTGAATCAATTAAAGCAAATAATGCTCTCTGTTTTCCACCAGGCCCAGACCAGTGATTGGCCGAGGCCGGTCCCGTGACCACGAATTCCCTGCAATTTTGCCGGAGTCCTGGGTTTAATAGAGAGAGTCCCCATACGCTTGTATTTATCAGCAATATACTATTATAAAGGCCCAAAATTAAAAAAAAAAAGTGTGGGGGAGAGAGAGAGACAACGATCCCCCCTCCCAAAATCGCTCCATCACATAAACCTGGGGGGGGCTGGAGGGGGGGTCCCTTCCGATCCTCCCTCCTGAGGCCCCCCCCCAGCAGGCCCCCCTCCCCCACCATTGAAAGCCATGAATTTTGAATTTGAGAGGGAGATTGGGTTTATAAACAGCCAGCCATCGCTTGCCGAGTGTCTGACTTCCTTCCCCGCTGTCTTGGAGACATTTCAAACTTCATCAATCAAGGAGTCGACATTAATTCCTCCTCCTCCTTTCGAGCAAACCTTCCCCAGCCTCCAGCCCAGCGCCTCCTCCACCCTTCAGAGACCCGGGAGCCAAAAGCCAGCCGAAGATGGGCCCGCTCTGCCGCCGCCGCCACCACCGCCGCTTCCCGCGCCCCCCCAGGCCCCCGAGTTCCCCTGGATGAAAGAAAAGAAATCCGCCAAGAAACCCAGCCAATCCGCCGCGTCTCCGCCAACAGCCACCTCCGTTCCGGCCTCCGGGGTCGGCTCGCCCGCAGGTGGGTAAACCGGGTAGGGGGTGAGGTGCAGGGTAGCAAAATCCAGAGGGAGAAGGAGCCATGGGGGAGGTAGAAAAGGTGGCGAGCCGGCTGGGGTTCCATGCCTGCAGGATTCCTTGCAAGAGGAAGCAGAATAGACAGACCACTGGGGGTGCAGGCCTGGCCGCTGTCCCTGTATCTCCCTTCCCCCACCTTCTCTGCTGCAGCAGATTTTGGAAACTGATGGGGAAGGTCTATCCCCCTTAGATAGATGAGGTTTTCACTATTATCTATATGGGGAAAATGACTAGTTATAGGGGTTGCCTTGAAGGAAAGACTCGATCCGGTCTCCCCAGCCAGCCAGTGTGCCAGGGAAGAAAGGAAGCCAGAAATCCTCTATCTTTAGGAATGCTTTCCTGAGGTTGAGTTGGGGGAAAGTCGAATTAAGGGGTGCACTAAGGGAACTCTTAACTTCTAAAGGCAAGAAGGATAAGGAGGAAGATGCACCCCAATGCTCACCCCTCCCCCAAGCCGCGCGGGCCCGTGGGCGGCTCTGTGAATGCTTTGCCCTGACCCTGCAAGGCGACTGGAGGTGGGGGGGGGGAAGCCTTGGGGAAAAAACCGTGGGAGCCAACGCTCTGAAGCCCAGGGAGGGATGCTGAGAATGTAGAGGGCGGACAGGATCGGCTTTGGCTCTATTTCTGTGGGCCCCAGGCTGCCCCGCAACTCACGCGTAGCCCCCCTTTTCTCCGCAGAGGGCCCGGCGGCGTTGGCAGAGACGGCGGGCGGCGCTGCCCGCAGGCTGCGCACGGCTTATACCAACACGCAGCTGCTGGAGCTGGAGAAGGAATTCCACTTCAACAAGTACCTGTGCCGGCCGCGTCGCGTCGAGATCGCGGCCCTGCTGGACCTCACCGAAAGGCAGGTCAAAGTGTGGTTCCAGAACCGGCGCATGAAGCACAAGCGGCAGACGCAGCATCGCGAGCCGCCCGACGGAGAGCCCGGCTGCACCGGCGTCTTGGAGGACAGCGGCGAGCCCGGCAACGAGCCGGTGGCTAGTCCGGGCCGGCCCTCTGGCTTGCACGCGTCGCGGGATGCCTGTTCTCGGGCCGCTGAGATGGTGCCGGGATCCCGGCCTTTGGTCGAGTGCTTGGAGGTTGCGGGTGCGTCGAGCCCCGGTGGCACCCAGCGCCGGGCCAGGGCGGGCGGCTTGGAGCCGGAGACCGTGCTGGAAGACGCTTTCCAAACCGAGCGGCAAGATTCCCCGCTCCTGCCTGACTTCAACATCTTCGCGGCCGACTCCTGTCTCCAGCTGTCCGAAGGCCTCTCCCCCAGCCTTCAGGGCTCGCTCGACAGCCCGGTTCCCTTCTCGGAGGAAGAGCTGGATTTCTTCACCAGCACCCTCTGTGCCATCGACCTGCAGTTCCCCTAATCAATTTATTTGCTCCTTTTGGCCCTGTAGACACCCCTGGTCCCTTATCCCGCACCTCCCACCCCCAGCTCCTATAGACTGTTTGATGTGTTTTGCTAAAATTCAGGTATTATTGACTTAACGTGGAATCCACCTTTGTCTGAAATATTGGACACTCCGGCGTCTTCTTTTTTCTTTTTTTTAAATCACACAGAAAAATTCCGTTTGATAGACTCCTTCCCACGAAATCTCAGGAATAAGAAACTCTGGGGGGGGGGGCAGGGGGTTGCTTTCTTAAAAAAAAAACAAACACAAGAGGAACCTATTTTCCTCTTGTTTTTTTTTTTCAGTATTAGATCGTAGCTTATTTATTAAAATTCTTTAATAGGAAAAGGGGAGAGTATTTATTGTACATTATTTTCATAGATTGAATAAATGTCTTTATACTACAGAAACGACTGTGTGGGGACTCCATCTCTTTCCCCGTACCAGCAGCCCTGCGCGCCCCTCCAGTTTGTTCCTGGCAGAGGCTTTGGGCATCCAGGGCGTTTGGGGTGGGAGGTCCGGGTGGTACAAAGTGGACCCTGCGGCCATGGCTTCTTGGTCCGCAGTTCCAACAAAACAAGGTTGGCTCATTCGGTTATCCCTGGCACCCTTTATTAGGTGGCCTTTGGGATTGCTCAGGGGTTCCCGGGCCTAGATTTAGAAATCATGTTAGCGTATTGGGTGCTGGGGGGGCTCAGAGCTAGCTGAAAAGGGGGGCTGGGTGTCTCTGAATTTCTCAGGGCTTGGGGTTGAGTGTCCCAAACCGCAAGCCGGTTTGAGTGACTTTTTAGGAGATTCTAGGGGCAGGAATGGGGGTCCATTTCGGGAGCTTGGGGCGCGAGGCCGGCGGAACAATGTGGCAGCGCCAAGGGCTCCCGTTTTCGGTCCCCGCGGTCAGCCCTGGGCTCCTGCGAGCTGGAAGGCCTCCGGGGAGCGGCAGGGGACCAGCCCGGCTAGGCCAGGGCCGCGTGGGGGCCCCTATCGAGGACAGGGACCGAGAGGAGCGGCGGGAAGCCGGAAAGTGGCTCAAGATGGCGCAGAGGCCCGGAGGAGGAGGGCAACGACGGTGCCGCCATGACGGCCTCGGCGGGCTTTGCGCGCGCTCCGGGGAGATCCGTCCCCGGATCTCTCTCGCGCGCGAGCATCCAGGCGCCTGGAAAGAAGGGGACTCTCCCTAGCGTTTTGGTTTTATTATTTTAAAAAGAAATCGGTCCCAAGGATGCTGAGCGGGTGGAGGAGACCACATGCAGTAGAGAAAAGAAGGGGAGGGCAGGGCGGCGGGTTTGCAAGCTTCGGGTCCTTAGCTCTGAGAGTTGAAGGCCAGCCAGTGCTTTCTGCAAACGCAGCCCTACCTGTCATTGCTAACAGTGCCAACTTCACCTGCTACCTCCATACTCTCTCCTAGGCTCTGTCGAGGCCCTGATTTGGCTACTTGCAAACCCGCTGAGTGGGAAGCAAGGTTCTATCTCCTTCATCTGCCTCCTGGTTTGTTTCTGGGCAACGAGGAGATTTAAGGGGCCCTGGAAAGCCATCCATCCTCCTTAGGTTTATTTAATATTTCTCCGGCTCAGAAACAGACACCGCAGGGCTACCTCCCCAGCAGATGCTGCCTTTCTCCAAAAGCAGTTTATTTCCTGGGCCTCCCCGACTTTCCCCTGGACCAGCAGGACAGGGACTTGGAGTACCAGGCACGGAGAGACAACAACTGTCAGGATAAACCTGAAGCCAACATAGGTCGTGACATACAGGATTACACAGGCACTCGCATATTTTTTAAGTGCTCCCCTTGGTGTGGAAAGTACACATATTTTATTCAGCTGGAATTAATCCCTTAAACTGTCTTAATACAGAATTCATCTCCCGCATTAAATAATCTTATGTCATGTTAAATTGCGCTTATTTCTTTCATAAATAAATTAATATAGAACAATTAGATGTGTTATTATAATATCGTGTATCTTATTAGTTTATTTTCCCTCATAAAATATATAGGTATGAAATACATTCAACATATTAAAGTAATAATACACAGCTTATTGGCTCATGTGTTTATTTTCCTCATAAATAAGTGAACATACAATATATTAAAACCACACCATACATCTCATCGGCTGTGTGTTTATTTCTCCATAAAATATGCCCATAGGCAGTGTTCTGCATCTTAAAAATCACAGCACATAGCCATCTCTGCACTAACAAAACGAAACAAATTTCAGCTGCGGCTTTGATTTCTATGGACAGCCAGACTAGATAATTTGGTCTAATTAAAAATGTTCTTTCAGCTATAGCAGGTTGTTACAAAGATCAAGAATACCAGAAGGATCTTACTAATTGCCCACCTTCCAGCTTTCTTTGGTCAAAAGGAGAGCATTCTTCATCAATGACAAAAATGCAGGATCTGCTCAGCTGGAGAGAATTCACAGCCAAGGATCATGGCTTGGTCTCAATACTCAGGGGCCTCTCAGGCTTCAATGTACTGAACTGGTACATGGACCAGCAGCACCAGTATACCTGTGAGCTAGTGAGAAATATAGAATCTTACGCCCACTATAAATCTACTGAACTCAAATCTCATTTTTCAGGGCCTGGCATATAGCTCAATGGTAGACCTCTGGCCTTGTGTGTGTGAGACCCTGAGTTCAATCCCTTGCACTGCAAACACAAAATCAAATATCGATTTACAGATCGATTTTAACACCCCCCCCAGTGTCATATATGCCTTAAAGTTTAAAAAGAATGAGGCCAAAGAGATAGTAGGCACTTGCCTTGTATGAGCCTATCCAACCTACAATCCCTGCCACTCTATGGGGGTCCCTAAGCACCATCAGGAGTGACTTCTGGACATAGAAGAGTGACTCCAAGTCCAAAAACAAAATAAAGTTTGAGAAGTACTGCTAAAATTATAGTACTCCCTTGCTTTCAGTCTTCCTTCTATGTTTAAAAACTTTGGGTGGGGAAGGTGTCTTAAAGGGCTACAGAGCTTTACCTTTAGACTTTCTGGGTTTAATCTCTGCCACAGCATGTCCAGCACCATGACCCACCCCTACCCTGTCTTTGTCACCACCACCTCTGGGAGTGACCCCAGGTGTCTGGGAATTAGGAGAGCCAAACCAAAGGCACAGCCTATCTTTTCAGAGCTAAGTACTTTGTATATCCTGGGGGTAAGAAACTCCAATCCCATAAACACAAAAGGGCCAGCATTTCATTTTTCTTTCTTGCTTATTAGACTATTTAGAGACAATACACAGCCTTTCCCTCTGCTTTCCAAAATTTACAAAGCTTACCACATCTATTTTGGTTTGGGGGACCCACAATTAGTAGTGCTAAAGACTTACTCCTGGCTCTGCACTCAGAGATCATTCTTGGCCTGGCTCAGTGACCATATGGGATACCAGGAATCAAACCTGAGTCTATTGTATTCAAAGCAAGCACCCTATTGGCTGTACTATCTCTTTAGCCCCCAAACTTACCAGTTTTGATGTCATCATCACAAAGAGTCAATACATGCATTTCCAGAAGGAAAAGACTCCTTTCTTCAATCTTCTCAATCACTTACACGTTTAAAACTTTGTTGGGCCATTTGGAATCCAGAATGTATTAGGATATGGGATGCCTAATGCCTGTGTTTTATTTATTTTTATTTTTATTTTTTATTTATTTTTTTTGGGCCACACCCTGTGACGCTCAGGGGTTACTCCTGGCTATGAGCTCAGAAGTTGCTCCTGGCTTCTTGGGGGACCATATGGGACGCCGGGGGATCGAACCGCGGTCCGTCCTAGGCTAGCGCAGGCAAGGCAGGCACCTTACCTCCAGCGCCACCGCCCGGCCCCTATTTTTATTTTTTATATTTTATTTTTTTGGGGGGGGGTCACACCCGGCAGTGCTCAGGGGTTACTCCTGGTTCTATGATCAGAAATTGCTCCTGGCAGGCTCGGGGGACCATATAGGGATGCCGGGATTCGAACCACCATTCTTCTGCATGCAAGGCAAACGCCTTACCTCCATGCTATCTCTCCGGCTCTGATGCCTGCGTTTTAAATGAGTTATTTTGCTCTGTTTCATTTGTGGAGTCATCTTGGGAGTTTTTCCAGATGGCTATGGATATAGAAGGAGGAGGGATTCCTAGGCAAGGCAGTAGAGCCACCAATGTTGGCACATTAGCAGGTATCCCAGGCAGTTCCACTCACTTACCCCCATCCTATTGAAGCAAGGCACCTTTTGGGTTAGCAACAACCTTGACTGGTGGTGTAGAGACTGGTTATAAATGGGCTGTGGTTACAATATGAAAGTTTCAGTGAAACATAGAAAACTGTTGCTCAGCCTGCTTCTCTCTTGATAAGTCATTCTTTGAAGATAAATGGCTCTTAATATTGTGGTGAAAGCAAAGGCCCATTAGATTGAGGAATTATTTGCAATCATGATAACCTTGAGTCATTAAAAAAATTAACTTATGCCTGGGTAAGTTCCTTCCCCTTTCAGAATCTCAGTCTCTCCTTCTGAGAAAAAGAAATAAAATAACTAAATACTTCTTCTAATAGCCATGCTATGAATATAAGACAAAAGTGTATTGGTTATAGGGTCAAAGAGATAGTATAGTGGGTAAGTTACTTACCTTTTTGTTTATTTGTTTACTTACTTGTTTTATGGGCCACACCTGATAGCATTCAGGGGTCACTTCTGGCTTTGTGCTAAAAAAAATCACTCTTGGGGCCGGAGAGATAGCATGGAGGTAAGGTGTTTGCCTTTCATGCAGAAGGTCATTGGTTCAAATCCCGGCATCCCATATGGTCCCCCGTGCCTGCCAGGAGCGATTTCTGAGCATGGAGCCAGGAGTAAACCCCTGAACACTGCTGGGTGTGACCCAAAAACAAACAAACAAACAAACAATTACTCTTGGCTCAGGGGACCATAAAGATGCTGGGGATCGAACCCAGATTGGCCACTTGCAAGGCAAATGCTCTATCCACTGTATGATCACTTTGGCCCCTAAGGTTTTTGCCTTGCAAGTGGCTGACCTGGATTCAATCCCCATTACCCCATAGAGTTCCCCAAAATGGGCCAGGTGTGATCCATGAGTGCAGGGCCAGGAGTAAACCCTGAGCACTGTTAGGTATGACCAAAAAGTATATTGATCAATATTCAAAGCAACATGGAAAATAGTAGCTATAGCTGTTGTTGTATAGGTGTAACTCTTTGTTGTTGTTGATTTGTTTTTTTTGGGGGGGGTCACACCACGAGATGCTCTGGGCTTGCTCCTGGCTCTGCACTTAGGACTTACTCCCTGCAACCTCAGAGGAGGAAATGGGATGCTGGAAATTGAACCTGGGTGGGCTGCATGCAAGGCAAGCACCCTACCCGTTGTGCTATCCCTCCAGCCCAGAGGTGAAACTCTTGCTGTTTGATAATGCTCCTCTTTCCACATATCTAGGAGAGAGAGTCATTGACATAAATGTTAATGTATCTATTTATACTAAAAATGATGTAACTTACCATTATTTAAATAAGTAGGGAAACAATTTCTTTCATCAAGGGTCTCAAACTCGTGGCCCTTGGGCTGTTTGCGGCCCTCCGTACAACATTTTGTGGTCCGTGGCTGGCCTTCAAATATCGCAGTATTGGCGATTATTTGCTTACCGAATAATCGCAATAAAAATTGCATTAGTAAGAAAAAGATTGTTCAGAGTGAATGTTTAATGCGATTTTTTTCTTACTAATGCGATTTTTTATTGCGAATATTCGGTAAGCGAAATCCCTTATGCGGCCCTGCCTCACCCCGACTTTTGCCTCCTGCGGCCCCCAGGTAAATTGAGTTTGAGACCCCTGCCTTTTATCATGTATTTGGATGCAGAAGTGTTTGTCAAGTGCCACATATTCAGTTACGATGAATATTCAGAAGAATCTTAGTTTGCCAGAGACTTTCATCATCTGCTATCTATTGTTTTTCCCAACATTTGTTTCTGTTTATTCTTGTTAAAAGAAGAATAGCATGTCCCAGGCAAAACGAGCCACCACATTGCTTTGACATGGTACACTGGACTTTAAAAGTCTTGTTAGGGCCAGATAGCTTGCTCAATGGACAGTGTATGCTCTGGTTTGTATCCCACAACTACACTGTCCCACAAACACTCCCAAGAGCAATCCCTACAAAACAGAGCCAGTAGTAAACCCCAAGCACTATTGGATGTGGCCCCAAAGTCTAAATAATTTTTTTTAGGTCCTCTTTAGTCAAGTTTTGTCTGATTGCTGACATGTCAGAGCATAGGCACAAAACTTAGATCTCCTGGATCAAGTTTGATTATCTTTGGCAACGATTTTCTCCAAGTCTTTGATTAGCACACCTTGGTTTCATGCACATAGTCTAGAAATGTGCTGTTCTCAAACATATGACCTCAGTTTGCAGAAGGTCAAATCACTATGGATCCTACATTTGCTGTGGCTGGTGTGGCCCATATCTCTCATTGATTGACCTGGTAACCAGTTATGCTTTCCGGCTTCCATTACCCTGACCCAACTCATCTCTTCAAATGCAGTGTGAAGCAGCTATTTAATGCCAGGAAGAGATTAGATCAACTGTTTCTACTCAGTGAGGTTCTCAAATCTCCACTAACTCCCAACCACCACAAAAAACCCTCTGGACTTCATTCAGGTGCAAATTCAGTTTCATCAGTTTTTAGTAAGATTTCCACAGTGGCCATTTTGGCCAAAATAACCATATTTGCATAAACTCAATTGTATACATGATTATTTCAATTCTTCATATCACTTTAGAAAGAATCCTTTTAAGTCATTTAGAAAAAATCCTTTTAGAAGAATCCTTTCTTGGGGCCGGCGAGGTGGCGCTAGAGGTAAGGTGTCTGCCTTGCAAGCGCTAGCCAAGGAAGGACCGCGGTTCGATCCCCCGGCGGTCCATATGGTCCCCCCAAGTCAGGGGTGATTTTTGAGCACTTGGCCAGGAGTAACCCCTGAGTATCAAACGAGTGTGGCCCGAAAAACCAAAAAAAAAAAAAAAAAAAAAAAGAAAGAAAAGAATCCTTTCTTGTACCCTTTTAGAAAGAAACCAACTCTGACTTACTTTTCACTCAGATGGAAGTTTATATCCTGTAGTTCTGTAATCTTTTTTTTTTGTTTGTTTGTTTTTGTTTTGGTACTACACTTAGCAGTGCTCAGGGCATACTCCTGGTTCTGTGCTTACATCACTCCTGGCAGAGTTTAGGGGGGACCATATGTGGTGTAGGGAGACTGAAGAGCCAGCTTGGTTGCAAATACCATCTCATAGTACTGTCTCTCCCACCCCAGATTTGTGAATTTTTTTTTTTTTTTTTTTTTTTGGTTTTTGGGCCACACCCGGCGGTGCTCAGGGGTTACTCCTGGCTGTCTGTTCAGAAATAGCTCCTGGCAGGCACGGGGGACATATGGGACACCGGGATTCGAACCAACCACCTTTGGTCCTGGATGGGCTACTTGCAAGGCAAACGCCACTGTGCTATCTCTCCGGGCTCAGATTTGTGATATTTTTAACTGGAAAAGTTAAGTGAATTCTCACTCCCCAAAAGTGATAGTTTCTTTCTTTATTGAAACTAAGGCATCATCCACCTTCCAGCCCCATTGTTAATTATTTAACACAACAAGGGGGCAGAGCTATGATCTACAAACTTATTGATAATTGACTTTTAGGCATATAATATTTCAACATCAATCCCATTACCAATGTCAAATTCCCACCAGCCCTAACCCCACCCCCATCCCGGTCTGCCATCTTGACAAACACATTACAAAGTATGAGGGAAGAGCTCATGTTGTCAGTGTTATTAAGTCTGTGCTTCGGATAGATATATAGCTATACTGCTCCATTCTAACTGAAGCCAAGACCCTTCTCCCTTTACTTTACTTTCCCATCTTCTTCTTTCTAGATTTCTTTCCTTCTCTATTCTTCTCCCCCTTAAACTCTGGGGTCAAAGGTGATCTAAGCATTTATGTAGTAAAGGTGTGATCCCCTTTTCTCATCCATTTTATTTTTTTCATCCATTTATTCTATATACCACAGATAAATGAGACCATCATGTGTTTGTCTTCCTATTTACTTCATGCAACATAATATCTTCCAATTCCAACCAGTTTGCAGCAAATTACATGATTTTATCTTTCAGAAAGGTGTAGTTGCTAAGTTAAACTATTTGCGTAAAAAGAGGCCATTTCCTCAGAGAAATTATTCCAAATATTTGGCAGATAAGGAGTGATACGTTATTATTAATATCTAACCTCAACCTTTTTGCTGTGATTCCAAATCAGTTGGGTTCTTTAAAGAGATATAACATTCATTAGTCATACAAATTATGACTTAGTCAAAAATATTTTCTCCTGAAAAATGATTCGAATTGTTGGAGTGCAGACTTGTATGTAGGAGGGTAAGTTTTTTTGTTTGTTTTTTTTGTTTTGTTTTTTGGTCACACCCGGCAGCGGCGGTGCTCAGGGGTTACTCCTGGCACAGAAATTGTTCCTGGCAAATGTGGAGGACCAGATGGGATGCCGGGAATCAAATCACCAGGAATGGAACCACCGTCTGTCCTGGGTCGGCAGCGTGCTTTGGCAAATGCCCTATCACTGTGCTATATCCTCCAGTCCCAGGAGGCTCAAATTTAATCTCTGGATTAAATAATAAATAATTCCCTGACCACTGCCAGGAATGACACCCAGCACCAAACAGGAATTACCATGGAACATGTACAGATATGGCTTTAAAATTAATCTACAAATCTACAATCTACTCTAGTTGGGACTAGGGACTTGGCACAGTGTTGGAATGCTTGCCCTGAATGTATGAGGTCCTAGATTTAATGCTCAGCACAGCAAACAAAACAAAACAGTCATTTAGGGGCCAGAGCAATAGCACAGCTGGTAGGGCGTTCACCTTGCATACAGCCAATCTGGGTTAAATTCCTGGCATCCCATATGAACCTCTAAGTCTGCCAGGAGTGATCTCTAAGCACAAAGCCAGGAGTATTGCCTGAGCACTGTTGGATGTGACCCAAAACCAACAACAGCTACAACAATAAAACCCCTTCCTTCAGCTTAGAATATATATTAGAATATACTCTTCTACCTACCCATTTAATCTTCTCAAGTCTCAGTAAAATTTACATACAATAAATTCGCATATATTGATATGGTACCTGAAAATATAGTACATATGATATTTTTCTAACATATATTTCAATTTTTTTTTGTTTTTTTGTTTTTTGGGTCACACCTGGCAGCGCAGAGGGATCACTCCTGGCTTTATGCTCAGAAATCGCTTCTGGCAGGCTCGGGGGGACCATATGGGATGCTGGGATTTGAACCTCCGTCCTTCTGCAATGCAAGGCAAACGCCTTACCTCCATGCTGTTTCTCCGGCCCCATATTTCATTTTTTTAATATGCTAGCTTTTTTCCCCTAAAATTGCCAGGAATTACAAAGTTATTTATGATTTAGTTTCAGGTGTACAATGTTCCAACACCAATCCCTTCACCAATGTTCACTTTTCTCCATGAATGTTCCTAGTTTCCTTTGGCTTCCCGACCTGCCACTCTGAAAGTCACTTTTTTCTTTTTCCTATTAGGCATGGCAGTTTACAACATTACTGATAGGATATCAAATCTTGTGTATCACCTTATCACCTTTAAGCACCCAGTCCTCTTGCAGAGGGAACCACTTACCTCTACCATTGTGAGAGTGGTACCTTCTGCAATCTATTCCTTCCTCCCACACTCCTAATAGCGAGCTTCTACCTAAGGTTCTGCCACTTCTTCCATTGCCTTCAGGCATTACTGTTCTTATTGACATTTACATAATTCTTTGCTCTCAGTCCTTGTTTTTCAGCACGTCTCTGGGAAATTAGTATGATTAGTACTCTCAGCTATGTAAAATCTGAAACTCAAACAAAATAATTAATGTATCAAGATCATATATATCTGAAAACATTTTTTTTTATTTTGGCTTAAGTTTTGGGCCACACCTGGCAGTGCTTCGGGCTAATTCCTAGCTCTGTTATCTAGGATCACTCCTATTGGGGGGGGGTGGTCTGGGTCCACCTGTCGGTGCTCAGGGATTACTCCTGGTTCTCCACTAAGAAATCACTCCTGATAGGCTGGGGCTGGGGGGACCATATAGAATGCAGGGGATCAAACCCAGGTCAACTGCATGCAAGGCAAATGCCCTATCCACTGTGCTATCCCTTCATCTCTGACTTCATCTTTTCTCAAGATTGAGTAATACTATTCCATTGTGTAGATGTACCATAGCTTCTTTATCCAGTCATCTGTTTTTTTGGGCACTTGGGTAGTTTCCAAAGTTTTATCTACTGTGAATAGTGTTGCAATAAACATAGGAGTGCAGAAGTCTTTTCTGCATTGTGTTTTTGGATTCTTGGAGTGTATTCCCAAAAGTGGAATTGCTAGATCATATGGAAGCTCAACTTCTAGTTCTTTAAGGAAAGTCCATATTGTCTTCCAAAAATGCTGGGCCAGTTGGCATTTCCACCAGCAGTGAATAAGTATCCTTTTATGATATGCTGATATAAATTTATGATCTAACATGCATAAGATATGCTGATTATTTTAGAAAATAGAGGATTGGCTCATACTACTTCATTTTTTCCCCTGCCCCCTGGCTCATACTATTTTTATATGTGATATAAACTGTCATTTGTAGAGCTCCAATTATTTTTTGGATTTTGAGCCACACCCTCAGGGGTTACTCCTGGCTATGCGCTCAGAAATCACTCCTGGCTTGGGGAACCATATGGGATGCCTGGGGATCAAGCTGTGGTCCGTCCTAGGCTAGCGCCAGCAAGGCAGACGCCTTACTGCTCTGTGTCACTACTCTAGCCCCTCCTTTCCTTTTTGTTTATTCACTTTTTTGTCTACACCTGGCCATGTTCAGGGTTAACTCCTGACTCTGTGCTCAGGGATCACTCCTGGAGGTGCTAGGGGGACAGATGTGTATTTGCAATCAAATCCTGGTTAACTTAATTCAAAGCAAGCACCTTAACCCCATGTATTATTATCTCTCTAGCCCCCATTTGTATTTTATTATTTACTTTAATCTTATTAACAATGCACTGAAATAGTTTAAATCCATTCCTCTTCTCTGAGGTTGAGACTTAGAGAAACCAGATAACATGTCCAGATCTTACACTAATAAATGGATAAGCAAGATATGAACTCAAGTTCTCTGGGCTATAAACTACTATACACTTCCCATTATAGTATATATCACCCACAGTTTCTGGATCTCAACCCAATTCATGACAGCTTCACTTGCTTGAATTAAAGAAAATTCCACTAGAGCTAGAACAATAGAACAGAGGGTAAGGTGCTTGTCTTGCAAGAGGTGACCCAGGTTTAATCCTTCACACCTGTGTCATCCCCTGAGTACCCCCAATAGTATTCCTGAGTATTGAATAAGGAATAGCTCCCCACAAAAAACATTAAATTTAAGCTTTATCAAACCCTCAAACATAGGAAACCCCCCTCTCTCTATCTCTCTCACTTTGTCTCTGTCTCTCCCTTATAGTTTTTTTTTTTTTTTTTTTTTTGGTTTTTGGGTCACACCCGGCAGTGCTCAGGGCTCTCTCTCTCTCTCTCTCTCTCTCTCTCTCCTTTAGTTCTTTTTTTGGGGGTCACACCCGGCAGTGCTCAGGGGTTACTCCTGGCTCCACGCTCAGAAATTGCTCCTGGCAGGCTCGGGGGACCATATGGGACGCCGGGATTCGAACCAATGACCTTCTGCATGAAAGGCAAACACCTTACCTCCATGCTCTCTCTCTGGCCCCTCCCTTTTGGTTCTTAAGCCACCTAGCAGTGCTTGGAGTCACACACAGGAATACTAAGTACACAATTTGCTGGGGATTGAATCCAGTTTTTTTCCTGCATGCAAAATATACAGTTGGCCTGTTGAACTACCTCCCTGGTTCAAAGAAACCATTATGAAGTAGAAAAAAATTGTAAGTCTGAATGTCCATTTAATTCTTTGGGTGGGTGCACCCATACCCTGTAGAGTTCATCTCTTACTAGTAGCAGGGCTCAGGGACCATATCTGGTGCTGGGAATGGAACTTGAGTTGGCCACATGCAAGTCAAATGTCCTACCTGTAGTACTATTGCTGAAAATATATTTAATTCTTATTTTGGGCGGGGGCGTTGGTTCATACCCGGCAATGCTCAGGGGTTACTCCTGGCTTTGCACTCAGAAATCACTCCTGGCAGGTTCCGGAGACCATATGGGATGCCGGATTCTAACCGGTCTGTGTGGGAGGCAAATGCCCTCCAGCTGTGCTATTTCTCTGACCCCCGCCATCTATTTAAATCTTAAGTTTTATTTTATTTTTTGTGGGGGTGGGCACACCAGCCTGAGCTCAGGACCTATTTTAGGCTCAATGCTTGGAGGTAATTGCTAGCAATGCTTGGGGCACTAAATGCTGTTCAGGGGATTGAAACTGAGTTGATCATGTGCAAGGCAAAGGACTTAACCTCTGTACCAACTATCTGGCCCACTCATTCTTTGTTGTTTTGTTTCTGGGTCATAATCAGCAGTGCTTAGACTTTCTCCTAACTCTATTCAGGGCTCACAAGTGGAATTGCTCAGGGACATACATGTGGAGTTAGGGATTGTGCTCTAGATAGCCATGTGCAAGTACATACTATCTCTCTGGCTTCACTTTGTTGCTTTTTAAGGTTTCTGCTGAAAAAGGGAAAGTAGCAAGGCCCCCTGGGGTTAAATAGAGAGTTGGAGCTGAAACCATCAGTGTTGTGGTTCTCCTTCCCTTCTCTTGTCATTTATTCCTGGTGGTGTCAGTTGTTACCAGGGAGAGAAAATTTCCCTAACTCTCAGAGAGATTTTAAATCCTTTGTGGATGCAGGGTGAGGTTTGAACCATATCTAGAGTTGCTTAGCACTTACTCCTGGCCCCGTTAATAAAGGTTGTTGATGGTGCTGGGGCAGAAGGGTTAATATGACGTGTTTGTACAGGAAATTAAACTGGGGTCTGCCACATGCAGAGCAAACACCTTAACCACTGTATTCTCTCTAGCCTCAGATTATGAATCTTGGGCCCGGAAAGATAGCACAGTGGCGTTTGCCTTTCAAGCAGCCAATCAAGGACCAAAGGTGGTTGGTTCAAATCCCGGTGTCCCATATGGTCCCCCGTGCCTGCCAGGAGCTATTTCTGAGCAGACAGCCAGGAGTAACCCCTGAGCACCGCCGGGTGTGGGCCCCCCCAAAAAAGGTTATGATTCTTGTATTAAACTAATTTCAATTTAGCTCCCCCTTTAGTCCTTACCACATGCAGAACAAACACTTTAACCACTGTATTCTCTACAGCCTCAGGTTTTGAATCTTGTGTTAAACTAATTTCAATTTAGTTCCTCCTTTAGTCCTTAAAATGTTCCTTTTTTTTTCTTTCTTTTTTTTGGATTTTTGGGCCACACCCAGCAGTGCTCAGGGGTTACTCCTAAATATCTACTCAGAAATAGCTCCTGGCAGACATGGGGGACCATATGGGACTCCGGGATTCGAACCAACCACCTTAGGTCCTGATTGGCTGCTTGCAAGGCAAACACCGCTGTGCTATCTCTCCAGCCCCTAAAATGTTCCTTTTTATTTATTTAATTTTTTTGGCCACACCCAGTGCTGCTCAGGGGTTACTCCTGGCTCTCTGCTCAGAAGTCTTCCTTGGCAGGCACAGGGAACCATATGGGATGCCGGGATTCGAACCACCATTGGTCCTAGGTCAGCTGCTTGCAAGTCAAACGCCCTACCACTGTGCTATCTCTCCAGCCCCTAAAATGTTCCTTTTATTGAAAGGGGATGGGTTGGGTTGTCAGAAGCTGAGGTAAGTATGTTCTTCCTGGTTTGAGGGAGGAAGAAAAAGCCAAGAAATTTTAAATCTCTCAGGAACCTTAACAGATATAGACCCAGCTCAGATTTGGAATTAAATGAGCAACCCTAATTCATTTTACCCTTCTTCACCAAATCTTTTTTTTTAATTTTTAATTTTTAAATTATTAAAATATTTTTATAAAATATTATTTAAAATAACATTTTAATTATTATCTGGAGAGATAGCAAGCAGTAGGGGGTTTGCCTTGCATGGAGCCAACCCAGGATGAACCTGGGTTCAATCTTTGGCATCCCATATAGTCCCCCTAGCTTGCTAGAAGCGATTTCTGGGCACAGATCCAGAAGTAACCCTTGAGAGCCACTGGGTGTGACCCAAAAACCAAAACCAAAACAACAACACCCCAAAATCCAAGCACCAAAACCAAACCAAAGGAAAATTGCAGAATAAAGCATCCATTTCTAAAAAAATATTATCACCACAAGATATACAGTTATAAAGTTGTTAATAATGGAGTTTTATACAATGTTCCAACACCCATCCCTTCACTAGTACAAATTTCTTGCCACCAATGCCTCTTAAAGTGTTTGCTTTTAAGGCTTAACCCTGGTTCTATAATCAGGGATCACTCCTTGCACACTTTGGGAGCCCATATAGAGTGTTTAAGATTAAACCTTGTTCTGATACATTCAACGCAAGCACCTTGCCTACTGTATTATTTCTCCAGCCCTGTGCAGGGTCTCTTAAAGCCAAAGGGGAAAATTGTGGGGCAATTGCAAACTCAGAAAAGGAAAGCAGTCAGAGAGCTAGCTCGACAGTTTGTGAATGCATGTTTTGTGTGTAGGAGGCCTAAATTCAACCTCCAGCACAACATAGTCCCTTGAGCCCAATCAGGAACAACCCTTGAGCATAGAGCTAAGAAGTGGATTTTAAGTTCTCATAGAATTGTGTTTGTTGGGGGCTGGAGTTAATACAATAGGTAAATTGCTTGCTTTGTACATAGTCAACCCAGATTTCAACCTGGCATCTCATATGGTCTCCTAAGCAGCCCCATGAATGACTCTTAAGTACAGAGCCTGGAGTAACCCCTGAGTATCTCCAAGTATGCCCCCTAGTAAAATATGTGCTTTCTCTCATCTCAACACTCTAATTTCTCTATAGACCTCCCAAATCGCAACTCAATTCTACTTTCCTTTATGTTCCCTGATCCCTTTAGCGGTGAATATTCTCTCAACCTCCCCTCACTGCATCTCCCTTATAGAAGCTCCATCTGGCTCCCTTCCCCCAATATGTCCTGGTCTGAAGCTGGGTCTGAGACAGAGTACACAGGAGGAAGGCAGGGGCAGGGGTCCTGTGAAGTGCTTTGAGCTCTTTCATACTTGGGGCTCAGGGAGGTTCACAGTTATTAAGAGAGGAGAAAGGCAGCATGATGGTGATGTGGGTGCTAGAGATAGAAAGCAGAGGACAGGCAAAAGAGGCCCGGTGGAAAACCCAAAGACAGACACAGACTATAAGAGAGACAACTTTGGTTCCTGGTAGAGGGGTAAGTGCCTCCCTCCACCCCCTTGTTCTACTTTAGATTGGGAAACCTGAGAAGCTTGAGGGCTTTCTCCAGCCCTATGGCACTGACTTCTCCAGCCTGATTTGAACTCAGTTGCTGACAGGGATCCTTCCCTGAACTCTTGCCCTCCTGGACTTGCCCTAGTCCCAGTCCCAGGCCTCTGGCCGGGCAGACACCCTGACAGGTTACAAATGAGTGTGGGAGTTAGATTGTGCCAAGCCCTTGTCCTCAGAGTCTGGAGGAGGAGAATCAATGGTCTCTACCTAAGGGTTACTCCTCCAGTCAGTCTAAGCCTGAAGAGATGCCGGAAACACTTCCTCCTCCAGCTCTGTCCCCCAGACACTCAGAGCGACAAGGACAAGGACTCCACCCTTAACTTCCCTCTGAGCCAGAGTCCTTCACCAATGCTAGAAACTCCACTGAAGAATTAAGTCATCTTTAAGAGAGCATTGGCTTTCGAATACATGGATTTGAGACAGGCCTATGTTGGGGTGGGAGGGCTGAAGCAAAGAAATGAATCATGGGGAAGGAGAGAAGGGTAGGAGGAAACCCAAACAGGCAGGAGTGAGCCTCCTTTTTAATGCTCTAGAGAGAAAATAAAAATCTCCTCCTCTTTACCTGTAAACATCACCTATCGCTGTGCTCATTGTGGCTCTCTGGAGAGATAGGGGGAGTTATTTGAGCCTGAGCGAGCGAGCCAGCTACAGCTATGGATGGCTAGAGAGAGGATAAATACATCTAGAGAGATGAATTGATGGATCAGTGGGGAAGGAATATAAATATGGAGAGAGATGGACGAACTGAGAGATGGATTGAGACAGTGAGAATATAAAGAGAGTCTGAGGGAGAGAAATGGTTGTGTGAACGAGGAAGGAGCGCCAGGTGATGCAAAGACGAGGGGGAAAGAAATGGGGTATCGCTCACCCCCCCTCCATGTTTCTACCCTGCTCACTGAAATATCAGCCACCTACCCCTCACTTGACAAACTCTTCCTTTTACATTCTAGACCCAAACTCACACCCTTAGGTGACTTGGCACCCCTTTCTTTCACAATCATCCAGTTGGCCCCCAAAGAGAGATCTCATCCTGCTCTTGTGGTCTATCACCCCCAAGACAAATTGGGAGAAAGAAACGGGGAGTGGGAATTCGGGGCTCAGTAAGGGTCACCATTCTGTTGGTCTACTGACTTGGGGGGGGGGAGACTTCTCTGGGGGTGGGAAGAGTGAGGGCAGCTGGGTTGAATTTGTCCAAATCTAATAACCTCGGAGCCTATTGAAGGCCTTGGGGGTGGGGAAGGGAGGAAAGTCTTGAATATTCCTCTAACTTTTCCCCCCTCTCCCTCTGGTCCCTTCTTTCCAGAAGTCTTTGAAGAAAGATGTTTTTGACGCTTCCACGTCATTCTCAGATGGATGGGCTGTGGGTGATTGAAGTGTCTTTGTCATGCTAATGCTTGGGGGGTGATGGATGGGCGCCCAGGCTGCCAAACTCTGGCCGGTGCGCCCATTGGCCTGGGAGAGATCACATGCACCCCTCCACCCCCACTCCCTACCCCCTTCCTAGGGGAGTTCTGGTCCAGGCAAGCTGGGCCCGGCCATGGATGCAAGCTTCAGCGCGGTGACATACTGCCGAAAGGTTGTAGGGCAAGAGGGTGTCTCCCCCAAACGGGCCGACCCTCCTGCGGCCTCCACGCATGGACTATAATAGGATGAACTCCTTCTTAGAGTACCCACTCTGTACCCGTGGACCTGGCTCCTACAGCACCCCAACTTCCTTCCCCCAGAGCTCGGCTCCGACTGGTGACAGCTACGCAGGGGAGACCCGTTATGGCGGGGGGCTGCCCAGCCCTGCGCTCCAGCAGAACTCAGGCTACCCGGCCCAGCAATCGCCTTCGGCTTTAGGGGTGCCCTTCCCGAGCTCGGCGCCGTCGGGGTACGTAACCCCAGCCGCCTGCACTTCCAGTTATGGGCCTTCCCAGTACTATCCTCTGGGCCAGCCAGAAGGAGATGGCGGCTACTTTCATCCTTCCAGCTATGGGGCGCAACTCGGGGGCTTGTCTGACGGCTATGGCACGGGCGGGGTGGGCCCGGCTCCCTACCCTCCGCCGCAGCCCCCCTACACCAACGAGCAGACGGCGAGCTTTGCCCCGGCCTATCCCGAGCTCTCGGAGGACAAGGAATCGCCGTGCCAGGCAGAACCCCGAACCCCTACCGCCAGGACTTTCGACTGGATGAAGGTGAAGAGGAACCCACCCAAGACAGGTAGGGCTCCGGCCTGGCCACGCGCTCCCCGGGGCGCACGGCGCTGCGCCCCCAAGATCCAGGGTGTCCTGTCCCGGGTTAGGGCTGGGTTCTCCTGGGCGGCCCTGGTGACAAAGGTAAGTAAGGACTCTCTCCAGGCTCTCACCCAGGTGGGCTGTACCTAGGGGGACACAGAGTTGGGGTGAGCATTCGTGGGGACTTGGAGAGGTGCCCTGGCACCGAAGGGTGCAGGGGGGGTGTGCCAGGCTGGACTTCCCCCCAAAGGAAGGAAGAGAGGGGAGGCTGGAGAGGTGAGAACTGACGCGCTCTCCGCCTGCCCCGCCCCGCCCCTAGCGAAGGTGTCGGAGCTGGGCCTCGGGGTGCCCGGCGGGCCCCGAACCAACTTCACCACGAGGCAGCTGACCGAGCTGGAGAAGGAGTTTCACTTCAACAAGTACCTGAGCCGCGCTCGCAGGGTGGAGATCGCGGCCACCCTGGAGCTCAACGAGACGCAGGTCAAGATTTGGTTCCAGAACCGGCGCATGAAGCAGAAGAAGCGCGAGCGGGAGGGAGCCCGGCCGCCCCCCGCACTCCCAGGCGCCCCCAAAGAGGTGGCTGGAGACGCTTCCGACCAGTCCACTTGCACCTCCCCAGAAGCGTCACCCAGTTCCGTCACCTCCTGAACCCAACTCCCAGCCCCCTTTTCCCTCCGTGCACCCCACCCGCCTCCCCCGTGGGCAAGATCTTCTTGAAGGTGGGGTGCAGGTTTAGAGCCTTCTAGGGAAGAGGGTGGCATTTTTTCTTCAGCATGGGTTGGGCACCGATCGCTGGGAACCTTTCGGGACCCAGAGGCTGAAGATCTCTGTGCGCCTGTGAATTGTGAGGGTGAAAGGCTTCCTTCCACCCTGGGTCTGGGTGTCAGCTCGGAAGTGGGGGTGAGGATGGCGGCGGGAACCAGCCTTACCCTCCCGGGTTCTCCTTCCCTGAGTTTGTCCTTTCAGTTCAGTGCCTTGGAACCAGGTTCTCTTCATGCACCCCTAACACCTTCTGCCCTTGCTGGATCCAGACGGAGCCCTGGAAGTTTCTAGTTTGGGGGTGTTGGTGTGCGGATGTACTTCCAATTCTTGTCCTTTCCAATCACCGCAGACCTTACAATAGCACCAGCTGCCTTGAAACACACCAAAAAAAGCCTCCCCGCACCCCACCTCCCTCCTCGCACATTTATATTGCACTAATGCGGCCTCCTAAGGTTGTTTCTGAGACCAACGCTCCCCACTCCCCGCCAGCGACCTCATCTCCAAGTCACCAAAGTGTTTTGCAACTTGGTACTCCAGAAATTTCTGGAATGCTGTGCAAGGCCTGGCCTCAGCAAACCTCTACCAAGAAGGCGCAGGCACGCCCCACTCCTCTCCCCCCTATTTATTGCCACCTGGAAAACCCAGGACTCTCTTTCATCTCTACCCTTAACCCTGGGGCAGCCCAAGGAGGCTTCTGGTGCAGGGCCCCCCTCCCAGGAGCTGCCAGCATTCAAGGAACCTTCCAGAGTGCCCAAGTTTTTGGTAACCTGAGCCCCAAGCTAGCCAGGTTCTCTCTGTACCTCCACCTACCTCATTTCAATAAAGTCTGTTTCTCCCAACTAGTCCTGCCTCATTCTGCTCCTCCACCTCCAGGAGAAGAGGTTGGGGGGGGGGGCTGTGAGCCTGTGGGGTTGGCAAGAACCCAACTTTAACGTCTCAGGTGGATCAAGAGAAGCAAGAGAACTTCGTGGGTGGGTGTAAGGCAGAGTTGGACATCAAATTTCCAGGTCTAAATCGCCCCTTCTGGGGCTGGGAATCTGGCAAGGAAAGAGTGGGGACAAGGGGGGATTCCTTGGGAAATTTGGAGCCTAAGGAAGTTTTGAGGGCCCGGAGAGATAGCTCAGTGGCGTTTGCCTTGCAAGCAGCCGATCCAGGACCAAAGGTGGTTGGTTCGAATCCCGGTGTCCCATATGGTCCCCTGTGCCTGCCAGGAGCTATTTCTGAGCAGACAGCCAGGAGTAACCCCTGAGCACTGCCGGGTGTGGCCAAAAACCAAAAAAAAAAAAAAAAAGTTTTGAGCGGGTTCTGAAAAGAAAAGAGAAACAGATCTGTTTGGAGAAAACAGAAAAGGCGGTAAAAAGAGGAATCTAGGACAAGGCAAAGAGCTTTCTATTCCTTCCTTTATCACCCTCAATACCTTTCAGACACCCCACCCAGAGCAAGGACACCAAAGACCAGAGTTCCAGAGAGATGGGTCTTTACTGCAAAACTCCAGCCTGGCATGCAAGTTAACCTTCCTGTGCATCCAGCCCTGTGCCCTCCACATAGACTCAACAGGGACTTCAGGACATAGAGGAAGCCCTGTGGTTCAGGATTCTCAGGTAGACTGCTGAGTTTCCAGGTCCCCCCCACAACCCCACCCCATGGGGAGTGGTGTGCAGGAGACATCGCAGATCTTCATGGTGCTGGACAGCAGGATGCAAGCGGCTCTGAGAGGCAGGAAGGGGAGGTGGGCTGGGGGGCAGGTTCCTCTAGATTCAGAGGCCCTGGGTGTGGGGCAGGCAGAAGGAGGTCTGGGTGAACCCGAATCCTGGGTTGACCTTTTTACCTCTAAGGATCTCTGGGTTTTCCAAACAAGTCAGCGGGACCACTATTGTCTGCTGGCGGTCCCACTGTCAACGTTTGGTAGGCTCAGGAGGAGGGCTCTGGGCTCTGGAAGCTTCTCCAGGGCCCCTAGGTTTTCATCATTGGTAACAAGGCTCTGGGGGTTCCTACTGGGCTGACTTTGTTGATTTGGGTTACCCTAGGATCTCCAAAGGCTTGGGGTCAGATAAGCCCCAAATCTGGGATGGGGGAGGGACAGGGAAATGGCAGCAAAGGCATCTTATCTGCCTGATCTTTTTGATTTTGATCTTTCAAAACCAGAGAAGCAGTGGAAAGAGATAGGTAAAAAAAAAAAAAATCAGTATTTGCTTCCTAGTGAATTTGGGGCCATTGTCAGAGGTGCATGGTCCTCAGTAATTGCACAGCCCAGCTAAAGAAGAAGAAAGCTCCACAGAAGGAGTCTAGCTTTCTCAGAGGCTGCTGTCTTGCCCTCTGTCTTTAAAAAAAAAATCTATTAATTGCCTTTCTGCATTTAATTGAAATTGCCACTAAGGTTGACTTCCCCAAAGGGGTCACCTTGACAGAGGGAACAGAGCAAGTGCCTGTGGAAACAAAACTCCCCCTATCCATTCAGAGAAAGCCTGGGGAGCTTTCTGGTTGGAGTATTTATGGATCCTCCAGCCCATAGACTGTGAGTAGGAAAGAGGGAGGGGGGAAAGGGAGCAGTGGTTGGAGCAGGGAACCACTCCAAGGGGGCACCTGGGGCTGACAGGCCCTGGGGGATGGAAGATGAAAGGGACAGGAGCAGAAGGAAAGGCTGGTCAGAGGGGAAGGGTGGCCAATTTGATTTTTGGTTAGAGCAGAAGAGCCACCAGATTCCCCCCCCACCCCCAGGGAAGGGTGAGAGGCAAATCAATTCCCTGATAACACAGAGGCAGCCTCAAAATGACACCCCAATACATATGGTTCCCTCTATCTCCTAAGATACTTATCTTTTCTGACTTTGGACTACTGGGAATCCCACTTGGAATCAGAAACTTCATTTAGTTGAAGAAAGCATAAACAATTCTCCATGCATTTTCCAATTATAAGTGACAAACACAAGGACGGGAAGGCAAGCAAATAAAAAACCAGTCTACTTCAATTGTCTGAAATTGATGGTCTTTATTAGCTTTAAATGCCAAACTTCTTCAAACCAGAGGTTTCTCTTCTAAGGGGAAGGGCATTGAGTTCAGTACTGCCGATTCTGTAAGGTTTGGAAAGTGATGACATTTCTGTAAGATTTGGAGGTGATAAAACACACCTCCATTTAACAGGGAAGCAAAACTCTCCTGTTTTTAAGATAAAAATCTTTAGAGATGATTCCTTGATTCCTTTCTTGCCTCATCTTGGGAGGGAAAATCCTTTTCAGAATTGGTTGAAAGTTAGTCAAGATTTCAGGGAAACTTCTCCCAGATCCTCCTCCACAGCATGAGATGTGTTGAGTCTCTACTGCATCCAACCTTCCACACCATCTGTTTCCCAAAGTGTGAACTTTTCCTCTTTCATTTGCCTTTTTCTTCAGCGTTTGTTCTCCCAACATGAAGCTCTTTGATCTCCTGCCCAAGGAAGATGAGAAGAGAAACATCAAACACACACACAACAAACAAACAAAAATAACCCAATCTAAACAATCCTGTGGTTCTTCTTGCTTGTGATTCAGACTTCTTTATTGTGAACATCCCAGCACCAGTACCAGGCGCTGCTAGAAGAAAGCTGGTTGTATTAGGGACAAGTAGATAGAGAGTATGGATGGGAAAAATAGGCAACTTCCATGGATAATGAGATTAGGGAGTTCCAGATAGACCCAGAGAAAAGCCAGAGGCTGGGAAGATGGTCAGGATACCCAGGTTCAAGTCTGTTCAAGTCAAAATCTTACCCCACAAGCTTATGATCTTGGCTAAGTTGTTTATTTCCTTATGCCCAGTTCTATTACCTACCAAAGGGAATAGCACTTTTTCACTGGGTTGATGCTATGTTAGTGTAAAAGGTTTGCAATGGTTTCAATAAATACTTTAATGATAGTTATTGTTATTGCAAAAGACATGTTCTCTCCTCTTTCTCTTGTTCCTATTTATGACTTATTCCAACATGCATTTATTTTCATTTTCACAGTCCTGTTGTTTGTTCCATGATGGATTTATTGGGGACTAGAAACAGGTAATTGGACAAGGTCAAATAGATGTGAATGGACCTGACTGAGACCCCTCTCTTTCAGATCTAACCTGCAGAAGAAAAGAGGTATTCAGCCACTTGCACTTTACCCTTTCTTCCATGATGGAAAAGATGAACAAGTCTTTTTTGTTTGCTTTATTTTTTTAATTTTTAATTTAATTTTATTATATTTATATAATATATATTTATTATATTATTATTTTTTTGGCCGCACCTGGTAACGCTCAGGAGTTACTCCTGGCTATGCCCTCAAAAAATCGCTCCTGGCTTGGGGACCATATGAGATGCGGGGGGATCGGTCCATCCTAGGTGTGTACGTCCTAACGTGTGTAAGGCAAACGCCCTACTGCTTGTGCCACCGATCTGACCCCAGATGGACAAGTTTTACAAACAGACATTTTGAGGGGCCAGAGCAATAGCATAGTAGTAGGGCATTTGCTTTGCACACAGCTGACCCATAACCCGGGTAGGTTTGATCCTTGGTATCCTATATGGTCCCCTGAGCCTACCAGAAGTGATTTCTGAGCACAGAGCTAGCAGTAACCCCTGAGCACTCCTGGGTGTGGTCCAACATTCCCCACAAAAAAACCCAGACCTTTTATGGTCCTGAATTAGAGTAGTGGAGGACAAAGGATCTGAATTTCTTTTGTTTTTGTTTTTTTGTTTTTTGTTTTTGGGTCACATCCAGCAGCACTCAGGGTCTACGCCTGACTCTAAACTCAGAAATTGCCCTCAGGGGCCCAAGAGATAGCACAAAGGTAGTGCATTTGCTTTGCATGCTGAAGGATGGTGGTTCGAATCCCGGCATCCCATATGGTCCACCGAGCCTGCCAGGAGCGATTTCTGAGTGTAGAGCCAGGAGTAACCACTGAGCACTGACGGTGTGACCAAAAAAAAAAAAAGAAAGAAAGAAAGAAAGAAAGAAAGAAAGAAAGAAAGAAAGAAAGAAAGAAAGAAAGAAAGAAAGAAAGAAAAAAAGAAAAAGAAATTTGCCCCCAGAAGGCTCAGGAGACCATAGGGGATGCCGGGATTTGAACCACTGTCCTTCTGCATGCAAGGCAAATGCCCTACCTTCATGCTATCTCTCCAGCCCCGGATCTGAATTTCTTTTGTTTGTTTTGGAGGTGCTCTAGGGCTACTCCCAGCTAGATTATGGGGAACCATGTCTTAGCAGGGATGGGAATCTGGAACCATAAAAATTATGTATTTCAGCCTATTGAGCTATCTTCCAGTCCATGACCTATATAATTTAACTTTCAACATATTAGCTGTATGAGCTTATACTAGTTATTTAATTTTCCTGTGCTTTTATTTCTTCAACTGTAAAATGGAATATGTTGATAGATAAATTATATATTTTATATATTATATGACTACATAAATTATATATACATATAATAAATGCTTAGACTATTTCCTAACAGCATTCAATACAAATCTTCCATTTTATATATTCATGATAGGCATGTTTTTTCTTTCTTTTTTGGGTCACACACGGCAATGCTCAAGGGTTCCTCCTGGTTCCACACTCAGAAATTGCTCCTGGCAGACTCGGGGGACCATATGGAATGCTGGGATTCAAACCAATTACCTTATGCATGAAAGGCAAATGCCTTACCTCCATTCTATCTCTCCAGCCCCTTAAATTTATTTTTTTAATTTTTTTAACCATACCCAATGGTACTCAGTGCTTAGTCTTGGCTTTGTGATAATGGGTCATTCCTGGTGGTATGCCAGAGAACTATATATGTGATCCTGGTGAATTGAACTGGGTTCAGTGGAATAGAAAGTAAGCACCTTCACTTTTGTACTATATCTCAAGTCCCAAGAGACTTTTTTAGTACTGTACCTGGCAATGTTCAGGGATTACTCCTCAGTCTGCTCTCAGGAATTATTCCTGCCTGGATTTGGAGACTATATATGGGATATAAGAGACTGAACCCATATCAACTGTATGCAAGGCAAGTACCCTGCCCATTGTACTATTTCTCAGGTCCCCAAGATTTCCTTTTTTGGTATTTGGGTCACACATGGCGGTGCTCAAAGATTACTAATTGCTCCTGGCAGGCTCAAGGGACCACATGGGATGCCAGGAATCAAACCGGGGCCTCTCTGGGGTTGGCTACATACAAGGCAAATGTCCTACCATTGTGTTATAGCTCTAGCCCCAAGCTATTTTTGATTGTTTTCTTACACTGAACTTTTCTTCATCTTAGAATGGTGGAAACAAACATGCTTCTTCTGCCGTTGGGCCCTTCTGTTCCACATCCACAGTGTGGTGCACTTGGAATTGCTACTGGGGAATAAAAATAATTACAAGAAAGAGTTTCAAGGGGAGTGAGTTTGGTAAACCTTTCATACATACATACATACATACATACGTACATACATACGATACGTTCATACATACATACATAGAGTATGGTTATCTTGATGAACACTTCTCTTGGCAGATAGCTCCATTATGTAATGTTGCTAACACATTCCTACTATGATATATGAGATTAGCACCCCTTCATCCATACCAGATTTTCCTTTAATGGTACAATCCTGTCTCTAAGGACATCCTTGCTTGACCTCCTTTGCATGACTCAACCACAATATTCCAGATGCTTCAGCTTTTGCTATTTCCCTGGCTCTCTAAAGACGTTATATAATCAGTGTGAGTCCTGGGTGGGAGATGCAAAATATTTAATGTAATCCTGGGAGAACAGAGATGCTCAAACAGCTGTGTACTTCAGCTCGCAAGCTGAGTTCCTGGCCTTTATCCATGTTCTACTCCATTGGGAAATGACTAGATCGGACACTTCAAAGATGAAAGAATTTTGAAGGAACTCGGGGGATCCAATTTTATTCTCTTTCTTGTGTGTCTTCAAGTAAGTCATTTAATCCCCTTTAGTTTCTCAGTCTTTAATCTAAATTGAATGATTCTGCTGTAGCATAGCTAGATCTTGTCCTTTGAGCAGAAAAGAAGACACTAAATAGAAAACTTGGGGGCCAGAGAGATAGCATGGAGGTAAGGTGTTTGCCTTGCATGCAGAAGGTTGTTGGTTCAAATCCCAGCGTCCCATATGGTCCCCAGAGCCTGCCTGGAGCTATTTCTGAGCATAGAGCTAGGAGTAACTTCTGAGCACTGCCGGGTGTGACCCAAAAACCCAAAGTAAATAAATAAATAAATAAATAAGTAAATGAATAAATAGGAAACTTGTCACATGGAGGAGGACTGGGGAAAGACACTGGGAGAATAGTGGAGCGAATCGGACACTCTGGTGAGGGTGTGGTACTGGAATACTTCAAGTATGAAATCCTTCTAACAACAGTTTCATAAGCCACCATGCCTAAAATTAAAATCACAATTTTAAGGAAAGTGAATGTGAAACTCGTGATAAATGGTGGGTGGGAAGGTGGACAAGGAAGCATCCTGTAAGCATAGATTCTACTGTTCTAGTCAGAGCTCATTAATATCACTGCCCCTTCCCAGTCTGCTTCTCTCCAGTTCTCAAGATTACTGGCCTTGGTCCAGGCAGCTCTGAGTCCTGCCTGGAGGGAACTCTAGGGAAGGAGCCCCACAAAGCATGCGCCTTCTGCTCCTCAGAGGCCCTGAAGCTCCCTTCAGTTTACTCTGGCCTGACAGCTCCATTTCAACCCCCCACCTTGGAGATGAGGCAACTCAATATTTACTCAGCCAGAGAGGTTGACCCAGAAGCCTCATCTGTCCTGCCTGCTCCTGCTGACTGGACTCTGCTGACCCCACCCCCTTCCCTTCCTGGTTCATAGAGAGTTCAGTCCGAAGAGGCTTGCAGCCCCCCCAACCCCCAGCCTTGGTGGAGCCGCCAGTCCAGGGAATTGTTGAGGCCAGAAGGGCAGGGAAGAGCTCCGGTCGTGGGGTCATGCCCTGGTCTTTCCACTCTTGCTGGACCAGCAACTTGGACCTCCCAAAGGAGTGGATTCAGCAACTGATTGCTTTCTGTGGGGGAAGTGGTGCGGGGAGATTGTACAGTTGGGGAGATGATCCAGAACTGAAAAGGTCCACTTATCTGTACATTATTTGGATTATAAACTGTTTCATGGTAGACAAACTTGGTGAACTCTGAACAGTGGGAACATTTCCAAAGACATAAAGGAACTCAAGGAATAAAGAAATGTCATATATATGGCCAGCAACCATCTATGAACAATCTCTTGTCTACCAACATTTTAGAAGGTCAGATCCAGGAGAATTGAGGGTTTTTTGGTTTTTTGTTTTTGATTCTTTTACTCATAATCCACTTCCAGTGCCAGTGCCTGGCACAAAGTAGAGGCTCAGTAAATATTTATGGACAAAATGAATATTAATAAAATCATCCTGCCTAGAAGGCAGGCATCCTATTAAAAGGGCATTCAGAAATGATGTTAGTTTCAAAACAAGGTCTTATAATCAGTGTATTAATGTGAAGAAAATGCAAGTAGAGTTTGAGGTAAAAGGGAAACTAAGGATTTTTTTTTTAAAAAGAAATTTATCAGACAAATGACAGTTTGTTTTATAGCTTCAGGGAGAGTCTGTTCTAGAAGTTTTTATTTATTTATTTATTTTTTGATTTCCTTTACTTAAGCCAGTATAAACTCAAGAAAAGACTCAGTTTGAGAAGGATGCTGGGTTTGGAGGTTTAGGTTGGCAGAAATGTTGGTGGCAGATGGACCTAGAAGCCATCCTTGGGAAGGGACAGAGAACACTTCCCTTCTCCACCCTATCTCCCAACTCAGCCCTCCCCCACGCTAGTGTTATTCATACACTATTATTCAATGGATGGGACCAGGCTGAGATTTTCTTTGATCTTTTTAAAAACATTTGAAATGACTTTCTCTGTTAGGTCAAAACCCCCCAAATAACAACACAACAAGCTTTGAAAAACCAAAGTGAATTCATCCAGTTTTGTATATGGCATTGTTCGGGTAGCAAAAGGGACAGACAGAAAGGGGAAGCATAGTTTCAATACTTCATGGAACTCAGGGCAAAAGTGGGCCCTGTTGGTTGAAAGAGCCTTAGAAAGCCCCAGAAGACCATTCTTTAGTCTTGATATGGGCAGTTACCATTGTTGGAATTGGGGCTGGAGAGATAGCATGGAGATAAGGCATTTATTTGCCTTGCATGCTGAAGGATGGTGGTTTGAATCCTGGTATCCCATATGTTTCCCTGAGCCTGCCAGGAGGATTTCTGAGAGTAGAGCCAGGAGTGACCCCTGAGCTCTGCTGGGTGTGACCCAAAACCAAAAAGAAAAAAAAAAGAAAATTTCAGGGAATTGATGACATCCTTTTGTTTATTTCTTTCAAAGTACTATAAATGGGTCCTAATCACAGAGGCAGTAATTTGACCTATGGAAGAATAAGGGACAAGACAACTGTCAAGGAAAAGGAAAAAAATCACCTTCCATTCCTCCTCCTCCAAGCAAGTTTCTAGATCAACCCCTAGGAAGGAAGGAGCTGGTGGTAGCACTCCTTACCTCGATACTTGAAGGGGACAGGTCTTGGATGTTGCAATTTTTGGCCAGAGTTCTCTGATTCCCCATTTGGGTTCTGTTCTCAGTCTCTGCTTCAGACATGTTGTTTTGGGGAGATGGGGAGTCTGAAGAGGTGAAATCCTTGTGTGCTGAGTGTGTGTGGGGTGGGGGGGCTGGGAGAGTCCTGGAGACTCTTGTTTTTTCATTTTTGGGCCACATCGGGGGGTACTCAGGGGTTATTCCTGACTCTGCATTTATAAATTACTTCTGGAGGGGTTGGAGGGATCATATGGGAATGAAATCAAACCCAGGTTGGCCAAGTGCAAGGCAAACACCCTACTTGCTGTGCTATCATTTTGGTCCCTCTTGGAGACTCTTGGGAGGAAAGACAGACTGGTGGTGGCTTGGAAGAACTCTCTCACATACTTCTCCAGCCCCCAAATTTCTTACCTCTTTCTACCACCTCCAGTCACTCCCACAGTCTCACCTTTTTACTCAGATACTTTTTGAAACTCATTCTTCAAAGGACAGCACTGGGACTTGGCAGGAAAGATCTAAAACTGAATGAGAAGACAGGAAGGGGCAGTAACTTCTCAGGAGGTTGGGGGTGAAGTGGGGTGGGCAGGACTAGTTCCTAGAACCCACACAAGTGGCTATTGAGATTCATTTGGGTTGGAAAAGTGATGGGGATTTGCAATGACACCATTGAATGAGTCTGCATGTTTGCTAGCTCCCACCTGCAGTGTGAACTTTTACAAGCCAGTGAAATCCATACCATGGGCGTTTTCACCACAAGGACACCTTCACAGACCTATCTGTAAATAAACATTGGGATGGGTGTGTGCAGCCAGAAAATAAATTGTACTTGTATATAGCTTTGCAAATGTGGTTGCAACAGCCAGAGAAAGGAGGATAGGACTATATCTAGGAAGGTCCTCTCCTTTTTCTACACTTTACAGTCTATCTTTTGACTCTAAATGGTGCAAATGAAACTTGCATTAAAAAAAAGTATGAGTGAAAAGCAGATGTGTTCTCAGGACTTCAATGCAAAAGAAGAGGGCCTTCTGTGAAAAATGCCTCAATTGAAGCTTTCTCTACCCAAGTCTTAGCATGGACATGGGAAGGAAATAAAGAACTACGAGTCATGTAATATATAGCCAAACACTGAGAGGGAAAAGAAAAATGTAAGAGAAATATGATCTAGTTAGCACCTAATGACAATCTTAACTTTGCTTTCTTCTTTGTTTTTGTGTTGTTTTGTTTTGGGGCCACACTCGTGATGGTGCTCAGAGCTTCCTCCTGGCTCTGTGGTCAGAGGTCACTCTTACTGGGCTTGGGAATCCTAATAGCATACAGGGGATCAAATGGGGTCAATTGTGTGCAAGGCAACACCTGACTCTTGGTACTACTTACTATCTTGCCAGCCCCAAACCTCTTGTCTCTCACACTGGCTAGGAATTGGGCTGCTCGCTAAGCTGCATTCCTCTCCTAGAACACAAGAAAAGACCTGATTTTATTTTTCCTTCCAGTACTTCTAGGTGTAGTTTTCTATTTTATTCTTGTTGACAAGTGTAAATGTTTGCTCAGTTGCCGACATAACTCAGATTCTTGCTCGGGTCAGTGGAGTTCTGGAGAAGTCTTCTCTCACTTACCTTTTCCTTTTAACTAACAAAGCTTCAGACTTAGTTCTTGTCTAGAGACTCTCTCTTAGCATCTGGAAGTCTTGTCCATTTCAGCTTGGTTTCTGAAGCACAAGGTTCACTCTCCAGTGAGGTTTGAAGACTTGATTGGGAGAGACTGGAAACCATCAGGATGTCCTTTTTTTTTTTTTTTTTTTTTTTTTTTTTTTTTGTCTCTTTTCTTTCTCTTTTATCTTTTCTTGGTTTTGGGACCATCCTTGGTGGTACCTAGGATCAGCCACTTGCCAGGCAAGCACACTACTTACTATATTATCTCTCTGAATTGCTGTCTTCACATCTCCAATCTCAACTCTCTTTCTCTCCACAACCCTGCAAATTTATTTGTTCTTGTTTCTGCTTTGGTTTGGGGGCTATACCTGACAATGCTTAGGGGTTGCTCTTGGCTCTATGCTCTGGAGGGACCCCTGGTGGTTCTCCTGACCATGTGCGTAATTGGGATTCAGGCCAGCAGATTGGGCAAGTGCCTTAACCCCTGTACTATTTTCAGGCTCCTAATTTTATCTATTGCTTATACTTTTTGGATGCCTTCTGGAGTCAACAAAATAACTCAATTTATTTTCCACATACTTCTTTTTACTTAAACATAACTGTAGTGTGTCCTTAGGTTCTTTGTAACATATACTGAGTCCTTGGGGCTAAAGCAATAGCACAGAAAGTTGGACTTTTGTCTTGCATGCAGCCCACCTGGGTTCGATCCCCAGCATCTCATATGGCCCCCCAGCACTGCCGGGAGTAATTCCTGAGTGCAGAGCCATGAGTAACTCCTGAACACTGGTGTGGCTCAAAAACAAACAAAAACCATACATACATACACAAACATTACACACACAAACTTTATTTCTCTTGGGCCTTGTTTCTAGACCTTCCCTTGTCCTTTTCTTCTTTCATTAATATCTTTCATGAAATATGTGTTTCCATAGAACACAAGATATAAAGGTTGATTAGATCTGTTCTGAGTAGAACGGTCATCTCAGATCCTTTATTTCCGACACCATATTTCTATTGATAGAGTCAGGAAAGCTTGGACAGGGTAGGACTTTGGAGCAGACTGGTGGTTGTTGGGAAATGAAAGGAATTCTTATCTCTTGCAAATTGTGCCCATCACCTTGACCTTTTAGGTCAGTGACTGATTGCCATCCATATAAATCCGCAAGCTGCCGGATGTGGAAGCCATTTGTAGAAACAAACATTTGTAGAGCAGTATTTCTGTCATTTGCAAGAAGCGAAAGATGCAGTAGAGCAGAAAAACAGTAGACAGGGGAGAAGGGAGAAAGAAAGCTCCATTATCTCTAGGGAGGAAAGTGCAAATGAACTCAGCTAAGGCGCCAGTTTTATTGTCTTTATCATTGCTATCCAGGTAATGTTACTTCTATTCTCTTCAGTAATGGGGATCAAACTCAGAGCCTATGACATGTGAGGCATATACTCTATCCCCTGAGCCTTATTCCTGGAACTCCCCCTATTTTTTGTTTTGATTTATTCTTTGGGGTCACAACTGGAAGTGCTCAGGGCTAATTCCTAGCTTTGTTATCAAGAATAACTCCCTTTCCCATCTTATTTATTTGTTTATTTATTTATTTATTTATTTTGGTCTTTGGGCCACATTGGCAGTGCTCAGGGATTGATTATTCCTGGCTCTGTGCTCAGGAATCATTCCTAGAGGGCCAGGGGATATATGGAATGCTGGGGATTTAAACTGGGTCAGCCGCGTGCAAGGCAAACTCCCTACTCACTGTATTATCATTCTGGATCATTCGAGGATCACTCCTGACAGGGTTTGGGGGACCAAAGGATGGAATCCTGGTCAGCCAGTTGTAGGAAAGGAAGCACCTTACTTGCTGAACTATCTTCCAGTCTCCTGAAAACAACAACAACAACAACAACATTATTACTGTTGTTGTTATTTGTTTTGGGGCCATACTAGGCAGTGCTCAGGGGTCATTCCTGGCAGTGTACAGGGAACTATATAGGATACTGGGAATTTAACATGGGTCATTTGCATTCAAGGCAAATGTCCTACCTACTGTATTATCACTTGGCCTCACATTTTTTTGTTTTGTTTTTGGGCCAAATTCAGTATTGCTCAGGGGTTACTCCTGGCTCTGTGCTCAGAAATCTCTCCAGGTAGGCTGGGGGAATCATATAGGATGCTGGGAATCAAACCTGGGTCCATCCCATGTGCAAGGCAAATGCCCTACCACTGTTCTCTCACATTTTATTTTATTTTATTTTTTGGCTTTTGTGTCACACCGGAGGCACTCAGGGGTTCCTCCTGGCTCTGCACTCAGAAATCACTCCTGGCAGGCTTGGGGGCCCATATGGGATGCCTGGATAGAAACACCGTTCTTCCTGGGTCGACTGCATGCAAGAAAAATACCTTAGTGCTGTGCTATTTCTTCTGCCCCACATTTTATTATTTTTTATTAAAACATTTTTATTAAGTCATTTTGAAATTACAAAGTTATTCATGATTGGGTTTCAGGAATACTTTGTTTCAATGATGTATCTATCCCCTTACCAATATCTACTTCCCTCCTCCAATTCTCTCCCATTTGTCTCCCACTCTCCAGTCTGCCTATAAGAGGCATAAATTTTTTTTTGGTTTTTCTTTTTGAACCACACCCAGAAGTACTCAAGGCTTACTACTAGCTCTACATTCAGAAATTACTCCTGGAACACTTGGAGGACCATATGGGATCCTGGGGATTAACCTGGATTGACCATGTGCAAGACAAATGCCCTACCTGTTGTGTTATTACTCCAGCCCCTGGCAATATATATATATATATACATATACATATATATACACATTTACATATGTGTAAATACATATATATATATAAACTTTTTGTACTGTAGTTTAAAATTTCATACATAACACTTTATCCACCTTCAGGCCCTGCTCTTCCTCACACTTGAATGCTTCCTTTACCATATTCATTGCCTTTCTCCCTGTCCTATCTCCCAATCTCCTCAAGTGGTGGCTTGTATCTTACTGAATGCCATGTGATAAGAAAAACTTTAATTTTTTTTTCTTGCGCGAACGCAGTCCCCCACTACCACAAATTATGCAGTCAAGTTTCCCACATTTGGGGAAATCGCAGGGATCAGCACATCCGGAGTGCAATGGATAAGCCTCGCCCTGGGGAAACCACCTTCGTGATCATGGTATCTCCCCTGCCAGGTAAGTATAAACTTTAATTTTTTACCTTCACTATCATAAGTGTATATGCAAGGGACTGGAGCAATGGAGAAAGTGGTAGGGCATTTACCTTGCACACACTAGCCTAGGATGGACAGGGGTTAAATCCCCCAGTGTCCCATATGGTCCCCCAAGCCAGGAGCAATCTCTGAGTGCATAGCCAGGAGTAACCCCTGAGCGTCACTGGGTGTGACCTCCCCCCCAAAAAAGTGTATAGCAAATCCACATATTTCAGAGCTGGAAAGATAGCTCATGGCAAAGTGCAGACTTTGTGTGCAAGTGATCTGAATTTGATCCCTGGCACCAAAGGTTTCCTAAAACCAGCCCTTGAACATCCCTAAACGTGATCCAAAAACACACAAAAAGTTGAATATTTGAAATATGCATTTAGGATGAGGGCCTTTCTTCCACCTCATCCTCCCTCTCTCAGCCTCATTGTCTATGGTACAGATTTTATTCACCATTTTTTCCTTTAGGAAAAGAGAAATCAAGAAGTCTACTCAAATATTCAAGATCATCAAGTTCAAGTAGGAGATATCTTTTTCTGTGTGATCCTTAAACATTGAACTTTCTATAAATAAGATTCTGAGTGACTACGAGCTAACTTGCAGATTCTGTGAAAACCTAAAACAAGGGCCTGGAGAGATAGCACAGCGGCATTTGCCTTGCAAGCAGCCGATCCAGGACCAAAGGTGGTTGGTTCGAATCCCGGTGTCCCATATGGTCCCCCATGCCTGCCAGGAGCTATTTCTGAGCAGACAGCCAGGAGTAACCCCTGAGCACAGCCGGGTGTGACCCAAAAACCAAAAAAAAACCAAAACAAAACAAAACAAAAAAAAAAACCTAAAATGGTTTAGGGTTTGCCTATGATGGAGGTTTTGCTGTGGGAATTTTCCACTTGGGTGGTCCTCTCCAAATTAGGAAAGAGCTAGACACTCTGTGACTGGTCTGGAAGCTGAAAGAAGCCTGGAGAAAATGCAAAGGAGAATATTTTGGTAGGTCTGGGTCTCTTTGAGGAACCTCTCCCCAAATTCTCATGACAGGCAAGCAAATGCTCTGAATTCCCTGTTACTAGGAGTTATTTCATAGGAGTAGATAAGAAATACAGATTTTGAGTCCTGGAGTTAAAGACCACTATCTTTTCTCACAATGAATTTGCCTTTGTCCTGATCCCATTCTCCCCACACCGAACGAACCCCCTCTGCCACTTTGTTGGAGATCCTAGTAATGCTAGACAAGGAGTTTTGAAAATATTTAGGAAAAATCAGCACAAAAGTCCAAATCTCCAACCTCTTATACCTAGGAGCCTCCCAACACTGATCTGCAGAGAGAAGACAGAAACCTGGAGGCCATGTGCAATTTTCCATTCAGCTACTCAGTCCAGGTCCTAGGGAGCTATAGACTGGTCCTGGTGGTAGAATTTGTAGGATGGGGAATCTGGGGGTGGGGTAAAGAGGGAAATGAAAAGGATCAGAGAGGGTCCCTAAACCAGATTAGGGGCAGGAGATCACTTGGGTCTGGTATCTACTCTCTGCTTTATGCAAATGTTGCTCTAGCCCCCCAAAGAAGCCACATTCTGGGACTAGCTTGCTGTTTATTTTTAAAAATCCGCAGACTTTGCAAGCTGTCTGGGAAGCTCTGAAGGGGCTCCTGATAAGGGCATCTCATCATATCCCAGCAGCAGGGCAGTAAATCGAGAACATGCAGAAACATCAAAAAAGCCCTTCCTTAATCAGATGTTGTAAAGAATTTGCCAAGTCTGCAGATAAGAAGATCGCTAGAGAGGATGCATGTGTGAATCCCTCAGAGAAAGCCCATTTATTTTTCTCCTTTTCATTACCTTCTGCTCTCTCGAAGAGCAAGGCATGCACAACAAGGGGGAGGTGAGCGAGCGCCAGTTGGAGGCCACGCAGCCAAGTCACATATGGTCTCTCTCCACCAGGTACTCAGGGCCTGTCCTTATCGGTTGTGAAATACAAGGTACAAAGACTTAGCAGCTGCTGCCAAGGTAAGAGGCTATCGGAGAACAAATACCTGAAGGGGAGAGACATATTTGAGAAAGCACAGATAACATTTCCAACATATTTAAAGATCCTAACCCTCAATCTAGCTTCAGTGTTCTTCCTTGTGAGCTTTTACCAGTAAAAGGTGTCAAACAAATTAAATAGCTTAGGGGAAGGCAGGAGCCAGGACTCTTCCCAGTTCCTTTTTTTCATGTGCTGGAGTCAGCCTGAAGATGACTATGTGGGGCTAATGGATCTTGGTAATTTCACAATCTAAGGAACTTTAAGCATTTCATATTTCACTTATTTTACAGTCTCACTCAGCCCCTTGAGCAAAGGGAATAGACATTTTTTGTTTGCTTTTAGACCATACTTGGTGATGCTCAGGGATTACTCCTGATTTAACACTTGGGAATTACTCCTAGAGATATTTGGGGGAATCACATGTGATGCCAAGGATAGAACTCAGAGCAGCCACTTGCAAAGGAAACACCCTACTCACTGTATTATTGCTCTGACCCCTAATTATTTTTTTTGGCAGAAAATCATTAAAAATCAGTGAGAGTTTGGTGTGGGGAGTTAGACTTTCTAATTATAATAAGGTCAAGTTGTCTTCATGGTCTTCTTCCTGTCATCTCTCCTGTAATCTGCCTTCATGTTAACTAAAGAAAGCATGAACAAGTTTTAATTAATTGGAGGAACCCCAGTGCTCTTTTATATTAAGAGGGAGTTCCTGGTATAAAATGCAAAATAAACAACCAAAATGCATAGTGACTAGCAGGTGTATTTTGAAAGGTTAAAATATATGTGAGGGGCCCAGAGTGGTAGCACAGTGGTAGGGCATTTGGCTTGCATATGGCTGACCTGGGACGGATACTGGTTTAATCCCCGGCATCCCATATGGTACCCCGAGCCAAGAGTAATTTCTCAGAGCAAAGCTAGGAGAAACCCCTGAGAGCCCCAGGGTGTGCTTCCTTAAAAGTCCAAAAAATATATTTGAGGAGTTAAAAAAATATCTGAGGAGGGGCCGGAGAGATAGCATGGAGGTAAGGCATTTACCTTACATGCAGAAGGTCGGTGGTTTGAATCCCGGCATCCCATATGGTCTCCTGTGCCTGCCAGGGGCAATTTCTGAGTGGAGAGCCAGGAGTAATCCCTGAGCACTGCCGGGTGTGACCCCCCCCCAAAAAAAATCAGAGTGATAGCATAATCTTTAGGACATTTGACTTGCAATCTGCCGACCCAGGTTCAACCCCCAGCATCCCATATCATCCCCTGAGCCTGCCAGGAGTAATTTTTGAGTGCAGAGCCAGAATTAATTTTTGAGGGCCACCAGGCATGGCCTCAAAACAAAACACACAGGCCCGGAGAGATAGCACAGCGGTGTTTGCCTTGCAAGCAGCCGATCCAGGACCAAAGGTGGTTGGTTCGAATCCCGGTGTCCCCATATGGTCCCCCGTACCTGCCAGGAGCTATTTCTGAGCAGACAGCCAGGAGTAACCCCTGAGCACAGCTGGGTGTGGCCCAAAAACCAAAAAAAAAAAAAAAAAAAAAAACAACACACACACACACACACACACATAAAAAAAGAAAATAAAAGAAAAATTTAAAGGACTTGAACAATATAGTACAGAAGGTAGAGCACTTTTCTTGCATGTTACTGGCACCCCATATGATCCTTTGAGACCCACCAGGAGTGATCCCCGAGTGCAGAACCAAGAGTAATTCCTGAGCACAGCCAGCCCACAAATACTTTGAAATGTACAGCAGGGGAAGACTGATTCTAAGGGGCAATACCTGCTAATTCTTTTTAATTACAAGGATAATTGGGAGATAAATATTAAAATCTTAACACTGAAAAGGAGTTAACCAATTTAAAGAATGAAGAGATAAGGGTTAACAAAAGGGCTGTAAAAGTGAAAGAAGAGAAACTGGTGGCTTAAGTGAGTCTCTTTTTAGAATTATGATACATATTCCTCATGCTGTTGGTTTTCCATATTTCATCAAAGAGACAGTCTTTTTAAATTTTTATTACTTTACTTAAACTGTGTGGTTTACATAGTTGTCACAATCCATTTGTTTCTGCCATTCCATGTTTCAACACCAATCACATCGCCAGTGTAAAATTCTCTCTACCATTGTCCTCGAATTCCCTGACCCTTTGTAGGCACAAAATAATTTACTTTATATTATTTGTTTAAAATGGAGTGGTAATGGAATTTTAAAAAACTACAGCAAAAGGGGCTGGAGCGATAGCACAGCGGTAGAGCCTTTGCCTTGCAAGCAGCCCATCCAGGATGGACAGTGGTTCAAATCCTGACATCCTACATGGTCCCCCTTGTCTGCCAGGAGCGATTTCTGAGTGCAGAGCCAGAAGAAACTCCTGAGCACTGTCAGGTGTGACCCAAAACCCAAACCAAAAACAAACATACAAAAAACTACAGCAAAAGAAAAAATTTTAAGAAGATTATCTCTAGAAATGGTGTCATTAAGTCATTGATTGAAGGGTTACTAACCTACTTTATGGCTAGTTGATCATTCTGTTATTGGTTTTGTTTACCTTACGTGGCTTCTATGCTAGTTTGACATCTAGTATGGTGTGTTCCTACTGAGGTATATGTATTGAAAAATATTATTATTATTATTATTATTATTATTTTTGGCCACACCCATTTGACGCTCAGGGGTTACTCCTGGCTATGCACTCAGAAATCGCCCCTGGCTTGGGAGACCATATGGGACGCCAGGGGATCGAACCGTAGGGGTGGGGGGATTGAACCGCGTTCCATCCTAGGCTAGCGCTTGCAAGGCAGATAGATGCCTTACCTCTAGTGCCACCTCTCCGGCCGCTAAGTATTGAAAATTTTGAAGGTGATCACATACGTGGTCATGTAATCCTGGAATTTCAAGTTCTGTGGCTGACATGGCAGTGGCTGTAGGACATGTCTATGGCTTCCAGGGCTTTCGGAAGTATGAAAAAGCGGGGGGGGGGGGGGGAGAGGGACGCTGCCTACGCTCACTTTGACAAAGCCCTGGAGATCTCAGCTCAAATATAGGCATACCTAAGGTTTTGGTCAGTTAGGTGTTTCTGCAGAGATCAGTGGTAAAGTGATGAAGTTGAGCCATTGGCATTGTGGTTATTGAGGTTGTGGGTGTAATTGCCAATGCTTCAGCAGTGCTGGGACTTTATCCATCCCTCCTCTTGAGATTGCCCCAGTTTTCACTAGCCTAGACTTGATTTATTGAGGCTTTATTCACATATCTTTCAAGAATAAAATGAATCAGGGCTAGAGTGATAGCACAGTGGGTAGGGCATTTACCTTGCACCCAGCAGACCCAAGATGGAGCGGGTTCAATCCCTGTCATCTCACATGGTCCCCTGTGCCTACCAGGAGCGATTTCTGAGCACAGAGCACCACCAGATGTGGCTCCCTTCCTTCCCCAAAAAAGAATAAATGAAATCTATGGAGCTGGCTGATGAATAGATATGGCTGTGGGGTATGGTTACAGCTCCCTTGAACTTTTTTTTTTTTTAATTTTTATTTAAGCACTGTGATTACAAAATTGTTCGTGGTTGAGTTTCAGTCAAATTATATCTCCCTTCCCAGTGCACATTTCCTGTCACCTTGGGGGAACCACATGGGATGCCGGAGATCAAACCCAGGTTTGTCCTGGGTAGCTGCAAGTAAGGCAAACGCGCTACCGCTGTGCTATCGCTCCAGCCTCAGAGCGACACTTTCATCTTAGCTGCTCACTCTATCACACCTTTGTGACTGTCATCATCAACCAAAGCAAATCTCTGAGCAAAGTGAAATCTACTAGTAAGCACCAAGTCAGTCCAGACTATAACATCTTCCACATTCTCCTGATGGAGTACTTACACTGTTCTTCTGTTTCAAATCCTTTAAAGACATAATTTTGTGGAACTCTTGCTGCAACCTAAGAGGCAGCATGTTACTGTGATTACTGTTTTATACCTGGTGGAACTGAGCCCAATAGGGATGGAGGTAAAGAGCTTGTTCATAATCACGTTTCAGTGATTGTACTTTTTCAGTGCAACTCATGGCTCAAAAATAATCCCATTTCTCTTCTGTTGCATTTGTACCTAAATTTTAAGACATATTGCAATGGGAAAATATTTTGTGTATATAGGATAGTTTGATATTATTTTCTCCACTTGGACCCATGCAGTGATTTAAAAATGTCCCTAGGTTTATTTATTATTTTTTATTATTATTATTATTTATTATTTGAAATATTTCAAATAGGCTTGATCTTCAAGCCCATATTCTCCTTTGAACATGTATTTTTGCATGTTTGTGTCTATATTTTCTACTTCCTTATATCCACTCTAGAGAAGTCTGTGTTCTCTCTTGAACATGTACTTCTCTTTCTCTCCTTTCACATTTCTTTTTAAGTTTCATTTTATTAGAGCGCTATGATTTACAGTTATGCAGAATTGAGTTTTACACCTACAATATTCTAGCACCCATTTCACCACCAGTGACCTCTCGCAGATCTTTATGTTTCAATAAAAAACTTTTTTATTTCACACACAGAAAATGTTTCAAATGTTAAGAAAAGATCAAAAGGATAGTACAATTTGCCAGACAGGCTTTACATAGCTCTTAATTTATGCATCCATCCTTCCACTTTTGCACTTCAAAAGAAATTGCACATCTGGGACTAGAGAAATAATACAGGGATTAAGATGCTTGACTTGCATGTGTCTGGCCCGGGTTGGGTCCCCAGCCCCACATATGGTTTCCTGAGCACTGTTGAAAGGTTGTCTTTTGTGGGGTGGGGGTGGGGGAACACACCCAGCAATCTTCAGGGTTTGTTCCCGACTCTGCATTCAGAAATTGCTCCTGACAGACTCAGGGGACCTTATGAGATGCCGGAGATTGAATCGGGTCTGCCCCGGGTCAGCCTCATGTAAGGCAAATGCCCTACCATAGTGCTATCACCCAGGCCCCTTTTTATCCCCCTCACCCTTTTTAAAATTTATTTATTTAAATAAAAAAGGGGTGGTGGGAATAAAAAGGGGTCTGGGTGATTTATTTTGGTTTTTGGGTCACACCCAGCAGCGCTCAGGGTTTACTCCTGGCTCTATGCTCAGAAATCACTCCCAGCAGGCTCAGGGGACCATATGGGATGTCGGGATTCGAACCACCAACCTTCTGTATGCAAGATAAACGCCTTATCTCCATGCTATCTCTCTGGCCCCCCCTTTTATTTTTTCAAACATTTTCATTCATGTTTGGTTTTACATGGTCCCATTTATTTCTTCTTGCTTTTGTTGTCTGTGCTGTTGTTAAAATATTCAAAAAATAATTTCTAATACTAATATCAAGTTCTTTCTGTGCTTTCTTCTAAAATTTTATGATTTTATAATTGAAATATTTAATACATTTGAGTTGCTATGTATATTATACAAGTCAAATTCCTTCTTTGACATATGGATATAAAGTTTTTCTAATACAATTTATTAATGAAATGAAGTTTTTAGGAGGGGGGTTTGGGCCATACCTGATAGTGCTCAACAGGCCTTTTTCCTGACTCTGTGCTCAATGATTTCACCTGGTAGGCTCAGAGAATCATATGGGTTGCCAGAATTGAATCTGGGTCAGTTGTGTACAAGACAAGTGCCCTACCCTCTGTGCTATTCCTATAGCTTCCATCACATGATTTTTATCATTTGTGCTATTAATGTGATGTATCTCTTGAATCATGCTTGCATTTTAGGAATAAATCCCACTTGGTCATGGTAGATCATCCTTTTAATGTGTTACTTTACTCTGATAAATTTGATTTAATGGTGTTATTTGTTTGTTTGTTTGGTTGGTTGGTTTTTGGGTCACACCCGGCGGTGCTCAGGGGTTACTCCTGGCTGTCTGCTCAGAAATAGCTCCTGACAGGCACGGGGGACCATATGGGACACTGGGATTCGAACCAACCACCTTTGGTCCTGGATCGGCTGCTTGCAAGGCAAAAGCCACTGTGCTATCTCTCCGGGCCCTAATGGTGTTATTTTTAAATTGTTGCAGAGGCTTCTCCCACTAGTGTTTGGGCCTAAGGGTGCTTGGTGAGGAGTAAGGTCATACTTGGTTGTATTGGTGTGGAAATTGTGGTACTGGTATTTGAACACAGGTCTTTATATATGTAAAGACATGTGCTTTACCCCTTAAGTAATATCCCCAGCAACAGTTGTTAAGGGTTTTTACCTATATATTCATTAGTGGTATTGTTCTGTAGTTTTCTTTCCTCCTGTTGTGGGTGGGTTGTATTATCCAGGCCTTGCTCAGGAGGTCCAATGACTCTTGCCTATCTATAATTCTCAGCCAACTGGTCCACTGTTCAGTTCTAAATCCCAGTGCTACTTGGGCCCTGGGATTACCTGGACCACTTTATGGAGCTTGGCGGTCTCCAGGATGCACCTGACAGTTCATGAGGAGAGTCAGTGCAGGAGCCAAACTCTTCAGATAAAAACCAATTGTCAGATATCCTTAATACTTCTCTGACAGCAAGAAGCCAAAGGCATCCAGGAGATCTGGAGTCCCATCTACTCAGCGCCACATTGAACTCCTGGGAGAAATGGGTATTGGAAGAACATCAATGTCCGAACACTCAGGATTTAATAATCCAGTCGCATATTGTGCTCGCCCTTCTGTGAACCCCGACCTTCCTTTCAAGTCCCTGGCCTCTGTGTTCATTAAAAAATCTGATCACCAGTGACCTGGGCCCCAGTGTAGCTGACACGGCTCTGGTCCTTTCATTTCTTCCCAGTCCTGATGTGCTCCAGGGATGCAAAGCAGCCAGGGCACAGTGGTGAGAAAATAACTGGCTGGAACAATCTGTCTCCAGCAAGGACTTAGGTGAGGAGCTAGAAGTTGGGGGAAAAGGACAGCTGGAAATAAGTGGTTGTGCCCTGCTGAGCAAGAGAATATTGTTTTCATGGGCCACCAGGAGGTAGAGAGTGAGGCAAGGATGAAATTCTGAAATTTTCTTTTCTCCAAGGGAAGAAAAACAAAAGAGAAAGCTTCTTTCCAGCTAGAGCCAAAAATCACTCAAGGGGTAAAGCTTGGGTCAAGCATTACTTTCTGGTTTCCCCTTACAGCTGAAATTCCTTTTTTTTGGGGGGGAGGGGGAGTGGTGGTGGTGCATTTGGGCCACACCTGGTGGTGCTCAGGGTTTATTCCTGGCTTTATGTTCAGGAATTATTCCTGGAGGGTTTGGGGACCACATGTGGTGCTGGAAATTGAACCCAGATTGGCCATGTACAAGGCCAATTCCTGATCCCTCTGTCCCACAGCTGAAATTCTTTATAAGATTTTTTTAAATGGAAAGGCCACACAGATGGTGATCAGAAAACCTGGGTAAATATAATTTATAGTGCTTGTGAATTGCAGCTAGCAGAGCTTACCAGACCCAAAAGACAGGTGTTTTCATGTGTGGGACACCAGGAGTTTGGACTCAGGATCATTGGCTTCAAGCTTGTAAGACAGGTGCTCTAAATCAGTGATCTTTAACCACCAACCAGTCCATGGATCAGTGGTCTGCAGCAGTTGAAAGGTTAAAAACCACTGGTTTAGTGCCTTATAATGGTGGACCTCTGGTTGGTCCACTGTGGTATGTGGGACAGATGCGGGTCCTCAGATGTGCTAAGGTGAAGAATGCTGCTCTAAAACCTTTGCAATTTCTCCATCCTGCAACTTGAAATTCTGATCTATCTCCAAATACTTTTGTCTTATTTTGGTTTTGGGCCATGCCCAGTGGTGCTGAAGGCTTATTTCTGGCTCTGTTCTTAGGGATCACTCTTGATGGGACTCAGGAATGTGTGAGGGATGACCATATGTTGTATGGGGTTAAACCTGGATCAGCTGCATGCAAGGCAAGTGGTCTACCAGTTGTACTATATCTCCAGTTCCTACAAATAATTTTTGAAGAGATTATTTGGACTATAATGTTGACACCTTCTTTTTAACAATGTAACTTGAGGGTTTTTTTTTGGCGGGGGGGGGGGGTCACACCTGGGAGTTACTCAGGATTTACTCCAGGCTCTGCGCTCAGAAGTCTCTCCAGGCAGACTCGAGAGACCATATGGGATGCTGGGATTCGAGCCTTGGTCCATCCCATGTTGGCCATGTGCAAGGCAAATGCCTTACCGCTGTGCTATTGCTCCTGTAATTTGAGATTTTATCCATGGCTTTTGTGATTCTAAAACTGAACTCTAATTAAGGGATAGTATTAGGGACCAGAATGATAGTACAGCGGCAGGGCATTTGCCTTACAAGCGGCCAACCTGGGACAGACTCAGATTGTTCCTTGCATTCCATATAGTCCCTTGAGCCTACCAGGAGCAATTTCTGAGTGCAGAACCAAGAGTAACCCCTGAGCGCTGCCCGGTGTGGCCCCAATACATAAATAAAACAAAACAAAAAGAGAGAGCATTAGAGGGCTGGAGTTATAGCACAATAGGTAAGATGTTTGCCTTGCATGTGGCTAACCTGGGTTCGATACCTGGCATTCCATATGGTTCTCCGAGCCTACCAGGAATGATTTCTGAGAGCAGAGCCAGGAGTAACCCTTGAGCACTGCTGGGTGTGGCCCCCCAAAATAAAAACAAACAAACACAAAAGAGATAGTATTAGAAATAGGCATGCTTGGGGCCAGAGAGATAGCATGGAGGTAGGGCATTTACCTTTCATGCAGAAAGTCATTGGTTTGAATCCTAGCATCCCATATGATCCCCTGAGCCTGCCAGGTGCGATTTCTGAGTGTTGAGCCAGTAGTAACCCCTGAGCACTGCCAGTGTGACCCAAAAACCAAAAAAAAAAAAAAAAGAAAAAGAAAGAAATAGGCATGCTTTAACTTTTTCCAGGCCTTGACATTGACCTAGGCTTGTGGTCTACACTTAGCCTCTCAAATCCAGAGGTAGGAGAACATAAGGGGCTTTTCTAAGGGTGGGGCTTGGATACGCTGAGCAATCCAATATTTCTTTAGTTACTTTAGTGATGATTATTGGCAATATGGCCAGCTAGGTTGAGGATTGCAAACTCAGATTGAAGAGCAGGTTTTTCTTTTCTTTCTTTTTTTTTTTTTTGTCTTTGGGCCACACCCGGTGACGCTCAGGGGTTACTCCTGGCTATGCGCTCAGAAGTCGCTCCTGGCTTGGGGGACCATATGGGACACCGGGGGATCGAACCTCGGTCCGTCCTAGGCCAGCGCAGGCAAGGCAGGCACCTTACCTCTAGCGCCACCGCCCGGCCCCCGAAGAGCAGGTTTTTCTTTGTATCTTAGCATTAGCAGTCAACTCTAAGTGTTGGTTGGGTGAAATTTGGTGCTATGTAATGTGAGAGAAGGGAATAGAAACTCCTGTTTGCATACCACTTTGTCTGAGAGCCGAGAATGACCAGCAATTATTATTTTATCATTTCATAAGTGATAAACCAGAAGATGAAATGAATAAAGTGACCTGCCCAAAAATCAGTCAAGAATGAAACTTATTTCCAGATGCAAAAATCTTGTGTTCCTTCTTTTTATTTTAACTTTATTTAAAGAAAATGCATCAAATAGTTGACCACAATACATTTGTTTTCAGCTAAGTGAAAGCGAAGTTATTTATTTATTTTTTTTTGGTTTTGGTTTTTGGGCCACACCTGGCGTTGCTCAGGGCTTATTCCTGGCTGTCTGCTCAGAAACAGCTCCTGGCAGGCACGGGGGACCATATGGGACACCGGGATTCGAACCAACCACCTTTGGTCCTGGATCAGCTGCTTGCAAGGCAAATGCCGCTGTGCTATCTCTCCGGGCCTGCAAAGTTACTTTTAAAATGAATAGAAAGAAAAAAAGGGGAAGAAAAAAATAATAAAAAAATGTAATATAACAACAAGCACATTTGTGAAAATGACTGTCTCTCTAATGAAGTCATTAATACAATGGTAGAAGGTTTAGTAAGCTCTTGTTAGCTGATGATTCTGCTAAATTGGTGTGTTCCTATAGGGATGACAGAACTAAACAAACGAAGTTGTCCAGAAATTCAAAGCACTATTACTGATACTGTATCTTTTAGGAACATGTTCTCAGCTAGCTGCCAGTTTCTTGGAACAAGGAAGATGGGAGGGGTAGGTGGGGATGCCTACATTCACTCCAAAAAGCCCTGTTGATATCAGCCCCAAAATCAACACATTTGAAATTTGGTCAGATTGGTGTCCCTGAAGAGAATCATGGAGGGGTGATGAGGCAGAGCCATAGACAAAAACGGTGATTCTGGGTGATAACTGCAGCTAGCTGGTGTCACTTCAGCAGAGTAGTAAGTGCTTGATTACTCTGTCCTCCCAAGATTGTCAGCTTTCTGCTGCATGGCCACTGTGCCCTTAATATTTCATGGCTTGGTTTATATCTCTTTCAAGAAAAGAGTAAGTCTATGGAGTGGCTCGGTGTGAACATGCCAACTGCATTTTTATGTTCTCTCTCTTATAAGAGACCTGGTGCCAGAATAGCTAGCTTAAAGCAGACCAGACATTAGAGGAATGTGGATTTGTCAACAGGCCTCAGCTGATCATTGGTATAGATATTGTTGGGCATATGGTTCCTTGTGTTCTATTATCTGTGTATATGTTTGAATATGATCTATAATAAGAGGTTTTGTTTGTTTGGGGGTCACACCTGGCAGTGCTTAGGAGTTATTCCTGCACTCAGAAATTACTTCTGGCAGGTTTGAGAGGCCATATGAAATGCCGAAGATCTCCACATGTAAGGCAAATGCCTGACCTACTGTGTTAATGCTCTGGTCTCAATAAAAAAGTTTTGTAAAAGAATCAACCTTTATTCAGTCCTTAAATCCTGTTTCTGGGGGCCGGAGTGATAGCAGAGTGGTAGGGCATTTGCCTTGCTCATAGCTGACCCAGGATGGACACAGGTTCAATTCTTGGCATCCTATATAGTCCCCCGAGCCATGAGTAATTTCTTTCCTTTTATTTCTGTTTTTTTTGTTTTGTTATTTTTTTTGTTGTTTGTTTTTGGTTCACACCTGGCAGCACTCAGGGGTTACTCCTAGCTCTATACTCAGAAATTGCTCCTGGCAGGCTCAGGGACCATATGGGATGTTGGGATTTGAACCACTGACCTTCTGCATGCAAGGCAAATGCCTTACCTCTATACTATTTCTCTGGCCCCCAGGAGTGATTTCTGTGTGCAGAGCCAGGAGTAACCCCTGAGTACTAACAGGTGTGACCCCAAAACAAAAACAAAATAAATCCTGTTTCTTTAAAAACTCTTCTTAAATATATATTTCTGTAGTGCTCAGGGATTACTTCTGGCTCTGTGCTCAGGAATCACTCCTGAAAAGATCATTTGACCATATTAAAATGCTACGAATTGAATCCAGGTCAGCCAGATCAAGCCCTACCTGTTGTACTACTTTTGTTGTAGCACCTAAATTTTACTGTAGGAATAAGTAAAGTAAAAAAAGAAGAGATAATTTTTTTTTGGTAGAGGCAGAAATACCTACTGGTGCTTGTGACCAGATCTGGCTCTGGGGTCATGCCTGGCAGAGCTAGGATTCAAACCAGGATCACAGCTGCAACCACATGCTCGCAAGCACCTTAATCTTGGTTCTATCTATAACATCAGACTCTTCAAGTTTTCTTTTAATGGCTGAGATCCCATGAATGATAACAGCTTCTCTCTCTACTGTATTGTTTATTGAATTGGGCACTGTGGTAAGTGCATCCTTGACTGCCTCTTCAACTTTTACCCTAGAACAAGGTGCTTCTATCTCTGTTTTGCAGATGAGGAAAACTGACACTTAGATAAACCAAAATTTGCTGGAGGCAGCACCTCTTGAAAGATCAGAATTGAGACTTGAACTCACATCTGTTTGTCCGAGAGCTCTGTCTTTGACACCTATTATTTGCCTTACAATAACAGGGGCCAACAATCTTTCCTGGGCTGCAATTGATTGAAATAATTTTCCATTCTCACCATCTTATAAAGAAATGCAGATGGCACTGGAGATCTCATCCCCATTGCTGGGAAAAATAGCATTTGTAAACAGAAAAGCTCTTTCATCTGGTCAGACTTGTCTGTCCCCACCTCCCTAAGGGGATTCAAGCACTTAACTTGAAGTTTGTTTTGAGATCTCAGGTGAATGAAGCTGGCATCAATCTCTACGTCCATTTCCTGGAATGAAACAGGTACCACACATGCAAAAAGGGAGGGAAGTCAAGTGGGGAGAACCTTTGAATGAGAGTTTATATGAGTTCATGTTTCTTTTTTATGTTTTGTTTGCTTTTTTGTTTTGAGGCCACTCCCACCAATGATCAGGGGGTTTCTCCTGGCTCTGCACTCAGGAATTACTTACTCTTGACAGTGCTCAGGGGTGCCTGGAATTAAATCCAATTTAGCCATGTGCAAAACCCACTGTACTATCTCTCCAGTCCTGAGTTGATGTTTCAGAGAAGACCAGTTTCTGGTAGCCAGGACTTCACCCCTACTGGAACTGACCAAGATGAAAAGACTTCTACACCAGTGTATCAGAGATCCTCATTTCCCACATTGTTTGATTTTAATCCAATGCAGCACTGACCAAGCCTTTCTCCCCTTATGGAGCCAACCTTCTAGTCTAGATGGGGAAGTGCCTTGGGTCGTTATCTAGGGTGCTATCAAATATTTAGCTGGAAAACTTTCAGAGTGCTTCAGGGATGCAGGGAACTGTTTAGATATCAGATTCTCTCCTGCCAGGTCAAGCGAACCCCCAGTTGATGAATGGCTGTGTTTCCTCAAGCATCTTTCCCAGCAGCGCGTTATCTTGTGCCCCCTTTAACTCACTGTCCAGCTGAGAGGCCCCAGGCCTGCAGAAGCTGTTCTTCTAATCCTCATCTCAGGCTCTGCTGCTGCAGTGGGCGCGGGGAGATTGTTTACAGAAGATGAAGGCTGACTGCCCTGCACCTGGTTTCTGTCTGGCCCACGCTGACGGGGATGAAGGATCCTTCATTTATCTCAGTCTCTCTTCTCAGGCAGCTCCTGCTGTCACGGCAAGCTCAGGCCAGTGTTTCAACCCCTGATAAGCTGCTTTCTGAGGAGCTGGGGAGAGCCACTTTCAGGCCTTCCTACCTCTCTCAGGTCCCCACCCTGGTCAGAGCAGAGTAGCGGGGTTGGATGCGGCAGGGGACAGCTGAAGGTTTATATAAAAGATTCAAGAGGTCAAGTGGGCTGGTGCTCTGGAGATGACTCAAAGGCTGATGCACATGCCCCAAACACAAGGTTTAATCCCTACCCCCACCTTCCTGCACAGCAGCACCACTGGATATGGCTCTGGTTGGCCCCAAGCATGGCTTGGGGATGTCAGCCCTGGCTCCTGTCAAAACAAAACGGCAGGTGGGTCTTGATTCCAGCTAACTAGCAGGCAACATATTTTTGTTTTGTTTTGTTTTTGGGTCACACCAGGCAACACTCAGGGCTTACTCCTGGCTCTACACTCAAAAATCGCTCCTGGCAGGCTCGGGGGACCATATGGGTTGCTGGGATTTGAACCACCATCCTTCTGCATGCAAGGCAAATGCCTTACCTCCATGCCATTTCTCAAGCCCAGGCAATATATTTAAAAAAAAATCTTTACTATAGATCTTAGGAAATAGGTACTGAAATAATCTGTTAGCCATTTTTTGGAGGTATAACCTGGATGTATAGAAGAGAAAGGACATCTGATATGCAAAAGGCATAGAACCATTGGAGGGGCCAGGTAGAGTAAGAAGAAAGAAGCCCATTGGGACAGATATAGTATGCTAGAAGGGGAATTTAGTGTGGGGAGTGACGAAGCTCCCTCCCTCAAAGGTCTTAAAGATAAAAAGACATTTATGATGATAAGGAACATTTATGGGGTGCTTACTATGTGCCCAAATGCTGCTCTAAGCACTTAATCTCATTTAATCCCAAGAGGTACATACTTTTATTACATCCACTTAACATATAAGGAAATGGAGATTTAGAGAGATTAAGTTTATAGCTAGTAGAAAGAAGAGGTGAGATTTAAAGGTAGGATAGCTTGGGCCCAAGGATCCAAGCTCTTAGGGACCAAGAATTCTTTGGTCTCAGAAGAGTGTTTGGTTGTCTCTTGGCCTTCCTATAGGTGTCCTCCCACAAGACCCTGAAGTTTGCTGTGGGCAGGTTTCTGATATGTCCATTGTCCTTCTCCCTTGATCTCTTTTTTATCCTTCAGTCTTATTTTGGGGCTACACACAGCAGTCCTCAGGGGTTAATCCTGACTGCGGGATTACTCCTGGCAGGATTCAGGGGATCATATGGAATACTGGAGATTGAACCAACAACTGCCCTGTAGCTCCTGCCCTTCATTTTCTCTTCTTTCTATGTCTCAAGAGGCAACTGATTGTGGATTAGAGGAAAGGGACATTTCCCTACTCAGCTTTCCTTCCTCCATTGCTGAAATGTCTTAATGGTTGAAAGTGTCACCTCCCTCCTAAGGCACGTTTTGAGCTGTTTGGAGAAGTTACTGCCCTCTTTGCCCCATATGGGGAAACTAGTCCTGGCCAGAGAAAAGGTCTTATTCCCATTAACAGATTGAGTCCTTAAGCTCCCCACCTTGACCCCACACCAATGACCCTAGAACCAAGCAACAGAAGGTGGACTGTGCCATGGGATGGCTGCATCTTGACTATTGAGGATTCTTGGAAATGGAAAGTCTTTACTTTTATTAGATTTATGTATATATACATATATATTATTGTTTGTTTTGGGGCTACACACAGTGATGCTCAAGGATTGCTCCAGGTCCTATACTCAGGTATAACTCCTGGCAGTACTCAGGAGATCATATGGGATACTGGAGATTGAACCCTGCTCAGCTACTTCTAAGGCAAGCACTCTACTACTGTATTAATATGCTGCCCCTTTATTTATATACATTCTGGTAGTGCTTGGGAAACTGTGCATCACCAAGGAGTAAATCTGGGGCTTCTACAAACAAAGCCTGAATTCAGCCCCAGACCAGCATCTTCCCCTTTAAACTGCAGCCAGATAGAAAATAAGGATTGAAGGACTAAAGAGATAGTGTAAAGAGTAAAGCCCTTGTGCATTTGACAAGGCACCAGATATGGTCCTTTGAGTACTGCCAGGAACAATTCCTGCACACAGAGCCAATAATCCCTGAATGTTGCTGGAAGTGGCTTCCAAATCAAAACTTTTTTTTTTTTTTTTTTTTTAAGAAAAAGAACAGAATGTTTGCGGGCTAAATCCCAGGAAAAGTAGGTTCCTGCACCTGAGGTTTGTATTTCATCTTGAGTTTCACTGTTTTTTGTTTTTGGGTCACACCCAGCAGTGGTCAGGGGTTACTCCTGGCTCTACACTTAGAAATCGCTCCTGACAGGCTTGGGGGACCATATGGGATGCCGAGATTTGAACCACCGTCCTTCTGCATGCAAGGCAAACACCCTACCTCCATGCTATCTCTCCAGCCCAAGTTTCACTATTGAGTTGCTGTAGGTAATGAAGGAAAAGGCTTCTCCCCTCATAGTGAGAATGTGACAAAGATTAAGGACAAAAGGGCCCACTTAAAATAAGTGTTGCCAACATTCAAGGCAAGGTGATTTTGATAAAGGGAAGTTCCTGGTCTCCCTGGGCCTCCTTCCGCTGAGCTCAGGGGTTTCTACAATTGATGCAGCCAATCACTGCCCAGGAAGAGCTTACAGTCTTAGGACCCTAAGGCCTTGACAGAGGCTTCAAACTTCATTCTTACACAACAGCACCTAGCTGACCCTTGTGGGACAGGGTTAGAGCTAGGCAGGCTGGGGTGGGGGAGGAAGAGACACTCTCTTATACACTCTTCCAACATGATGCTGCCAGGGCTGGGCTGGTGACAGGCCTTGGACACGGGGTTTGGAGCAGCTGAGTCCTGCGGACAAGAAGCAGATAAAGGGCACCAGGCCTCTTAATGAATCCAGTGCTGGCTTCAGATAAACTGTCGCCACTTATTCCTCTGGGCCCTCCCTTCTCTGAGTAATACTCTTGGCTGTGCCATAGAGATGCATTTGGAGCAGCAAGGGGTACAGAGCCTGCTGCTCTCCTGCGAAGTTCTGGAAGCAGAGGAGACTTTTGGAACTCTGATTAAAACATTGAGTCTTTTTAGCTCTACCCAACTCGCCATCTCCAGGCCTGAAGGAAAGCCAGGAATTAACATTTGTTTAAAACTGTAGGTTAGGGGCTGGAGAGATAGCACAGCGATAGGATGTTTACCTTGCAGGAGGCCAACCTGGGAGGGACCTGGTTCGATTCCCGGCATCCCATATGGTCCCCCAGCCTGCCAGAGGTGATTTCTGAGCACAGAGACAAGAGGAACCCTTGAACACCGCTGGGTATGGCCCAAAATCCAGTCAATCAATCAATAAAGCTTTTTTTTTTAAATAAATAAAACTGTAGATTACTACTGGATGTTATTTTTCAAAGAATGTTAATTAAGGGGCGAGAGAGATAGCACAGCAGTAGGGTGTTTACCTTGCACACAGCGACCCAGGACCGATGGTGGTTCAAATCCCAACATCCCATATGGTTCCCAAGCCTGCCAGGCATGATTTCTGAGCAGATAGCCAGGAGTAACCCCTGAGCGCCACTGGCTTTAGAATGTTAGTTAAAAATAACATTTTTGCTAATAGAGCTAAAAGTAACTCTATCTGAAGATAGAATATTTATCTGTTTGTTTTGAGGGTGAGGGACACACCCAGCAGTGCTCAGGCATTATTCCTGGCTCTGCACTCAGAAACTATTCCTGGCAGGCTTGGGGAACCATATGGGATGCTGGGGATTGAACTGGGTCAGCCGCATGCAAGGAAAATGCCCTCCCCAATGTACTATCACTGCTATCACTCCGGCCTGAGACAGAATATTTAAAGAGCCACCTAGAGTAAATGAGAACAGAAGGGATTTCTGAATCTAGTGATTGTGTCCTTATGTAAAGAGGCAACTGAAACCCAGATTCTGAGGGAAAACCAGAAAACTTTTAGAAGTCACAAAGATGTGATACTTATCTAAAGAGGCCTCAGTAGGGCTGGAACCCCAGAGGGTTCTCCAAAACCTCCAAAGAGTGATTCCTGAATGCAGAGCCCAGAGTAATCCCAGAACATCTCCAATCTGCTCCACCCACCCCCACAATAAAAGACCTTAGAAGAAACCAACTCTGCCAACACCTTGACTTTGAACTTCGAACCTTCAGAACTATGAGGGAATTCAGTCTTTTCCTTCCCTTGTAATAGTGCTGATTTTAGCCAAACAACACAACACATTGCAAATTCACCCCAAAGCAATGTCTTTACCCTTTCTTGATGGCTCAGTGGGTCACTAGTAAAAGGGCCAGTGAGTGCTTTTAAAAGGATAGAAGGAATCCATTTCTATTGTTTTTAAACCAACAAAAACTGATAAGGTGTGTAAAATAAAAATCTATGGGTTGTGAGATCACCCCAGCCACCATTTTTTCTAAACCCCATGCAGATGGGTCGTATAGCATAGAAATAATAAGCTAAGCCAGTCAGGAGAGAAGTATTTAGCCAGTCTGCTTTTTTGCCTTAACTCTCTGAGCCCCTGCCAAAAAGCCAGAACTGCCTTTTTTTTTTTTTTAAACCAATACCCAATACACCAGAGGGGAAGGTTAAGTGAGAGATAAAAGTACCTATCCAGAGGCCAGAGCAATGGCGCAAATGGTAGGGTTGTCTGTCTTGCATACGCTAACCTGGGACAGACCAATGTTCGATCCTCCAGCGTCTCATATGTTCCCCCAAGCCAGGAGCGATTTCTGAGTGCATAGCCAGGAATAACCCTTGAGCATCCCCGGGTGTGGCCGCCCCCCCAAAAAAGTACCTGTCCAGTACACTTTTATATAATCACAGGAAGAGGTTTAAGGAAGAAGGAAGTTGGGGAACCGCTGATAGCTGGGTGTCATCATACAGGGATGGATTTTGTTTTCTTGCTTTTTACTACTCTTCCCCTTCATGTTGCTTTTTGTTTGTTTTTATTACTTTGCCATTTTGGGGGCCATACTGGTGGTGCTCAGGGCTAACTCCTGACTCTGTGCTTAAAGATCACTCTTGGCAGTGCTCAAGGCCTGTCTGTGTGCCAGGGATTGAATCAGGGTTGGCCTCATGCAAGTCAAGGGCATTAATCTCTATACTATATCTTTCTGACCCTCGCATTGCCTTTGAATAATAAGTTCTTTTTAGTCACAGAAGTTATACCTCTGACAGGCCAGTGCTATTTTAGGATGTTGATTCCCCCATCCTAGATCTGGGGGCCATGACAAACTTAAGTCTTCAATTTGGAAGTCCTAGAGCCACACCTGGTGGTACTCCTTCAGGGTTTATACTCCTAGCTCTGTGCTCAGGAATCATCTCTGAAGAGCCTCAGAAGAACATAGAGGGCACCAGGGATTGAGACTAGCTCAGCTGCATCCAAAGCAAGGGTCTTACCTGCTACTATCTCACTAGCCCTGAAGAAGTGATTCTTCTTCTTCTTCTTCTTCTTCTTCTTCTTCTTCTTCTTCTTCTTCTTCTTCTTCTTCTTCTTCTTCTTCTTCTTCTTCTTCTTCTTCTTCTTCTTCTTCTTCTTCTACTCCTCCTCCTCCTCCTCCTCGTCCTCCTCCTCCTCCTCCCAGCAGTGCTCAGGGATTACTCCTGGCTCTATGCTCAGAAATTGTTGCTCCTGGCAGGCTTGGGGAACCACATGGGGATGCCCGGATTTGAACCACTGTCCTTCTGTATGCAAGGCAAATGCCTTACCTCCATGCTATCTCTCCAGCCCTGAAGTGGTTGTTCTTATTAGGGAAAAGGAGAAGCCTTTCTGAAGGCTTCAGAAAAGAACACATTTCTTATCTGAAGCATGGCAGCAATGGTCCCATAATGGTCTGAACATGTGGAGAAGGCTGTGTTTAGGACTGGAGAGGCTGTGTGGTCCTCTATGCTCAAGCACATTTGTTTGAACATTTTTAAGATTCCATGGGACTTTGGGAGGAGATGGTTGTAAGGTTCAGGATAGGATACAGCAAGATCCAGGACCTGATTTTTATCTCATGTTTTTATATCCAAGATAAATGTTTTGAACTGAAAGAGATAGGAGAATTCCAGTCCCCTTCTTACCCACATGCCAATCTAGAAGCTGAGTTGGATGAATTGATATTATTTTCTAATGGTTTCACCAAAATAAGCAAAGACATACCATAAATTTTTCCATGGATCACAGTGTCCACTTAACAGTTCTTATCACTTAGTACAATTCTATTAAATTCTGAATGAATTTGGGCTGCTTACTTAGCTGATGATGCTTATCAGAAGCATCCTCCTTGCAATTTGACCAGTAAACAAGTCCATAGCCTTCAACTGGAGTATGATGCCTGGACCCGTCTTAGCAAAGCATTTGGGAGATGTTAGCAAAATCACAGGCCAACCCAGAGTTATTGACTCAGCCTGAAATTTAATAACAACCACTATGAGACTCAGATGTACTTTATAGTTTAAGAAGCACTAGTCAGTATGACATGATGGTATCTAATTCTCTTTTATGAGGTAGATAGGATGAATATTATTTATTTTCTTGCCTTGCATGCAGAAGGACAGTGGTTTGAATCCTGGTATCCCATCTGGTCCCCCAAGCCTGCCAGGAGCAATTTCTGAGCGTAGAGCCAGGAGTAACCCCTGAGCACAGCAGGTATGACCCAAAAACCAAAAAAAAAAAAAAAAAAAAAAAAAGCAGACACTCAGGAGTGAGGCAACTTGCCTGTACTCATGGAACTAAGTAGAGGAGGCAGTATTTTTTTTTGTTTTTGTTTTTGTTTTTTGGGTCACACCCGGCGGTGCTCAGGGGTTACTCCTGGCTGTCTGCTCAGAAATAGCTCCTGGCAGGCACGGGGGACCATATGGGACACCGGGATTCGAACCAACCACCTTTGGTCCTGCATCGGCTGCTTGCAAGGCAAACACCGCTGTGCTATCTCTCCGGGCCCGAGGAGGCAGTATTTGAACCAAGTTCATTTGGGTGGGATTGGGTCAGGTGGAATATATTTGTACCATATCCAGCGGTGCTCAGGGGCTTGTCTTGTCTTTGTGCTGAGGAAATGTCCTTGATGGTGCTTGGGGACCATATCCAATGTCCAGACTTGAATCTGGGTCTGTTTTGCATGCAAGACAAGAGCCTTGATTGCTGCACCATCTTTCTGACCTACAGCCTTTTGACTATGAATCTCAAGTCTGTCTACTTTTTTTTTTTTTTTTTTTGGTTCACACCCAGCATTACTCAGGGATTACTCCTGGCTCTGCACTCAGAAATCGCTCCTGGGAGGCTCAGGGGACCATATGAGATGCTGAGATTTGAACCATTGTCCTTCTGCATGCAAGGCAAACACTCTACCTCCATGCTATCTCTCTGGCCCCTCGAGCTCTGTCTATTTAGTCTACTATGCCAGAGTCCAAAGAAGAAAGAAGCAGCAGATTCAGTGCAAATGAGCTACCTTGAGATTTGGCTCCTTTGTGCTTCTGTTTTTCTCACATGGAAGATGCCCTCTGAAAGAGTGAGTGTTGCAAAGATGTGATTTAATCTCTCTTCAGCTCTTTTCCAAGCTACACTCTAGCATCTCTAACCTTGACCAACTGCTGCACAAATGCAGGCTCTTAGCAATAATTGCCAAGACCTGTTATAGTACCTTGGCATTGAATAGGTTTTCCACAAATGTTTATTGAGCCAAATAGAATTACCAAGCATTAGCACAAGCTCTCAGCTGTTGATTACCAAGGAGCACTAGTAAAGGAGAGTTCTGAATCTTTGTGGCTCAAAATGCACTAGAAGATGACAAGAATTAGGGATATCATCTTAACCAGAAAGTCAGATTAAAGTCAGATTTTATTTTATTTATTTATTTGTTTGTTTGTTGTAATGTGGGGCTCTATCTTTCAGTTTTCAGGGCCTACTCTTTTAGCTTGAGTGTTGCACCCTGGGGGGCTCAGGGGACCATGAGATGCTTAGGTTGAATCAGATCTCCTGCATGCAACACATTCACTCTAGTCTGTTGAATTATCTCCCTGGGCCCTAAAGGGAAGATTTTAAAAACAAATTCCAATGTCTGTGTCTGTCTGTCTTGTGAGTAAGGGCCCAAGCCAGGAACTGTAAGAGCTTGAGGAGTGTGGAATTTACATGCTTATATTGGAAAAACAGGCTTGGCTGCATTTTCTTTGATTGGAAGTGTGGGAAAAGTCAAGAACACAGACTGAGCCAAGTCTGAAGGCCAGGGTCAGCAGAAAGAGATTACTGCCCTAGCGACAGTAACTGGGATCTGCCTATAAATGTTATGGAAAGTTGAAGGCTTTCTCTGAGATTGTTGACAATGGGGCAAGCCTCAAGTTAACCAGGCAGGGCATTTCAGTGCATTTGAACTGAACCAGGGCTGAGTAGGAAATGCCTCGGTTTCTTTGCTTGCTTTCCCAGGGGAGTAGAAATGAAGCAAAGCAAGGAGCAGAGCTGATTTATTATGCCAGGAGAAGTTTTCTAAAGATTGAGGCTAGGAAGATGGATCCTGTGAGTAAATTTGACAGTCTTTCCCCTGCATTTTAGCCTCTTACTCCAAAATATAAGTGGAAGGAGTTCACTGTCTTTTACACAGAAGCTATCCATCCTCACCTCTCTGTATAGGGCATAGATTTGGGGGTTCTCCTACCTGAAGTATATATTCTCACCCAGTCCTCTGGGAGCCTGATGTAGGCTGTGAGCCAATAGATAGATAAGCTCCAAACTCTGCTTTTTTTTTTTTTTTTTTTTGGTGTGTGTCAGATCCTGAGCCCCAGAGCTAGTGAACTCCAGAGGCAATGAGATGCAATGTGGCCTTTGAACATACATAGATTAAAGAGGCGTGGTTCTTTCTTGCCCTGCTCCTTTAGTAGCCAGTAGAAAGACTATTTTGCTTTCATATCAAAGTCTGGAAAGGACTCAGCATTTTGTGTGTCAAGAAAGAAAATTTTACTCCCCCCTCCCCCCATATTGCTCAGCTTGTTTGGGGCAGGTGATCAGCAGTTCTTGGAAATTTCTAAATATTGGAATATTAGTTCAAAAATAAAGCACCAGCTTTAGGGAACCCTTCTTTTTTTGTGGGGGGAAGGATTTCACCTGGAATATTGCTTGGGGGATGCTCTTTATGAGGTACCAAGGGGTGAGGCTGGGGATCAAAATCAGACTTTCCACATGCAAAGTCTCTGCTCCTATCTCCTGATTTATCTTCTTTTCCATTATTTTTTTTTCTAACTTTAAGGTTTTGTTCAAAGAGATACATCCCATTCCTACTTCCTTGAGTTGAGTTGCTTTAATTTGTTTTATAGTATTGTTAAGGGATATAGGTTTCCTTCCTTTTTTTTTGTTTTTTGTTTTTTGTTTTTTTTGGGGGGGGGCCACACCCGGCGGTGCTCAAGGGTTACTCCTGGCTGTCTGCTCAGAAATAGCTCCTGGCAGGCATGGGGGACCATATGGGACACCGGGATTTGAATCAACCACCTTAGGTCCTGGATCGGCTGCTTGCAAGGCAAAACGCCGCTGTGCTATCTCTCCAGGCCCAGGTTTCCTTCTTTTATTTATTTATTTTTTTTTTTTGGTTTTTGGGTCACACCCGGCGATGCTCAGGGGTGACTCCTGGCTGTCTGCTCAGAAATCGCTCCTGGCAGGCACGGGGGACCATATGGGACACCAGGATTCGAACCAACCACCTTTGGTCCTGGATCGGCTGCTTGCAAGGCAAACACCGCTGTGCTATCTCTCCGGGCCCTCCTTCTTTTATTTTTATTCCTTCTGTTATTTTCCCCCCCGCTGAAATCTTCTTTGGGCTATTTGCTAGTTGAATCATTCCCCCAAGTGAGTCTGGAAAACCAACTGTGTAGGTTGGGAGAAAAACACTGTGCAGGTATGGGAGAGAACTGACTACTTTCTTTTAGCCAAACCTAGAATCCTCTATTCAGGATCTAAGATTACAGCCCTAGGACTTACAGCACTTCACTGCATTCACTTGATACCTTTTCATGTATTTCCCCTTAAAATGCAATAAGCCTCTTGCAGAAAAGGAGTCTTATTTGTTTTTATTCTAAGCATTTAATCAAGGTACCTGGCACTGGAGGAGTATCTGGTATATATTAACTAAGTTAAATTAATAAGAATGGTTGAGAGGAGAAAGGTAGAAATGCAAATCACAGAAAGCTCTAAGTTTTTTTTTTGGTGGGGGAGGAGGGTAGCTGGAGTTCAGGATTAACTTCTACAAATTATCCTGGGTTTGGAGATTTTGTTTGTTTGTTTTGTGTATTGGGTCACACCAAGCTTCCTCCTGACTTGCAATTGGGGATCATTCCTGGAGGTGCTCAGGGGCACTGGGCATTCAACCCGCATGCAAAGCAGGTGTCCTACACACTGTACTATTGCTCTGGCCCTGGGTTTGGAAATTGGATCTCTTTCACCTTGATATTGCTAGAGACTCAGTGTGGTTGCTGTGCTGTTGATAGTGACACCAAGATATTTGTCAAGACTGAGGACAGCTGATGATACATCATCATTTTATGTGCCACAAGGGGCCTTTATCAGTGATAGAGCATAGCTTAGAAACTGCTGCCATGATGCATTTTGTTCATTGATTTGTAAAATTAGCAACATACATGCTCATATTCCTCCTTGCTGTGCTTTCTTAAACAGAATTATAAAATGCCAAAGGTGAAGAGATAGTAGAAGACATCTATTCCCTTTTGAAAATGAGGAACTGAAAAGCTCAGAGACTGAGCAAGAGCCTGTTACCAGATAATAGAAGTGTTGAGATTAAAACAAATTCACAATATCATGCACCAAAGTCACAGGTGAGATGACACTGACTGAATAGTGGTACTTCTTTCTTATTACCAGGAATCTGAGCACTGTCTGCTTCTTTTTCTTCCTGCTAAAATATAGTCAGAGGCTCTCTCTCTCTCTCCTTATTTATTTTTAACCACACCTGGCCACGCTCAGGGGTTACTACTGGCTGTGCACTCAGAAATCGCTCCTGGCAGGCTTGGGGGACCATATGGGATGCCGGGATTTGAACCACCTTCCTTCTGCATGCAAGGCAAACACTCTACCTCCATGCTATCTCTCTGGCCTTCCTCCCTCTTTTCTTTATCTCTTTTTTTCTCACTTTCTTTTTCTGGCAAACACTTTGTTTTGATTTTGGATCATATTAAGGGATGCTCAGAGGTTACTACTGGCTCTGCACTCAAGAATATCTCCTGGTGGTGCCAGGGGGACCATCTGGGATGTTGGGGATCAAACCCAGGTTGGCTGTGTATAAGGGAAGCACCCTACCTGCTGTACTATTTCTCTGGCCCTGGGCTAACACTATTGAGCACTTACTACACTCTAGCCACATTGGTGTGCATTTAATCAGCCCTATAACTCTAGGAGGAAAACTTAGTTAGAAATAAACTTATAAATTATATTATAAAATTATAAATTATAAAGATTTATAAATTATAAAATTATAAAAACTTATTATAAATACACTTATAAAATGTATAAATTATAAAAATGATAAATTATAAATTTTAAAACTTATAAAGTTATAAATAAACTTACTTAAAAATAACAATAGTTGGGGTTGGAGCCATAGGATAGCAGGTAAATTGCTTGTGTGACATAGATGACCAAGGATTGATCCACCAGAAATGATTCTTGAGCACAGAGCAAGAGATAAACCATGAGTATAGCTGTGTGTGGTCCCAAGCCCTCCAAATAAAAATAGTTAAAAAGTAAAAAGTTATTTATTTTAAAGAAGAAGCAGAAGGGCCCAGAGAGATAGCACAGTGGCGTTTGCCTTGCAAGCAGCCGATCCAGGACCAAAGGTGGTTGGTTCGAATCCTGGTGTCCCATATGGTTCCCCGTGCCTGCCAGGAGCTATTTCTGAGCAGACAGCCAGAAGTAACCCCTGAGCACCGCTGGGCGTGGCCCAAAAACCAAAAAAAAAAGAAGAAGAAGAAGAAGAAGAAGAAGAAGAAGAAGAAGAAGAAGAAGAAGAAGAAGAAGAAGAAGAAGCAGAAGTTAAACAACTTGCCAAAATAGTACACTTACTAAGGGGCAGACTTGGGATTCCAATGCGAAGCATCCTTTTAACAATGGCTCTCTGCCTTTTTTCATAGCTTTATTCGAATTTAAGGAAAACCCCAGGATGGACAACTGAGCTCTCTTGCCGACAAAAAGAAAATCACTCTAGCCAAGTAGCTACCAGGATTCGCCCTAATTTATACACATCTCCACAAGAGCTGTTGGTAATGATTTGTTTTTATGCCAATCTCTTCCACTAGAGTAGAAGTTGGAGGAGTTGTGTCTTGAATCATTGCATTTTAAAGATCTAGTTCAATGCCTGTCAGAGAAGGTGCTTAATAACAGCTGTATTGATGAGTAGATGAAGGTAACTTATAGCATTCGTGTTGTACAATACCAGGGTAACTACCCCAAGCCTCTCAATTGGAATATGACCCATCAAAATTATTTTTTGAACTTGGTTTCCATTTGGAGGAATGAACTGCCTCTTTCATATCCTATAAAACAGAAATGTCAATTGATACTCTTCTCTGAAGCCTCAAGTCTGGATAAAGAGTTTATTCCTTTTCTGGGTATCTTCTGTCAGTCCAGGGAGGCACTAACTTTGAAGATGCCCAGGTTGTGTGAAACCTTGAGCAGAAGGAAGTCCATTTTGTCAACCTAAAGTTAAATTTCCATTTAAGGCTAACAAGGCTAAGTTCCATGTAAGGGCCAAGTTTCTATCTCAACAATAATGACACAGACCCAAAGGCCCTATAAACTATAATATACCACCCTCGATTTCTAGCCATAAAAGAACGTGATGAAATACCTTAGAAACACCCTAGACAATAGCCAATCAATTTAAAGGGTCAAGACTTCCTGCTTCTAGCCCTATATTACCTGCTTGTGACCTCTGGGTGGGGTTGCTTCTCTGGGAGGTGGCCCTGATGGATCAGTTTGTAGCTTCTTGGTAGACGAAATAAAGTTTTGCTTTGCTATATTTCAATGTGTGGTATTGTCTTTGACTCCAGACCCTAACAGTAGATCTGCAAGTCCAGTGTTCCACATGGAACAAAGGCTTGTTCTCTGGTACAACACAGACTCAATGCAGAAGGGCTATGCTTGGGTGAATAGTGTGTGCGGGGAGTGTTCTACTTCCCTCCAGAAGTACTTTGAGATCTGAACTCAGAAGGTCCTTTTTCTTGGCCATTTGGATGGACCACCCCAGACAAGAATGAGTTAGGTTTAGCAGCAGGGGCTTCAAAAAGGTAACTGAGGTTTGCCAGAGAAGTATCCAAACTCTGCTGAGGTGTGTGACTGGGAGCTTTCTGCATGGGGATTCTCTGCAGGGAAGGCCTGTGTTTCATATCCCCTCATTTTCCTGGAGACACATCACCTCCAATGTTGGCTGCTTTTATCCAAAGTCTCAGGTCTTGACTCTTTACACGTAACTCCTTTTTCTTTTTTTTTTTTTTTTTTTTTTTCCTTTTTCTTGCTCAGAATGCTGGCCTGACCAGGCCCAGATGGGAAAGGCCATCTCTCTCCGGGTCTTTGCCCTTCCTAACAATGGCCGGGGAATCCCAGATTCCTGGGGGAGTTGACCTGCTTTCCTTATCTCTCTGTGCAAGTGTGGTCTCCCTTGGGAAAAAGGACATGGCATCTTCCACTCTGATCCCCAAGAGAAGCTCTGGAGGGCGAGGAGGAATCCCTGGGACTATAAATATGTCTCAAATGTCTCCTGTAAATCTCTAGACGTGTCAGCAAGGCACAAGGAAGAGAGTTTGAATTAGAGCCGATTAGAGACCATATTGTCCCCTGAGAAGGGCAAGCCTGCCTGTCAACTCAGCCCCCCAGGGCCGAGGGGACCACCTTGGGGCCAGGCGGTTCTCCCTGGACAGCTTTCTTAGATCCCAGGGAGTCCTGAGAGCATCCTTGAGGACAGACACTACTTGCCCTGGGTTCTCCAGCCCCCTGCAGGAGCTCGTCCTGGGCCAGGCCCAATGCCTGTCTGGTGGGGTCTCCCTCTTTTCGTGAGTGGGGTGGGGGGTAGGGAGCGAGGAAGCGCCTCGACATGGCAGAAGCAAACTGCCCGGGCCGGTGGGTGATTTATGAAGTGCTGAAAAGCATCTTCGAAGCTGTCATTTATCTTACAGTTCTCAGCCTAAATAAACACAGAATCCGCCTAATTATAGTTACAGTGGAAACACAACATCACAACGGCAGGGCCGGTGCTGGCAGCGTACGGCTCCTCCGGCTTCGCCCACCGCGGGGCGCCCGTCTAGCCTACAGCTGCACCCTAGCGGCTGCCTGCGGGTCTGGGGCTCCGCGCCAAGATGCAGCAACCCACCAGCCTTCCTTCCTTCTCTCTCTGGTCCCTCACTCACTAGTGTACACACCAATGTATGCACATCCTTCCATGAAAATGCACTGGCAAGAGGAGATGGACTCTGGCCCTGTGGGGTCGGAGTGGGGGGTGGGGGGGGGGGGAGAGAGAGAGAGAGAGAGAGAGAGAGAGAGAGAGAGAGAGAGAGAGAGAGAGAGAGAGTGAGATAGAGAGAGAGAGAGAGAGAGATGAGAGAGAGAGAGAGAACAGGGTCTGGGGCAGTTCTTGGCTATCATATCACTTAGGTAGAGAAGAGAAGGGAGGACATTTTTTCTGTTGATTGGCGATTTTTTTTTTTTATCAACCCGAGAAAAGAAAGTCTCCTCCTGCTAGACCATTTTCTACTCCTCTTCCTGAAATTGAACTTGGAACTCTTCTTCATTTGAGGTTCTGGGAGTCTTCTTCAACAAAGACTCTTGGGTCTTGCAGTCAGAAATTTCCGAAGTATCTGGAACAATGATTTCCCAGGGTGATTCTGAACAAATCCTCATCCCTTAGGCACCATTTCCCACTTGGCCATTGTGTTATCCCCCCCCCCCCCGCCCTTTTTTTTGGCTGGTCCTGAGTTCTGGAATCACAAAGGGTATTCGGGACCAAATAAGGTCGAATGTTGGGGCTTGTGCAAGAGCAATGCCTTATCTGCTGTTTACTATCTTTTTGGCACACTTGGCATTTGTCTTGGAGAAGTGGGACAGTATTTGCCAGAGTAGATTTCATTTATTCTGATAAACAGAGGAATTAGCTTAATGGACAATGGCATCAAAGTCCCTTCCATTCTGTAGAAACCCATGCCTTAAAACTGTGTGTGTGTGTGTGTGTGTGTGTGTAGTTTCTGAGCCTCAGGCAGTATATCTCCAGGCGCTGTTCTCCATTTCCTCTTCATGGCATTAACTTACCCACTGGCAAATAGGTTACACTAGACTTATAACTCACCGCTAATTTACTGCTGTCTTTCTGTGTGCATGGGGTCTTGTTCTTGTAGACAAATCTGGGGATCTAATAACAAAGTAAAGGAAGAATTCCTCAAGGCTGACCTTGAGGGTAATCTGAGTAGGCTCCCTGGTGGGCCAAGGGCTGCTCTGGAGGATGTGGGCTCAGGAAAAGGGTATAAATAAAGTGCTGCCACTTCCCAATTAAAAAGGACTGGAAGAGAAAGCAGCATTTCTTGTTCTTGAAGAGCACAGATCTGGGACTTTTTCCTCCTGATGTTGCTTCTCAACTCAATCTGCCTTTTTCTATGGGATGAGGGAGTTGTGGAATGGAGTCAGTCTTTCCTGTGTTAGTTCCAGTTCTGAATCTGAGTCAGAGCAGCGATACTGTGCACCTACACCGCTTTCAGGAACATTGGCAACTGGGTCCAAATAACAGGCTCTTGAGTCAAATTCTCTGTTGTGTTTTGTTCTTGTTTATGGATCACACCAGCAATGTGACGGGACCATTCCTTGCTCAGTGCTTGGGGTCAGTCACTCCCAGTGGTGTTCAGGAGATCCTACAGTGCCAGGGATTGAACCTGAGGCTCTTGCATATAAAAGGTCATCTCCAGCAGTCATCTGGAGCTGTCAAGTTTCTGGTGTTTTTTGTGTTTTGCCTTACTTATTTTTTTTTTATTGATTGAAGTTCTGTGATTTACAATATGTTAATAATGGTTTCCTATGCACATAATTTTTTTGTTTGTTTGTTTGGAAACTACACCCAGCTGCTTTCATTGATCACTCCTGGCTTTGTGCTCAGAAATTACTCTTGGCAGGCTCAGGGGATCACATGAGATGCCAGGGATCGAACCTGGGTCAGCCACATTCAAAGCAACCCCCTAACCACTGTGATATTGCTCTGGGCTATTATGCTTTTTTGTTTTTATTTATGGACCCATACCTGATAGTTTTCAGGAGTTACTCCTGGCTCTGCACTCAGGAATTACTTCTGGCAGGCTCGGGGGACCATATGGAATGCTGGGGATTGAACCCGGATTGGTCAAATGCAAGGTAAACACACTACCTGTTACTATTGCTCTGGTCCCTGGTTTGCTTTTTTGGGTTTGTTTACTTGTCTTTAAAGGAGTTCTCCTTTCCCAGGTCGAGTCTGGTTAGCCTAATCTCAGAATCTTGTTCAAAGGAAAAAAGTCAGGGTCTTTTCCATAGTACACAGAGGAGTGTGCCAAAGGAGACATCCATTTTTTACTAGTTATACTACTGCTTATCCATTAAAGTAAGATAAAAATACCTGTTCCCTGCCTGGCTCCCAAAGCGGCAATTCAAATGAATGAGGATGTAAAAGCTCATGGTAAGAAAATCTCTCCCTAGATAGTTCCAGATGAAAGAACATCTCTTTAGCACTTCCAGTAAGTTAGACAATGAGGCCTCCCCTTATGGCTGACTAGAGTAATCTCTGCATCTTTTTTTTTTTTTTTGGAAGTAAGAGGGGACATAAAGCTTCAGAAGGGTTGAATAACTTTTCTAAGGTCACATAGCAAATCACTCTTTTAAAGACTTGATTTCTTTCATCAGTTCACACATGTTTTAAGTATGTTTGCTTTGGGCCAGGACAAGGGCTCAATGGGTTGGAGCACATACTTTGCATCCAGGAGATCCTGGGTATGATCCCAGGTATTATATGGTTTCTCAAGCACCTCTGGAAGCAACCCTCTGTTCTAATCGAGGAGTGGCCCCAAACAAATACAAACACAAAAGAGAATGTTTTGCTTTAATTCCTTGAGGAGAAAGCAGTCTAAAAGAGCATTTTAGGGCCCAGAGAGATATCACAGCGGTGTTTGCCTTGCAAGCAGCCGATCCAGGATAAGGTGGTTGGTTCGAATCCCGGTGTCCCATATGGTCCCCCGTGCCTGCCAGGAGCTATTTCTGAGCAGACAGCCAGGAGTAACCCCTGAGCACCGCTGGGTATGGTCCCCCCCAAAAAAGAGCATTTTAAAGTGACATATCTGTTGAAAAAATACAATTTTAGTAGGAGAAAAACATTTTATGTTCTATTTTGCCAAGTTTCTTCAGGTTCCTCTCCCATCCCTTACTTCTCTTTTTCGCTTGCCTTGATTCTCCTTTTCTTTCTTTCTTCCTAACAGCTAAGTCAGCACTTTTATCTGTGGGATACTTTTTCTTTTTCTTTCTTTTTTTTTGCTGCCAGCTTTTTCCTGCTGCCGCCAGGACCTTCCCTTTCTCTAGACTTCCTCAGTTGATGCTGTGCAGGAGCTGATAAGTTATCTCTGCATAGCAAGAAGAAAATGAGATAGTGGGCCCAGAAGCCAGTTCCAAGAGCATCTTGGGAAATGGCCTGCTGTTGTGAACAGTCCTTGTCTTCCCACACCCAAGCAAAGATCATTCTCAGATACTTTTCTTCTCTCTTTCTGCCCTAGTCTGTACTTCTACAGTCAGATTAAGGTAGATACAAGAAAAGGGACTGGACAGCTACAGTAAAGTGTCTCTCTCCCCCCCTTGGGTCACACCCAGTGGCACTCAGGAGTTACTTCTGGCTCTGCACTCAAATATCGCCCCTGCCAGGCTAAGGGACAGGATGGGATGTTGGGATTTGAACCACCATTCATCCTAGATCAGCTGCATGCAAGTCAAATGCCCTACTGCTGTGTTATTTCCCAGCCCCTCTCTGAGTCTTTCTGAGCTCTTGTTTTTGTAGGTAGAAATGATCAATCCAGTGTGAAACTTTGTATATTTGACCCAGTTTTAGGGTACTGGAAGATTCTATCTGAAGCATAGAGTGAGTTATTGCCATTTCTAGTAATTTCTCAAGGGGCCCACCTCACACTTATCTATTTCTTTCTTCTATCACCCCATTCTATACTTCAATGACCTGACATGGAAATTTCATCCCACACCAGGATGATCTCACCTGGAGAACTCCCAGCTTCAATTGTGAAAAACCCCAGGGGTTGAAAGCACATTAGTCATCAATTCTTAATCTAATAAATATGCAACTTTTCCTCCAGTAGAAAAATACTTTCCATTCCCATAAGCAATGCAAAGTAGAGAAATTGCTTCTGCAGCTGCTTCAGTCTAAGTCAGCAGTTCTCTGATGGGAGGGTATCCCCCCTCTCCACTCCCAAATACAGGGGGGCATTTGGTATTGTTTGAAGATGTGTTTGTCACAACTAAGAGAAGGTCATTATTGGCATCTGTTGGGCAGAGGCTAGGGATCTTGGTATCCAACAATGAACAGGACAATGCTCCCTATTAAAGAATTATCCACCCCAGGTTGACAAGGCATGGACTTGTTCTGAGAAGGGATATGGTCTCAGAGGTTAGATGGTGCCCTGATTGAAAGGAGAAATAGTTCTTAATACTATGCCTACAGAGCTTATAGTTTAAAGAATATCATAAAAATATTGAATCTTAGATCTGAAAAATATCATGTTGGTGAAGTTAGTCAGAAGAAGAGGGACAGACAGAGATGATCTCTCTCATATGTGAGATATAACAATACATAGTAGAGGACCAAGAAATGCCTAAAAGAAACAGAAACAGAATTGTACTTCAGTAGGATATAAGCTGTGGGGGGGATAGAATGGGCTGGGGACACTGTGACAATGGTGAAGGGAAGTGGTCACTTTGCGGGGAGGTGCTGGAAGATGATAAAGCATTATTCATGAAGTCCTATCAGTAACAGTTTTGTAAACAACAATGCCTAATTTTTTTTTAAAGGGCTGGCTTATCATAGTGACAGCAGGGGTGGGTGGAGGAAACAGGGGTTGGGAGGAAACTGGGAAAGGAAACTGGTGGAGGGAAGTTGGCCCTGGTGAAGGGCTTCATATTAGAACATTATATGCCTGAATCCAATCATGAGTAACTAAATCACAGTGTCTTAATAAAAAATTGCATATTTCATCAATGTTTATCAACCCAATACTTTTTTTGGAGTTCCTATGGTATGCTAGCCCTATGCTACTAAGTTCTTTTTTTTTTATAATATCTTTATTTAAACACCTTGATTACAAACATGATTGTGGTTATGTTTCAGTCTGTGCTACTAAGTTCTAAGGATGTCCTCATTGGGTAAATTGATGTCTCCCAATTTATACACCTTGGAGAGAGATTCTCTTCCTAGATTATATTTTCCATCACCATTGTGAGCTATATATTTGTGAATGGGAAGGACTTTCCAGGAAAAGGAAGTTGAGTCTTCCTAGAGGAGGCTCTAGGAAGCTAAGTGATTACATCTTTGGATGTACTGTGGACAGTTCTTAGAAAACTAGAAGAGAAACTTAGGTGAAAAAGAGAAGATCTAGGTGCCATTGTGAGAGTAGGTAAGCTACATGGGTCAAGAAGATAATTGTGGAATGAAGATGCTGCCATAAATTTAAACCTTGTCTGCTGCTCTTAGACTGGGGCCAGCTGATTGTCAGTCTTGTTGTTGGTTGGATTTAACACAGAGTGCCTGCTTGCCTTGGAGAGTAGAGTGTTCTATGTACTTGGTAGGGAGGGATAAACTATGAGCAAGTCCTCTGAAGCTTGGGAATGTTCTGGTTTCTTTCACTTATAAATTTTCATAGTTCTAACTTCACACCACTTATGTAAAAAAATTCACCTGCCAAGGGAGAATGGAAAGTGGAGATTCTCGTTAGCATTGGCATGAGTTAGCCAAATGAATGAACCAAGTGGCCCTGCCATTAACTTTAAAGGTGTGAAGAAGTTATTTTCCTCATAAAGTAGGCTGAAAAAGATCTTATAAAAGAAGTCATATGCCATCATTAATTATAATTATAATTTATAATATTAATTATTATTTATTAAATATCTACAACATGTAGAAATAATTCCATTTTTCACTCAATCACTTATTATGTGTCTTGCACTATGCTACATTTTTAACACACAGAAATGAAATATGGCTCTTCTCTTCAAGAGTTCTTGAGGAAGCTACTATTTCTTTTCATTTTGGGGGAACTACTACTTCTTGAGTTTTCACCATGTACTAAGTTTTAAGCTGAGGGCTTCAACGTATACAATTTTTTCAATAACTTCAAATCTTTATTATTAATAAGGAAACTAAAGCCGCCAAATGTTTAGCCAATGGTATGAGAGTACTTATGAAAATTTAAGTAGGGACCAGAGGCAAATTCTTTCTCAGCCTTTGTTCAGAAGAAACTTTAGCCCATTCTTCAATCTTAACAACATTCCATCAGCTCCTTCTTTTCACCTCTCACGATGATTTGCAGCTGTTTGCTTCTACCAAAGATCACTCCAAGTGGAACCAAGTACTATGAAGGGGAACAACAAAATTAATCCTTCTGGCCTGGGTTTGCTTTCTTTCTTTGCTACAGCCATCAGAGAGCTGAGCCAGGAAACTAAGTTCTAGTTTCTTTTGCTGCTAACTTGCTGCGTGTTGCTGGGAGATGTCTTTCTTCTCTGGACTTTGCCTTTCTCCTCTGCACCATGATGGAAATTGTTCTTCATTGTGACTAAAACTCCATTTCTATCACTGGCCATGTACTTTTGAACTCTTCTTCCCACTGTCTCGCCCAATTCTTCCTGACTTTCCAGTCCTTCTCTTTCAGCACAGAATCACATTCTCTTTTCCTTTCTCTCCCCACCAATTGTCCCCCAATATTTGCAGTTCCACTGGCATCCAGAGAACAAGAAAAGAGGCTCTATCTAGGTTTTCTCTTGATTGAATGAACAAATTATTTTTTAGAAAGGTTGGGGCCTTGGTTTGGAGAGAGAAGACTGGGATTAAGGGGTTTGCTTTGCATGCAGCCAACTTGACTTTGATCTCTGGCATTTCATATGGTCACTTTGAGTACTGCCAGGAATGAACCCTGAAAACCAAGCCAGGAATAAGCCCTGGGTGTGACTCAAAATCAAAAGATAAACAACAAAAACTGTTAAGAAGGTCTAGGGCTAAGAGGTTTGGGACCAACCCTCTACTCAACTTTCAAGGCTGGGTTGTATCCAGAACTGTCTTGGGTGGAGATTTTGGGGTGCCTCTTCAAATCTCTGTATGAGACTCCGCCAGGGGTTCATCATGTGGCTGCCTCTTCTCCCTGGAAGTGGTTGGGATGTTGCTAGCCTCTCTGTCCCTGGAGAAGTGAGTTCTAGCTCTGATCTTGATGAGGTCATCTGGATCCCCAGTCTGGAGGGCTCAGGGGACAGCTGCCTGTGATTTCTCTCTTCCTCTAAGAAGGAAAGTCTGAGCAGATGCTCCCCAAGGTGCAGGCTGTGGTCGAGGGAAGGAGGAGCAGGATGTGGGTTTGGATGGGTGGAATGGGAGGAGTAGGGATGGGGATTTGGAACAACACCTAAGTGACATATTTCATGAGATGAGAGTCCAACCTCTTTTAATAACTTCTTAAACTCTGTTTTTATTCTTAGGAAACCTCATTTCTTTCCTAATATTTATTCATGAGGATTTTTGTTGGTGGAGACATGAGAAGCAGCTGCTTTGGGTCAGAAGGAATTCACTCAGCAGCAAAGGCAGCTTTTCATCTCCTCAGGCCAGCCAGGCTTCTCACCCAGAAACAACAGCATCCTAGTTTGGAAGGGCTCAACTCCTGCTGGATTCCTCTGTTGTGGGGAAGGGCTCCTAGCACCCCCCACTCCTGATCCTGAAGCCATGGAACTCAGTGCCAGCCTGGGACAGCTTGAGGAACATAGGAAGGACCCTATAAGAGGAAAGAGTGCCTGAGGATCTCAAGGAACTATTTTGGTCAGCAAAGCATCTTCTGGGAATTCAAGAGCTGGGGTTCTGGATGGCTGCATCTTTCAGAGGTTTAGTAAAGTTTTAGTCTTCAGTCTGGATCTAGGTCTAGGCTAGAGTGAATCTCTTGGTGGGAAATCAAGTTTTGGATTATATTTGAAGTGAGATGTAATATTCAATTAATTTCAAATTATGGTTATGTGAGGGCAGTGTTTTCCCTATCTTGGCTCCATTGACAATTAAATCATTCCATTGTTGGAGGCTGCCAAGTGATTTTTTTTTTCTTTTTGGGCCACACCCAGAGATGCTCAGCAGTTACTACTGACTCTGCACTCAGGAATTACTTCTGGGAACTAGGGATGGAACCCAGGTCAGCCATGTGCAAGGCAAGTGTCCTACCTGCTATACAATCTCTCCAGCCCCTTGCCTAGTACTTTTGAAAAAGAAGTTTAGCCCAATCCTGACCTCCACTATAGATTCTTGTAGTATCTAATTTCAAATCCCATGTAGTAGTCAAAATTGTCTCCACAGAGTGTCCGATGTTCCCAGTGGGGGAAAATACTCCCCAATTGAGGGCCACAGAGGTAAATGAACGAGGATACATGTTGGAGTTACCTTAGAAAGATTGTATTTAGACTTTGATTTGAGTTGAGTTTAGGATATGGCCAGAGTTAGAATTGCAAGTCATTAAGGGTAAGGAGTTAGAAGTAAAGTTTAGGTTCATGACAGGTAAGGTTTAGAGTTTGTACACTGATAATGGTCAGACAGCACCTTGCAGAGATAAAGAAAGGCACCTCTCTTTCACTGAATATGCAGCTTTGGGAGGGTCAAACATGAACCAGTAAGGAAGTGGGGGGACCCACTAAGTCAGTCAGATTAGCTGAATCCAACCTGGTGATCAGTGGGAAGTGTCGTAGTCACAATGGGTGATAGGTGTTATAGCCATGTCATCCTCATTTTCTCCATTAGTTGTTGGGAAATGTCCCAACAATGAAGATGTTTCTGGTGGGTGTCTTCATAATGGGCTTCAAACCTAAAGAAGAAGATTTAAAGAAAATAAATATATTGGGGCCAGAGTGATAGCACAGTGGTAGTGCATTTGTCTTGCATACTGCAGAACCAGGATGGACCTGGGTTTGATTCCTGGCATCCCATATGGTCCTCCGAGCTTGCTAGGAGTAATTTCTGAACACAGAGCCAGAAGTAACCCCTCAGCGCTGCTGGGTGTGACCCCAAATAAGAAAAATACCAAAGCAAAACAAACAAAATATATATTAATAAAAGGGGGGGGGCTGTAGCAATAGCACAGCAGTAGGACATTTGCCTTGCATGCAGTCAAACCTGGGATGGACCCGGGTTCAATTCCCAGCTTCCCATATGGTTCCCAAGCCTGCCAGGAGCAATTTCTGAGTGCAAAGCAGGAGTAACCCCTGAGTACCACTGGCTATGGCTCCAAAACAAACAAAAAAACAAAGAAGAGGATTTGGGGGGGCACACCTGATAGTGCTCAGGGGTTACTTCTGGCTCTGCACTCAGGAATTATTCTTGGAAGTGCTTGAAGAAAAAAATGGGTTACTGTGTGTTAAACCAGGTCAGCCGCATGCAAAGCAAATACCTTATCTGCTGTACTATTTCTCCAGTTTAAGGAAAAAGATTTCTTAACATAGTGGTTGTCTCCTGGGTGAACACAGGTTTGGATGAACAGAGTACATGCCATATGATGACTTACATCACTTTTTATGTCTTATTTGCACCCAGTGGTCATAGAACCCTCATTCCTGGATCCTTTCCTTTCTGTTAAATTGTTCAGACACAAAAAAATTGGTGGAGTCAGGCTCCTTAGACAGGACTGCAAGGTGCCTCAGAGACTCCAACAATGAGGCCATTTTAGATCTAGAAGTGAAGGCCCTTAACTCTCCTCTTCTTTATTATTCTATCTTATGTGTAATCCCTGTTAACTTCATCTCCCTACCTTCATATTCCTATCTTCCAAATAACCAAATGTCCCCCTAAGAAGCCCTCATTTACCAGGTTCATGAATTGGGGTTGAAGTTCACTATCATAAGCTCTCAGAAGTGCTTGAGGAAAGATGCTGTGTTGGCTTAACTTTTATTTCTTTCCCCCTGTTTTTCAAAAAAAAAAAAAGGGGGGGGCATTCCAAGCTACTTCTAGCCCAGCATCTGAGTGGTGGCAGGCACTTCCCGAGGCCTCCACCTGTCCATGTCAGAGAATTCAGGAAGAATGGGGTTGCCAGAGGTAGATGCAACAGAGAGGGAGCTATGCTTCACCAGCTTGTCAACATGTCATTAGGGTGTTCCTGTGGGAACCAAGAGCAGAAGCAGGAGGCAGGAGATGTGGGCGGGAGGGAGGAGGGAGGAAGAGAGAGAAGTGGGAGAGATGAAGGGGTCCATGCCAGTACCACATTCATCCCTGTCATGAGGAGAGCTCTATCAAACCAAGGCCAGGCCTATAAATCAGACCATAATTAGTTGCAAAGAGAAAGCTTTAACATCCTCATCAAATTGATTAATACATCTTGCAGCTCAGGACAGGCTGGCCCTGTCTTGGGAAGCCTGCAAGTGCGCCCAGCTAGAGTGTAGGGAAGGACAGCTCTGTCTGTGGCTGCCAGAGTCAGGTAGGTCCTGCCTCTGTTTGTTCCCTAGAAGAAAATTCTGGCAGGTGGCAGGGGAGGCCAACTTTGGATCCAGGAGTTCACCATGGGTCTGAAGTCTGGAGAGTCAAGAGAATGTGCTGCTTTTTGCCAGGAATGAGTCTGGATACTGTGGGCTATTTACTCTTCCTCTTTTCAGTCTCAGTGTCACTATCTGTAAACAGGTCATATTGAATCAGAAAACTTGGTTTCTTTTCATTACTGATGTCGGAAATGTCTACTGGCAAGGACATTTGGAGGTCATGCTCAGTGAAGACCGGAATATGGGTTCAATTTCTTGACCATCTAACAGAGGTGAAGTTTGAGGTAAACTTAGATAATTTCATTTAAGTCAGACTAGAGATGACCAAGTTTTTCTTGTGTATCCATTCTAAGACCTAAGAATCAACTACCTAACATTTTTCAAAGCAAAACAGAGAAATGATATAGGTTCAACTTAGATTTACATCTGGCTCACTTCCTTTTTAGTTGTATTTGGGGGGAAGTTTAGCCTCTTTAGCCTCCTTTTTAAGACAGGAAAAATAGTGTCTACTCTGTTGGGCCATTTACTAGGATAGCCAGACAGATGCAGACCCCTTAGTCCAGAGTCTGGCATCAAAAAGGCAGTCAAAAGTAATAACCAGGGGCCCGGAGAGATAGCACAGTGGCGTTTGCCTTGCAAGCAGCCGATCCAGGACCAAAGGTGGTTGGTTCGAATCCCGGTGTCCCATATGGTCCCCCGTGCCTGCCAGGAGCTATTTCTGAGCAGACAGCCAGGAGTAACCCTGAGCAAGGCCGGGTGTGGCCCAAAAACCAAAAAAAAAAAAAAAAAAAAAAGTAATAACCAGGGCCGGAGAGATAGCATGGAGGTAGGGTGTTTGCCTTGCATGCAGAAGGATGGTGGTTCAAATCCCGGCATCCCATATGGTCCCCCGAGCCTACCAGGAGCGATTTCTGAGCGTAGAGCCAGGAGGAACCCCTGAGCACTGCCGGGTGTGACCCAAAAACCAAAAAACCAAAAAAGGTAACAAACAAATTATTATTATTTAGAAGTTTTATGATATATTTATAGAAGCATCAAAATCAACCAGAAAAATAAACTCTATGGAAAACATAAAAACCTGACTCCTCACATGTCATCTAATGAGTCACTCTTCTGTGATTCAACATAATAGCCAGCATTTTATTGTGTGAAAAGCACTGAAATTTTGGTTGGAAAGTTCTAATCCTATATTTACAATTTCTGAACTTGCTCAAGATCCCTCATTTTTCAAATACTAAGTATTTTAGATGCAGTATTGTGGGTATCTCTCTTGCCTTTTGCTCAATTCTCCAAGGTCTCCTAGATGGAAGAACAAATAAAATAGGTTCTTTTCAGCCCCTGGAAGCCACTCTTATTTGAAAGGACAGCATACCCTAAGTCTTCTATCAATTGCACATATCCTGTTTCCTGCTTTAACAACAATACAACAAAATCTGTTCTATTGCTGGTAATAAATACTATATATGGTAGTGTTTAGATTACATTACAGATAATGCAACAATACTATACAAATTTTTATTTTCTTTTATAATGATTGAGCTGTGCATGGAATCCAAGGGCACAAGTATATTTTCTCTCTCCTCTCTTTCTCTCTCCCCCCCCCCCCCTCTCTCTCTTGGTCACACTTGACAGTGCTCAGTGGTTACTCTTCAGCCTGTGCTTAGAAATCACTCCTGGCAGGCTTGGGGACCATAAGGGATGTCGGGAATTTAACTGGGGTCTACCCTGTGTTGGCCACCCTACTGCTGTGCTACTTCTCCAGCCCAGTATATTCTCAAAGTAGCTGAGAACAGGCCAATTTAGTGGGTGGAGGAAGAACTATACAGAAAGATCCTGGATTAAGTTTGAAAGAGATTTCTCTGCAAACCTAGAACTCAGACTTTTCTTCCATCCTTTTCTTTCTTTCTTTCTTTCTTTTATTTATTTTTTTGGTGGTGGGGGGCTACATCCAGTAGTGCTCAGGCATTACTCCTGGTTCTGCACTCAGAAATTTTTGGACCATTTGGGATATTGGGGATTAAATGCAGGTTGGCCATATGTAAGGCAAATGCCCAATCTGCTGTGCTATTGCTCTAACCCAAGTTCAGACATTTTTGACCCATCCTACTTTCCACAGGGAAAATTTTCAGATTGTGCCAAACACCCTCCATGACTCAATCAGCAATTTAGATTCTGCTGTTCCTGTTGTATTTGAAGACTGTGTCTGCCTCTAGCTCCAACTATAATCTTCTAGTGATAATCTTATTAAGGTGTGTGTGTGTGTGTGTGTGTGTGAAAAAGAGAGAGAGAGAGAGAGAGAGAGAGAGAGAGAGAGAGAGAGAGAGAGAGAGAGAGAGAGAGAGAGAGAGGATAGCGGTAGAGCATTTGCCTTGCAAGCAGCCAACCCAGGACCAACGGTGGTTCAAATCCCGCATCGCATATGGTCCCCATGCTTGTCAAAAGCAATTTCTGAGCAGAGAGCCAGGAGTAACCCCTGAGTGCCACCGGGTGTAGCCCACAACTAAACTCCCCCCCCAAAAAAAAGAGAGAGAAAGAGAGATTCTCTCTCCATAATTATTCAAAATTTCTCCTTAAAATAATCAGTTTCATAATTAGCACCCCCTTATACCATTCTGCCATAATAAAGTCTACCTTCCCCCTAGAAAACAGTTGCAAGTAGAGGGTGAAAAGGAGGGAAGAAAGAGCTAAAAACAAGATGACTGTATAGGGAGGATTCTTGGAGGGATCCCCAGGAATCTGAACTCTTAGCTCAGTCAGATGGAAAGGCAGAGAAAACTCAGAGCTGAGTTAATAGATTTGGAATGCAACTCTGGTGGGGAAAGTGGAGTTTCCTAAACTGTACACAGCTTATGCTCCAATACCCCAAGTATACCAGCCCTTCGATGGCTGATACACTGTCTCCCCTGGCTCTGTCACCCCAGTTGCAATGATTTCAAAGCCTTCAAAGATTTCAAAGCAAAGGTTTCCTACCATCTGGGCCCGGAGAGATAGCACAGCGGTGTTTGCCTTGCAAGCAGCCAATCCAGGACCAAAGGTGGTTGGTTCCAATCCCGGTGTCCCATATGGTCCCCAGTGCCTGCTAGGAGCTATTTCTGAGCAGACAGCCAGGAGTAACCCCTGAGCAAGCTGGGTGTGGCCCAAGAACCAAAAAAAAAAAAAAAAAAGAAACGCCTAAGCTTTTAGGGGGGCTCAGCCCACCAGATGTAGCCTCAGATTTTCCTGGTGGGTAGAACTAATTTAACCCCCATGGGGTTCCTCAAAAGGCCTGCTGTGGATGCCTTTTTCCCCTGCGTGGATGGTTGAGGAATTTCCTAAGAGACGCCTGGCATTACATTTTCAGCCAGTATTTAACTATCTCTCCTTTGTATATATCAGGCAAAATAATGGCCTCTATCAAACAATTTGGCTCAGAAATTCCAGCACCAAAGTTTATTTGAGAACCCCTTTTTCTGGATATAGTCAGCCCTAAAAGCAAAGACAATTTTTCTCTCCTTTTCAAATGTCCTTTGCAGCTGCAGTTTCTGGTAATCAAGGGCATAACCAGAATACAGATTTTGACTTTTGACCCTCCTTTAGAAATAGGGAAGCTCATTCTTGGGGATTTGGTACCTTCCTTCATTTAATCTCTAAAACAATAGAGTCCAGCCTAGAAAGACCAAGTTTCTAGATATTTCCTACTTCCTCCTAATCCTGATTTTGCATTTTAAGTGGCTTGCAGGGAGTTACCTTGAGCTGTGACTTTCTCTCTTGTAATTTAGAATTTTTAAGTCAGACCCATAGTTTAGGTATTGTTATTGTTGTACTAGGCTTTGTGATTGCAATTATTCTTCGCCTGTGGCTAATTTTACCCCTATAAATTTCCCTGCTTAAAAAAATTAGGGCCCGGAGAGATAGCACAGTGGTGTTTGCCTTGCAAGCAGCCGATCCAGGACCAAAGGTGATTGGTTCGAATCCCGGTGTCCCATATGGTCCCCCGTGCCTGTCAGGAGCTATTTCTGAGCAGACAGCCAGGAGTAATCCCTGAGCACTGCCGGGTGTGGCCCAAACAACAACAACAACCAAAAAACCAAAAAATTAAACTTGTTGCACTCCTGCCAGAAACGTGTTGACCCCCTGTCTCTGTGTGGTTTCATTTATTTCATATTTCATATTTTGGCCACTCATGCTCCCGCTTTCCTATCATGTAGTGCTATGACCCATGAGAATTGCTGAGACGCAAGGCGTCTATAGCAGATTGGTTCGAATCCCGTTGTCCCATATGGTCCCCCGTGCCTGCCAGGAACTATTTCTGAGCAGACAGCCAGGAGTAAGCCCTGAGCACCACCGGGTATGGCTCAAAAACAAAAACAAAACAAAACAAAACAAAAACCATTCCCTGTGGCACTATGCTTCACTCTTCTTTGTTGTTTGTTGGTTTGTTGGTTGGTTTGGTTTTGGTTTTAGGAACATACCATATTCGGACATCACTCTTGGCTCTGGTCTTAGGGATTCAGGCTATTCAGGCTTGGCATGCTGGGAACTGAACCAAAGTCAACCATGCACAAGGCAAGCATCCTACCCTCTGTACTCTCTCTCTGGCTCCTTGTCCCCTGACCCTTTATCATTTTGAATATGGTCCTCTATGCTCAGAACTGCTCTTTAAAATATATGACTGAGCACATGATTTGGAATATGAGGGCTGAAGATTCCTCTTCAAAACTAGGTGCTCTGCGGGGGCTGGTGGCAGAGGTAGTGTCTCACAGACTGGGTGATACCAAGAAGGAAGGCTGTGGTGTTGGAGAGCTACAGGTGGGAGCCAGAGTGGGGAGGAGGAGCGGCCTCTCACTTTGCCACACCACTGGGCCGAATCCCAGGACAGGACTGAATGGGAAATGCCATTGCAAATGCTCCCACCTCATCTCATAGCTCACCAAATATTACAGTCTGCACATAAAAGCCAGCCTGCTAAGCTGATAGGAGTATTAAATTCAAGGAACTGTGACCAGAAGTTGGCAGACTCTGGGGACTGGAACAAGAAGGCTGCAGTGGCCTTGGCTCCTGGGTGGCAATTGAAACCTGGCAGAAAACTTAGCTCCAGCCCCGAAACCCACCTCTGTCTCCTGCCTCTCCATGGTTGGAGTGTTTAGAGGGAGTCCTGGCTCTCCTTAGCAGGAGTGGGGCCACCGCTAAGCAGAAAATAAATGCTTTTAAGTCATATAAATCAATGAAAATTAGCTAGAGTCAAGGTAAAATAAATCCATCCTTTACCACTCGGATGTTTGAGCCAAGGTTCTTGAAGGTGATTTAGAGCCATATAATTAGAGAGAACAGATCCCATCCCCCCACCAGCCCCCAATTCTCCCTTTCCCAGGCAAAGTCCTCTCCTCCAAGGCAGGTTCCCACTGGCCACTAGCAGCTCTGGCTCCAAGCAGGTGTGTGCACTTGTCAGCGCAGCTCCTTGATGGATTTCTGTAATACCTCGGTTTGCCCCTCCTTTCCTGCCCTTTAATGAATGTGAGCAGTCAGTTCCAGGCTAGGTCTGAAGTCTGAGTTGTTAGTGGGGAGACCACATTTTGAAGAATGTTGTAGAAACAGAGAAATGTGAAACCAAGTGAGAAGTGGTATCTTCCCAGAGGTGCAGGTGAGAGGGGGGTTGGGAGAATATAAAACTCTGACCTCTGACCTCTGAACTGAGGAGCCTGATCATGGCCTGAAAGTCCCCTCGCCTAGAGCTCCCTACCAGATTAAAACTATGATTCCCAGGGGCCAGGGTTTGCCTTTCACGCAGTCAATACAGGATGGACCCTGGTTTGAATCCAGGCATCCCATATGGAGTAACCCCTGAGCGCCATAGGGAGTGATCCAAAAAAACAAAACAAACAAACAAACAAAAACTATGATCCCCGGTTGAAGGAAGTGATCTGGGATCCAGAAACAAAGAGGACTGAATTTGGCTCAGAAAACTGGAATTTAGAGAGATGATATGGTCTGGGAAATAAAGATGTGATTTAGAGAGATGCAAGTTCTAGTACCATTTCCATCATCTAAATAATCTTTATCCACTTTGTTTTATATATTTGGGTGGGGGCAAACCCAGAGGAGCTGGGAGGCTATTTCTGGTTCTGTACCCAGCAGTGATCCCTGGCAGTGCTTGGGGATATTAGTAATTAAATACCCAGTAGGATGTATGGCAAGCACTCTAACCCTGACCATCTCTTGAGCTCCATTGAACAACTTTCTCAAACCTTTCTGTTCATAACGTATTATACTCTTGGAGCTGCTCAATTCTTCTGCTTGCCCAAGACACCAACTGGGGAATTGGGTCCTCAGTGTGGGTCTTTCAAGTCCTCTTTCGTTCTGCCTAGAATCCTGCTCAGGGACTTAGGAGGGCAGAGTATGTCTCTGAATGACAGAGACAACTGACTCAAAGCTTCTTCTAAGAGGCAGTGCAGCCCAAGCCTTTGGGAAGAAGGAAAGATAGGACCCAGCAAGGTCTTATGCAATGGGACTTCTCTGGGTTCATGTCCTAACTAAATCACTGACAAGCTGTGACCCTAGATATTTCCCAGGTTTCACTTTCCCCCCAAAGGAAGTGGTTATAGTTGTAGTTCTTGCCATGTGATGTTTCTAAGGTTCAAAGGAAATGATGAGTGAGAAAAGCCTTTGAAAGACACTATATAGTGAAGTGATGATAATTTTATTCAAAAAAAATTCTCTTAGAGAGGAAAATCTGCTCCAAAGAATGCCTTGATATGTGCTTATCATATGGTAGATGTTACCAGAACTTCAGAGAAGAGAAAATTTGCTTTGTACAAGGCAGAGGAGGCAGGGAGAAAAGAGGAAAGGGGGTGAAGTGTCAACAGGATACAGAGAAAAACCAGGCACAGAGACGTGGGTGTGTGTGAAATGCCATAGTCGTTGGACTGACCGGAAGGTGTTTAAGGAACAATGATACTGGACTAGAGAGAGTACAGTAGTCAAAGAATTTATTTACTGTGCATGGGGCTGATTCCAGGAATCATGAGAGTAAACTCTGAGCACCACCAAGTGTACCCCCACCCCAACAAAAGAAAAACAATGCCCCCACTGTGCCAGTTACATTTATGCTACATAAGCTCCTATATCCCTATAAAATTGTATGTAAGCCTATTAACCTTACCAATATTTTTTGTTTATGGACCACACCTGTCAGTGCTCAGGAGTTATACTTGGCTCTGTGCTTAGAAATCGCTCCTGGCCTGGCATGCTCAGGATGTCAGGAATTGAACCTGGGTCTGTCCCAGGTTGATAGTGTGCAAGGCAAATGTCCTACCATTGTGCTATCACTCTGGCCTCTAACCTTACCAATTTTTTGTTTGTTTTGGACCACACCTGGGTGCTCAGGGATCATTCCCGGAGGAGTCTGTGGAATGCTATGAGGTGCTGAGGAGTGAATCCAGATGAGTTATGTGGAAGGCAATCATTCTCCATGTTGTACTATTGTTCTGGCCCCAAACCTCACCAATTTTAGAACATCAACCACATATATTTAGGATTCACATACATTCTTCTAATAGAGTCCTCCTATATCTTTCCACACTGAAGACTCAGAAAACTTGGACAACTGTGAAAGGTAATAGAAGTGGTAGCTAAGGAAGGAAGGGTTTCAGTAGGTTCTGTTTAGAACTAGTACTGAATACTGTGTCATGAACTACTGCTCTCCTCTCCCCACTGCCAGGACCTCAGTTCCCTGGACCCGAGTTTTGTAAATTGTTGAAAAGATATGTTTCTATTGCTTTTCTCTTTGACACTCAGATACTTGATAGATGAAAGAGGTAATAGATTTAAAACACTTTGAGAGCTTTTAAACAAACAGCCCCATTGTAGAAGTAAGCTATTATTAATACCACATCTCACACTCTAAACTGCCTGCCTAATCCACCCTGATCTAAGGAGCCAAAGAGGAGTCTCCTTCCTTCTGTTTAGTTTATTCTTTTTAGCCAAGTGCCAAGTCTGCTCTACTTTGCCTTCTCTCTACAAAAAGCAAGTAAATGGATTGCCCCTAAAATTATCCAAGTGTGAATACCACAGTCTCAAAGCATTCCTTTCCTTCGATTCATCTCAAAGGACTAACACCAGTGCTACTTACTAAAAAGTTCTTGAGAAAAAAATATGCCATCCTCTATGTGGTGTTTACCAATTTCCTTGCTATAAATATTTTCACCCTGCTTGCTTTCAAGATATTGTGACATCACTAAGTACATTTTTTTTTACTATATTGGTATAAGACATAAAGAACTTAAAAAGGTTAGAGTATAAAAATAGTCAAGTAGGGGTCGGAGTGATAGCACATCAGGTAGATTGTTTGCCTTGCATGTGATCAATCCAAGTTTGATCCCCTGTGTCCCATATGGTCAGAGCCTGTAAGGAGTAATTTCTGAATGCAGAGCCAGGAGTAACCTCTGAGTACTGCTGGGTGTGGACCAAAATAAAAACAAAACAAAAATAATAGTCTGTTCAATTATAAGTTATGCAATTTAATTTTTGTTTAAAATATGATTTTCTGGGCCCGGAGAGATAGCACAGCGGCGTTTGCCTTGCAAGTAGCCGATCCAGGACCAAAGGTGGTTGGTTCGAATCCCGGTGTCCCATATGGTCCCCCATGCCTGCCAGGAGCTATTTCTGAGCAGACAGCCAGGAGTAACCCCTGAGCACCGCCGGGTGTGGCCCAAAAACCAAAAAAAAAAAAAAATATGATTTTCCTGGGGCAGGAGCAGTGGTGCAAGCGGTAGGGCGTTTGCTAACCTAGGATGAACCCTGGCGTCCTATATGGTCTCCCAAGCCAGGAGTAACCTCTGAGCATCACTGAATGTGGCCTAAAAAGCAAAAAAAAAAAAAAAAAGAAAAGAAAAGAAAAGAAAAGAAAAGAAAAGAAAGGAAGGAAGGAACGAAGGAAGAAAGAGAAAAAGAAAAAAAATTTCAAAAACATTTTACATTAAGAAATTACATAAAAATCAAATTAAAATATTGAAATTAAAAACATTTCAAAATTGTACAACTGAGTTTTTATGAGCTAGAGGAGGTAGCTCTAGACCTGTGTGACCCACACAAACTCCTGAAGACAGATTAGAGCCTGGAAGTTAGACTTGATAGAGAAAAGTGTTTCTGTGCTCCTAAGATAGATTTTTCTATTTGGGGGGAAGGGGGGAACAAGAAGAAACACGCTAGATGCAAAATGGCTATTTCAGCCTCAGAGAGTTTTGAAATGTTTATCTAGTCCAAGTCCATAATTGTGAGCAAGAATTCCTGCTGAGTCTGTTTTCCAGGATCCCATATTTATCAGGGCTGTGTTCTGAGACAGATGGCATAAGGTCAACAGGACATGCTTGAGAAGAACTTAATGATATGGGCAAGATAGAAGTTCACAAGGGATGGTGAAGTTAGCTTTGAGTAGGGAATTACTAGTGCTCTAGGCTTGAAGAAAAGGGACATCTCTCAGAAACTGGAGGAAAGGAACTGTGGACAGTGGTGATGCATTAGCCACCATCAACCTGAGGCCCAGCTGGTAGGAAGGTGGGGAAGTAAAGACAGCAATTTAATTCTCTCCTAACTTCTAATTCACTCAATGACTTGCTACATGATCTAAACACATATTCCCATTCTCTCTCTCTCTCTCTCTCTCTCTCTCTCTCTCTCTCTCTCTCTCTCTCTCTCTCTCTCTCTCTCTCTCTCTCTCTCTTAGTTTTTGGGTCACACCCGGCAGTGCTCAAGGGTTACTCCTGACTCTACGCTCAGAAATCGCTCCTGGCTCAGGGGACCATATGGGATGCCGGGATTCAAACCACCATCCTTCTGCATGCAAGGCAAATGCCTTACCTCCATGCTATCTCTCCAGCTTCCCATTCTCTTTTTAAAACTCTAGGGACAGAGCAATAGTACAGTGGGTAAGGTGTTTGCCTTGTATGTGGCTGACCCAGGTTCAATCCCCAGCACCTTATATGGCCTCCTGAACTTGCCAGGAGTAATTTCTGAGTGCAGAATTAGGAGTAAGCCTGAGCACCATCAGGTGTGGCCCCAAAACAAGATAAAATAAAACAACCCCCTATACTTTAGGGACCAAAGAGATAGTGTAGGAGTTAAGGTGCTTGCCTTGCACATAGCCAATCCTGGTTTGATTTCTAGCCACATGTATGGTCTCCTGAGCCAGGAGACCACATCACCAGGAATAATTTTTTTTTTTTTTGGTTTTTGGGCCACACCCAGCGGTGCTCAGGGGTTACTCCTGGCTGTCTGCTCAGAAATAGCTCCTGGAAGGCACGGGGGACCATATGGGGCACCGGGATTTGAACCAACCACCTTTGGTCCTGGATCGGCTGCTTGCAAGGCAAATGCCACTGTGCTATCTCTCCGGGTCCAGGAATAATTTCTAAATATAAAGCCATGGGTAAGTCCTAAGTACTGTCAGATGTAACTTCAAAACCAAAGTGTACATAAAACAAAGCAAAAACTGCAGAAAGAACTGGAGGGGCCGGAGATATACCACAGCAGTAGGACATTTGCCTTGCACACAGCTGACCCAGGATGGACCTGGGTTCGATTCCCGGCATTCCAATATAGTTTCCTGAGCCTGCCAGGAGTGATTTCTGAGCCAGGAGTGATTTCTGAGCCAGGAGTAATCTGAGCGCTGCTGGGTGTGGCCCCAAAACCAAAACCAAAAAATGAACTAGAGAAATGTTACAGAAGTTATGTATAGGGATTGCCTTCCTGGTAGCCAGCCCTGATTTGGTCTCTGATATTATGTGGTCAATAGAGCATCACTGAGTACAACCTAGGAGACCTTGAGTACTTTTTGGATGGCTGGGTAAACTCATATACTATATAGGGCCTGGGCAGGGCCCTTGCATTGAACCACTGATCTGGTTAGCAGTGTTAATGGAAGGAGCCCTGAGGCTCCTTGGAAAGCCTCCACCAAAATAAAAATTTAAGATCGCAAGTATTGTAATTGTATCTTGAGCCTTGACTATTGACTATTGAATGTAATAGGAAGTCAGAGTATCAGTATTGAAGTAGTTTATGCACACAGTCTCCAGCACCAGCACCCAGAGCTGGACTGGAATCATCCAGCACTGTTCCTAGAAGGGTCATTGTAAGAAATTTTAGTCTCCAAGGTGAATGCTTTGGAAACTTGCATGCATCTCTTGTAAACATCCCATCCTATAGATTACAACACTTTTTCTCATCTACTAAGTCTGAATTGAGGCTCAAACTCCCAGGAGTTTATAGTCTGGACCACTCTTAGGGAAACAACATCTTAGACCATCTCATCCCACACCCCCAAACTCCAGGGGTCTTGTCTAGTTAGAGGAATTGTGAAATGAATTAGAAATGGGAACTGTGAAAGCCTCTGAGCCTTTCCTTTCCTACTCCTGACCTCATTTTTTTTTGGCTATCCAAATATCTTATGGTAAAACCCAGTTATAAGAACAGCCCAGAGACTTGTTCTTTGTTCTCCCAGTCTCCCAAGGCCAGGCTAGAAAGAGGTGGCTTTGTGAACCCCAGCACTTAAAAGCAGCCCTCCCAACTGAAGGAATCTCTTTGGGACTTATAACAGCTGTATGTGCTTCCTTTTTTTCCTGTTCTCATAGCTACAATTAAAGTAGCTCAGTGATTCCCAAAGCTACCAGTAATCTCCAAAAAACTAGGACTCACCCAAGCCCTGGGCAGGGGTGAGTGGAGGGAAGGACAACACACTCCATTAAAATGGTTCCCCAGGTGGACTAATAGCACAATGGCCATTCTATATGTGCACAGTTCTGTGATGCCAGAGTGTCACCGATGGCCCTCAGCAAAATTCGGCCTCACCTCCATTCCCAGCACCAAATGTCGTCCCTACAAGGTTCATGTTTAAAAACTTTGATCACAGGAGAGGGAAAATATTTGCGTAGAAGGGATGGCCACCAAGAAAAACAAAACAAAACAAAAAGTGGGTCATATTCTTGGACATGTGGAATCCAGAGATGTTCCCATTTCTAGATGAATGGGGGAAAGCTCGTGTGGATGAATATGATGAATGCCAGGAAGCAAGTGAAGCTTTTACGCCTTCCAGGTCAGGTCTGAGTGGGCTTGGGAGGGTTAGGAAAGGAAGTCACATGGTTTGCTCTGTTCTTAAACAAGAGGAAGCAGCTGTTGGCTTCAGCCCCTGAGCTCTTGGTCCAATTGCCTGGGATGAGCAAAATATCCCTCCAATATCTGCCCTCATTCCAGACGTGTTGCACCTGTGTGGATTCTGCAGCAACAGAGAGATGCTTGGGTGAAGATAGCGTCTGCCTTTCTATCTATCTTTAGATCTCTATATCTACAGTGAAATGTCCACATCTATATTGATGTAAATGCTCTGGGAGATGTAAGTGCAAGGACTGTAAAGCTATAGGATGGGTGAAGTTAGCTTAACATAATTTCTTCTCCTTGGGAGCTTAATCTTCTGAAAGAGGAACATTACAACAGCAAAGGCAATTAGGTCTCGATCCTTTAGAGATTTTTCTCATTACCTATATTTGCTCATCCCAGTTTACATAGCGGTTCATTTAAATGCACAGGTCTTGAGGTCTGTAATGAAACGAGGATTTTACAAGGAAGGCCTGATAGAAAAATGAGCAGCACAGAGTGAGAGTTCACTAGTCAGAATCCAACTAACTACAGTGGCCAGAAGAGTCTTGTTTGCCTCGTTTCCTGATAAAAATCAGGAAAGAATGAGTCCCTGGTCCTTAACAAGTGAATGCATTGTTCCATAATAATGACTATAACATTTAGTTGGCACTTATGATAAAAACACTTCTCATCATAGAGAAAGGCAACATTTACAAGGAACTTCAAACATTTTGGCTTGGTTGGGTTTTTTACAACAAATCTTTGAGATCAGAGCTAAGCAAGATTATCACCATTTTATAAATAAAGAAACCGAAGCACAAGATGTTACATAACTCACCAAAGGCCACAAGACTCTTAGGTAGGAGAGCCAGGACTAGAATTTGAATTACTGCTCAGAGCTAGTGTGTTTTGGAGCCACGTCCAATGGGACTAAGGGGCTATTCTCAGCAGAATACTCAGCAGTACTTTAGGGAATTATGCAGTGCCAGGGATTGAACCTGGGCATTTGTTAGCTCTTTTGTCTGTGTCTCCAGCACCAGATTTCAGGTTTCTGACTCCTAATATATAGCCTTTCCTTATGTTGCATTCCTTTTCTTTGTCTAGTAGCTCATTTTTTGTTCTTTTCTGACTTTTTTTTTTTTGTGTGTGTCCCTTTACAGATATCAGAGTTCTGAGAGCAGGGTCTTTGGTCGCTTTTACTAACTTTGCCTCAGTACTTAGAACAATGCCTGATACATAGCATGTGCTCAATAAAATGATGTTGACTGAGTCCATAACTGAAATGGATTGCAAGTTACCAGAAGATGGGGCTCTAGTGTTGAGTTTCTAGTATCCCTCACAACAGTTACATAGAGGAAGAATCCATATCGTAGATAAGAAAGATGACTGATGGATTGGAGGATAGGACACAGGTAAATGTCTGGCTTTGCATGCCATTGTGGCTGTAAACTAGATTTGAATATGGACACTGCATATGGTGCCCAGAGCACTAATAAGTGTGGCCTTTGGGCAGGAGAGTTGAATGTGACCGCTAAACACTGCCATGTGGAGGTCAACTTCCTGCCCCCCAAAGATAAAAATAAAAAGACTAAAGGGCTGGGCCATGTTTCAAAGGGCTGAAGTATACTTGCCATGCATGAGACCTTATTCCCCATCCTGCATATCCCCCTGAACACTGCTGGGTATAGTTTTGCTGGCCCCCAGCACTACCAGACTGACCCAAGCACTAACTCTTCAAGCTGCGTATTGTCAGGAGTGACCCCATGTCCTCAAGCAATGCTGGGGAGTCACACCCTCTCTCTCTCTCTCTCTCTCTTTCTCTCTCTCTCTCTCTTTTAATTTTTGGGTCACACCCAGCAGCACTCAGGGGTTACTCCTGGCTTCATGCTCAGAAATCGCTCCTGGAAGGTTCGGGGAACCATATGGGATGCTGGAATTCAAATCACCGACCTCCATGCAAGGCAAATGCCTTACCTCCATGCTATCCCTCAGGCCTCACACCCTCACTCTTGAAAAGAAAGATGGCAGACCGTCCAGGGGGTGGGTGATGGACTCACAGAAAACCACAGAAGATGATCTACTTTGAAGTTCCTGCTATGGCTTCCTTAGAATTCTAGAGAATTTGAAACAATGACTTTCTAGTCTGAGCATATCTGATTTCCTCCAACTATTCTTCTCTTGCCCTTGAGGTCAAGATATTCACCCTTGGAACTGATGGCCCAGAAATCCAGGCCTGTGCCCTTTTGATTTAGGATCAGGCCCCGTGGAGCCTCAGTACTGTGGTCTGCAATGCCTGGGGCGCCCATCACCCCCAGAAATAATAAAATGGTTTGTTTCTTTTAGCAGCTTCCACCCAACAGTTCCCCATGTGTGTGTTGCTTTCTTCAATTTTCCCCTCTACAAAATCTGGTCATGTTTAATAACAATAAATCAGGGGAGAGATTGCAGCCTGCAAGAGAAGTCTGGGGCAGCTGGGGTTTCCACATCTGGGGCCCATTCAGTTTGAAGCGATGACAATTCCTAATAAATGTTAATGGAGAACCTCCTCAGATTCATACTCTCTAGTCATAATTTAGCCTGTCTCCATGCCAGATGACCTTTTGAACATCCAGAATACACCCAGCATAGTGCCAGCTACACTGCATGGCTCTCTGCGTGTGAAGTGGGAAAAAAACAAGGCTTGTTATTGATGACATTGCTCCATTTTCCCTTTCCCTGACTTTTTCTTCAAAGACTCACAAAGCCTTGGGGCTTTCCAGCCACCCGGGTGGTCAGAAGCGTGGGACCCAGGTTCGTGGAAGTTCTCATCTACTTGTACAGGAAGCCTAAGCCTGACAGTCAGTTCTGTTGTCACAGAGGCAGGTGCAAGGTCAAAATGGTCCTTCTTCTCTTTTTTCCCTCTTTTTGGCTTCAAAGACTTTTTACTAATCCTGCTGGCTTACTCCTTTCTCCAGTCACTCTTTCCTCTGCTGCTGCTCTTCTAAATTGTTGGTGTGCAAAACTGGCCTTTTCTCTGACTTTGCTTGTCTTTGACCTGTCTCCACTGTCTCATATCTACACGCATTGTCTCAGCTAGGATCTCTCTCTAGTTCTCTCTCTCTCTGTCTCTCTCTGTCTCTCTCTGTCTCTCTCTGTCTCTCTCTGTCTCTCTGTCTCTCTCTCTCAAGATGGGCTAAGGCCATGCATGAGACCCTACTCCTCATCCTGTATATTCCCCTGAACACTGCTGGGTATAGTTTTGCTGGCCCCCAGCACTACCAGAATAACCCAAGAACTAACTCTTCAAGCTGAATATTGTCAGGAGTGACCCCAGGTCCTCAAGCACTGCTGGGAAGTCACATCCTCACTCTTGAAAAGAAAGATGGCAGAATGTGGGTGATGGACTCACAAAAAGCACCTTACGTTTGGCTAACACTGATTTCCTGGTATCACATGGTCCCCAAAAGCCCTTGACATCTCTGGGTGCAGCCCTGAAGGCCCCCCCCAGCATTGCCAGATGTGATCGTGGAGGTCTCCAAGAACAGTGGGGTGACTCAGGTCTTTCCAGCAACACAGAGCTTGAACAACACTGCATCTTCAGGCTTCCACATGAACTAACAGACTTGTTAGACTCAGAAATGTCTAACAAGCACTGCTTGAGAGTCCCCCAATCTTTCCCCTCACAATAAATGCCTGTCAGAATTTTTTGGCTGGGGAATAGGTGATTTGACTAGACAATAGCATTGTCTAAATCCTATTTATCTATGTTTGTTCATCACCCAAGTACAACTGGGCTCTTTTCCAAAGTTCTATATCTTTTAAAACATTTCTATTCTTAGAACTCTATAGGTATCAAATCATAATACTGCCTTAGCACTCCTCCCTTCCTTTGCTCCCACCAAAGGGGTAGTAGTAGGGTTAGTGAATCTTCCCTCCCAATTTCACTCCTTTTAACTTCTACAACCCCCTAGGTCCTAATCACCTCACTCTGAAATTGCCTACTCACTTGTCTCTCTGCCAAACCACCCCTGAACAAGACAATTAACCACACGATCCCAAGACGCTATGTGATCACATCCTTCCCAAGCTCAAAATTTTCAGTGGCTTCCCATTGAGTTAGTGTTTTTTATTCAAACTTTTTCATAATTAACTGTCCATTGAGCTGTGGAAGATCACATAATATGGTAGCTATAATTTAGATAGTAAATCCCATGCTTTCCTGCCTGCTTCCCTCCTTTCTTGCTCTCATTTTATGTTTCTTTTTTGGGGGATTCATTTGCTTATACAACAAATGTTTTTTGTACTACTGTCAAATGCCAGAGGCTGCTGAGTGTTGGAGAATAAAGTGGTAAATATTTTCCCTGCCCATATGGAAATACTTTCTAGTGGGTAAGACAAATAAATGAAATAATTGCCAAATATGATACATGCTAAATAAGAGCTGGTGTGTGAGTTCTGGAGCCAGAGTGATAGTATGGTGGGTAAGGTGTTTGTCTTTCATGTAGTTGACCCTGACTCTATTCCTGGCATGGCATATGGTCCCTGTCAGGAATGATCCCTAAGTGCAGAGCCAGGAGTAAGTCCTGACTACTGCTGAGTATGATTCTCCTTCCCCCCAAAAATAAAGAAGGGATTTCTACCATTATTATTTTTTTAATTTTAGGCAGTTTACACTGACATAATCCAGCACCACACCCTCCTTCAGAGTGTCCACTTTGTCCTGGTGTCTCCACCCATTCCCCAAAGTCCCCTTAAAAACCAATTCTCTAAATGCTCTTCTCTTCCATTGAAACCTTTCTGATTCCTTAAGAATATTGACTATTTCTTGGGCACCTACCCTCTAAGAGCTCCAATAAGAAAGAATATTTATAAATGATACCTTGTAAGACAAATAATTCCCTAGACAAAAATCTCTATTTTGTTAGCCTGTCTAGATATTAAACAAATCAAACTATGTTTTTGGACACTGAAAACTATGGCTCCTAAGTTGGACTGCTGATGGAAGGAATCTTTTGGAGTTTGAGAAATTCAAATTAGAACAGTGAGGAATTTCCTGGCAAAATTTCAGCAGAGCAAGTACTTCAGGGAGCCTATCAGTCAACTTTACTACAGAAGTGCCATATAACAACAATAACAGCAACAAACCTACAATCTCTGAGGTTTACATGTTTTATTCTTGCTCATAGGCTGGTGAATTGGCTGCAGTGTTTCTGTTTCATACTGAGAATTGTGTTAGGTCTGCCCCTGCATCTTCCCATACTAGGATTCTGGAGGAAGTGAGGGGGGTATCTCTTCCAGGACCCAAAGTGGAAGCCCCTTCACCCTTGATAATGATTTTTTGGTCAATTCTTGGGTGTCTCCCAAGCAGGGTTCAGCAGGCTGAGATCCATACCAGTGATTTGATGCCAATTGAGTTGGCAGTTTGGTGCCAGGGTGGAGGACACAGTGCCTGGGGTTCTCCAGGGCTGTATCCAGTGATGCTTGGAGACCATGTGAAGCAGAAGTACAAGCAGAAGCACATATCAAGCAAGTACAGTTCAAACTTCTGACTACACTTCATTGGCCAAAGCATGTCACGTGATGAGACTGTTACCATGGACTGACATTGCCCTTGGAGGGGCATAATGGAGAATGACTCTTTGCTGAGGAGCAATACACTCCACTACGAGGAGGTTATGGAGTCTCCTTCACAAGTGGTTTTTACAAGTACAGGAAATTGTTATCTAGCAGAGTTCCTCTGGGTCCCATATTATCTGAAATGTACCAAAGGAGGACCAGAAGACATGATTTCTTAAAGATGCCTATTTCAGTACAAGGGCAGTGTAATTTGTATCTGATATCTGGTTGCCACTGAAGTCCTTTTCCTTTTTCACTAGAGCTGTGCCAGGGGGGTGATTTGAAGCTCAATCCTAATATTAGAGTCTCTGTGTGATTGTATACAGTGACAGTCACATGGCCAACATAAATACAGAAGAGGTTCTGATACTATTCAGGAACAGTATTTCTGCTCAGGGCCAACTTTGTGGCTGCAGTGTAGTTAACTGGGGAATAAAATTGGAGGCAGTGGTAACTGATAGTCAGAGGGGACCGGGTGGATCTCTATTTGTCATCCAAGGCTCAGCAAAAGGTACAGCAAGAACTAATTATATCCCAGATAGAAAAATTTAGATTACAAATGTTGATGAATTAAATTACCTAATGGTGTCCATAGTTGAGTCAACTCAAAAGGAAAGATATGAGTGTGGGTGTCAACTTGATTCCCAGGTTCTATATTTTACAGCCCCTTCACTCTTTTTTTTTTTTTTTTTTGGTTTTTGGGCCACACCCGGCAATGCTCAGGGGTTACTCCTGGCTGTCTGCTCAGAAATAGCTCCTGGCAGGCACGGGGGACCATATGGGACACCGGGATTCGAACCAACCACCTTTGGTCCTGGATCGGCTGCTTGCAAGGCAAACGCCGCTGTGCTATCTCTCCGGGCCCAGCCCCTTCACTCTTGATAATGATTTTTTGGTAATTTCTTGGGTGTCTTCCAAGCAGGGTTCGACAGGTTCAGATACACACCAGTGATTCGATACCAATTGAGCTGGCAGTTTGGTGCTAGGGTGGAGGACGCAGTGCCTGGGGCTCTCCAGGGCTGTACCCAGTGATGCTTGGAGACCTTGTCCAGCAGAAGATAGAGCCCAGATTGCCCTCAGCACTATGTTATCTCTTGTCTGATTATGTTTTGGCTATAGAGTGCTTCTACACTCCCTATTCCCCATAACTGCTATCAGCAACTTTTAAGATACCAACTAACCCCCCCTTTGATCCTCAACAAATGCATCATTTGAAAACTTATTAGAAATGCAAGTCAAAGCAAGTCCTTCTCCCAAACTATTTAACTTGTAGTCTCTAGGGATGGAGTGGGTGGGGGTGGGAGTGGGGGGGGTTGTGCCAGAAAATCATATTTTAATCAGAGTTTTAAGTGACAATTAAGCACACACTAAAGTCTGAAAACCAGGCCCCTCTCTCTCTCTCTCTCTCTCTCTCTCTCTCTCTCTCTCTCTCTCTCTCTCTCTCTCTCTCTCTCTCTCTCTCTCTCTCTCTCTCTCTGGGAGGTCTGCGGGTGGAAGCCACAACCTGCACTTCTGACAAGAATGCAGCTGGGAGGATGCTGTCTGTGCAGCACATTGTGAGCAGCTCAGCTTTCAACTCGGTTGTACTCTTGAAACGACAGTCAACAGTTTTGAAAAAAAGCCTTCCTGGCCTGGCTGAACAGAAGCGAAGTCTGAGCAAAAGGCGAGAGTCACCAGCTTTGGGATTTCCCATTTTCTTATGATGTGGTTTTGGATCTGTGCCTCTCTTGGAGTGGTACTGCTCTGTCTGATGGAATGGGATGAAACGCCTGCCTACCTCCGAGGGTTGTTGTGAAAATTTAAGAGTCCCATATATCAAGAGCTTCAAACGGAGTCTGCCAGGAGGAAAGCAGAAAAAGCATTGAATGAGGGCAGAGAGGGGAACAGAGGAGTTTGAGGGTGGGGTGCTGCAAACCAGGCTGCAGGGCTCCATCTCTCCTGTAGGTGGCGCCTGTCCTTGTTGAGCATCACGTCTTGCTGAGCTTTAGAAGTGAAGTTTCTACTCTGCTCTGTAGAGTCGCTTGTGTCCCGGGCAGCCAACTTTGGGGAGCTCAGCTTCCTTCCTGCAAAGGCACTTAACCCATTCCACGAAGTCACCCCACCTCACCTCCACCAGAGGCCGTTCACTATCTTGGAGGAGCTAAAAAAGCCTTTAAGACAGATGCAACCCAGTGGGCCTGGCTGTGGGAGGATTTCACTCCCTGCACCTGAGCTAGGCAGTTCAGTGGGAGTTTCCCTGCTCGGTTAAAATGACAAATTGGTACATGAGCGCTTAATGAAAGATGCTGGAAACGTCCGTGGAGATCAGAAAAATGGCCTCTCCGAGCTGACAGCCAGGCCATCTGCATTCCCGCATTCCTATTAATTCCTTAACAATAAACGACAGGAGCGCCTAGAGGGTTAACAACTTAATTTAATCGCTGAGATTTCTTCCTGGGGCGTTGAGAATTAGAAAGGCATTTACCAAACAGTGTCTGCACACCTTGACTCCCCTCACCCTCCCAAAGTGTCCTCTGGTTGGGTGGCACCTCATTCTGGACAAGCCCCTCTGTGGGTGCTGGAAGCTAAGTGCCTCTTCCCACATTGTTCAGAGGCTCCTTGAACCAAGTGACTTGATTCCACCTGTCACAAGATTCAGCTTCTCAGCAGTTGTTCACAGGCTGGATTGCCTGATTTCCCCAGGGCCTATGGGGTAACAGTAAAGACCAGGTAAAGAGCAAGAAAAGGGGTGCCCCGACTTGGAGTAAATTTTCTTTCTTTCCAATGCAAAAATGGGAAGTAAGGATGGCAGCAGTCAGTTTGGAAAGCTACTTGCTTAGTCTTAGAGATTTCTAGTAGATCAAGAACTATTCATTGGAGAGGCCTGATTCTCATGTTAGTCTTCTCATTTTTATGGATAAGGATATGGAAGGCTGCGAATGATTAATAGATGTGAGTGAGCCATCTCATCAGGTAACTAGTCCATTAGTATCAAAGCCCCAAATTAGGATTCATGACTCTTAGTCCACAAATACATTTAGTTCTGTGATAGAACTGGCAAGTAGATTTCACCTTACTGGAACTCCCATCTTTGATTGGGAGGGTTACCAAGGCCTTGGGGGTTCAAGTCCAAGTTAGTGGGCAACTGCCTCCAGAACAATTTGGAGATGTTTTCTGCAGAGAAAGAAGGGGCAAAGGTGCCAAGAATTTGCAATCCCTGCACTTTTCAGGCTGTTTCCTTTGGGTGAAGGCATTTAAAAGCTTCCATTATGATGGAAATGTTATCTGGGAGGATTAATGTATTAAGTCATTATCTGTCATTAACACCTTGGCTAGAATTCATTTAAGATACATTGTTAGTTGCCCAGCAGCTACCTGAGGAAATTAGAGTTGTGAACAAGGATGCACTCCAACCTCCATAGGATACAGGTCTTTGCCCTGGAGGGATGCTGTGTTTAGAATCTCAGTGCAAAGAGGAGCTGGGAAAACAATGCTGATTTTCTAGAGGAAGATGCACTGAATGGAATGAGTTACGGGAGATGAAGTGACCCTTTGTGGGGGTGTTTAAGGGGTGATGGTATTCTGCTCCTGAGCTACTTTCTGGGCTTCTGCAAAACATTTTTGCAAAATTTCTCTTTGACTTAACTTTATATAATATGGTTTCTACCATTCACATGGTCTGATCCTTACCTGGAAAATAACTATTAGATCAGGCTATTAACCTGTATATTTAGAATAACTAAAAACATTTAAAAAAATAGTGTGGAGCTGCAGCCTTAGCACAGTGGGTAGGGAGTTTGCTTGCACAAAGCCGACCTGAATTTGATCCCCAGCATCCCATATGGTCCCTTGAGCCTACCAGGAATAATTTCTGAGTACAGAATCAGGAGTAAGTGCTTCTGAGTGCTGCCAGTTGTGGTCCCAAAACCAAACCAAACCAACCAAGCAGACAAACAAACAAACCCAATATTTTGGTCCTTGTCCCAAATTAATTCAATTAAAATGTCTAGGAGTGAGACCTGCTCCCATTTTTCCTCAACCACTCTTTGTAGTATATCCTGATATTGGTCATTAAACTATCAATCCAACCCTTAGCTAAACTAACATATTTTATGTACTTATAATTTCAATTTCTCTGTCATTCTGTAAATATATCAAAAATGCTTTCAGGGACAACTAAGAATATTTAACCAAAAAGGCTGATTGACTTTCACTGTCTCTCATACACACACACACACACACACACACACACACACACACACCACACACACACACACACATACACCCCAATGTAGAAATACTATTTTGGGAAACATTATTTTGGTTCATCAAATGAAAAGTAGGAAAAACTGATTTATTCTTTAGTTTCTTCACCGTTGGTAGTGGCATTCGATTCTAAAAGGATTTTGCTCATAGATGTGGTTGCCTACAGTTGAAGAAATTATCTTCTTATTACTACTACTGCTTTAAAAGACTTGAAGGAAAGGGTAGGAACCTCACCTTTCTAAGTAGATCAGTATAACCAATCATCTCTCAGTACAGCCTTTTTACCTCTCATTGGTCAAAACTGTTCGATGACCATCTTTAGATGCAAGGGAGCCTGGGTAGCCAAGAAGCATATCTTTTTAGCCTGACCTATCACGAGAGAGGAATCTCTGGGAGAAAAATAGAAGGCAAGAAAAATAGAAGCTATCAGCTAGTGATGTGTCAGATTGCTTGGTGTAGCTGGTATGACATAGGACACAATGAAATATTTATAATAGTTAAGAATTTGGAACGGTAACATGGGTCAAATGGTAAAGTCCATGCCTATCATGTATGAGCCTGAGTTCCATTTCCAGCACTGCATGGCTCACGGGGTACTGCTGAAATGATAGCCCTGGTGGTCCTTGAGTCTCATCATACCTGAATACCAAACTTTCGGTTCCATTTCACAAGGGATCTCCGCCCTCCCCTACTTTTGCTGGTGCAGCCCTTATATAGAACTAAATAGAATAATATAATCAAGGACTTAATATAGCTGCAGCTTTATATATGACCTCCCTGACCAACTTAAAAACCTTTTTTTCTTTTAGTTCACCTCTGCAGTGCTCTCTTCTATGACCACATCCTCCTACTTAAGCAGGAAGTGTCTAAGCAGATCAAGGCCATTTAGATATGTGTGTGTGTTAGCTTGCTATGACTGTGTCTTATGATTTGACTAAAAATGTCTTCCTGACTATCAAACTCCTGTCACTGGGGACCTCATTCTTCCACCCTATCTTGCTAACTGGCTTCTCAATATCGAAACTTTCACTATACTTTATGGAACTCTGGAGAGCAGCTTTGTCTGTTTTCAGTGCTTTTATCCCCAGATCTTGGCCTATGGACATTTGTTTGTCCTTGATATCTGCAGAGGATGTCAGTAATCCTGTCTTCCTAACAGGAAAATTAAGCCCCAATGCTTGGGGCATGTCACAAAGACCTGAGTACAGTTATAAAACTGAGTAAGAATGGCCCGGAGAGATAGCACAGCAGTAGCGCATTTGCCTTGCAAGCACTGACCCAGGACCAATGGTGGTCCAAATCCCGGCATCCCATATGGTTCCCCGTGCCTGCCAGGAGTGATTTCTGAGCAAAGAGACAGGACTAAGCCCTGAGCATCGCCTGGTGTGGCCCAAAAACAAAAAACAAAAAACAAACAAACAAAAAAACAAAAAAACAAAAACAAAAAAAACCTGAGTAAGAATAATGTGTAATAAGTGAGGAGTTTCCAAGCAAAGGAAGATTCAGATGGGTTCATCAGATCAGACTGGCTTCAGATCACAGCAAAATTTGATCTTTAAAATATAATATTTGTTTGATAGGGTGGAACAATTAATATATAGAATGTTTCTAAATATATAAGCTGGAGAGAGAATGAAGGAGGTAAGGAGTTTGCCTTGCACATGACTTTCAGGTATAACCCTAGTTTAAATTCCATTCCACACATGTTCTCCTGACCACAGCCAGGGGTAATTTCTGAGCACAGAGAGAAGAATAGACCATGAGCACCACTGGGTATGACTCAGCTCTCCTTCACCTCACTCCCCCCCAAAAAGAAATATAAAATTTATAAGAAAGTAAAAAATGATAAATACACCCCAAAAAGGCATTAAAGAAAGAGTACAGGGGTTAAGTTTCCTGCCTGGTCCAATGCCCAACATTTCACATGGTTTCCTGAACACCACTATGAATAACTCCTGAGTACAGAGCCAAGAGTAAGACCCGAGTATTGTCAGGTATGTCCCAATCCCACCTCTAAATAGATAAGGAGCAGAACCAGTCATTTACTAAAGGAATAATATGAAAGGTTAATACCAACCTCTTTTGTTTGTTTTTGTGCTATACCAGTTGGTGCTCCTGGCCCTAAACTCAGAAATTACTCCTGGGGGGACTCGGGACCATATGGGGTTCTGGGACTGAACCCAGATTGACCACATGCAAGGCAAGTACTCTACTTGCTGTACTATTACTCTGACTCAATAAAAAATATTTCCAAAAAAATTTTTTTACCAATAATCCAATGAGTATAAGTCAAGATGCCAATTCTGACAACTTGTCAAAAGTTTAGTGGGTCTTCTGCCAAGATCAGGAAGATGGCTCTTAGGCTAAAGAGCATACTTTTGCTGAAGGAGATTGTGTTCTACCCTTGTTGGTTTCCCAAGCACCAACAAAAACAAATGAAATAAAAATTTGTGGCTGGAGTGATAACATAGTGGTAAGGCATTTGCCTTGCATGTGGCTGACTCAAGACAGATTCGGGTTCAACACCATCCCTGGCATTCCATATGGTCCCCCAAGCCTACCAGGAATGATTTCTGAGCACAGAGCCAGGAGTAACCCCTGAGTACCCCTGGGTGTGGCCCAAAACCAAAAAGAATTTTTGATGTGGTAAGATCAATTTGCATAGTCTAGGGAGATATCTCAAAGGGCTGGAGCACAGATTTTCATGTTGATGCTCTGGGCTTGTCCCCAACATTGTCGGAGTAACTTCTCCACACCTTCCTACAAGTACTACACTGTAAGGGGTAAGCACCCTTTTCCTTCCCAATAAACAACAAAATCAATTATCAAGGGACTTCAGAGCACAGAATCAGGAGTACTCCCTCCCAAGAACCACCAAAAACTGATTTAAGAAAATCCGTTTAGGGCTGGAAAGGTAATATAGGGATTAAGGTACTTGCTTTGCGCAAGGACAGCCCTGTTCTATTCCCTACCACATGTGCTCATAAGAGAATAAGAGACAGGAATAAACCCTGAGTGGTTAGGTGTGGCCCAACACTCAGCCCTGTCCCAATCAGCACTTGGTACTCCATTCCCATAGTTGTGTGTATGTGTGTGTGTGTGTGTGTGTGTGTGTGTGTGTGTGTGTGTGTGTGTTCTATGCATCAAAAATGGGAAGCCTCTTCCATTTCCCATTTCAGATTCTACATGAGGGTTAAGTTTCACTAATTAAATGCACTTTCCTGAGCTTTGGGTGAAGCTGTCTGTTGCTGTCCAGGAGCCTGAGCCACGATTCCTTTAAATTAGATCCTTTAGATTGCTAAGCCCTCTGGCAAATAGGCTTAACTGCAACTAAAATGTGGGCAGAGTTTTAAATGAGTTTTTAAAAAAATAAGCCAGGTTCACATATATTTGCTCAAAGAGATAAATTATTTAGTGCTAATTCTGGCTCTGACTTCAGGGTCTTGACCAAGTCCCTTGTATCTTGAGGCCTCAGTTTTCTTATCTCTACAGTGAAAGAGATTTATTAAATGACTCTTGCCACCCTGCCAGCCTCACCATATGCCAGCAGACTCTGTGCAGGCTCCTTTCTCTTTGGGGGAGCCTGTCATGTAGATGTGCTCTACCTGGCTTGAAGGGTCAGTGTGCAAGCCTCAAACTCTTGAAGCAGATTGCAGTCTATGTCTTGGCGCAGGTGATTTGACTAGGATGGAGCTGTCACACATGCTCAGCATATACATGTACTATTGCCATTTGAGGATTCATGTATGCAAGTGGACTGGTGATATAGTTTTACAATTTCTTAAAACCTCTCCTCCAAACTCTTTCCCCACCTACCTCCTAAATGTCAGTATATTACACTAATCGTTAGAAATGGCTGCTTCAGGGGCTGGAGTGGTGGCGTAGAGGTAGGGTATTTGTCTTGCACATGGCTGACCTAGAACAGACTGTGGTTCTATCCCCCAGCATCCCATATGGTCCCCCAAACCAGGAGCAATTTCTGAGCACATCGCCCAGGAGTAACCCCTGAGCGTCACTGGGAGTGGCCCCAAAACCAAAAACCAAAGGAAAAAAAAAATGAAAACCAAACAACAACAACAAAAGAAATGGCTGCTTTAGATCAAGGAATTGTGGTGAGATAAAGTGAAAATAAATAATCAAAGTAGTAACAGGAGGGCCAGAGAGATAGCACAAAGGTAGGACAGTTGCCTTGCATGCAACCGATCCATGACGGATGGTAGTTCAAATCCTGGCATCCCATATGGTGCCCCGAGCCAACAGGAGTGATTTCTGAGCCAGAGCCGGGAGTAACCCCTGAGCGCAGCCATCGGGTGTGACCCCCCCCAAAAAAAAAACCCAAAAAGGTAGTAATAGGAGTCCTGAAAGATAGTAAAGGAGATAAGGCACTTGCCTTACCAGTGGTTGACCCAGATTTGAATCCACAGCACCACATATGGGCCCCCAAGCAACAGCAGAGGTCATTTCTAATCCATGAGTAGTTTCTGACTCCTGCTGGGTATGGCCCAAAAAGCAAAACAAAAAAATAGAAATAATAAAGAAAATGAAAAGAAGTAACACACATGCATATTAATCCTAGTAAACTGCACTGATACTCATTACACTTGTGATTAGCTATCAAGTTATCCATTTGGAGGGAAGAGAGTTGACCATGAGAGAAAAGGAGAAGTTAAACTCAGACTAAAAGAAGATCTCAAGGAGGACCAGGGGAGAGTGCTTCCTGGAATGCACTAGGATGGTATAGTTATATAGCATTCATTCATGTATTCAACCAAACTATACTATCTCTCCAAATATAGATATTTTTTTCTTTGTACATGTAGTACAGGAAGGAGTGCTCTATTTTTCCTGGAAGCATCACAGCTGATTTTATGGAACAACAATATTTTCTTTCCTGTTGTGAAGAGAATCTGCTAAGAGAGGAGGGGAAGGGTAAAATAACTATAGTTAACTCATATATTTTTTTTATCCTGGGGCCAGTTTAGATAAGAAAAGTTTAAAACCGTCCTTAATGTTGGATAATGAGGCAACAGATTCATAGAGATTTGGCGCGAGAATCCCATTCAACCCGGGGCCAAATTGCCTTTCTAGTATCCATGAGTCATAAAAACAGCCAAGGCTAGAATTTGTGCTGAGAATATGGGCTTTGCTGTCCGATATCCTGCAATTGAACCCATCTCCTAGAGTGAGAAATAAGCACGGCAGACACTTAGCAATGACAGAACTTGAAAATATAAGTGTGTTAATCAGATACAAATTTCCATATGTGAGACCGAGTTTGATTCCCAGCACCAGATGGTTTCCTGAGCACTGGCAGATGTGTGTTGTCCTGTTGGCCTTGAGCATTGTCAGGAGTGACTCTTATAAAAATAAAACCCAGATATATTTAGGAATCCTTTATATTATAATTAACTTTTATGAGGTTAATTTCTTATGCATATACAAACCTGAATGCAGAATATAAAAACTTTTATTGGGACCTTCCAAATGGTGCTTAGGACACCCAGGTGCCCCTCTAGATAATTGTAGTCCAATTGGACAGGTGGTTCAACTTGAGAGTCTGAAAATGTGTTGCCACTTGGGCCTTGCCTTGCTGGGTTTCTAGAAGAACCACATGGTATTAGAGATTTAACTTGAATTGGCTGTATAGAAGGCCTGTGCCTTACTTAGCTTCTGACCTGCCTCTCTGGCTTTAAAAACTCATTTTATATACATTTAGAGATTTAGAATTATGAAAACTTGAAGCTGATGCTAGCTCACATGAGGTAGAGCTTGACTGGTTAGAGCTGGGTTGAGAAAATGACAACCTTTACCTCCCTCCTGTCTCTAGCCCTGTCCTGACTCATTGTCAAAGGCCCTCTGAGGAACCCAAAGGCTTCTAGAAATGTAAACTAGAGTCCTCCTTATCTACCCCAACACCTGTGCTTTAAATGTTCCTTTTGTAAAACTCTGCTCTGCTGTATTTCTATTAATTCAATTGTCTTATTTTCTTTTGAAAATGATGGGTTTCTTGAGGGCAGGAACCTTTGGGTTTAAATTTTAAAATTCTTTGTGTACTGCTCTACATGTAAGCGGAGTATTTAAGGCCTTGTTAAAAATCTTCCTGTTCCGTGCCAGAAATAACCAGAGACTCTTATTATATATAAACATCCTTTATTGAATCTTTGAAAAGTGATTTCATAGAAGCATCAAATTTTCAGCTTGAAGGGACCTTAGAGAACATGTACTTTAACACTCATTTTCTAGATGTGGAAACTGGGGCCCAGATAAGTGATTTGGTTGATGTCATGTTGTGAGTTAATAGTAGAATTGGGATCAGAGTGCTGGATACCCGATTCTTGGGTTAGGGCTATTTCTACTTATAACAAGAGGCTGCCACTAGGACATTATAAATTTGTATTCCAGAGAACACACTTGGCCCCCTACAAATCTCCTTTATTCTCTCCCTAGTCAACCCAGGGAACTGGTTTTATAATCTATGTCCTATGTTACATCATGTACATGTTTTAATTTTTAAAAAGTAAAAATATGGGGCCCAGGTGGAGTTTAGTGATAGACCTCTTCCAGGCTTGAGACCTTGAGTTTAATCCCTAGCACCAATTTACTTAATTGATCCAGGAGGAGATTGATCTAGAAGGTCCTATCATTTGAGATCTCTGGTACTGTTACAAAGTGTGCCATTTCAGTTATACTGAAATTAAGTGGCACCCCCCATTATAAAATAATATCAATGTGAAGGGAAGGGGAGAAAAGTAAAAAAATTTTGACATGAATATCTATGATATGATCAATGAAAAGGCAACTGTTATGTGTGAGATGATTCTATTTTATTTAAAAGTTAAGTTACTTCCCTAAAATCAAGTGCAGGGGCAAAAAACATCAGATCTGTGGTCTTTATGAAATTCATGAAATCCTGGGGTCTGGCCCTGGTATATGACAAGATAGACATTAGGCTTCTGTTGGCTGTCTGGGCCCATTTGCTTATGCTACATAGTCCATAAGTGATATTATAAATATTCCCATATCCATTGGCAGATATAAGGTTCTCTACCCCTGGTTTGGTTCTTCCCTTAACTCAATGCTCAAGTATCTAATGATATGATAAACATACACGTCAATTTGTAAAAGTTGATACCTATACATGATTAACAACTACTAGCATTTTTATTTCCTTTGCCTTATTATTTTTATTGCTGCACAGTATATCACAAGTCATAGACATCACAAGTTATTCACACAGTCCTCTATTGGTAACATTTAGTTAATATCTAGTTATTCAATAGGATGCAGTGAAATTTCTCTCCTATACATCATTTGCACATATATGAGCATTGTTATGATATGAATTCCCAGAAGTGGAATTGCTGGATAATTCTGAGATTATTGTATGGCATACATTTTCATGTTTTCCTTTTGTTGCTGATACTAAAATAAAATCCTAATATCTTTCTTTATATAACTTTCTGGCTTATTAAAATGTTCACATACATGAAATTCTTTGTTGTTTTTTTAAATTGTGTTGGTTTATTGATGGGGAAAATGAGGTAAATAAATCTTTAAGGTTAGGAAGCCAAATGAGAAGGCTAGGCCTTCTCACTCTGTGTCCCTCATGAAAATACAGAAATGTCGGGGGCCGGTGAGGTGGCGGTAGAGGTAAGGTATCTGCCTTACAAGCTCTAGCCAAGGAAGGACTGCAGTTCGATCCCCCAGTGTCCCATATGGTCTCCACAAGCCAGGGGCAATTTCTGAGCACTTAGCTAGAGTAACCCCTGAGCATCAAACGAGTGTGGCCGAAAAAAAAAAAAACAAAAAAAAATACAGAAATGTCACCTTATAATGATGACAGGAATGTGGACCTATTCTTTTGGGCAGCAGAGACTAGACATTTATTTGTTCTGTTGATGAGTATCAGTTAGAGCATAGATACCACAGGAACTATACCCTGAAGCCTTGAAAAGAGTTCCCTGACCCCAATATCACCTCCATGACCCTTCCCTGCAGTTTCCCAGAAGAGCCCTGTTTTTGTCCCTCATAAATGGGGTGCCCTTAGAAGAAGTAGCTGCTCCTAAGTTGAGAGTTCCCCTGAAAACATTTGAATGGGAATCCCAGAAACAAACATGGCCACACTCTCATGTGTGGAGAAGAAGTTCACAGGAGTGATATGGAAACATTTGTACCCTAGATACAGAGAATAAGAGAAGCTTGCAGGTGAATCAAGTCACTGGGCCTGTCCTTGTGAACAGTGATTGTTTTGTTTTGTGTATGTGTGTGTGTGTGTGTGTGTGTGTGTGTGTGTGTTAGGGTGAGGGGCCACACCATTTGGAAAAAGAGAGCTCTTCATTTTGGAAACAGAGAGCTCTGTGCCACTAGCATAGACTTAAACCCAGAGAATAGTTGTATACACATTCCCTTTTCTCCCCCCACTTCCTCCAGACTCTGTCCATAGGATCTTATTTAAACTTTCAAAACTAATTACGGATACTAAAGCACATATCAAGTCCTACTTGGTTTAACTGTCATTTATTGGACACCTCCCATGAGGAAGACTTGAGATATTTGTCTTTAATCAGGTTGCTTTAATAGAACACCAGAGACTTATCGGGGGTGGCCTTTAACAACAAACATTTATTTTATTTGGGGAAGTATAACTGGTAGTATTCAGGGCTTATTCCTGCTCATAGGTCTGTCCAGGTGATGCTCAGGGGACCATATGTGCTTCTAGGGATAGAACTAGGGCCAACAAAGTACAGGGCAAGTGTCTTAACCCCTGTACTCTCTCTAGTCCTGCTTTCTTTTTTTGCTGGATATTCATGAAGATCTCAAGCATCCTTCTCTTTTATTTTGTTTTTGCCTCTGAGCCGCACTCAATATGCTCAGGGATTACTCCTGTTTCTACTCTCTGGGATTACTCTTGATTGGATTTAGGGACCACATAAAGTGCTGGAGATGGAACCAGATCTGTTGTGTGCAAAGCAAGTGCCTTACCTGCTGTACTCTCACTCTGGTCACAAGTATTCTCCCTCATGATTTAAGCTCACCTGGATTATGTCTCACCTGAAGTATCATCTCATTGGGGATGAGGATTTAACGTATAAATTTGGAGGGTAGCACACACATTCAAGGGCAGAATGGGCGCTTCAACTGCCTAGAGATCTCAAAAGATGAGTGAACAGGGAGCAGGACTGGTGGGCAGGAGTAGGAGGCCCAAACCTAGCTTGACACATGACTACCTATGGCTGGGAAGGGCCAGGCCTATGCCTGACTCAGTTACCTCTATAGACAAGCCCTTCTCTAAGCAGGTGTTATGCCAGCAGGGACCCACAGAGGTGTAGTTGGTGACCTTTCTGGTTGCAGAATCCAAGCCGGGGGAGGGAGAAAATCAGCTTCGAAGTGGTTAATTTTACTGGCTCTTAAATTGATAAGCGGTGGGACGTCGGTCTGAAATGAACTCGCCTTGTTCAGAGGGGTTCTAAGACAGCGGAACTCAATCAGCAGCGGGCCGCACGGTTCAAGGCTGCAATTCATCCCACCGAGCCTCTGAAAAATGGGAGGTGACAGTTCATTTTGCCAGTGACAGTCTGTCGGTCTCGCTCGCTGCTTCTCCTGTCGATTGCCTGGCTGAGGTGAAGTGCAGCGCCGAGGCTCCCTCGTTTGGTATTCCACTCAGCCCAGCAAGCTGGTCCCAGGACCCAAGGTGGGCAAATCTTACTCCACCCCCAACAGCATATCTTCCCATCTGTGCTCCTCTGAGAAGCCCAGGCAGGATGAGGGGTCCCAGGAGCCATTTCCCACTTCCTGCAGCTCACCTTTCCTTCCAATTTCCACTTCTGGTGCACTGTGCCCCTTCTCTCTCTCTAAGACCTTGATAAACAAAGCCATTTTGGGCAGGAAACTTCCAGCCTTCCCACAGAGGATTGGGGGTTTGTGTGAAGATACTTATGTAAGTGCCTAGATGTAACTGATGTAAGATGGGGGCACCAAGGGAACACCAGGCTAGACATTGCCTTGCCAGACACAACTTTAATTTTGGAAGAATCCTCTGAATAGGGCGGACAGAAGGAGGATGGAGAATGGGAGATGAACCTGTGAAGACAGGCCTATTACTGATGGTCATCCTACTATTTTCTACTGCTCTAAGAAAAACCTAAAACTAAAACTACTTATTCAAATTACAACTGTGTATCTTTGTTAACAGTCTTCCTTTGGACCGCAGAACTGTGAGCTATTTAAGGAAATGTCTTCATTTTTTTTTCGGGCCACACCCGTTTGATGCTCAGGGGTTACTCCTGGCTAAGCACTCAGAAATTGCCCCTGGCTTGGGGGGACCATATGGGACGCGGGAGTGGGGGGGATCGAACCGCGGTCCTTCCTTGGCTAGCGCTTGCAAGGCAGACACCTTACCTCCAGTGACACCTTGCCGGCCCCAAATGTCTTCATTTTTAAGAAACACTACTAAGGGGCCGAAGAGATAGCATGGAGGTAAAGCTTTTACCTTGCATGCAGAAGGACGGTGGTTCAAGTCCCGGCATCCCATATGCCCCCTCCCCCCGCCCCCCCCCCCCCCCCGGAGCCTGCCAGGAATGATTTCTGAGCATAGAGAGCCAAGAGTAACCCCTGAGTGCTGCTGGGTGTGACCAAAAAAAACAAAACCAAAACCAAAAATAGAAAGAGAGAAACACTATTAAACACTTTATGGGGGATGGAGCATGTTGCTTTCAACTGTCTAATGTTTCAAGAAAATAATATAAGTTTACATAGAAAATAAAACTAAGCTGGCAAAAATTAACAGTGAATCTTGGTGAGGAGTATGAAAGAATTGTAGATCCTATGGCATCTTTTCTGTAGTTTGAAATTGATTCAAAATTAAGTAAACATTGAGAAAACAACTGAACAGACACTTCTTCATTAAGCATTTGTTGAGAATTGAATATGAACCAGGCATAGGGGTTACTGGGGATACAGTGTTCAAAAGAGAGGAAAGAACTGGAGCCTCGGGGAATTTATAGTACCAGGAGAAAGCGAGTGATAGACTCATGGTTTTGGAATGGAAGATCTCATGCTATAGAAATGTATAAAAGAGACATTCCCCAGTCTGGGAAACCAAGGATGGCTACTAGAGGAAATAATATTTAAATGGAGACTTGAGGGATGGAGAGATAATACAGAGGTTAAGGTGATTGTTTTGCAAGTGGCTGCAGCTATGACTCCAGTTCAAAATCCTGCACTATATATGGGTTCCCAGAGCACTGTCCCTGAATGTAAACCCAAATGTGATCCCTGAACACAGAATTAAGAGTTGCCCCTGAAAAACTTCAGATGGAATTCCAAAAAAATAAAAATTGAGACTTGAGAGAGGCAGAGAGATAGCTCAATAGGCTGACTGACTGCATGCTTTGCATGCAGATCAAGATTTGATTTCTAGCATTGCATATGGTCCTCTGACCACCACCAGAAGCAATGCCCAAGCACAGAACCAAGAGTTGCCCCTGTGTAACAATAAACAAAAAATACAGTAAAGAACTATGCATAAGGGTTTTAGAAATGCTAGCGTTGCAGAGAGAGGAGTTAGCACCTGGAAAATTAAAGTACAAAGCTAGCATAGGACTGAAGGTGCATATTTTGCTTGGGGACAGTCCCGAATGCCCTCTGGTCCCCTGAGCATTATTACATGTGATGGGACCTAGGGTCCTGCTGGATATATCTTGGGATGCCTCTCCCCAAAATAAGAAAGTGGAGAAGAGTGTGGCTTATGGAAGCCTTGAGCTTTGTTCCAGAATGGAACAGTCTCTTCTGAACAAAGAGAAAGGAAACCATGGGAGGAGGTGAGTTAGAGGAGATAAGTCAAGGTCAAACATAGAGGCCTGTTGACCAAATTGAGGGGCTAGAAAAAAATACTGAGAAGCAAACAAGCTTTAAATAGGTGAGGGACCTCACCTATTTGTTTGCTTATTTGTTTTCAATAAGATAGAAACTGGAATGGCTGGAGAGATAGTAGAGTGAGTAAAGCTCTTGCTTCGCATGTGGCAAATGCCCTATGCTCTGTACTTTCACTCTGGGGCCTATATCTCTGAGATAGGGCCTCTTCAAGGGCCTCTTTGACAAATCCTATATAAATTTAAGTCATTTCTATGATGATTCATTGACATAAAAGCACATCTTGGGCCTGAGCGATAGTACAGCAGGTAGCGTGTTTGCCTTGCATGCAGCTGACCAGGATTCAAGCTCTTGTATCCTATATGGGCCCCTGAATACATCTAGAGATAACACTCCTGTCTTCCCTCAGGGATGGGATTACTTTGGTGGGATTTGGGGCACTCTATGGTATGCTGGGGATCAAATTCAGGTTTGCCACATATGCGACAAGCTCTTCTGCTGTACTGTCTCTCTAACCAACCCTACTTACTTATTTAGGGGTTTGTGTGGGAGGGTCATACCTTAGTAGAACCAGGGGTTACTCCTGGCTCTACGCTCAGAAATCGCTCCTGGCAGGCTTGGGGGACCAGATGGGATGCCAGGATTTGAACCACTGTCTTTCTGCATGCAAGGCAAACATCCTACCTCCATGCTATCTCTCCAGCCCCAACCCTACTTACTTCTAGAAACATTTGTGTGTCTAGGAAACTTTTCTCTCTTTACATTAAGTTCTAGTTAAGTGGCTTTTGTAGGAATTAGGGTTTTTACCTAACCCTTTCTCCAAGGTTACAACTAAACTTACTTGTCCCATTGAGAGAAAGCCTTTCTTAATGGCAGAATCTAGGGACTCAAATTATTTGTATTTAAGGACTAGGCCTGTTCTTGCCCTTCTTTGTTCATTCATCCTTTCCTTGGAATCTTATTGAAATCAATTGGTGATAATTTTCCTTTTTGCCTAAGGCTCTTTGATTGGTTTTCTGTATTTTATAATCAAAAGTATTGATTAATACAAGTTGGTCCTTCATGAAGCCAGGTTTTAGAAAATATAATGAGGGGCTGGAGAGATAGCATGGAGGTAAGGCATTTACCTTTCATGCAGAAGGTCATCGGTTCGAATCCCGGCGTCCCATATGGTCCCCCGTGCCTGCCAGGAGCAATTTCTGAGCCTGGAGCCAGGAAAAACCCCTGAGCACTGCCGGGTGTGACCCAAAAAAAAAAAAAAAAAAAAAAAAGAAAATATAATGAAACTATTATTTTTGTCATCAGTAGCAGTTTTTAATATTTTTACTTTGATACAGCTATACTACTTTTATTTATTTTATATCTCATTTTATTAATGTAATGTGATTGACAGATATTCATATTTGAGTTTTAGAGATACAATGATAGGGCCCGGAGAGATAGCACAGCGGTGTTTGCCTTGCAAGCAGACGATCCAGGACCAACGGTGGTTGGTTCAAATCCCGGTGATCCCTTATGGTCCCCCGTGCCTGCCAGGAGCTATTTCTGAGCAGAAAGCCAGGAGGAACCCCTGAGCAACGCCGGGTGTGGCCCAAAGAAAGGAGAGAAAGGACTATGATTCCTAGGTAATAGTTGAAGTAAATAATTTAAAATAGAGATACAATGTTTCAGCACCAATCCTCTCATCAGAGTCAATTTACTTCATAACTGTTTCCAGGTTTCCTTCCCCAATACCCCCTCATGCCTAGCCTGTATCTTGGCAGGCACTTATTTTAGTTTAGTTGTTAAAATTAGAATCTCATGATTTTAATGTTGACCCCTGACCTTCATTGCTACTTCTTTTCACTACATTCTGGAGACAACCTAGGCACCCCACCCTTTAAACCATTGCATTCCCTCATCCAGTTATTCTAGATACCACTATAAGGGATATCATCTTCTTTTATTTATTCTTCTTCTTTTAGCTTACTTCATTTAAATTATTTTCCAGTTCTATCCATGTAGCAGTGAATTGCATGATTTCATTCTTTCTTATAGTTGCGTGTATTCCATTTTGTATATGTATATATATGCATATACACACCACATCTTCATGAACCACTTATCTATCATTGGATATTTAGGTTGTTTCCCAATCTTAGATATTGTTCTAAGTGCTGCAATGAAAAATGATATGCATTTATTCAATTTTTTTGGTTTTTTGTTTTGTTTTGTTTTTTTGGGCCACATCCGGTGGTGCTCAGGAGTTACTCCTGGCTGTCTGCTCAGAAATAGCTCCTGGCAGGCATGAGGGACCATATGGGACACCGGGATTCGAACCAACCACTTTTGGTCCTGGACTGGCTGCTTGCAAGGCAAACACCACTGTGCTATCTCTCCGGGCCCTATTAAATTTTTTTTGAATAATTTTTTTCTATCCTGCAGGTAGATACCAAAAGTGGAATTGCTGGGTTGTATGCTAACTCAATTCTTAGTTTACTGAGAACCCTCCATACAGTTCTCCACAGGGATTGGACTAGACAACATTCTCACCAGTAGTGGTTGAAAGTTCTTTCTTTATCACATCCTCATCAACTGAGTGTTCCCACTCTTTTTGATGTGTGCCATTTTTACTGACATGAGATCTCACTGTTATCTTGATTTGGATTGCCATAATAAACAATGAACATTTTTTCATATGTCTATTGGCCATCCTTTAGTTATCCTCAGGGAAATTCTTATTTTTATTTTCTCTCCTCATTTTTTTTTTTTTTTTGGTTTTTGGGCCACACCCATCGGTGCTCAGGGGTTACTCCTGGTTGCCTGCTCAGAAATAGCTCCTGGCAGGCACAGGGGACCATATGGGACACTGGGATTCGAACCAACCACCTTTGGTCCTGGATCGGCTGCTTGCAAGGCAAATGCCGCTGTGCTATCTCTCTGGGCCCCTCTCCTCATTTTTTGATGGGATTTTTAGAGTGTTGTTGTTGACCTTTGTGAGTACTTTATATATTCTTGATATGAACCATTTATCTGATATGTTGAGTGCAAATATTTTCTTCCATTCATTGAGCTGTTTTAGTTCTAGCCTGTGTTTCTTCTGCTTTCAGAACTCTTTATTTATTTATTTGTTTGTTTGTTTGTTTGTTTTTGGGTCGCAAAAAACACTCAGAGTTATTCCTGACTCTAAACTCAGAAATCGCTCCTGGCAGGCTGGGGGCCATATGGGATGCTGGGATTCAAATCACCGTCCTTCTACATGCAAGGCAAATTGCCCTACCTCCATGCTATTTCTCCGCTCCCACCTTTTTTTGGTTTTTGTTTTAGAACTCTTTAATGTGAAATAATACCATTTGTTTATTTCTTTTTATTCTGTAGACTTTGACAATAGTATTAGATCATTTAAGACACCTTTTACACTCAGATCTTAGGACATTTTGCTTATATTTTTTGGTGTACTTTATAGATTCTGGTCTGATCTCAAAGTCTTTGTTGCATTTTGAGTTCACTTTGGTGTAAGATTTGAGATATGATCCAACTTTAATATTTTAAAACTATACCTGGCTTTGCTTGGGGGTTATACCTGAAAATGCACTCAAGAATTATTCTTGATAGTGTTTGGGGAATCTAGAGGATGCTGTGGTTCAAATAAGCCAGGTGCAAAGAAAATGCCCTCTACTTGCTCGACTATTGCTCTGACTCCATCGCTTTAATATGTTTCATAAGTGGCTATTCAATTTATCAAAGAGGCTGTCTTTGTTTCATTTTATGCTCTCAGTTCCATTGTCAAAAATTAGCTGACCATATTGGTATTTGTCCTTGGATATTCTACTCTAATATATATGTCTTTCCTTATTCTGGCAACACTTTCAATTACTATGGCTTAATAATATAATTTCAAGTTAGGTAGTGAGATGCTTTTCAGTTCCTTATTTTTCTACATAGGCTTATTTTTCAGGCAATTTGGGGGTATTTTATGATTCCACAGAAATTTATTATTGGCTATTCTAAATTCTTGAACGATGTTATTTGAATTTGGGTAAAGATTATATTGAACCTATATAGTATTTTAGGTAGATGATCATTTTGACAATACTGATTCTTTCAACCCATTTCCTAAAATCTTCTTTAATTTCTCTCTTAAGTGATTTTGAAGTTTTCATTGTCTTTGTTAATTTGATTCTTATGTACACTATGTTTTTGGATCCTATTTTAAAGGGGGTATCTTCTTTGATCTCTTTCTCTCTTGCTTCATTATTTGTACATAATCAACTTCTGTGTTACAATGAGACTTTTGAAAGAAAAAAATTTATAAAACATTGAAGTGAGCAAACAGGTCAGATTTGGTGTCAAATTTTAGGTAGAAGGCAGCATGAGTTTATTCTTTTTATTTATTTCTTTTTATTGTTTTTGGACCCAAACTTGACTGTTCTCAAGGCTTATTCCTGGCTCTTTGCTTAAGGATCATTCATGGCTATTCTGGGACTTTATAGGATTCTGGGGAGCAAACTTGACTGTATGCAAGGCAAGAGTATAATCTGCTGTATTACCTCTCTAGCCCTATATGATTATTTTAAAACCTCTTTTGATCTGACCTCCTGGGGTCACTGAAGTGTGTCAGGTAAGGAGTAACTTAAGTAGTGCCATCTTGGCAAGCAAGAGTTGACATATAAAAATGAATTTGGGGGCCAGAGCAGTGGAGCAAGCAGTAGGACATTTGCCTTGCACTTGTTAACCTAGGACAGATCGTGGTTCGATCCCTATATGGTCCCCCAAGTCAGGAGCAATTTCTGAGCTTATAGCCAGGAGTAACCCCTGTGCGTCACTGGGTGTGGCCCAAAAACCAAAAACCAAAAAAAAAAAAAAAAAAGGATTTGGAAGGGCAAACAAGAACAAATGATGGATGGAACTGAGAAATACAAATCTGTAAAATAAACCTGGAAATACCAGAAAGACACTGAAACTACCATTTTTGAGAGATGGTAGCTATCAATCCAGTAAGTCTCAGAAGAAATTATTAAAACGATCTTATTATAGGTCAAAGCATTAATAATGGAGAGGAAGTTAGCCTTGTATGTAGCATATTCATGTTTGATCCCCAGAAGCCCATGTGATAGCCTGAGCCCACTAGAAGTGATCCCTGAGTGCAGAGCCAATAGTAATTCCTGAGCACAGCTGGATATGGCTCAAAAACAAAACAAAACAGAAAAATAATCTCATCTAGGGGTCAGAAAGAGCTAGAACAGTGGTTAAGGTGTTTGCCTTGCAATAAGCAGATCCTGATTTGATCCCTGACACTACTTATAATTCCCTGAGTATCTTCAGGAATAATCCCAAAGCAGGTTTAGCCAAAATATTTTAAAAAAAAAAAGATAAAGTAATCTGACCTGGCAAGTACCTGGGAGAACCTCACTCTAAAACTTTTATTCACACCAAGAGAAGTCTCACAGGAAGCCCACATTTGAGTATTTAGGAAGGTTGACTGAAGATTCCCAGAAGACAACTTTCAAAATTCCTTGAGGGGAGGGGTATCAGAAACAAGCATCACTTACCTTCATTTTCTTTTTTTCTTCTCCATTCTGCCTGTCCCTCAAATTAATTTGAATATTTACTCAGGCCTAAATTCAGTGTAGTGCTCACTCTCCCAGTTATTTCTTGTTTTCATGTTCAATCAAAATTTACTTGCCTGTGTCTTATATCAGCCCCTTAGGGCAGCTACTAATCTGATAACCTATGTGCACTAATAGGATAAAAAGTGCACGTGGAGCAAGATGTTAGCCTTGCCAGTCAATTTGCATCTTATTTATAAATTCTTACTACCTAACACCATTCCTGGCACATAGAAGTCATTTAGTTTATGTTTGCTGAAATAAAGTGGAGTATACTCCTTTTTACTTGGACTTCCATTAAAATCACATAAAAGTAAAGCCCTTGTGGTAGACATTTCAGTGTGTTGTGTTGGGTACACAAGTGTTGGCAAGAGATTTAGGGGTAAATAATGACCTTTTGTTATTTTCCAACCACCCCATGGGGTCCAGTGCCATCTTGACTAACTCTGTATGGTGGTTTTTAGCCTGTATCTTGACATTAATCGAGCATTTATTTGGAAGTTTCTGTTTTGACACTAAATGTTTGTGGCACTGTGTTAATAATTTAAGTAGGAAAGTGTTTGGTCTCTAAAGAATATCCATTGTCACTTGATGGGAAGATATTAATAACATAGCATTTGTGGGTCATATATTTGAGTAATTATGAGAATAGGAATATTTGATGAATACTAGTTTGTTATGGTTTTGTTTTGCTTATTTTTGAGGAGAAGGAGGAAAGCGTTGGTTTAGCACTTAGCAGTACTCAGGGCTTACTCTTGGCAGTACTCATGGGACCATATGTGTTGGAGATTGAAATAAGACTATAGGCAAGGCAAGTACCTTAATCCTTGTATTACCTCTCCAGTCCTCCAGTTTTTAAGGTTTTTGAGGGCAATCAAATTGTCTACATGTATCCTTCTGCTTTGAATGTATTAGAGGTCTATTAAATTTAAGGCTAGGAGCTTAATAAGTTGAAGGCTAGGTTATAGTTCAAGTAGTATTCTGTTTGAGACTTTGAGTTTGATCTCTAGCACTCCGTTATTCTCTAAGCACTGCTGGGTGTGGACCCTATAAAATAAATAGCTAACTGTTGACTAAATGAAGTCACAAAATAAGCCCATGTACCATATTTTTCACTCTATGAGATGCACCTGACCATAAGGCACACATAGTTTTTAGATGCTCTCCTCCCCTGCACTCAGGCTTCAGCTCCAGGCGGCATTCCCTGTAAGTCTTATGGTACGAAAAATACGGTATATATTCCTCATTTATTTTATGATTAAAGGAATAATCAAGGTCTACTACTGGGGATGTGTATCAGGGAGTGAGGTTGGCTATGTATCTGGATTTTTCAGAGCTTCCTCCTGGTTCTGTGGTCAGGGAGCATTCCTGGCAGTGCCTGGGGATCAAACTGGGACTAGCTGTACGCAAGATAAACACCTTCCCCATCATACTTCAAGGGGTTTTTGAGGTTAACATAAACAAAAGCTCCAAGAAATAAAAATGTTTGATTGTGTCTCATTTTCTTGTGTAACTGATAGGTCTTTTGAGGACTAACCCTTAACCTTAATTCCAAACTACTTGACCAATCTATCTCAATTTATACCACTAGCTGGAGTATTAATAACATGTACTGATAGGAGTAAAACAACGGGTTTCCTGCCTTCTCTTAAAATCCTAGATGGAGCTTTTCTACTTAAGCCAATCCTGGTCCAAGATCCCAGGTGTCCCTAGGAGCTGAAGACAACCATGATATTGACCACACTGATGATGGTAAACTTGGAGCAAGGGAATTGAATTTACAAGATCTGCATTATCACATGTGTAATCCAATGGTGTAAAGGGAAGTTGGAAAACACTAGAAAGTCTTCACTCCCAGTGATATGGAATCCTGGATGTTAGAGATAGAAAGAACCTCATTTCCTTACTTACAGTTGAAAAACAGGGTCCTTTCATAAAAAAAGGAAGTCAGATGGTTTCATTACCAAAAGACAGAATGCCAAACAGATATTCTCTTGGAGTGCCTAACAGCTACATTATTCTTTGATTTCTTGGTCCTGTACTGACACCAACGAATAACCCACCTCACCCTTTAAGCAAGCAGATTCAGGTTCCTCTCAGTGGTCTTCAAATAAATAGTATTCATGGGAAGAGGGGTTTTGGGAGAGAGGGACAGCTGTGTTTCACATTCCTATCACAAAACTATTTTCTTCTCCAAAATCTTCTCACTACCCTCCTTTGGCACCAGCTAACACAGGAAGTGGTAATGTTATTATCTATAGATTCAGCCAAATCTCCATTTCCTGACTCAAATATTCAGCAACCACTTTTGGATCCTCCCCCTTCCCACTTCCCTTTTGCTTCAGTTTCAGAGGTACCTAGAAGGTGATTTAGCACTCAGCAGAGTGGAGGACCTTATTTTCTGTATGAATTTTTTGTAATGCAGATTCAATCCTTTTCTTAGGCCTGGACTATATATCCTTGATAATTTTAGGGTTTTTTTGGGGGGGGGTTTGGGTTTTGGGGTCACACCCAGCAGTGCTCAGGGGTTACTCCTGGCTCTACGCTCAGAAATCGCCCCTGGCAGGCACGGGGGACCATATGGGATGCTGGGATTCAAACCACCATCCTTCTGCATGGAAGGCAAACACCTTACCTCCATGCTATCTTGCCAGCCCCAATTTTAGGGTTTCTAAAATCACTTCTTGCTCTGAAATTCTGAATTTCTTTGTTATTATTCCAAGAGGAGACTTTTATAGACCCAACTATTCTGCAAGTGCAGCCTACCAAGCCACAAACTTAGGTTTTAGGGGAGGGCAAAGCAAGCCCTGGGCTTTATGTTTAATCCATCTCCCTGACCCTCAACACACTTTGGAAAAAAAAATGTACCTGATCATCCAGTAAATGTCCTCTTAACCTAGATCTTGACTTTTGTTTGTTTGGTGTTGTTTTGTTTTTCTCCTTCTAGTGCAGCAAAATAAATTAGAGATGCAGGGGCCGGAGAGATAGCATGGAGGTAAGGTGTTTGCCTTACATGCAGAAGGTCGGTGGTTCAAATCCCCACATCTCATATGGTCCCCTGAGCCTGCCAGGAGCGATTTCTGAGCATAGAACCAGGAGTAACCATTGAGTGCTGCCGGGTGTGACCCAAAAAAAAAAAAAAAAACGAGAGAGAGAGAGAGAGAGAGAGAGAGAGAGAGAGAGAGAGAGAGAGAGAGAGAGAGAGAGAGAGAGAGAGAGACTTGTAACTGAAACCTAGCAGCATCTCTTGTAAACTGGCTAGTGGAATCAGAGGGTGGGGTGCCACTCCCTCAATGATCAGTTTTTTCTCATACTAGGTGGGGTTCAAGGAAGGTGACTGAGGGTTTCTCTTTTGACATCTATCTCTCTGTGTGTCTCTCTGTTTTCTGTCAGTTTAGTGCAAAACTCTGGGTTAGCTCCCGATTTGGTTTCTAAAACAGGATAGAGGAACCAAGTCTTCAGTGCCTCACAGAGCAATTCCCCCCGTTCTTTGTTGACAGCCATGGATTTAAGGTTAACATCCTGTTGACTGGCACTGCTGAATGAAAAACATTTCTAGGGATAGGATTTCAGTGAGAGGTTACAGAAGCTGTTCCACTATGCAGAACCATGTGCATCTTGCCTAGAGGATCTTATAAACTCTGACTCTTTTTGTTCCCAGGTACTATCTGTTTGATGCAGGGGAAGGGGAAATATTGCAAGACAGAGGTTAAATAACTTTCCTAAGGTCACACTGTTGATGGGAGAGTAGAGATGAAAACCTCAGACTATTTGCCTAGTCCTTAGTCTGGCTCTCATTGAATCACACCCTAACTTCTCCATATATAAGGGACAGGTGCGTCTGTTCAGGACCCAGGACAGGCATGCCAGGTATTGATATGACCGCCATCCCAGTCCCCAGTGATCTCAGAAGATGCAGGAAGCAGATGATGGGGCTGGAGGGGGTTACCATATGCAGAGCTGTCCTGGCAAAGATAACAGGTTGTCTGTCAATGTAAGACTCTCTGTATGGTCTGGACCACAGAGCTTCCACCAGAGAAGAAATTAAACCTGTCTCACATACCAATCCCAGTGCTCTGATTACATTTACAGAGGTCGTGGCCTGCATTCTGTCACCATGGAAACCTCTCATACTGCCAGAGTGTTGTCTGTGTGTGTGGTTGATATTTAAAGGCAACGCCGCAGGCCCCTGTTGCTGAACTATCAGCTGCCAGGGACAATTGCTCTCCTCTGACAGCCTGCATCCTGGTACTCAATACCTGAGAAAAGAGGAAGAGGAAGAGGTAAAGAAAGGTGCCCACATGTCTCTAACAAGCAGGCCTACAGGGAAGAGGGCTCTGGGATGAAGGTGCTGGTAGAGCAGATGGGTTGATAAAGGGACCAAAAAAGCATCTCAACTTGGCCAGAATGGGAGCATCTCACAGGTATCTGAGCTCTGGGATTGAGTGGAGCCCTCCTTTCTGATACTTTCACCAATTCAAGAGCACTTTCAGAATGGCCAGATGGAGCTCTGGAAATCCCCTCCACCCAAATGCTTTTGGTGGTTTCAATTTTACACGTTTGGTAGCTGTGTGAATTGTGCTGATAACAGTGAGGTTTATGAAGGGTTCTTGCTTTTGTCCAAAGATCCCCACAACACTGTCCTGGAAAAAAGCTACCAAGGGAGTGACTTATCAGGAGTCCCAGGTGTTAGAAGAGGTAAATAACACCTGATTCAACAGAGTAAGAAAAGAACACAAGTGCTGACTCTGCTGTGACCATCAATTTTTTTTTTCTTTAGTCTCAAGACAATTATTTCCACACCACTGAATGGAGAGTAGATAACACAAGCACCTTAATAGGCTGGGAGCAGAGACTGTTTAGAGGCGATTTTAAGCACTGTGAGCATAAAACAAACATGAATATTCTGCAGTACGCATCTTGCAACTTGTCATTAAGTGGATGGCCTCAATGATGTGATGCAACAGGCTTTGATTGGAATATCGAGCTCTGAAAAGGGAAATTCTGCATCAATAGTCTCATGATGCAGAATGTCACCTCGTCCTCAATAAAACATGTCATTGTGTTGATAGTATATATGCTAAAAAGTACAGCAGCAGATAATAATGACTTGAATCTCCAACAGGAGCTTTTATATAGGAATATATAGCCATTCCTGAAGATTCTAAATGTTCTTGGGGATGGCACAGATAGAACCTAAAACAAATCCATAGGAAGTGAAATAAAACTGATTTTGTTTCTAATCCTTCAAACTATGGGAATATCCATATTTTCTCTCTATTTTCCTTTTTTATTCAGTTAAATATTTTTATTTTTGAGGTCAGAGCAATAGCACAGCGATAGGGTCTTTGCCTTGTACACGGCGGACCAAGGACAGACCTGGGTCCGATCCCTGGCATCCCATATGATCCCCTGAGCCAGGATTGATTTCTGAGCACATAGCCAGGAGTAACCCCTGAGCATCACTGGGTGTGGCCCAAAAACAAAAAAAAATTATATAAAACATATATTTATATATAAATTTATATATTATATAAAATTTTTTATTTAGTGTTTTCTTTATTTAGTGCTTAGGTATTCTTCTGGCTCACCTTGGGGGACCATATGTGATGTTGGGGATCAAACCTAGATTGCAAGCAAAGCAAGTACTCTACCCATTGTACTTTCTCTTCAGCCCCTTCTCATTCACTTTTTTCTTTCCTTTTTTTTTCTTTTGGTTACTCACTATGTACCAAGATCTCTTTTAAACCTACTTGATCCCCTTCCACTCTCATTCTTTTTTTTTTTTTTTTTTTTTTGGTTTTTGGTTTTGGGGTCATACCCAGCATGCTCAAGGGTTACTCCTGGCTCTACGCTCAGAAATCGCTCCTGGCAGGCTCAGGGGGCCATATGGGATGCTGGGATTCAAACCACTGACCTTCTGCATGCAAGGCAAACGCCTTACCTCCATGCTATTTCTCCCGGCACCTCCACTCCCATTCTTTCCTGGAGAGCTTAACCCTGCTGGCAGTCCTCCAGACATGAGGCTATCAACTCCTGAGATATAGTTTGCTTTAGAATTACTTTTTTCTGGAAACTATATTTATAGTGGAAACTTGGTTTCTGCCATACTGAGTGAAAATATCTCATCCTTTCAAATGAGTATTTTTCTCCGTGTGGTTTAAAGAAATGTTCTAGAATGGATACAGCAGTGAGAATATCTTTGGGGGACAGGCAGAGATAATCTGCAGACTGATTATCCCAATTTGCTAGAGCCTGGTGTTCAGAGACCAAGGTCATCCCTTTCATCTCTTTATAGGCAAGTTAACTTTCTAAAGAGAAAATGTTCTTCTCTCAGAAACCAACAATGCCCATCTTGTCCAGTTTCTCCTCAAGTTTTTAGTGCGCAAGGAGGATCAAATGAGAGATTATGGCTGCTTCAAGTACACAGTTACTGAGTACCTTCCAGATGTTGGCTTAAATCTTAGGTAGGGGAGTTGGGCCAAGAGTTCCTGTGCTGTGCTCAGAAACCATCCAGGGTAGTGCTAGGGGGACCATTTGCTGTGTCAGAGATAGAATCAGGTCTGCCACATGCAAATGCCTTAACTTCTGTATTATTTTTATGAACCCTTGATGCTGGCTTTTGCAGGAAATGCAAAAATTATAATAGCAGCAACACCTACTACGCTACAGGTAGTTGTTAGAAATGTCATATATGGGGCCGGGTAGGTGGCGCTGGAGGTAAGGTGTCTGCCTTGCAAGCGCTAGCCAAGGAAGGACCGCGGTTTGATCCCCCGGCATCCCATATGGTCCCCCCAAGCCAGGGGCGATTTCTGAGCGCATAGCCAGGAGTAACCCCTGAGCGTCAAATGGGTGTGGCCCAAAAACCAAAAAAAAAAAAAAAAAAAAAAAGAAATGTCATATATATTTTAGCTCTTTGAATTCCCACATAAAATAGTGAGTTGAAAATAAAAAGTACTGTTGCCACTTTACAGATGAAAACATGGAGACATAGAGAGAATTAAATCTTTATCAGGTCTAGAGAGATAGCTCAAAGGGCTAATAAACGTGCTTTTCATGTAGGAGGCCTGAATTCTTTTCCTAGCACAGTGTGTGTCCCACTCCCCACCCCTCAGCATTGCCAAGAGTGACCCCTGAGTTCTGTGTAGGGGATAAATAGCCTCTCAATATAACAGGGTACAGCACGATTTCCTCCCTCCCCCAAGAAGCAGCTTAATAAAACTCACTACCAGAAAATGCTAGTTTTGAGTATAGGATTGTCTGCCTTTAGGGCCACTATGCCTTATCTCTTGCCTCTCCTTCTTGGAGGGATCAAAATTATGCTTGGGAAATATATTTTGAATTTGGGTAAAGAATTGCATGGGAGATAAAGGAGCTTTGATTCTAGATACTGAATGACAAGCCATTCCATATTACTTCTCAACAAAATGAATGAACACCAATGCATACTGGTGACACTTGGGATGCCAAGGAAAGTAAGAATGCAAAAGTCAAGGGGTGGGTGTTGGGGGAGACAAGACTGGAAGGCACGGAGAATGTTTTCAGTGGAGGTGAGCAAGGCTCCAAGATGAATTCTACACTTTGAGTTTGATCTCCAGGTAAACAGCAATTTCTCTGCCCATGGCACTTTAGTGGGATTTATACTTGTGGCATTTTATTTAAACTCAACATATACCCTGTGAAACCAGAATTATAATGTCCATTTTACATTTGGGGAGGCTGAGGTTAATAGAGTTTTGCCCAGAGATTTAGAGCTGGAGGTGGACCCAGATCTTTTATAATTAGTAAGCTTATGTTCTTTTTACTGAGCTTTGTTGTCATTACAGAGAATAAGAGGCAGAGAAATAAGTTGAAATGGTTCAGGTGTAAATGGGGAAAGGAGAAATATATTGAAAAATAATCTGTGTGAAGGGGAATTGTTGGAGTGATGGGAGCTTGGGACCTTAAAGAGCAGAGAAAGGAGACAAGAGGAAAAAGACAAATCATGTGTAAAACTCTTTAAGTGCCATGATTAGAAGGCAAATTTAAAAGACAAATAAGGAGACAGAGACATCATTAAGGATGGGGCGAGATCAGGATATGGTGGTGCCAAGGAGGCTGGGTGCTTAAGTAGGAACAGTGCCAGTGCCACTTAGGACTGCAGTGAGAGATTGGTGAAGACTGAAAAGTGCTAAGAAGGAAGGAAGGCACTGATGGCCTTGTGCGATCAATGGTGCAGAAATGGCAGGAAAGGAGAAAGAAGAGAAGAAAAAAGATAAGATGCAGAAGTTGACAAGGAAAAAGTTTGGAGAAAGAATGAGATTTGAAGAGATTTACAATGAAAGGGTTTTATTTATTTATTTATCTATCATCACACAGTTTATTTAACTATAGGTTATAAGAAATCAAATGTAACAGTCTATACAGTGATCCAAAGGTCATATTTATAAGTAATCAACTTTAATTGCGTAATTTACAACAGCTGAGGGTTTTTGCTTTCTATTTTCAAGTTTCACAGAAAGTATGGTGTGTTTTGGGGGGTCAGGTGGGAGACAAGTAAGGAAGAAGAAAGCAAGCAAAGAAGAAACCTCAGGGACATTTTGCCTGTTAAAATCACTCCACTGAAATTACTTCTTACAGTGAAAGGGTTTTAGATTTTAGAAAAACAAAAACTGTTAGACAGAGGGAAAGAAAAAGAATGTAAAACAGGTGCTGGAGAGAGAAAGCAGAGCAGGTAAGGCACTGTCCTTGCACAAAGCTTCCTGATGCTGCTTATGTTTCCCTTCTCCCTACCCCTTTCAGAAGTCATCCCTGAGTGCAGAGGCAGAATAAACTCTAGGAACACTCATGTGTGGCCCAGCCACCCTCCCCCCACTTGCCCACAGAGTGAAATTGAAGATTTAAAAGGGATTGGGAAAGTTTGGGATCAGGAAGCATAAAGTAAGAGTAAAAGGTGGGGTGGGGAGCAACAGTACTGGAGAAGGCCATTTTCCTTTATGTGGCCAACATGGGTTGGATCCCTGGCACTTCAGATGGTATTCTGAGCCTCTGATAAATACTTTCTGAGTGCATAGCCAGGAGTAAGCCCAGAGCACCACTGGATATGGTCCAAAAACTAATCAACCAAACAAACCAAGAGTAAGAGAAGAGGGGCCGGAGAGATAGCACAGACGTAGGGTGTTTGCCTTGTATGCAGAAGGACGGTGGTTTGAATCCCGGCATCTCACATGATCCCCCGAGCCTGCTGGGGGTCCATATCTGAGCATAGAGCCAGGACTAACCCCTGAGCACTGCCGGATGTGACCTAAAAACCAAAAAAAAAAAAAAAAAAAAAAGAGTAAGAGAAAGAACAATTCATAATTTAGAAAAAAGTAAAGTGAAGCCTAAAAAAGCAATACAACAAATATTAGAAGTATTGCTGACTGTGAAGGTTTACAGGAGTAGAAAATGTTGCTGAATGACAAGAAGTTGACTCGAAGGGCTGAAGTACATTTGTATGTGGATGCTCTGAATTCAGTCCTCAGCACCACATGATCTCCCAGCACTGCTGGGAGTGACCATCATGCATTACTAGGTTTGGATGGAAGAAAGGAGGGAGGGAGGGAGGGAGGGAGGGAGGGAGGAAGGAAGGAAGGAAGGAAGGAAGGAAGGAAGGAAGGAAGGAAGGAAGGAAGGAAGGAAGGAAGGAAGGAAGGAAGGAAGGAAGGAAGGAAGGAAGGAAGGAAGGAAGGAAGGAAGGAAAGAAAGAAAGAAGGAAGGAAGGGGGGAGGGAGGGAGGAAGGGAGGGAGGGAGGGAGGAAAGAGGGAAGAAAGGAAGGAAGGAATATATTGTTAAAGGAAGCCCTGGAGTGTTTGGAAACAGACAACTGAAAGGTAAAGAAAACAGACACCATTCTGAAGGCAAGGAAAACATATTTTGGTGACCCAAAGATCATCTTTGAAGTGTCCATTAGGGGAAAAGTTCTTCACCCACTTCACTATGTTGACAAAAATACCATTGACTCAGGCTCTAGGTAGTGCTTCACTAGTATTTGTGAAAGGATAATTCTTGCCATCTACATCAATTTTCTTTAGTTCGGATACTCCAGAGCATGTGGGTCATGTAGACCAGCGTATTAGGTGTTGAAGAACTTCCCCTTCTCCCACTGAAATCCCCTGCCTTATTCATGATTTTAAGATCCATAGTATAAAGTGAGGGAGAAGAGATTAGGAGAAAAGGAAGGGACTCAGGGAGCTTAAAGTTAACCAAGTGGAGCCAAAGGAAGTCAGTTAAACTTAGGACATGCTTTCCTTCTCTTATTTACTTTTGCTCTCCATAATCACTCCCAAAGAAGGGCGACTCTTTTCATACAATTTCTCCAAGTGACCATGCCTGCAAATAGCTAGCTTATAAAATCAGCCTGGGCCCCACCTGCCTCCCGAGCAGATGAAGCCTAATGCCTCACTGGCAGCACAGCTTGGAGAGCAGAGAGCGAGCATGGCCACATCTGGTTCGTTGATACCAGTGCACACAACCCTTCTGTCTCCCAAGGGAACCAATCAAAGACAGAGAATGTCAGAATCAGCAACCTCTTTGGTCTGTAGGGCCTCTGCTGGGCTCAGCAGTGTCCATAAGGAATGTCTAATGTGGTCTAAGGAATAGGCATAGGAGATTTTTTTTTTTAAAAAAGACTGGGAAATACAAGGAAAAATTATAAGGAATGTGATAGAATGACGAGATAAAGAACAACAGGAGCTGGAGAGATAGCATGGAGGTATGGAGGTAAGGCGCTTGCCTTTCATGCAGAAGGACAGTGGTTCAAATCCTGGCATCCCATATGGTCCCCCGTGCCTGCCAGGGGCGATTTTCTGAGCATGGAGCCAGAAGTAACCCCTGAGCACTGCCAGGTGTGACCCAAAAACAAAACAAAAAAAAAACAACAAAAGAGCATTACTATTGAGAGATAGTAACCTGAGAGATATTCCAGAGGGGAAGGGGCTTGCCTTGCAGAGTTGATCTCTTTTCTCTCAAGCATAGTAATACCCCCAAATAGTGTCAGGGGTCACTTCTGTGCACAGGATAAGAATATCCAGTAAGGCCTATTTCTCCCATCTAACTCCCCCCCAAATTTCAGAAGTAAATCCCCCAACCTAAAAGGATTAGCATTGAAAATAGAGGGGTCCCAACAATGATGGCTTCATAGAGTTCCTTTTGGTTGTAAATATAAAGTTTCTCAAGAGCTTCAACCCAGTCCTCTGGTGAGCTAATGACCCTGGAGAGAGCACTGTGTCTGTTACTCCTCTTGAATCTGATAACTGTGAAGATTATTTGGCCTTTTAGTGGTACTGGGTTCTGTTTCATGCTGGTGCCTCAGTGAGAAGCTGCTAGAAGAGAATTCCTCTCTGGTAGGGAACAGAACCTGATGTTATTGTGTGCAGCCGTGTAGAGAATTCTAGGCATGAGAGCTGGTCGGGGAGACCAAGAGAAATACATTTGTGGGTGTGTGGAGTCAGAGTCTCCTCAGTGAAAAGGTGAGCTGGTGAGGAAGAATAAGCGTTAGGAACTCTGCATGCTGAGCTGCTGAAGTGTGGCATCCAACTGAGCTTCTGGTACCTTTCTCCTCTGCCTCGGGGGTGGCATAAGACTTGGTTTCCAGGGCCTCACAGAGCATGCAGAATCTGGATACTTGGCGCCAGCAGGACGCATCCTCTCTCTTTCCCCAGTCCTTAATGAAGTGCGTAGCTCTTGTCCTCATTAGGCCTCTGCATCGTCAATAAAAGAGTCAATAAGACCGCTGATAGGGTTGGGACCGAGGGGCCAGGATGCCATGGTTGCACATCCACAGGGCAAATGTCAGATCCACAGCGTGTGTCATGGCCGAGCATCCAGGGTTCAATAACCAGCTTGGAAGAAAGTCCCTAAGCCTGCCCTTTGCAATTCCTTCTCCAGACCCAGGGTACCCAGGATAGAGCAGCGCCAGCCGGCTCCTGCTTGGCTTGCAATTGTTCCTACTCTGTGCCATTTTGGGCGCCAGATGCTTTTGTTTCTTCCTTGACTGAGCCCTCTGGACACCCCATAGATGAATATTTAGTGAGCGCCCACCTGGCATGAGAACATGTCGACAGTATCTCCAGGCGGCTCCGAAGCTGGCGTGGGCCAGGCTCTTTCTCGGTGTCTTCTGTCAGCTGACAGTGTGTGAGGGGTCCCCGTGGATTAAACAGTGTATTTCTGCATGTTGTGTTGTAGTCTCAGGTTCCTGCTCTGCATCTTTTTTAGATACCCTTATCTTATCTAATTACAAGGAATTTCAGATTAATTTCTTGGCCTCTGCTCCAAAAGACCTCTTATCTGGGAAGGCCTGGTATTTTAACCTTGTCATTCTTTTGTTTGCCTATAAGGGGCAGGCAGCTAAGAATAAGGGATGCTGAGCTCTTGCTGGAATTGGGGGTGGGGGCAGGGAAGAAGAGGGAGGCAGACAGACCTGGCATTTGTGTATTCTGCGCCATCCCCCTGCCTGCATGCAGAAGACAGCTGGCTGCTTACTTCTCTGACAGCCACATGGTACCCAGCCACACAGAACAGGACCCAGGCAGGGACTCGTCTGCTGCCAACCTCTCTAGATCCCTTTGATATTTCCGACAGAGCAGTAAAGGAGTCTTGACTATCACATTTTGTCTTGCCTTTCTCCACCTCTTCGAAGACTCCTTGGTGTGGTTTCCATGGCTACCCCCAATCAGATTTGGCTCCCTGAGAAATTGGATTTCAAAGAAGGACAAGGCTTCAAAGGAATTTGTCCATTTAACAGAATGTCATTAGGAGTGAGACTGACTGCTGAACCAGGGTCCTCAGATGATTAAGGAGGGGCTGCGCTCATGTGCGGAGGCAGGTTTCTGTCTACAACGAGGAACCTTGATACAACATGACAATGCTGTATTGGAATCTGCCAGTCACTTTGCACAGCCTACCCAACTCGGCGCCTCCCTCTGCCCCTCGCTCTAAAATCAGGACTAGATGTAAAAGAGCTGCAACCACAAGTTGTTGCTGTTTCCCTGTTTAACTAAGCTATGACAGGTAGGAGCCCTGTGAGGAGGAGGACAGTATGATGACCTGGGTTTATTGCTCTTTATCAAACAACTCATTAGCTTGGAGACTTCATTAGCCTTTGACAGATTTCCTTGAAGAAAAGGGGAGAGGGTTGTCAGATTGTCTTCTATTGCTAGGCCAAGGCAAGTGCTGGCATGAAATCCAGTTAGAGACTTGATTTCCCTTGCTCTTTTGAGGACCATAGGAGATTACAAAAAGATTTGGGGTCTGAGAGATTATATAGTGGGTAGGGCATTCGCCTTGCATGCAGCCAAACTGGATTCAATTCAATCTTCCACACCCCATGTAGTCCTCTGAGCCTGTTAGAAATGATCCCTGAGTGCAGAGCTAGAAGCAACAACTGGGTTTGTTCCCCCAAGGAAATATCATGAAGTTACTAGAGTATCCTTCCTTGTTTTATAACATATGAGTACCTACCCCCCCCCCCCCGCCAAAAAAGAGTCCCATGTACCTTGCTTTTGCTCTGGAGCCTGCAGAAGACAGTTTGCACATTGTTAGCTTTTCTGAGGCAAGACTAGAGCAGCAGAAGCCATAGACTTCTGCCAGCCTCCTCACACCTCCACACAGTTTGCAGGAGGGTACCGTGATCCTAAAACCAGGTCACTGTTGCGGGCCAAACCTGTTCGCAAGACGCCAGCGCCTGCAAACAGATCCTTCGTGGAGTTTCGGGAAAAATCCCACGGGGAGAAAGTGGGTACACGGACGGCGAATGACGGAAAATATGTTGTAGAAATGAATGAAACCACGCAGATTGCATGGGGACTCTCGTTAGCAGAAACGAAAGACAAATTTATTTTTTGAGCTAGCTGTTTTTAAAGGTTAGAGACTTGGAAGGCAGATGCAAATTCTAGACATCAAAGAGGCTGGGAAAGAAAGGAAAGACCCTGGCTTAGATTAGCATATTAAAGAGCTGATACTGAAGGTGAAAAGGCCAGTTTGTTTTGGGTTTGCTAGTTTTGGGTAAAACAGAAGGAAAAGGTAATTTTCGGGTGGACTGTTTCAGAGTTTCGGAGAAACACTGAAAATTACAGAGGAAAACTGAAAATTGCTTCGTAAGAGTAAACAGAGAAAAAACTGAAAATTACTCTGTTTTGGGTAAACAGAGCAAAAAGTGAAAATTACTTCACTCATGAGCTAAGTTGAAAAACCAGTTCTTGGCACCAAGGTAGTTTTGACAGTGGGAGACTTTTGGCTGGATTGATTGCTGTTCTAGTAGAAAGAATTTACTAAGGCCTGATTTCTAATAAAGGTTTAAAATAAAGAGAGAAATAGTTACAGCCCTTATGAAATTATGTCCAAATAATCCACGCAAAGGGTCAAGTGATTTTGACTGCTTTTTGCGGGCCTTTTTGGCATATAATTTCTTTCTCAGGAGGGCACTCTACCTTGTGGTGTGTGCCTCTTCTGAGTGGGGTGTGACAGGTCACCTTTCCTCTTCAGATCGCAGGACGTGAAGCTGTAAAATCAGGACTCAGAGCATCATCCTTTTTAACAGACTCAACCCCTAAGATGTATAGGCTAGGAGGCAGGCATGGCCACTGCACATTCATCCTGACTGGCTCACCACAACCATTGGGGTTCCACCATCATTTCCTCCAGGTGCCTTAAAACCACACTTTGTGCTTCCTCTTTGTGTCCTCTCTCTTCTTACTCCCACACCTTCCCACACATTCTGAGCACAGAAACCCTCTTTGCTCAAAGAAGGACAGTGTACAGTGAACCAGGTGAGGTCGGTCACCTCTACTCCAGGGGCTTAGTACTCAAACTGGCCAATGTCTTCCCACAATGCATCTGGTGGGGTTGGAAAATCCGTGCTCTGACTTCGAGGCAGTCCCTGCTGGTTAGAGCTCCAGTCTTGTGAGAGCTTCAGTGTTTCCTGACAACTGTCATTTCCCTCCTGCCTCCAGAAAGAAAGGGTGCCCTGCACAGTCTCTCCAGCAGAAGGCTTTCCCATCTTTGTTTACTCTGGTCCTTCCACCTGGAAAGTACTCTGCCCCTTCCAAGTCTGGCGTGCATCCAGCTGGGCTCAGATGACATACGCTCCATTAAGCACACACAGACCCCAACATTCCCTCCTTCCCTGAGAGCCAGGGCCCCCTTTTTATGAACATTGTGTACAATAGCCAGGTGTACAATAGTCCTGGGCTTACTGAATTTTTTTTTTTTAAAGCTCACCATTGGGAGGGAGGTTGTTTTGTGTGTGCTTGGTGGGAAGGAGGTTGGCTAGAGCTCTGAGGAGGTGTACACTCTGGTGAAAGATGCGGTGTTAAGATATTGTATTTATGAAACCCTGTCATTAAATCAGGGTGACTAACACAACAACAACAACAACACAACATTGCCTGAGGTTATGTAGCCGTACAGATGTTTGGAGAAGTAACACAAAGATCTTGCCCTCTCTTGAGCAGTTTCTCCAGTGGGAGCCTCTCACCCCATCACAGTGCTATGGTCACTTTGAATCTTGGAGACGTTTGAGTGGTACTTTGAATAGGAGGAAGGGATGAAGAACTTCCCTGTGACCTTGTCCTTCACGTTCCTCCTGCCAGTTCTTAGAGCAAAAAGGCAGGGTCCCTTCTCTCTCTCTCCTCTGGCTCCCATGACCCATTCTATTCCTCCTCTCCATCCCTTCAGCAGCACCCCAGGGACACTTGGGGCTCCCAATGTCCATGCAGCTGTGCACTCAGACTCCCCAATCTTGGAGGTTTTCATTACTTACAGAGCCTGAGTGTCACTCTGGTCCCCGCCCGGGGTTTGCCCCAGAGCTCAGGCTTTGTGGGTGCAGAGGTGGGGGGCTTCCACTTGCTCCCCCCCCCCATATCCTCCCAGGCCCAGTGAGGTCTCAGCTTTGGCTCTCACCTCCCCTTCGCCCCCTCTCTAGCTCAGAGCACCCCTCCCCGGGAAGGGGGTGTCTCGTGCCCGCGCCCAGGTGTGCCCCCCACGCGCCCTCGCGCGCCCCCGCCCGCCGCGCGCCACTTCCTGAGCGCGCCCCCGGCCCCGCCCCGAGGCTCGGCCCGCGGCGGCGACAGAGGTGCAGGTGCCCCGGGGCGGCTCCCCGCGCCCGCCCGCCCGCCGCCTCCATGCAGGCCGCCGTGCTCCCCGAGGAGATCCGCTGGCTCCTGCAAGGTAACGCCCCGGCCCCCTCCCCGGCGAGGCCACGCTGGACCACCTCCAGGCTTCGAGCATCCATCCCGGGGACGCGGGGTTCCCGCCTCCCAACGCCGGCCGCGCGCCCTGCAGCCCGCGCCCCCTTCTTCCTCGGGGCTCTCCGTCCCGCATGGGGGCCTCCGCCGATGGGGTCGGAAGTGGGGAACCCCTGGCTGCCCGTAGGCCGCCCTCTGAGTTTGTACCCTGCGTCTTTCTCCTTAGGAGCCCCCTCCCCCTGCAGCAGGTCCTCTACCCCAGCCCCAGGGGGTGACCTCTCCATCCTATTGAGAGGCCCCTGAGGTTGTCAGGGGTTTCTGAGCCACTTTGATCAAAGCCTGGTGTCCCCAAGTTTCTGCAGTTGCTTACAGGCCTGTCAGACTTTTGGGGTCTACCCCGCAGGGCAGGTTGGTCCTCAGTCAGGCACATTTCATTGACCTTTTTTGGGAAAAGTTCTTGCAGGTGACTGAGCCAGAGCCCAGCCATGCTTTGGGGGAAGTGGATTGCCTGAACTAAACACCCCCCCCCCCCAATCCTTCCAACCCCTCAGATATGGTGCAACTGGTCAGAGGACTTTGCTCCCAGTCACACTTTTTCTGCCAACTGCAACTTACTTTCCCATAACCTTCCTGGAGGCCTGGAGTCTGAGATCTGAGGAGGCTGATTGGTTTGGAATTAAGGATTTTTTTTTGGCATTCAAGTGACATTTCTGACACATATTTAACAGATGGCCCACTTTGGGCAGGTCATGCTTTTGGCACTGTGTATCCCCCCCCTCCAGTTTCTTTCGATTTAATTGGTTTTATATCTGCATTACCTTGTTATCTTGCTATAAATACCTCCTAATCAAATAGTTGGCAGGTCCTTTTGGGCTGTTTATAGCACTGTTTCCATTCTGGACTGTTTCGATGTGAAAGTTGTCAACGAGGTATTTCTTTGGAAGTTTCCAAAAATCACTAATGATCTGAGGAAATCTCTACTCTTGTGAATTAAAAACAATCTCCAAAGAAGTAACCTATCATTTCTTTCCGTTTTTTTTTTTTTTTTTTTTTTAGGGTGGGGGACGGAGGTATGGGATTTGGGGTTAAACCTGACAGTGCTTAAAGCTTACTCCTGGCTCTGTGTTGAGGAAACAATTCTAGGGGTTCTATGTGGTTCTGGGGATCAAACCTGGATCTGTTATGTGCAAGGCAAGCTCTCTACCTGCTGTATTATTGCTCTGGTCCCATACCCTGCATTTCAGCTGAAATATTTGAAACTACTTGTTTTGTTCTTGGAACCACACCTAGTGGTACATGATGGTAGTGCTCTTAGAGGATCAGATAAAAACCAGGGTCAACTTTATAAAAGGCAGGTTTCTCAGCCTTGTACTAACCCACTGGCCTTTAATTCAATCAGTATTTGATGTGTAGAGAAAGCTGGAAGGTGGGAAGAAACTCGCAAAATGTTTAATTCTCCTGGTGCTTTTAAAGATGGTTTCATTCTGGGGTAAAAACCTTGAATGTAGGCCACCTGGTTCAATTCCTGGCACCCCATGCCATATGGTCCCTTGAATACTGCCAGGGATCACTCCTGAGCATAGATTAGGTGTGGCCCAAATTAAAAAAAAAAAACAAAAGTTGGACTCAATCCTTTTCATTGGTGTCTGCCATTTGATGAGAGGAAACCTCATTTACAAGCTTATTAAGCTCTATTTCCGTTTTGCAAGTGGCCTTGGTAGAATTCGCCTTTTTCTTCTCAGAGGCTTGTAAGTGCATTCCACTCCATCAACATTTTTTGATGTGCAGTTCTTTTTGGTTCAACACTGACAGTTTGGTAAACAACTCATTTCTGCACCTGCCACCTTCTTTTAGCTTAGATTATTTTCTTGTTAGCTGACTGTTTTTAATTGAAGTCTTCAGATCTCCTTCCAAAGCAGAACCTTTGTTTGCTGACAAGCAGAGAAGGGTATGAATGGAGATTAATTGCATGTCACATACTTCTGTATCAAACTTGCTGTGTCTTAACAATCGCTGTTGGTGCTCCGGTCTTTAGACTATACGGAGGAGTCTGAGATTACATTTTTAGGGAGTTTCATTGGTTAGTTCATTTCTTTTTTTTTTTTTTTTTTTTTTTTTTGGTTTTTGGGCCACACCCGGTGACGCTCAGGGGTTACTCCTGGCTATGCGCTCAGAAGTCGCTCCTGGCTTGGGGGACCATATGGGACGCCGGGGGATCGAACCGCGGTCCATCTCCTAGGCTAGCGCAGGTAAGGCAGGCACCTTACCTCCAGCACCACCGCCCGGCCCCAGTTCATTTCTTTAGAACTTAAAAAAAGTTTGCAGTCAGACTGAATTGGAAGTAAAGTGGGATTCCACAAATAGTTTGAAAAATCTGCGAAGAATATATTTTGGGAAGGTGAGTGTAACATCGAAACCTATTGGTTATAGATTTTCATTTCTATGAGACAATGTCTCTGGGATACTCAAGTAGAAATATTCCTTATACTACATTTACTTTGTGGACATTAGAGATTCATAATGGTGATCAGTTTATTCTCTGTTCCTTTTCTCTTATCTTACCTCTCTGTGCTCCCCCGTTTAGGATTAACTGTTGACAATTAGAAAATATTAAGGTCCTGCTTGTATATTGTCATTCAGTGGAGGGAGTCACAGGCTGCGAGAGCTGCCACTTCAGTGCTGCCACATGGCTGTGGGGGTGGAGTTTCTGCAATGAATTACTACTTTCATAAACCATGGCATAAGATTTTCACAGTGATTTAATGCTGGACATCACAGCCATAACTTAAGCATTTATTTATTTATAACTACATGAGCTTAAATGACAGGAGCATTTTTTTTTTACATAATGTGTGTGCTTTTAAAAATAAAATGTGCCAAAGGTTTATGTCCAAATTTTGTGCAATGAAGAAGGGAACAAATATTCTGAAAATTCCCAAATTAATTTTGTTTAGATATAAAATTTTAAACAGTTAAAAATGTTTCATTTGAGGACGAAGAGATAGCACAGTGGTAGGACATTTCCCTTGCACGCAGCCAACCCAGTATGAATGGTGGTTCGAATCCCATCACCTCATGTAGTCCCCCGAGCCAGACAGGAGTGATTTCTGAGCACAGAGCCAGCAGTAACCCCTGAGCACCTCCGGGTGTGACCCCAAAACCAAAAAAAAAAAGTTTTATTTGACCCTGAAATCCTATTGCTTTGAATGGTTTACTGAAATGAAAGGACACAAAGTATATGTCACAAGGATCTATATTAATTTTCCAAGACTTGGGAAAGGCAAAGCAATGGTTAAATGAATGATAAATGAAGATCCACATTTAGAAATATATTACTGAAATCAAAGGACATAATATATATGTACAATGATCCATCCTAAATGTTCATGTGTTGGGAAAGGTGAGGTGATGGTATGATCAGATTATTTGTTTTATGGACTATTTTGCACTCCTTAAAAAGGAAGTATTGGATCTGTATATGTGGGCTTAGAAAGTATCTAGGACATATTTTTAAGACTGAAAAGGATGTTACACATTAGTATATATAATTTCCTTTTTTGAGGCTTAAAAAAGAAAAAACTCAACCGAAGGATAGAGCACCTACTATGCAGATACAAGGTCCCAAATTCAATCCCTGACTTCATAGCCCCTAGCACCCCTCTCCTGGGCCTTTAACCATCAAGCCTGAACCACAGGGCAAAGTATCATCAGTAGAGGCCTCCAGGATCCCAGGCACAGGTAGAAAAAGTCCTCCAATAATGAACAAAAACTTCCCAAAGAAGCAAAATCCCCTTGCCCCTGTATATATGTTTGTGTAAGCCTGGAAGAAGAAAGAATATACATTAAACCGTTAACAGTTTATTTGGGATTGGAATGATGGGGGGGAGCTACTTATTTTTATTAAAATTATGACAATTGCCAGATATTTTGTTTATAATTGGTGCCCAGGATGGTAACTTAAAAAAAAATTAAGGTAAATAGTTTGGAGAGGTTAGAATACTAAATGTATCAGCTCTGATGTCTTTCTTTTTTTAGCTTCAGGAGTGTGTAGAATATGGGAATTTTTTTTTCAGTGCTTTATTTGATTTTTGGAAAACGTTATAGGCTTCTAGAGTAAATCAGGAAATAGCTTCTTTAGATAGACCGTGTCAAACTCTCATACAGGATTTGCAAATAGTTCATATCAGCAAGTAAGTACCTTACAGATAAGTGAAATGAAGGGTGTCTACTGCCTTATTGAAAGCGGAGGAAATATTCAGGTCTGTTTTCACATAATCAGGCTTCAGATGTAGAAGTTATCTTTTTTGTTTTTGTTTTATGATAACCATGCTGAAAACAAAAACAAAGGCATGCTGGCAGTTTGCATAATCTTTGTTCTGCAGATATAAACGCTATCATTTTTTCCTTGTCTTTCTAGCTTTGCTTTTAAAGTCCTTAGTACAAGGGGCAAGTGTGAGTGGAAGAATAAATATTTCTTTAGTTTGCAGTGTTTCCTGTGTAAGGGAATAGGGTAACACTGATTTATTCCAACGGTACTAAATCCTAAATACCTACAATGTTTCTAAATCCTGCTCAGACTATGGATTTAAGCCAAAAACAGCATCTACAACTCAGTTGCATTTAATAACAATTGTTGCATTAACACTGATTCTGATATGCGTATGGTTACTTTTAAACTTCCTTAGACAGCAACAGTCATTAATCATTTCCTTCCAGATTGGTCTCCAGATTTGTATTGGTTGATGCAGCCAACTATAAAATACTTTTGTAAGATCTCAGCTCTGTAGAACTCACAGGAGTGTGTGGCTCTGAATAGCTAAGGGTATTCTCTAAGTACTTTTTATTATAAACATTTGTGATCATTTTTTTTCCTAAAATACATTAGAATTTTTTCTACACCTTTGAAACAGATTATAGTCGAAAGAAAATTCCTTCGAACACTTTAAGTTCAGAGTTGTTACAGTATATATTATTTTCATATTTTATAGAAAATGGATATCATATTATAGCAATATGATATTTTAATTTAGGGATGTTTCTACCATAATTCCTCCTGCTTTTCTTAGGAATATCTATACCTGTCTCACATTTGATTTAGCTTAATTTTATTTTATTTTAGGACCTCCCGAACAGTATTTCCTGGAGCTACTCCAAGTCCTAGGACTACTTCAGTGAAACTTGGCTGGGATGGATCAATTTGATGGCCAAGGATGTGGCTGGTGCTACTTAGGTTTTGTTATGCTATTTACTGGTATTTGGGGGTCTCCAGGCTACACTTAAAGATGCTCAGAGAAAACTGTGGCGCCCAAGATTGCATCTGGGTCCTACACATGCAAAATATTCACTCTAATCCTTGTGCTATTTCACTTGGTCCCACCCATTACATTATTTTTTTTCTTTTCTCTTCTCTTTATCTTTTTTTAAAAAATTTTTCTCTTTCCTTCTCTCTTTCTTTCGAAGAACTGAAATTTTAATACTATTTGTGATAGGGTTTTATGAGTGCAGTGTTCCAACCCCCCAGGCACTTTTCTGCCTCTTGTCACTTGTAAGTTCACTTTTGTAGATCAGAACTGGATATTTAAATTTAAATAAGCAGAAAATGAAATTAAACAAGCAATTAGCTGCTCTTTATCAACATGGTGGCCACAGTGACCACTTTAGTGGATAGTCCAGTGATTTTCAACCTTCTTGTTCCTGTGAATTATTTTTGATCCTCAGCCAGTGTTTAAAAACCACTACTATAGAATACAGTGTTGAGTGAATTTCCTGCTTTGGTATTATACTGAATCCCTGCAGGTCTGAGAATGTGTCACTTAGTTTCAGGTGAATTTAACGGTGAATTAAATTTCTGAGGACATTCTCTTTCCTTTCCTCTCAACTCAGCCTAGTATCTTTTGTTCCTTAGTTTTGTGGAGAAGGTTGACATCAGTCTGATGCATTTCTTTTATAACTCATTACTTCAATCTCCTGCATGGATGTTCACAAGATATGTTACATGTTATTTAAAAAAAATTGTCACGGGGACTTGGAAAAATAGTATAGCAGATAGGGTTACTTTGCTGTAGCCAACCTGGGTTCAATCCCCAGCACCACATATGATTCCTGAAATCCCACTTGGAGTGATTCCTGGACATAGAGTCAGAATTAAGCCCTGAGCACAGTTGAATGTGGCCCCCAACCTCCAAAATATTAAATAAAAGATGTCATTAGCTTAGAATTTTTTTTGGGGGGGCCACAGGGGTTACTCCTGGCTATGCGCTCAGAAATCGCCCCTGGCTTGGGGGGACCATATGGGACACCGGGGGATCAAACCACGGTCCGTCCTATGCTAGTGCTTGCAAGGCAGACACTTTACCTCTAGCGCCACCTTCCCGGCCCCTAGCTTAGAATTTTTAATAATTTTTTTCAGGGCTGGGAAGATAACTCAAAGGTCTAGTATGCATGGTTCGCATGTGGAAGGCCTGGGATGAACCCTTGGCTTTTGTGATCTCTCAATAACACAAAGAGCTATCTCCAAGAAATGCACTAGAAGTACATTCTGCACACTCCCGGATGTGACCTCAAAACAACAACAACAACATTTGCCTACTTTGTAGTGAAACCTTTTATGACCTCTAGAATTAGATCTTTCTTTAATAGTTTTTTCTATTAATTTCAGCTCTAACTGCTTTCTTCTGTCACATTGAGATTTATATTACACTTATAATAGACCTCGAATCTACTCCTATAATTTTGTTATCTATCAGAGGCTCCTTTTATTCTAAACTCAGAATTTATTTATTAAAATATTTTCTAAGTATTCTTTTCTCATTACTCATCATTTCGTTTTCATTAGCTCTATAAAACTCTGACTTAATCACTTTTAGGGGTTGTTGAGAATGTAACTCCAATTATTTTCTAAAGCTGGAGGTTGTGCTTAGAGCTTAATCCTAGATCGATGATCAGAGATCATTCCTGGTGGTGCTTGGGCGGAGGCCATATGACATGCCCGGGATTGAACCCAGGTCAGTGGCTTGCAAGGCAAGTGCTTTACCCCTGAACTCTCTCTCCTCTTGCTAAATATTAAATTTTTTTCATTCAATTAAAGAATAAATTTTATTAAAATTTTAAGAGTTGAGGCCGGAGAGATAGTATGGAGGTAAGGCATTTGCCTTTCATGCAGAAGGATGTTGGTTCAAATCTCGGCATCTCATATGGTCCCCTGGGGCGATTTCTGAGCCTAGAGCCAGGAGTAACCCCTGAGCACTGCCAGGTGTGACCCAAAAACCAAAAAAAAATTTTTTTTAAAGAGTTATGATGGGGGGCCGGGCGGTGGCGCTAAAGGTAAGGTGCCTGCCTTGCCAGCGCTAGCCTTGGACGGACCGCGGTTCGATCCCCCGGTGTCCCATATGGTCCCCCAAGCCAGGAGCAACTTCTGAGCGCATAGCCAGGAGTAACCCCTGAGCGTTACCGGGTGTGGCCCAAAAACCAAAAAAAAAAAAAAAAAAAAAGAGTTATGACAACTAAAAGAATAAAGACATTATGGGGGGCTGGAGTGATAATTTAGCAGGTTAGCGTTTGCCTTGCATGTGGCAGATCCAAGTTCTATCACCTACATCCTATATGATCTCCCAAGTCCTCCAGGAATGATCCCTGAGCGCAAAGCCAGGTGTAAGTCCTGAGTACCAGGGATGTGGCCAAAAATCAAAACCAAATTTAAAAAAATTGAAACTTAAATAAGGAGGCGGCATTTTCTCTAAATTTTAAGAGCTTTTTTTTCTCTTTTATTTTTGACTTTAGTTTTTTCTCATTGGTCCTGTTTATTCTCTTTGAGTGATGTTCTTTAAATTCAGACCCTGGCTTTACTTTATGACTAATAAAGGAAAAGAGTTTGGAATAGTATCTAAGTATTTGGTAAATGAAAATTTAAAATTCTTATTTCTTTGAATTTAAATTCCTATTGATCTCTCATTTTGCATTGGCTTCTCAACAAGGAAAACTCAGGCACTTAGATTGATGGTTTATCTTTGTATCTCCAAGTTAGAGACTTTTAAAGGGATTTTTTAAGGTAATCTTTTTTTTTTCTTATTCCTTATATTGAGGTTCAGTGATCATTTGTCATCATTTTAATAAATTTGCTTTGAGGAATCTCCCAAATGACTCTCAGGAGGCCTGGAGGCCTCCTTGGTTCATTGAACTGTGTGTTCTCAGGAGAACATGTAGTACCAGGGATTGAATTCAGATTGGCTGCATGCATGTACCTTTATTGCTTTGCTATCTCTCTGTCACCCCTCATTCCAGCCCAGCAACCATTTCTAGGAGAAATTTTATGGGGAAAAGAGAGAATAAGTTAGCTTTTCTTTTTACTTAGAAAGGTATCTTTTTCTTTTCTTTTCCGTGTGTGTGTGTGTGTGTGTGTGTGGTGTGTGTGTGTGTGTGTGTGTGTGTGTGTGTGTGTGTGTGACATTCAGTGATGCTCAGAGTTTACTCCTGGCCCTCTGCTCAAGGATCACTCTTGAGGTGCTTGGAGAATCTAAGGTGGTACCAGAGATTGAACTGCTTAAAGTCAGCTGCATGTAAAACAAGTACCTTAAACCCCTGTACTATTTCTGGTACAAGATATGCAATTCTTTTTCTTTTCTTCTTTTCTTTTCTTTTCTCTTCTTCTTCTTCTTCTTCTTCTTCTTCTTCTTCTTCTTCTTCTTCTTCTTCTTCTTCTTCTTCTTCTTCTTCTTCTTCTTCTTCTTCTTCTTCTTCTTCTTCTTCTTCTTCTTCTTCTTCGTCTTCTTCTTCTTCTTCTTTTTCTTCTTCTTCTTCTTTTGTTGTTTATGGGTCACATCTGGCGGCACTCTAAGGTTACTCCTGGCTTTGCACTCAGAAGTCATTCCTGGCGGCATGGGGATATGGGATGCCAGGATTCAAACTACCATCCTTCCTGGATTGACCGTCTGTCCTTATCAGCTGCGGGCAAGGCAAATGCCATGCCCTACCACTGTGCTCTCTCTCTGGTCCCAAGATATGCAATTCTTATCTTACTTTAAAAAGCACTGTGTATAAAACAGCATTTTTGCTTTAATTTCCATTTGAAAAACTATAAAGTTTACCCCTCCATTTTCTCTTTTAGTTTGCTAACTTTTCATTGGTAGAAAAATTTTACTAGTAGGTAGAGGCTAGATGTTAGTTAAACTGACCAGGTCAATTAAACTCTAGGTGCTCTCTTCCCTTGGAAATTCAAACTCATCATCTGGGCTCAAGGAGCATGCATTTCCCTCCCACCTTTAATTTTTTTTGAAGATCTGATTCAAGACTTTACACACCAAGAGCAAGGCAAGTGCTCAGTTGCTGAGTTATATCCTTGGTCCTAAGGAGCATGGCTTCTCAATGCTATCCTTCCACCCTCTGATTTCTCAGTGTCATTCTTCCATTCTCTGATTTCTCAATGTCATTCTTCCACCCTCTGATTGTCACCAAGCTCCCGTGCTACCGTACTAGTTCTCTCTCCGGGGTCACCTAAGTCTAAACTAATGATTCCCAACTGTTGTGAGTTTGTCCCTCACGGGACTTTCTGCAATGACATTTTTTATTGTCACAACTGGGGAGAGTACTATTGATATCTGCAAGCCAGGGGTGGTGATAAACTTCTTACAGTTTATAGAACAACTTCCCACAACAAAGGATTATCTAGCCTATGCTGAATGTAATGCCAAGGTCGATATAAGGATATATTGATATAAACATATCCTTGCCCTGAAGGAAGCCCCTATAATTTTAGCCTCAATATCCTCCTCCCACTATGAAAAGTTTCTGTAGATCTCTGTTTAATGATTTACATTCCCACTGGAACCTAAACACAGACAAATTAGCTTTCCAAACAATAGCAGTTTTTTCCCTAAGAGGAGTTCTAGTGCTAGCTATTAGGACTTATTTAATATTTATTTAAGTTTTGCACCTATATAATAAACTTAAAATATTTTTATCTTAATAGATAGCACTAGAATTTAAAGTAATAGAGGGAAAAAATAAGGTAAACTTCAAGATTTGCTATCATGTGAGAACCTTAACATATTGGCATAACTATCATAGATCTCATTTTTTCACATTATAAACCCTTACACCCTACAGAAAAACCTATAATTTCTGCTACATTTGTTCATATTTATTTCCCCTGTGTTGCCAAGTCCATTGCTTGCTTTTCCAGTTTGTCAGTGCTGCTTTATAGGCTAGGTGATTATAACAGATGGCTTTTTCATATTTGGAGTCTTGAGTTTCCACTGCTTAATTTTACTATCCATTTTTTTAAAAATGAAAAGTAGTGCAGATGTGAAATCAGGAACAAAGTGGTCTGAGCATCCAGAGAACAAGTTTCCTAATGGCTGATAGCTTTGATCAAATTATTTATGAATTACTTAAATTCTCATGTAGGAAACACTCTAATATAGGTTGGTTGGATGGAGCAGTGACTTAAGAGACTCACATACAGTTATTAGAAAAGAAATTTATTTTATGGTAGGGTGGGGGATGATAGGGACTGGCCTCTCAAATAGTGCTCAGGAGACAATGTGGTGCCTGGGATCAAGGCAAGGCATATGCCTTAACCTCTGAACTATCCCTCTAGACCCAGAAAAAGTTATTTCAATGGTTTTTAAAGGAGGTTTATTATAGTGTTATTTAGACAATTTTTTTGTACTAAATACACCAGCTATTTCTCATACTTGACTTAAAATAGCTAGTATCATAATTAATTCTTATTCAACTAGTTGGTTTGTGTAAGTATAAATATGCCATTGGATATATTAGTATAAGGCTCCTGTTAGGTGAATAGTTTTTATTTCCCTATAACATATTTAAAGTGAGAAGAATGTTAGGTAGGAATCCTATGTAAAATTTTAAATTATTCATAAGTTATTTTAAACTTTCTTCAGTACTTAAAGATTTTTTTTTTGTGTGTGTGTGTGTGTTTGGGTCACACCCGGCAGCACTCAGGGGTTACTCCTGGCTCTATGCTCAGAAATCGCCCCTGGCAGGCACAGGGGACCATATGGGATGCCAGGATTCGAACCACCATCCTTCTGCATGAAAGGCAAACACCTTACCTCCATGCTAGCTCTCCGGTCCATTTTTGACTGTTTCAATTTAAAAAATAATTTCCACATTGCTATACAGAACAAATCTGCATGTAGATGTTTGAGTACATGTGCTAATAGTTCGTTCGATTCTTAGATAATTGGATGAAGGTTGTAGAGGTTACTTCTGGAGCTTTACTCTGAGCAGTAGTTCAATCTTAATCTAAGGTTCTCTGTTTCAGTTTCTGTTTTTTTTTTCTTTTTTCTTTTTTTTTTTTTTTTTTCAGTTTCTGGTTTTCTTATCTCTGTGTTGTGAGAATGTAGATCATCATTTTTCCCAACAGGAAGGGATAAGGAGAATTAAATATATAAACACCACACATTTCTTGGGTCATGGGTCAAAAACAATCAGCAAGTTGGGGCAAACTAGAACCAGAACATGCTGACAATTTCTCTATTGTCTGCCATTACTCCGGACAAGCCAAAACAAAGCTGGTAGGTATGAGTTTAGCCTTGCTTAGTTTTACCTCTTAACAAAATAATCTGTGCCTTAAGATTGCTTGCCAAATTCTTACAAGTCATTGTGAGATCAAAAGTTTACTTGCAAGGTTTAGCACACTTTCTAAACAAACAAAAACCCCATCCTAGGATACTTCTATTTAGTCACTAAGATTTCCATGAAGCTTCCATGTTTAATATAGAAAATGTTAAGCACTAGAGTTTAAGAGATTTGTTTTTAGTGAGATATTTAAATGACTGCAAAGTTACTAGTGATCTGATCTGTTCAGTATACCATTGTCAAGCAGTCAGGAATTTTTATTTTTGTTTCTATCAGGATTGCCAATGAGATTGAAGAAGTTGGATTTGACTAATCAAGGTTGTTTCTTTTGTAAAATAGCAATATGTAACTTAAGAGTATAGTTATGACGTTTGATTTGGGGGTGTTGGGCCACACCAGGCGGTGCTCAGAGGTTACTCCTGTTCTGTGTTCAGAAATCGATCTTGGCAGGCTCGGGAGACCATATGGGATGCTGGATTTGAAACTGGGTCCGTACCTGGTCAGATGCATGCAAGGCAAATGCCCTACCTCTGTGCTATCGCACCAGCCCCTTTGACATTTGATTAAATTCTGAGTTTATCTAGATACCTTGAATGAAATGTTTATATTTTCTTTCTAATTGTGGTTCTCTTGGTATGACTCAGTCTGTTCCTAAAAAGCTTGTCTTATTGTTAGTAGTTTCATGGAAGTCCTGAGTATCCCTAAATCCCACTATCAATATTAGCACAAAGGCCTTGAGTGTGCCTTTGGGAGTTTCTTTTCCCCTCTTTTCTCCAATCTCAATGTGCCCTTTTCATCCCTCCTCCCTCATCTCCTATCCCTAGAGAAGGGATGTTTAGTTATTTAAGGTGTTAACTCCTCAACTTGTTCAATAAAGCATTTATAAGGTAAATTACTGTCTTTTTAATTAGAAAAGATTATATTTCTAAAAGTATCAGTGAAATTTTAAGAGATGAGGCTAAAGTAGTATATTGCTTTTAGATTTATTCTTTTTTAAAATCAGTGAATAAAGTGTCTTTTAATGTTTACTTAGATGACTCTTTTTAGAGAATGTTAACCTTTAATGGGAGAAACAATCATACTTATAATGAAATGATTTCTTTATTTAAACACCATGTCTACAAACATCATTGTAGTTGGGTTTCAGTCATAACTAGAACACCCCTCTTTCACCATGCAACCTTCCCATCACCAATGCCCTATCTCTTCCCTCCCCCACCTGCCTCCTGTATTCTAGACAGGCTTTCTACATCCCTCACTCTCTGACATTGCTATGATAGTTCTCAGTGTAGTTATTTCTCTAACTGCACTCACCACTTTTTGTGATCTTTGTGTGTGTGTGTGTGTGTGTGTGTGTGTGTGTGTGTGTGTGTGGTTTTTGGGTCACACCCGGCAGTACTCAGGGGTTACTCCTGGCTCCATGCTCAGAAATTGCTTCTGGCAGGCACGGGGGACCACATGGGACATCGGGATTCAAACCGATGACCTTCTGCATGAAAGGCAAACGCCTTACCTCCATACTATCTCTCTGGCCCCGAGGGGTGATCTTTTAATGTTAGATTCCAGAAGTTCTTTCTATAACTAAAGTCTGACCACGCCCTTTTCTCAGACTATCTATCCTTTTTTTACTGGGAACCCTACTATATCCTCCTGTTACCTGAATGAACCTCTAATGGAAGTTTTTGTTTGTGGTAAGCAGTAGCTCTACTGGGAATGCTTAAGAAAGGAGTGAGGGCCTGAGTCAAAGACAGTGGGATTCTGAGGTTTAGGACAGAGATCATTAAGGGGCCAGAATGAGAATGCTGTATCCCCTCTACTCCCCACAAACTCTGCCCCTGTGCTGGGTGGAGTTGTGACCAGTAAGAGACCTAGAAGAAAAGGTAAACAGAATTTCCTCTCCTCTCCTCTCCTCTCCTCTCCTCTCCTCTCCTCTCCTCTCCTCTCCTCTCCTCTCCTCTCCTCTCCTCTCCTCTCTTCTCTCATTCCTTCCTTCCTTCCTTTTTTTTTTTTTGAACAGGGTGGGGGGAGGTTTTGGGTCATGCCCAGAGGCTCTCAGAGGTTACACCTGGCTCTGTGCTCAGGGGACCATATGTGATGGTGGAAATCCAACCAGGGTCCGTCCAGTGTTGGCCGAGTTACCGCTGTGCTATTGAGATCTGTCTTTTCCTTCCTTCCTTCCTTCCTCCCTTTCTTCCTTCCTCCCTCCCTTTCTCCCTCCCTACCTTCCCTTCCTCCCTCCTTCTCTCCCTTCCTCCCTTTTCCCCCCCCTCCCTCCTTTCCTTCCTTCCTTCCTTCCCTCCTTTCCTTCCTTCCTTCCCTCCTTTCCTTCCTTCCTTCCTTCCTTCCTTCCTTCCTTCCTTCCTTCCTTCCTTCCTTCCTTCCTTCCTTCCTTCCTTCCTTCCTTCCTTCCTTCCTTCCTTCCTTCCTCCTTCCTCCCTCCCTCCCTCCCTCCCTCCCTCCCTTTCTTCTTTCCTTCCTTCCATTCCAAAAGGCATGGAAGTGCAGGGATAAGGGTGTATGGGGCGGGGTGTGGGGGAGTGATCACTAGGTGTGACCCTGGAGAATCCTTACCTCCTCCTAGCATTGCTAGGCTGTACCTAGTGGTTCCCAACATCCAGGCCTCAGCATTCATTCTTGGGCATTAGCACTGAACCACCATTTCCGTTGGTCAAGTATTTTGGGGGCATGGTCCTGGTGCCCCTGGGCAATACTTTCCCAATACTTGACCCTCTGTGAAAAAAACATTAAAAATAAAAAGAGAAAGAAGCTAGCATATAGGTTTAGGAATGCTTGTAGAAGTTTAGCAGAGCCTTGTTGAAAGAAAAATTAGCGGGGAGAGAATGGGTATTTCTGTGATTATGAACAGTTAGGACCATTTATAGTTAGAGAATGTTTGGAGATGTGGCTCATTCTACTGCATTTGCCGGGCTAGTGTGAAAGAACTTGGAACTTCTTTTATGAAAGAAATGACCTAATTTAATGCCAGCATTAAATTTTATTGAATTAATTGAGTGAGTCATTTTATGCTGTGCCAAACCACATAGACAAAATTGCAAATATTTTCTTGGGTATAATGCCAGTTTAGGCAGAAACGTATGCCTTCTTTTCATAACTGTGAGTTCTGTTTTAGTAGCTTAGATATTTTTTGCAAAATATCCCCGTTAGGAACACTTGGATTGGTTTTTGGTGGGTGGAATAGGTTTCAACTGCATTTGGTCATTCATCCTGCCACCTAATAAGAGGCTAATTGAAATGGACTTTTAAATTTTAGAAACATGCATCACCAAGAAAAAAACATTTGCAACTACTAGGGTACACTGAATTAAACAATTTCTTCTTTTAATGCATTAGGGGCATTGACTTAGAAAGTGGAAGGAAAACTTTTATATTTGAAAATATAACCCTTAAGATCCTGTTCTACTATAAATAAATCTTATAAATGGACAAAGTCCGAGACTTGGGAGAATGTTGGAAACTTCACTCATTTACATCACCTAGTAAGTAAGTAGTTCTCCTGTCAGTGCCAATCTTTTCCAGATTCCACCTTCTCCCCATCTCCTCTTGATCATCGGTATGTGCAAAAGATAGAGTTTAAGATGAAAGATCAGTTAGCTTCCTGAGATGATCTGTTACTTCTTCCTCTTAAGAAGAGGTGCCTCAGCCATAGGCCTGTGCCCCCTCATTTTTCTGATCCTGTTTCATATCACAGTTTATTCAAGTTGTTTATGTAAGTCTATATTATTTACTAGACTATAAACTCTTAAGATAAAATATTCATCTGTCTTGTTCACTTTTTCCGTACTTAACATGAAGTCAGTACTTAATAAATTCTTGAAGAGAGAAGGCATTTAGGACAAAGTGTCATTGGTTATGGTATGCTTCTGACATATAGCACATGGTATATTGTTCATTTACCAGTGGAAGAGAATTGTGCAGGCCCTGTAAGTTCAGGAACCATATTGAGGGTGAACCATGATGTCAATAGGCCCACCTAGCATGTAGGAGCACTATTAGTGGTGTTTTCATATGGGATATACATATATCCCATATGAAAATATATATATATATATATATTGGTTTTTGGGCCACACCCGGCGGTGCTCAGGGGTTACTCCTGGCTGTCTGCTCAGAAGTAGCTCCTGGCAGGCATGGGGGACCATATGGGACACCGGGATTCGAACCAACCACCTTTGGTCCTGGATCGGCTGCTTGCAAGGCAAACGCCGCTGTGCTATCTCTCCAGGCCCTTCATATGGGATATTGATGTTTTGGTAGTCTGGAGGCACTTTTATGAGGAAATACTCAATATTTAATTAGAGTTCTTATTTATAAAATATGCTTACTTGGTAAGTCTTGAGTGGTAACTGTGGTTAAATATGAAAGACGATATGTTATAGGACCATTTATTTTCTTTTGTTTTTAGGGCTACATAATGATAATCAGGGGTCACTTCATCTTTAGCATTCAGGCATGTTGTGCTCACACATCTTATAGTGGTGCTTCCAGGGGCTGCACCCCTTTAATTGTGGCTCTCAGACCCACATGATTATGGCTTTGAAAATCATACTTGGCATATCAGGGACTCAGGTTTTGTAACCTTTTGTTTATAAGGTAGTGGTCTAAGTCATTGAATTATTCCCCTAAGTCGGGGGTCTCAAACTCAATTTACCTGGGGGCCGCAGGAGGCAAAGTCGGGGTGAGGCAGGGCCGTATAAGGGATTTCGCTTACTGAATATTCGCAATAAAAAATCGCATTAGTAAGAAAAAAATCGCAAAAAATCGCACTAAACATTTGCATACCCGGAACGGAACTGCTTGGGGTATGCGAATGTTTAATGCGATTTTTTTCTTACTAATGCGATTTTTATTGCGATTATTTGGTAAGCGAATAATTGCAAATACTGCGATATTTGAAGGCCGGCCGCGGGCCACAAAATTTTGTATGGAGGGCCGCAAACGGCCCACAGGCTGTGAGTTTGAGACCCGTGCCCTAAGTGCTTTTTTTAAAATAAATTACAATAGTACACATATAGATAGTTTAATTTTAAATTTTATTTATCTAATACAAGCATTTAAAATGTATATTTTTTCAGTATTGATTTAGTTTGCATCATATAAATTTGGATAGTTTTCTTTCACTATGGAATAGCCAATTTGTTTAAAAAATAATATTTCTTTTTTGATATGCTATTTCAAACCGTTGAAGATATTTTTAATTAATTAATTAATTACTTTTGGAGGGTTTTTTTTGCTCACAATCAGGCCATATACTCTGTTCCCCTTTGGAAGAGGAGGAATAGTACAGTGGATTTGGTGCTTGACTTGCATGAGGCAAATCTGGGTTTGATCCATGGCATGACACATGGTCTCCTGAGCTTGGGCAAGAGTGATTCTTGACCAATAAAGCCAGAAGCACACCCTGAGCACTGCCAGGTGTGGCCAAAACCAAACACACAAAAATAAAACAAAAACAAACAGGTAGTAAAATTCTCAATTATGATAATGAATATCTACTTCTTTTTGGTTTTGATTTTTGTTTTTGGGCCACACCTACTGGCACTCAGGGGTTACTCCTGGCTTTGCGTTCAGCAATCGGGAATCGAACCCGGGTCTGTTCCATATTGGTCTTTGTTTGTTTGTTTGTTTTTGTTTTTGGGCCACACCCGGCGATGCTCAGGGGTTACTCCTGGCTGTCTGCTCAGAAATAGCTTCTGGCAGGCACGGGGGACCATATGGGACACTGATATTCGAACCAACCACCTTTGGTCCTGGATGGGCTGCTTGCAAGGCAAACGCCGCTGTGCTATCTCTCCGGGCCCCCATATTGGTCTTATGTAAGGCAAATGCCCTACCCCTGTGCTATTTCTCTGGCTCCTGAATATCTATTTTTATCTCTTTTAGTTGGAATTCGTTTCAGATATTTTAGTGCTGTTATGTACATGTGCATTTGTGATTGTTCGAGTTTCTGATAATTTGGCATTATTCTCATTATGAAATATTCCTCTATCTATGGCAAGACTTTCTGCTTTGAAGTTTACTTTTATATTAATATCACTATTCCAGCTTTACTTTTTTAAAAAAAATTTGAGGGGGTCACTCCAAGCAGTGCTCAGGGATTACTCCTTGCTCTACTCAGTGATAACTCCTCCTGAGCTCAGGGGACCATATAGGATACTGGGGATTGAACTTGTACTGGTCACATACAAGGCAAGTGCCCTACCTACTGTACTATCTTTCCAGTATTTCTGCTATCTTACGGTAATAGTTTGCATCTTTGTGTTGACTGTGTCTTTTATAGACAGCTTATAGATTGGACCTTGCATTTTTATTCAATGAGACATTCTCTGCTTTTTTAGTGGCATGCTTATTTACATATAATTTAAATACTGCAATGGGTGGATTTAGGGCTTAGTATTTAACTATCTTTGACTCAGTTTTTTTGAATACACTTTTTTTGAGGTCACACTTGCTTTTACAAAGTTCAATGTTTTTCAGTGTTGCCTTCTTATTTAATTTCTTGAATTTTTAAATTGTACACCTGATTTTATTAGGATTGGTCCAATGATTACAATATACTCCTAGTTTATCACAGTCTACATAGAGTTGATACCACACTACTAAAGAGGGTACGCCAGAATTTTTAGCTGCAAGACCAGTCTACCCATGAATTCTCTCAGCTTGCATTTCTTTTGAAAACAGAATGAATCTTATGATTTGTTCCTTTCAAGAATCAAATAAATCAAATAATCTCTGCCAATTTCTGCTTGCCTTTTTTTTCTGTTTGTTTGTTTTTTGGGTCACATCCGGCAGTGCTCAGGGGTTACTCCTGGCTCTACGTTTAGAAATCGCCCCTAGCAGGCTCAGGGGACCATATGGGATGCTAGGATTCAAACCACTGACCTTCTGCAGGAAAGGCAAATCCTTCATGCTATCTCTCTGGCCCCTTCTGCCTCCTTTTGATTGTTCTGTGATACCTTAAAATATTTTGTGAGGTTTGACTCAATGGTAGAGTACATGCCTCACAAATGTGAGACCCTTGATCATTATTACACTACAGACACAAAGAGAAAAAAATTGTTCAAAGTTTTATTTCCAGTATTAACAATTATTTTATTTTTATTATTTGTTTTGTTTATTTGTAGGGAGTCACACAGCAATGCTTAGATCTTACTCCTGGCTCTGTGTATCATATGTAGTCGTGAGGATTGAACTGGTATGAACCAAGTGCAAGACAAATATACTCTCCATACTTTGTACTCTCTCTAACTTCAACAAGTTTTCTTTTACTTTTAATTTTTTAATATTTTGCTTTTTGGGTCACACCTAGTTGTGCTTAGGAATTACTCCTTGCTCTGCACTCAGGGATCACTCCTGACAGGGCTCAGGGAACCATATGGGTGCTAGGAATCAAACCCAGGTTGGCCACATATAAGGCAGATGCTTTACATCCTGTACTATCACTTTGGCCCCCATCCAATTCTTATCTGTTAGGAATGAGTCTATTTTACGTAAGTTATTTTGTTTTTTTTTCCCCTAACTTTATTGAAAGAAAGAAGGAAAGGAAGGAAGGAAGGAAGGAAGGAAGGAAGGAAGGAAGGAAGGAAGGAAGGAAGGAAGGAAGGAAGGAAGGAAGGAAGGAAGGAAGGAAGGAAGGAAGGAAGGAGGAAGGAAGGAAGGAATGAAGGAAGGAAGGAAGAAAGAAAGAAAGAAAGAAAAAAGAAAGAAAGAAAGAAAGAAAAAAAGAAAGAAAGAAAAGAAAAGAAAAGAAAGAAAGAAAGAAAAGAAAAGAAAAGAAAAGAAAAGAAAAGAAAAGAAAAGAAAAGAAAAGAAAAAAAGAAGTCGGAGAGATAATGGTAAGACATTTGCCTTGCATGCAGAAGGACAGTGGTTTGAATCCCGGCATCCCATATGGTCCCCCGAGCCTGCGGGGGGGGGGGTGGTGGTGGTGGTGGTGGCAATTTCTGAGCGTAGAGCCAGGAGTAACCCCTGAGCGCTGCTGGGCATGACGAAAGAAAGGGAGGGAGGGAGGGAAATAGGGAGGGAGGGAGGGAAATAGGGAGGAAGGGAAGGAAGGAAGGAAGGAAGGAAGGAAGGAAGGAAGGAAGGAAGGAAGGAAGGAAGGAAGGAAGGAAGGAAGGAAGGAAGGAAGGAAGGAAGGAAGGAAGGAAGGAAGGAAGGAAGGAAGGAAGGAAGGAAGGAAGGACAATAACAAACACATTTCTGAAAATTATTTTATCTCTAATGAAGTCATTGAAGATGGCAGAAGATTTAGTAGGCTCTTGTTCATTCTATTAAACTAGGGTTGAACTGATAGATGTTAAGTATACAATACATACCAGATTTTGAAGATTTAGTACAAAAAATTATGGCTACCTTAATAATAGTTTTTATATTCAATTGCATAGTGAGATGGAAATATTTTGGATTAAATACAATTATTTTATTGGGTTAAAATAATTATCACAAAAATTTATTTTGCATAACTTTTGAAATTTGGCTATTAGAAAATTTAAAATTGCATATGTAGCTATTTTATTTCTATTGGACAACTACTTTGTATAATTGCATATTTTTTGTCCATTTAATCTTTCAGATAAGTGGGTTTTTTTCAGCTGTTTTTTTCCCCACAGATTTTAACTATATTTCCCATAATTTTTACTGTATATATTATGGTACTCACTACTTACCTTATAATAGAACATTTCTATTTTGGATCATATCTTATAACAAATAAGATGACTATTGGCTTATTTGAATTCCACTTAGATATAAATTAATGCTATTCTGTCTGCTCTTCTAAACCTTGTTTTGATGCTTTACATGCCTCTTTTATCTTAAACTTTATTCTGATTCAGGTTATCTTTTAAACAGTAATTATGTTGATTTTATCTTTTGGCCTTGTCTGAAATTCTTGGCTTTTGATAAACTATGAAGGTTTGATTGTTTGCCCAGGCAAATTAATTTTTATTTATACTTTTTGGAGCTTCCTATGTTGACTCTGGGGCTGCATGCAGAGAGATGATGATGATGGGATGCATACCTAGCATTTTCAAAGAAGTATGTAGTATAGAAATTGAATCTGGGGCTCTCCCATGCAAAGCATATGCTCCAGTTTTTTGAGCCAGGTCTCTGGCCTCATTTACATGTTGGTTTTTAATAATTAGGACACATTCTCAAGCAATGCTCAAGGAATATCCGGGCCACTCTGGCAATTCTTGATCAACTGGGGTGGACCATTTAATGACAGGGCTGAAGATACGGTGCTGTTTTGACCTTTTGGTGCTGCGAACCACTAAGATCATCTTGGTGGTGTTATGGGTCCTCTAGGATTCATTATGCTGGTGATACACATGGGACCATTTTGTGTGGGAACAGGGATTAAACTAGAGTATGGTAGTTGAATGTTACTTAATTCTATCTTTTATATATATATATAAATATATTTATAAATTATATATATCTTAATTCTATCTATTCTTAATACCATCTCTTCACATTCCTCTTTCCCCATTTTATTTTTTATTTTTGTTGATTTGGTTTTTGGGAGCCCATACTCAACAGTGCTCAAGGATCACACCTGGTGATGCTCAAAGATCATTCTTGGTGGTGTTGAGTGCACTGGTTTGGTGTCAGGGATTGAATCTGGGTTGGCTATATACAAGGTAAGCACTATAGTCCCTTTGGTGCTTTGACTAACTCTTTGACTTAGCTTTAACTACGTAGCTCTTTGACTAATTCCCCACTTTTCAAGGAATCACCCACACTACTTTCCACAAAAGGTGCTCCAATTTACATTCTCAGCAAAAGTGGACCAGAGTTCCTTTTCCTCCACATCCTAACAAACACTTGTTTCCACTTCTTTACATACACCATTTTTATATTCTCACATATTCTCAAGGGTTTTCCTAATAAAATTTTCCTAATAAAATATGTGGAGCATGTTTTTCTTTATTTGTGGGCCATATGTATATCTTCTTTGGAAAAGTCTAGTGTCTAGTTTACTCAGGGCTTTTGATCATTTTTTTTAATGTTTTTTTTTAGTTGTGTGAAATTTTAATATAGCTTTAATATTAACCTCTTGTCAGAGTATGATGTACAAATATCTTCTTCCAACCACTAGGCTGCCTTTTTTATGTGGTAATTACTTTTGCCACGTAAAAGCCTGATTTGATATAGTCTTTATTATTTATTATTGCTTTTGTTTCCCCCAAACTGATATTTGTATATTGATATTATATTCTGAAAATTTGCTGAATCGTTTACTAGTTCTAATAGTTTATTAGATAAAAAAATTTTAGTTTTTTGGTTTTGGGGGGCTATACCAGGCTATGCTCAGGGTATTTTCCTGGTTCTGCACTCAAGAATCTCTACTGGTGGATCTTGGAGGAACCATATGGGGGTACTAGAGATTGATCCTGGGTTGACTGCATGCAAAACAAGTACCTTGCCTATGGTTATATTTCTTCAGCTCTGGATCAATCTTTAAATTTAATTTGATTTATTTTGGGCCATACCTAGTGGTGCTCGGGGCTTCCACCTGGCTCTCCACTGCACTCAAGAATTACTCCTCATGGGTTTGGGATTTTGTATGGATTGCTAGGGACTGAACCTGGGTCAGCTACATATAAGGCAAGTTTCGTACATCACTTTGCCCTCTGAATTGATTTTAAAAAATATACAGGATTATATCAATTATAAGTAGTAATATATGTCTTTATTTTTAATCTGAATTCTTTAATTTTATTTTCTTGAATGGTTGTCCTTGCTAGGACCAGTACAATGATGAGTATGAGTGGTGAGAGCAGATAACTTTTTAATTTTCTTTTTCTTGGTTTTTGGACCATACCTGGTGATGCTCAGGGGTTACTCCTGGTTATGCACTCAGAAATCTCTTGGGGGACAATATGGAATGCTTGGGGGACCATAATGGGGATACCAGGGGATCGAACCATGGTCTGTCCTAAGTCAGCCGTGTGTAAGGCAAAAGCCCTACCGCTGTGCCACTGCTCTGGCCCAGATAACTTTTTCTTAATCTTGACCTTAGGAACAGAAAAAAATCATTCAGTCTTCTAGTGTTAAATATGATGTTATTTGTGGGGGTTTGTAGATACTATTTTTCTTCTATTCTTAGTTTGTGAGTGCTTTTTAATCATGAAGGGATGTTGAATTTTGTTGAATATTCTTTTTTATTTATTGAGATTATAATGCCATCTTTGTCCTTTATTCCATTAGCATAGTATATTACTAAATTTTCATTTTGGACATACTTAATTTTTAACTTTTAATTGAGCTTCACATTTCTTTTTTAGTTTTCAGAAGACTGTGAAGGAACCAAATAAATGACAAACTCAATATGGTGGTCTAACACTGCATCAGAAGTTTTGGTGATGGCTATCTAGGACCATTTTATTTGACGCTGAATAAATACAAAATAAAAATGGCTGTATACTTATGTAATACAGCTGTGTAAATGCATGATATTTTTAAACACATAAGATACAGGTTCATATATGAGGCACTCTTTTGGAAAAAGAAAAAATTAACTATATTATTTAGATGGTTTCTAGGGATGATAATTCATCTAAGCATAATTAAGTGTATAGCAACTATTTCTGGAAACTTTAATCACTGTAATTTTATCTTCGAAAATCTGTAGACCTCACTCAATTTCTTTCAACATAATTTATTTCATATTATATTTCTAGCATGTCTCTATTTTGTAATATTCCCTTGCATTAATTGTAGTTTCCTGCTTTTGGTCACATTTTTCTTTTCCATGTGGGTTCCTTCACATGGTTCCATTGTCATTTTCATTGATGATGCATTTGCTAATTAATTTTTTTAAATGCCTGCCCTTTTATTTTCAGTTTTGCATTTCAGTTCTATTTTTTACTTCAGCTCTATTGATATTTCTTTCTAGTTTCCTTTGGCCTGTATTCTTCTATGACTTGCCTACAATATGTGCTTATGAAATTCATAATTCATTCTGTGCCATCAGTGATAGTTAATATTTAAAAACTTCGAGATTTGTGGGAAATAGTTACTATGCATTGGATTTTTTAATTCATAGCATGGACTTGGATTTCATGATGTGTCACTTGATATGCATATATAAAGGTAAACTATAAGGAGTTAACCATTTTAACCATTTTTAAGTGTACAGTTTCGTAGGATTAAGAAATTCATATTGTTCTGCAATTTTGACATTTTTTTGTTTTTGTTTTGTGTTTTGTTTTGTTTTGTTTTTGGGCCACACCCGGCGTTGCTCAGGGGTTACTCCTGGCTGTCTGCTCAGAAATAGCTCCTGCAAGGCACAGGGGACCATATGGGACACCGGGATTCGAACCAACCACCTTTGGTCCTGGATCGACTGCTTGCAAGGCAAATGCCGCTGTGCTATCTCTCCGGGCCCAATTTTGACATTTATAAGGAGAAAACACCATCTACTTCTCTTTTCTTTGGGGATGGGGGAGTTCCTTTCAAGCAGTGTTCAGGGACCAGGGGCTTATACCCTGTGATTCTCAGGATCCTCCAGGGCTAAATCCAGAAATCCTCAGGGGGCCATGTGATGTGAGGGATTGAATCCCTGTGCTATTTCCCCAGACCCAATATGTTTCTTAATCTTCAGATTTTTTTCTTTTTCACTTAGTAGATTTTCTTCTCTTTTCTTCCCTCCTTTCCTTCCTCATCTCCTACCTTTCTCTGCTTTTCTCTTGGATGTTCTCAGGGGCTGCTCTTGGCACTGGGGTCACCCACAATGTTGCTTAAGGAAACATGCAGTGCAGGGTGTGCATACTAGCCCTTTGAACTATCTCTCTTGGCTAGTTTTTTTTTTTCTTTTTTGGCTTTTGGGCCACACCAAGCTGTGCCCAGGGGTTACTCCTGGCTCTCTGCTCAGAAATATCTCCTGTCAAACACGGGGGACCATATGGGATGCCGAGATTTGAACCACCATTGGTCCTGGGTCAGCTGCTGGCTACTTCTGTGCTATCTCTCCAGTCCCCTAGTTTTTAATTTCTAATGATCAATTTTCCTTGTCTTTTAGATTCTGAAGATTTCCTGGCAGAAGGTTTGCGTAATGAGAACCTCAGTGCTGTTGCAAAAGACCACAGAGACCATATTCTACGAGGCTTTCAGCAAGTCAAAACTAGGTTTGTTTAAACTGGTTCCATTATTATTCTTTAAAACAATATATACTTAGTAAAAATGTTTTTTTTTTTTTTTTTGGGCCACACCCGGCATTGCTCAGGGTTTACTCCTGGCTGTCTGCTCAGAAATAGCTCCTGGCAGGCACGGGGGACCATATGGGACACCGGGATTCGAACCAACCACCTTTGGTCTTGGATCGGCTGCTTGCAAGGCAAACACCGCTGTGCTATCTTCCCGGGCCAGTAAAAATGTTTTTAATTAAAATTTTTGTTGTTGTTTTGGGGTTGATGCTCAAGGGTTACTCCTGGTTATGCTCTCTGAAATTGCTCCTGGCGAGGGGGACCATATGGAATGCCAGGGATCTAATCTACCTGTCCTGGGTCAGCCACATGCAAGGCCACCACCCTAAGGCTGTGCTATCGCTTCCAGCCCCATAATTTTAAATTATTTTTGTACCACAACTGACTGTGCTTAGGGCTTATTCCTGATTCTGCTCACAGGGATCACTGCAATGGGCTTGGGGCCCATATGGGGTACAGGGGATCAAACCCAGGTTGGATGAATGAAGGCAAATACCTTATTCATTGTACCATCACTCTGTGATAGTAAAATATACTTTAATAGTGTGTAAACCAGAAAATGAAAAATACATATTATTGCTTTTGAAAATTATTTTGGGCACAGTTGTTTATAAACTGTTATGAGTAGGGTCTCATATATAATATATTCTAGCACCATGTCCCCATCATTGTTATTTATACTTTGTGGAGCATACTGATGGAATCACAGTTTACCAAAATGAAAATATTTAAAATTATGTCTAATTATTTTTCTTTAAGCTTTGGATCATTATGTTGGTCTTTATTAAACACTTCTTAAAATATGGTAAAAGCTAAACATTTATTTAAAATTACTAAAAGGAAAATGTTAGGCAGTATGATCTCATTTCTGTAGGCTTTTTGGTCTTGATTCTATTTCCACTATTCTTCCTTTATAGAAAGTTTAAATTAGACTTATCCAGTTGGTTCTTTGACCACATTGAAGTGTTTCAGTCTCAGATTAGGTTGGAATATCATCTTATTAATACTTTATTCATAAGATACCTTGACTTAATCTATAATGTGAACATCAGACTTGTTTAGAAGAGGAAGACATTTTTATAATGACCACAAATTTCTTAACTACCATTTGACTTGAAATATGGTAACTGAGAGTTGAAGTTAATCTTATTTTGTGTGGGGGTCATACCTGGCACTGCTCAGGGGTTACTCCTGGTAGGCTCAAGGGAGGGGACCATATGGGATGCTGAGATTGGAACCACCGTCCTTCTGCACACAAGGCAAACACCTTACCTCCATGCTATCTCTCCGGCCCCAATCTTAATTTTTGAAGGGAACATTCTTGTAAGCCTTTTTCAGCCTGCTGGGAATGTGATTCAGAATGAACAGAATTCTCTTAGAAAATATAATATATTCAGAATTACGACTGGACTTTGTGAGTCTGATCATTCTTGCCATCTACTTTAAGAATCACATCGAAGTTCCTTAGAAACAGAATTTTATCCTTAAGAAGGGCACAGCCAGAATCTACTCCCTTTAGGAATGTGAGAGAACTTCACAAGATGCCCTGCTGGATCTTAATCGATTTTTCCCGCTGGCTAATTAAGCATCACTTTTACTTAGCAACTGGGGACTGTGTAATTATCAGCCTGGGTTGCCCTGAATAATTGAAACAAACAGAATACAGAAGGTGGGAGCTTTGTGTTTTTTTGCAAAAGTGAGAATATCTATCATTGTTGGTAGCCTGGAAGAGGGTTTAAAGTAAACTTATCCCTAATGTGACTTTATTAGCAGATCATGTAGGCTTAGGTAGATGCCTGAGAGTTTAGTTAGTAATCCATAGAATTTTTAATTTTTACAAGTTTATATGTATTATAGAATTGTTCTGGAGTAGCACGTGGAATAAAGGTAGAATTATTTAAATTTTTATTACAAGGAGAAGGAGGCCTGGGTATGGGATGATATTGATAAGTAGTTCTAAAATCACACTGCATCTGTGAGAGCAAAAATATAATGAAAAGGAAGACTCCCACATTTATATCACTATTTCTGAAGAAAAAAAATTAGATTTCTAAATCTGACATTGGTTTTTAAAATCATGGTTTTATGGTGACTCATTGATATCAGACTTTTATTTTTTTTAATGTATACAACATATGCATACACACATAGAAACTATTTTTGTTAATGGATAAAGAGTGTTTCTTGTCTCAAAGAACTTGCTGTGTGGTTTGTGGGACAGACATTCAGGAAATAATCAGCAGAAGCTCTGGGAAACATCTGCATGGCTGATGGGAGCTTTGTGTTCATTGATTTGTTGGAAGAAAGATGACACTTTATTTAGAATTTTGTAATTATCAGATCATGGAGGAAATGAGGAGTCAGAAATTAGATACTATACAAGAAAATGGAAAAACGAGGCTTTTCTTTGGCAAGCTGTTTGAAAGTGTCTTCCATTCACCCTTTCAGTCATCGTTCCCTTAATGTAACTTATCTTACCAAATTCTGTTCTTCAGCCATCTCATCTCTAAGGCTCCATTTATGGACTTATGGCTGATCATAATCATATGTATTGATATATATTATGCTACGTATATGTATAATAAATGATCAGGCTATACACATAAATATATATATTTGATTTGAAATCTTGCAAGGTGGCAATCACAATTACATTTGTTGTGTGGGATATGTATCTTCCCCCCTAAAATCTGGGTGTGAAAAGAATAATGGACATCACCAATCTTGAGGATTTATGTCAAGTTGCCAGCTAACATGAAAGGAATTACCGAATGCCATTACAAAGTTTTATCTTTGTTCTTATTATAAAATAATATTTTAGGGATTTGGTAAACTTGGGGGTAGAAAATGATCTCAAAGAATTTGGCACATCTGGGGTGTATATGAACTACAGATAAGAAATCTCTAGGATCAAGCCTTTTTGGAAAACAATATGAATATTCCTCAAAAAACTGGAAATTGAGCTTCCACATGACCTAGAAATACCACTCTTAGAAATCTACCCTATGGGCCCCAAAGTACAATGTAGAAAAGCCCTCTGCACTCCTACGTTGGTGGCAGGAAATGTGCACTGGTGAAGGATATTGTACATTATATCAATCGTGAACAATTTTGTAACTGTGGAAAAAACCAACTGTATTATGAACAAACTTGTAAACAAAGTGTTTAAATAAATTAACTTAAAAATAAATAAAATAAGGAGGGTGTGAAGTTGATAGTATGGTTGATTGCCTATGACTAATCAGGATCGATTTCTTTCACCCCGTATGCTCCAAGGAGCCCACCAGGACTAATCCCAGAATATAAAGCCAGGAATATGGCCTGCAACTATCTCAATTAAAATATTTATTTATTTATTTATTTTATTTTATTTTATTTTGGTTTTTGGGCCACACCTGTTTGACGCTCAGGGGTTACTCCTGGCTATGTGCTCAGAAATCGCCCCTGGCTTGGGGGGACCATATGGGACGCCGGGGGATCGAACCGCAGTCCTTCCTTGGCTAGCGCTTGCAAGGCAGACACCTTACCTCCAGCGCCACCTAAATTTTTTATTTATAAGAATAAAAGGGAAGAAATCACTAGGGCCAGAGAGATAGTACAGTGGATATGACATTTGCTTTGCATGCAGTGAAGCTGGGTTTGATTCTTGGCATCATATATAGTTTCATGAGCACCACCATGAGTAATTTCTGAACACAGAGCTGTGAGTAAACCCTGAGAATTACTGGTTAGGCCCCCAAACAAAACAAAACAAATTCTAGCAGAATAAACCTGGAAAGCTACTATGGAGACATTATATGCATTATACATACACATATATATGTTTTAGTATTTCACACAATTCTAGTTTTTGTTGTTTATTAGCTTCATAAACATTGAACTGTTTAAGAATGCAGAGTGAAGGGCTGGAGAGATAACATAAAGGTAGGTCATTTGCCTTGCATGCAGAAGGACAGTGGTTCGAATCCCGGCATCCCATATGGTCCCCTGAGACTGCAAGGAGCGATTTCTGAGCATGGAGCCAGGAGTAACCCCTGAATACTGCCTGGTGTGACCCAAAAACAAACAAGCAAAGAATGCAGAGTGAAGAGAAACAAAATTAGCACTGTCTGGGAATCTTGTTAAACTAAAGGTTGGTCTTAATTTTTATGGTGTCCCAAAATTTGGTCCTATTTACCATAGTTGTGGTCATGCTATAAATCAAAGTATATGACTTCATTAAAAAAAGTTAAAATGCCAAAAAAAAAAAAAGTTAAAATGCCACTTGCCTCCTTTCTGTAATCTTCAGTGATTGACTCCAGGAAATAATAGTTGTGTCAAGAGTCATGGGTTTCCCCACAGTTCATTGAGCTGTTTTTCATTAAAAGCTACTTAGTTGTTTTCTCTCCTTTAACCTTACAAATAAATAAGTGTATAGATATTTCTATCCTGTCTACTAGTTTTCTGGTCTAAAATATTACCAAGGAAGGATAATGTTATTCATGTAAGATGAAATAAAAAACATTGGCAATTTTTGTGATGCCAAGGAAATGAAGTCCATTGTGATATTTGATGCCCTGAACTGTGCTGTTTATTGCTGTTCTTCAAATTGCATTCTCATTCAAAGCTTCTCCCTAAAAATTAATGGCTTTCATATTCAAAATTCAAGTTTTCACTGATCTCTTTAGAGAATGATTAGGATGAAAGCCAGGTGGAGGCCCCTCCTGCTTTATGACTGGGTCACTGCAGGATCAGCGCCAGATGTAAGACACCTGGAATGAAGCAAGCGTGATCTATACTCAGTTGTGTGATGGTGTTGTTATGCCATCACAGATCTTCAGAGAAACATTCAAGCATTTCTTAAAAGTTTGCTTCAGGGGAGGCCATCTGATAGTAAGCATACTTTGAGAGATGGGGAAGGACTAAAAAAAAAAAGAGAGAGAAAATTTTTATTACTGGGATAAAAATAAATTCTCTTAATGGTCCTTTCTGGAACAAACCAGTCATTTATGTTCACTGTTGGAAGAGAAGGCTAGAGCCAATGGAAGCAAACTTGGTGTATTTTTTCTTCTATAAAACTTACAGAATCTCCTCAAAGAGACAGGTAGAATTATGTAATATTGAAATGGAACTAACTAATTAACTTTATGTGATAGGGTTATGACACAAATGCACATAATCTGTGGTATTTAAAGTGCAGGCTGAGAGAGTATCTTGAGCTTGTTTCAACGGTGAGTGGCTATCAGAAAGTTCTACATGAAATATGAAACATTAGAGGGAAACATTTCCTGGACCCAAGAGGAAGATGGCGGTGGATGGTGGCAGAAAGAAATTAGGACAGAAACTGGAGAAGATGATTGGGAGAAGACATGCACACTGTTCTGCCAGACTTCTCCACCAGTAATGACTGCCACTATTGCATTGAGGACATTCTTCTGTGGGAACGTGTGGAAACCATATGATCCTTTGAGCTGCAAATCTATACTTGGATGGATGCCACCTTAAGAGTTGACTAGTTTAGGGGCCTGAGAGAAAGCACAGTGGGTAGGGCTTTTGTCTTATATCTGGCCAGCCTGGCTAGCTCCTTGACCGATCCTTGATCCTTGGCATCCCATATGGTTCCCAGAGCCTGCCAGAAGTAATTTCTGAGCTGAGAGCCTGGAGTAACCCATAAGGCTCCCAAAACAAAAACAAAACAATGACAACAACAAAAATCCAAAAAGTTGGATGGTTGGTAAAGGAAGTTTAGCCAGAAGCTAGAAAGAAGGGCATAAATTTCAATTTTGTCATTGATTTTAAAGACCTTAAAAAAGCCCTATTTATCAAGTAAAGGAAATTGGTAGCACCATGTCTGGGAGGAAGGCGACAGATAGTTCTATGACCATATAGTTGCAGAAGTTCCAGATAGGAGAGTATTTGGTCATAGCAATCACCCCTCCAAATTAAGCATCACCGCCATCGGATTGCTTGAAACCAAATTAAATTTTTGCTGTTATTTTTCTGAGTACTTTTCATTCAATAAATAAATAAATAAATAAATAAATAAATAAATAAAATGTACTCATTTCCTCATTATTGCCATCAGGCCTTTACTTTATAAACAAATGATAAGAATCTATTTAGGAGTTAGCTTTGACTGTGCTGTTAGGGCTATTAATAGAAAGTCAGTGTTCTAAGTCTTTCTGTACAGTATGAAAAGTGCTCTTAGCATTTTATGTAAACCTATTGTTAAATATATATGTGTAATCCCCCCAAAAGAGAAATATGAAACATTAGTTACAAATATAAAATATAGCTAGTTTGGAAGCTTCAAACTTCTTTTTTTCTAGCTTAAAATAGACTTACTTTTGTTTTGTTTTGGTTTGGTTTTTTGGGTCACACTCATTTGATGCTCAGGCTAAGTGCTCAGAAATTGCTCCTGGCCTGGGGGGACCATATGAGACGCTGGGAGATCGATCCGAACCATGGTCCTTCCTTGACTAGCGCTTGCAAGGCAGACATCTTACCTCTAGCGCCACCTCACTGGCCCCTTACCTTTTTTTTTTTTTTAAGCATCCTTTAGATTATTGATTGATTGATTGATTTTTGGTTTTGGGGCCACACCCGGCAGTGCTCAGGGGTTATTCCTGACTCTACACTCAGAAATCTCTCCTGGCAGGCTTGGGGGGACCATATGGGATGCCGGGGATCGAAGCTGGGTTCATCCTGTTTCGAGCACGTGCAAAATAACCACCCTACTGCTATGCTATCACTCTGACCTCAGCCAAAATCATTGATTGAAGAGTTTTTCTTTGCTCCATTTCACATATTTAGTTCCAATGTCAGGCATTGGCTTCTTAACTGAGAACTTTTAGTTCTGTTCTATTTGTCTTCAGGACTACATTTTTTTTAGTACCATGCAGTTTTGATTATTATAGCTTTAGTGTAGTCCAAAGTTTGGGCAAACCATAGATCCCATTTTCTTTTGTTTTCATAGGTTTTGTGTTTGGCTGTGTTTATAAGTCCCACTTGTGCTAGAATGAATCTAACATTTCAGTGCTGCCCATTTTCTCTTTTAAAAAGTTAATTAAAATATGCCTTTACATTGATCTATTTGTGATCTCTGGGAACATTGAGGTATGGGGTTTTTATTGAGGTTTTTTCTAATTTATTTCCTCCCTCCTCTCCCTCCTCTTTCCCTCCCTTCTTTCCTCCCTTTCCCTCCCCCTCCCTCCTTTCTTCTTTCTTTTCTTCCTCCTTCCCTCTCTCTTCCTCTCTTCGTTACTTCTTTCTTTTCCTTCCTTCCTTCCTTTCACCTTCCTTCCTTCCTTCTTCCCTCCCTCCCCCCTCTCTCTTTCTTTCTTTCTTTCTTTCTTTCTTTCTTTCTTTCTTTCTTTCTTTCTTTCTTTCTTTCTTTCTTTCTTTCTTTCTTTCTTTCTTTCCCTTCCTTCCTTCCTTCCTTCCTTCCTTCCTTCCTTCCTTCCTTCCTTTCTTCCTTCCTTTCTTCCTTCTTTCTTTGTGTCTCGGTTTAGGACACACCTGGTTGTGCCCAGGATTTACTCCTGGTAGTGCCCAGAGAACTATATATGGGATTAAACAGGGGACAGCCACATGCAAGGCAAGGGACTTAACTTCAGTGCTAGCTCTTCAGCCTCTGGTTTTCTCAAATTTTCTTGCCTTTATTATAATTTAGACCCACTGTGCTACAGTGAAGCTGGTGCAATAGAAGAGAATTGCAAGCTAGGTAAGTTTATGAAGAGCTAAATTCTGTTCTGCTATTTCTGTCATGACAAGTGATTCATTAGAAGAGTATTCCAATCTAACTCTATTTCCTTTTAAAGTTACCCCTCAGATATTTGGAATTCCTTCCTAAATGTTACAAAAATTCAAGCATTACTAACCATATTTTGAAACCTTTATTTGAGTTTTTGTGTGGTATAGCTGCAGGGTTACTTTTTGTTTTTGTTGTTTTTTTCTGCTTTTGTTTTTAATTTAGAAAATGATGCCCAAAACTTAATTTCTTTGGGATTTTATTTTATTTCATGATGCTTTTGAAAATGAGTTGGGCCTAAAGTGGCTTTTTATACTCACACCATGTGAGTCATTTCTTCTTTGGAAGCTGGATCTTCTCCCCCACTGTGTAGCCTCATCTAGTCTCCCTGAAGTGCAGCGCTAGCAGGGTTGATAATGAAATGCGGTCCTACTTATCATGCTCAGCAAAGGGTTCAGAGAAGATGGGGAAAAAAGCAATCCCACAGGAACTCCTCGAATGCTAGATAGGCATATTTAACCCCCATGTATTTAAAATGGAAATGAGATATCTTAGGGTTTTTGTTTTTGATTTACTCAGGATGTCACCACCTCCTTAGCAATGGGAATCTCTTACAGGCCCACCACTGACCTGTTTGGGAAGATCTCAGCCTATTGCCTCAGGTCCAGTGGAGTTTCTTAATATTTCTTTCAAAACTCTCAGCAGTACTTTGCAGTAACTTTGATTCTTTAGGCTTCAAAGCATGCCGCTTCTAGGGCCAATTTTCTGAAAGGAAAAAAAAAATCAGTGTAAGGGAGCAAACAGCTCATAAAGGAAGGGGCTGCTATCCCTGGGGCTGCTCTTACCATCGTAAATTAGAGAAGAGTGTACAAACCAGTAATACCACTGCTTTGCAAGGCTGAGAAAATTCCAATTTGTTGCTAGTGCTTTGTTAAAAATTCCCACTTGGAATGACCCAGTCTTCAGTTAGTCCAGCTTTAGATTGTTTTTATCATAGCTAGTGTGGTTTACAGACTAAGACGCTTTGTAATTAAATGTTCAAACTCGTGTTCCCTCTTGAATTTGTGGGCCTTGTTGAGGTTCTCATTATCATTTACAGAAAATTTCATGCCCACATAATCTCCAGTTAGTTATTTCTCTAAGTTATATTAGTGTGTGTCCCTCATTTATGAATTCTGACATAATCATGGGTTTATCTAATAACTGGATAATTGAAACCTTCTCCTGTGCCTACCAAGGACCTTTTGTCCTTTGTGTTGTAAAAACTGAGGTATAATAAATTAATCAAAATAATTGAATTAATAAAAGATTATGCTTTTGAGGACACTGAACTGTTCATTGGATTTGGTTAGTCATTCCATTAGAAAGAATAGGTATCGTTTTAAAATGTTATTTGAAAGAATCTTAAACCCATATTAAAGTTTAGCTCATATGGGTGCTGAAGTGTTTAATGCTTATGATATACTAATATCTGCAATTAATTTTGATATCAAAATGCATCATCAAACATGAATGTCATCTCATAAAAATCTAAGATAGATGGGTAACTGGCTAGTTGCATATAAGACAAAGGAAATATAGCAAAATATGAGTCTAGTTTGTAGGCACATTTGTGTGTTATTTTAAAATCTATGCATATTTGAAAATGTTCATAATAGAAAGTAAAATAATATTTGCTTGACTGTGCATTTTAGGAATCATGAATTTCTTTTATTGTGACTCCCCAAAACCATAAATTTCCTCAATATGGAAATATCATAAACATATTTGTTATTTTGGAGGATGATAATTTTCTAGGAATGACTTTTTTAGGAGCAGTGTGTTTTTGAATGATAGTAAATGAAGGTCTAATCCTATAACTTGCTATTTCTGACATAACTACCTTTAAGTAGTTAACTTTTATACTTCTTTAAAACTTCTAGGCCAGCAATTATTGAGAGCTGAAATTCAATTCAAACATTCTGCCCAGGAGATCCTAAAATTTTTATTTTTTTAAGGAAAGGCAATTTCTGACTTTTCTCATAAATTTGATAAAAGGAAAGCTAATATGAGATTGGTAGTCCAGTAGGAAATGGAACTCAATTTTACATTTTTTAAATCATTTTATGGTATTAAAAATGACAGAGGTTAGAAACAAAGCTCTTATTCTTTTATTGAACTAGAATTGAAAGTGGCAGAAAATCATTTTGGCCCTAGTGCAGTAAATGTTATCACTAAAACATGTTCAGGGGATATTAGGATAGTCTCTCAAGCACCAGAGACAAAAGTTCACAGAACAAGAACTGATATTTCTGTCCTTATCTTGAAATTATTAGATGTACAGAAGATGAAAGTATCTTAGTTCTAAGAGGACAGAGGATGGAGTCTGGATTGAAAATGATAGTGCTTCCATCCTGGACAAAAGTGAACTGTGGAAAATGATGGGATTACTGTCTCAGCAGGGACAACCCAATGGAGGGAATTCACAGGCCCATACCAGGTTCTTCAGCCCCCAAGGCTGAGGAATACAGAACTAAAGAAAACTGTAAGCAAAAATATGAACTGGCAATGAAGATGGTGAGCAAGCAAGCTATACTGTTCATTAAAATGATTGTTTGAAATTTGGAGTGAGCCAGGAGACTAAAGTGACTGTCAGCAGTTACTTTATTTTGAGAATCTGGTAGAGAAATTTTAAGTCCATTTGGGAAAAACCAATCATTTTTGAGTGTGCAGTATGATTATTCTTCAGAATTTTGTGTAAATGGAGCAGGTTGGTAAGCATATGTTTGCTGATCCTAAAATGATTAAAATTCAGAATAAGTAAGACTCTTGTGAAATTGAGTTTTCAGGTTCCGGCCAGTATTCTATACTGCCATATGGCATAACTGGAATTAATTGCTGTTTCCAGTCTTTTATTCTTTTCCTGAACGTGTTGATGCCCCGTTTGAAATATTAGAGTTTTTGCAGAAGTATTTAATCATACAAGATAGATGTCTGACATGTTCATGAAAGCAGTGTATGTAGTTAATAGTTCTTGGGTGGGGGGAAAGCCTGATGTGAGGTTTCTAACCCCCTTCCATCCTCTTTTTTGGTTGGGAAAATACATGGATATGAGAGTTAGCAAGGAAAATGGAAAGAGTCTCAGGATTGTGTAAATAGAAAAGGTAACATGGGGATTCATTTTTTGTGGAATCTTAACTTCTTGACATATCAAATCTACACCATGAACAAATTCAATATTACCTGTAAATATTTTCTTAGAAGTGCAGAATATCATATTCTATTACATCATACTTCAAAAGCATACTTTATTTGAATTTATTTAATATCATACTTTATTGAATTAAAATGTGCATTTTAATAACATTTCAAGGTCACCTGTATACATATCAACACTTAAGAAAAATTGCTCTAACACATTAGAGACTTTTAATTTCATTTTAAATTTAATTGCTCAGAACTCTGAGTACAGACTTATGGATGTTTTAAAATACTTAAATTTTTATTTTTGAAATTTTCCACCCTAGTAATAAAATGTGATTTTAGAGTCTAAGCTAAACCTTAGACCAAGAGACCTTGTTTATAAAGAAATTGACTAGTAACTAGTTCAACATATTTTTCTCTGCAACACGAACATGTTATGTTAAAATGTTGTTTCTTCAAATGTCTAATATGATAACATTTTGTTTATATTTTAACTGGAATTTCAATAGAAGGCTACAGGTCTGCTGACTATTATTGGAATTCTGGCAGAGCATAGATGCCAGTCATTCCAGCCATTTTTGTTCCCATCACCAGCTTCTGTTTTTGCTCTCCATCCTCCTCTGGACTGTGTCTCCACCATGTACATATTTCAGATGACATGTCTGTGAATCCTTTTGCTGGAGTTACTTGGAACACATGTTCTCTTACAGTCGGGCTACACTACATCCTTCACCTCTTTTCTCATTTGTTCCTGAGTAAAACAGAGCTCCTCTTACATCTTAAGTAGAATTTTCTCATTTTCCAGGAGTGCTTCTGGCATTCTTCAAACTCCTTACTGCCATGTTTGGACTTGTACTATTTAATCTAGTCCAAAACTTCTCCCCTTTTGAGATTTGTATGTGTGGATTTACAAATCCCTGTCCTCTGGCATCATATGAGGTCAGGATCTCTCCTCACATTATTTGACATTGAAGCATCAACTCATAGTTGTTTTCTTTGCCTAACTATTGCCATTGGCCCACAAGAGACCACCTCTTTCTTAAACTTAGCTTTCTCTCTCTGTTCTATCTCTCCATTCATATAGAGATAATGCTGAGATCTTCCCTAATGTTAAGAAAAATCTTATATATTAAGTAGTGATTTTCTCTTGAACTAATCTCTCTATTTTTTATTTTATTTATTTCTTTATTTCTTTTTCTGTTTTTTGTTTGTTTGTTTTGTTTTGTTTTGGGGCCACACCCAGCTGTGCTCAGGGGTTACTCCTGGCTATCTGCTCAGAAATGGCTCCTGGCAGGCACGGGGGACCATATGGGACACCGGGATTCGAACCAACCACCTTAGGTCCTGGGTCAGCTGCTTGCAAGGCAAACACCGCTGTGCTATCTCTCCAGCCCCAAACATAATCCTTGTAATAGAAGTTTAGACTAGCTATTTAGTTTCTTCTTCTCTGATCACTCTTCAGTGTCCTGGACTCCACTTCTGCTTTGATCAAGGTACTCTTGATCAAGTAAATCCATAACTTCTAGTTCACCATCCAGAACTACCTGTGCTCATCTATTTTATAACATATGACATTGTTGATAACTTCCTTTTCCTTAACAAAACAAAAACCTTCTGTTTATTACCACAATGGCAGTCTTTCTTGTGTTTTCCTTCTCCCTTGATTTTTTTCAGTTGTTTTGTTTTGGGGTCACACCCAGTAGTGCTCAGTGTTTACTCCTGACTCTGGTCTTGGGGATCACTCCTGGCAGGCTTAGGAGACCAATCAAGAAACCAGGAATCAAACCCACAAGTACCTATCTACTGTATTATAGCTTCAGCATCTCTTCCTTGAGATTTTTACACTCTGTTGAGACCCTGGCTTGTATTCACTTTCTCTTCACTGTTATTTCTCATATTTGCATACATTATTTTTTTTCTTCCCTCCTTCCTTCCCTCCTTCCTTCCCTCCTTCCTTCCCTCCTTCCTTCCCTCCCTCCTTCCCTCCTTCCTTCCCTCCTTCCTTCCCTCCCTCCTTCCTTCCTTCCTTCCCTCCCTCCCTCCCTCCTTCCTTCCTTCCTTCCTTCCTTCCTTCCTTCCTTCCTTCCTTCCTTCCTTCCTTCCTTCCTTCCTTCCTTCCTTCCTTCCTTCCTTCCTTCCTTCCTTCCTTCCTTCCTTCCTTCCTTCCTTCCTTCCTTCCTTCCTTCCTTCCTTCCTTCCTTCCTTCCTTCCTTCCTTCCTTCCTTCCTTCCTTCCTTCCTTCCTTCCTTCCTTCCTTCCTTCCTTCCTTCCTTCCTTCCTTCCTTCCTTCCTTCCTTCCTTCCTTCCTTCCTTCCTTCCTTCCTTCCTTTCTTTCTTCTTTTCCACACCAGTATGCTTAAAGGGCCACACCTGTTTGATGCTCAGGGGTTACTCCTGGCTATATGCTCAGAAATTGCTCCTGGCTTGGAGAACCATACGGGATGCTGGGATTTGTGAAAGGCAAATGTCCTACCACTGTGCTATCACTCTGGCCCCTATATCATTTTCTTTTTATGCTGCTGCCTGATTTATTAAATGTAGCTTCATCTTTTCATAAATGACTCTCAGTTCTACAGCTTATCTTTGGGCCTTCTCAGCACTAGACTGTTTAAGACAACCCCTTTCTATTTATCTTAAAGAAACTTTTTAGGGGGCCGGGAAGGTGGCGCTAGAGGTAAGGTGTCTGCCTTGCAAGCGCTAGTATAGGACGGACTGTGGTTCGATCCCCCGGCATCCCATATGGTCCCCCCAAGCCAGGGGCGATTTCTGAGTGCATAGCCAGGAGTAACCCCTGAGCGTCAAACGGGTGTGGGCCAAAAACCAAAAGAAAAAAGAAAAAAAAAAAAGAAACTTTTTAGTTCTTCATGAAGATAAGGCAGATGCTTCTGGTTGCCTCTCCAGCAGCCTCACTCCCATTCTTGCTTGACAACAGAACTTCACAGGCCAAGGATAAAGTATGATTGGAAAGCATTCTGCATTCACAGTGGTTGACCTAGATTTTGTATAAAATATTATTTAGGTCCAAGAAATGTAAGGATAAAATATGATGTACTCTATCAGAACAGACATGTACTTGGGAGAGAAATATTCATTAAATGCAATAGCCAGTTCAAGACCTAACTCTGCTCTGAAGTGCTAGAAGAGGAACTTTGGAGGAATCCAAATCGTCACACCGTTGTTGGGCCCTATATCAGCCTGAGAATTACCTATCTCCATATTTTTTTGTCTTAATGGAAAAAATTTTTTTTGCTTGTTTAAGCTTCTGTGATTGTAGCCTGGAGAATAGTGGTCTATTGAATACCCAAAATATGAAATTGTTTTTTAATATTCTTTTTGTTCCTTAAGTCTAATCTTGCTTTTCCTAGTCCCACGGCTCCCAAGATAGAATGACTTTTTTTTTTAATGACTTTTCTCTCTTTTCTCCCCAAACCATCAACAACCCATCTGAGAAGCCTCTCTTCACTGTCACTGGCTAAACTTGAGCCTTTATAATATGTTACTCAGAACATTGTAGAGTTTTCTTTTCTGGTTCACTGCCTCAAGTTTCTCCCTGCCAGTTTAGTTTGCTTCTCCATTTTGCTGAAAGGGCAGACTCAAGAAAGTTTAATTTAATTATTCATGCTAGAGAAGATTTCTTATGCAAAACAATAAGATAAATTATAAGTAAAAACAGCAGAATCTATGAGTGTGTGTGAACAAATGAAAAAAAAAGGGGGGGCAGGAATTTAAAAGTCAATGAGTTCTTGGTTTCCAAGTTGGAAGGAAGGTAGTTAGCACTCAGGGGAAAGGAAATATGGAAACAGGAAATGAGGCTTTACCTGTGCCATGCAATCTTGGGTCCTTTTGTAGAAGTAAATAGTTACTACAAAATAGTTTATTTTGTGCTAACACACTCACTCTCTCTCACACACAAGTAATGCTATCTTTTGATCCATATGAAATATAGCAATGCTCTGAGTGATTTATGATGACTTTTCTAAGTTTTCTCCAATAAAGGAAGTTCATTCTCAAGATCTTAATTAGGTGAGCCATCATGGATTAGAACAACGTTCTTTTCTTAGACTTAGCTCTTTGAGCCCTACTGAACTAACACAGGATGAATCCTTCATTAGGAAAGGATTATCACACTCGGTGTGACTATTTAGTAAAACATTTGTATTTATGGGTCTAGTTTTCCAAAGTGATGATGCCTGAGTAAACGACTCACTTCCTCCTCCTTAAAGCATCAGTCACCATGATTGATTTTTATGTTGGTCATAAAGAGAAATGGGATCAACTAAAAGCAGGGTGAGGATTACACAGCGGAAGCAGTTAATTTACTTAACAAACATGGATTGGCTATTTGTTTGCTCTGTCTTGGGCTGGTTGCCAGGCAATCAAGACAATGTCACATAAGACATATCCCTATTTTCCCATGGAGTCCTTTAGATGACTGGCTAACCATACTTATGGACAAAGCCAGCATGGTACGCACTGCTCACAGATAACTACCTAAAATGTCTGATTTTTTTTTTTTTTTTTGGTTTCAATTTGTTTCCTATCTTCAGCCTCACTGTTTAGAGATTTATTTGGCCTCATCATCTTTATTTATTTATTACCACGCTGAAATTCGGAACTCTGGGCTTCACATATGCAAGGCATATGTTCTACCTTTTTGAGCCATATCCCCAGTTCCTAAACAATTTTTATTGATGTAGCATTGATTTAATATATTATATAGGTTTCAGATGATCAACATTATAATTCAGGCTAAGAATTTATTACATTATCATCAAAAGTTTCATTTCTACTTAATATCATACAGTTGGTCTCTTTACCCAATTACCCTCACCTTCTCATATGGAAACCATTATTTTGTGCTTTTATTCTGAGTTGTTTTTTTGTTTTGTTTTGTTTGTTCATTTTTTTTCTTTATCTTCTGCATATGAGTAAAGTGGTTACTTTCTTTTAAAATACAAGCTTGGGACGGAGAGATAGCATGGAGGTAAGGCATTTGCCTTTCATGCAGAAGGACAGTGGTTTGTATCCCGGTATCCCATATGGTCCCCCGAGCCTGCCAGGAGCGATTTCTGAGCATGGAGCCGGGAGTAACCCCTGAGCACTGCCAGGTGTGACCCCAAAACCAAAAATAAATAAATAAATAAAATACAAGTTTGTAAGTGGTGGAAGTATGCTAGGTCCAAACAACACAAGGTTATAAGAAAATTAAGAGACTTAAGCAGATAGTTATATACGTTAATTTATTCAATGTTTTCTTTTGAATTTTTGTTTTGTTTTATTTTTGGGCCACACCCAGTGAAATTCAGGGTTACTCGTGGCTATAAGCTCAGAAATCACTCCTGGCTTGGGGGACCATATGGGACGCCGGGGTTCAAACACAAGTTTGTCCTAGGTCAGCCACGTGTAAGGCAAACAAACACCCTTTCACTGCTCTACAGCTCCGGCCCTCTTTTGAATTTTTAATTAAGATTCAGTGATGTATAAGTTTGCTGAATTGTAGTATGAAGTAAGGCACAATGCTAGGTCCATTAGGGTTATAAAATAGGGGTTTTGACTGAACTCAAATAACATTAGCAGCTGAACCATCTCAGGTAGGACTAGACTACAGATTGAAAACTCTGGACTATTCTCAGAATAGGGGTGAAACAAGTCCTCCCAACCCTCAGCCCCACCACTGGAAAAGTCAATAGCCTCCACCCATATCCACCATCTTCCAGAGTGAAAAATGGCCTAGATCCTCTACTAAGCTCCAAAAGAAAATCATGGCCATCAACTCTTTCCAGGTAGTCTGATACAGTCTGAAAACTCCAAGGCCTCTTAAAATGGGTGGGGACAGATTTCCCTTTCTTTCTAAAGGCATAGTAGCCACAGCCACACCTGACACCCTCCAACAGAACTGGCCCAGCTCTACAACTTAACTTTATCTAAATACCAAGCCACCCAATATGTTTGAGAGCTATAGGTCTTATTATACACTCGGGACCCTGCAATACTTCAAAAGTCCATAGTAGTGTCAGTCCAGAAGGATTACAGACAATCTGATGGGAAAGTTACATTAAAGATCACCAAGATTTGTTAGCCTAAACAGTAATATAGAAGGTTCAACTAGCACAATCAAAGCCCAGTAAATCCTTAGACAATGACTTTAGTAACACCATTGAGAGATATAACAGTTAAAATTGATCGAAGTGTTGATAATTCCATTTGATTTTATGTTGCAATAAACAATATAAACAATATGAAGTAAATATGTGCTTGCAGAAGGGCTGTCTGGGGTGGTGGATGGGAAACTGGGGACATGGGTGGAGGAAAGGTCACACTGGCGGTAGGATTGGTACTTGAACTTTTAGTGCCTGAAACAACTGTATTATGAACGACTTGGCAAGTCATGGCATTAGCGTGGCTGGAGCGGTGACTCAGTGGTAGAGTGCTAACCTAGGATGGACAGCAGTTTGATCCCGCAGCGTCCCATATGGTGCCCTCAGCCAGGAGCGATTTCTGAGCGCATAGCCAGGAGTAACCCCTGAGTGTCACCAGGTATGGCCCAAAAACCAAGGGAAAAAAATTCATGACATTATAATAAAAAATTTAAAAAAAGCAAAATAAAAAATAAATTATTGAGTACAGGTCATGGGCATTTGACTAGGTGGTAGATACATCCCTGACATTTGTATAACCCTGAATTTGATCCCTTGGCACTGAATGGTTCCCTGAGCACTTCTGGCTATATCCCTGGTATTACCCACCCCTAGTGCTTCTTGATTTGCACTAGTGACTCCCAGCCCTAAGCACCCAGTATCTGGCTAGAATATCACTGGACTGAATGGCTTCTGCACCATCACCAACAGTGCCACTGGTGTGGGTCCTGTAAAAACACAGTAATATTGGACCAATTTCTTCAGGAAAAATGAGGGCTTTAACTCTGCAATTTAAGAACAATAACCACACACGATATTCATCACCTTGAAATTACGTGCCAGACCAGGTGTCAAAGACTTTAAAAAATGATCTTTTTTCTCCTCACAACATGTATGTGAAGGAAATACTATAATTTTCATTTAGAGGATGAGGTCATCAACTTGCACTAGACTTCACAGCTGTTAGGTTCTGGAAGTGGAATATGAACCCAAGCAGATGACTTTTGTCTTAGCATTAGAATTAAGATTCAATTTCTTTATAAATGTGAATGAGACACTTAAATTATTAATTTACTCAAGAATTGTTTACTCAGCATATATAATTTGCAGAGCAGTTATGCAGAGAACACATTATAGGTTCCACTTCTCTTATTTTTGAGCAACATAAATGAAAAATTATATGATATGCCTCCACCTTTTAAGATGATCATTTTGGGCCTGGAGATATAGCACAGCGGCGTTTGCCTTGCAAGCAGCCGATCCAGAACCAAAGGTGATTGGTTTGAATTCCGGTGTCCCATATGGTCCCCCGTGCCTGCCAGGAGCTATTTCTGAGCAGACAGCCAGGAGTAACCCCTGAGCACCGCCAGGTGTGGCCCAAAAAACAAAAAAAAAAAACAAAAAACAAAAAAACAAACAAAATAAAAGATGATCATTTTTTTTTTTTTGGTTTTTGGGCCACACCCGGCGGTGTTCAGGGGTTACTCCTGGCTGTCTGCTCAGAAATAGCTCCTGGCAGGCACGGGGGACCATATGGGACACCGGGATTCGAATCAACCATCTTTGGTCCTGGATCGGCTGCTTGCAAGGCAAACGCCGCTGTGCTATCTCTCCGGGCCCAAGATGATCATTTTCATGTAAGAATGTCTAATACAATGCATGTGACATAGTAGATAATCTTCAAAATTTCCCAAGAAGCCCACAACTAATGGAAAATATATAAAGTATGTACAAAAAAGCAATAATTCAATATATGTTGATATTAAAGCTTTAGAAGAGTTACACATATATTGAACTGTGAAGTCCTACTAGATGGTAGACTGTAAGAAGCCTTCATGGGTTAAGTGACATTATGATTTGTTTCTTGGATGGAAGGGTAGGTGAATTTGTGATGAGATACTGTACACACAAAAATAGCAAGGGATAAGGAAAAATTTAGCCATGATTGAGAACCAAAGGGCATTTTTATAAAATTGGGTGTAAGGGAATAATGAAAAATAGGTAAGATGAGATCAATCATGAAATAAGAATTTTGACTGGGAAGAGAGAAAGGGAGAGAAAGGTAGGTAATTCAGAAGAGTGAAACCAGCAGAGAGGGTTAAACAGTGCTTTAGTAGGGAGCTTTGAGAATCATGTGAAGCTTTAGCACCTGGGCTAAAGACTATGAGAAGTGGGAGATGACTGAAAATGGAGAATTAGAGGGGCCAGAGCGGTGGCAGGAGCCATAAGGCGTCTGCCTTGCTTGCGCTAGCCTAGGATGGACCACGGCTCGATCCCCCAGCATCCCATATGGTCCCCGAAGCCAGGAGCAATTTCTGAGTGCAGAGCCAGGAGTAACCCCTGAGCGTCACCGGGTGTGGCCCCAAAACCAACCCCCCCCCAAAAAAAAAGAAAGAAAAGAAAATGGAGGATTAGAATGTCAAAGATTGCTTGTGTTCCAGATATCCAGAGAAGGAAGATAAAATAGTTATCTTTCCCATTACTTCTTGCTTGAGTTCATTTATTTCTAAAGCTGGCTTTGGGATTTTATGAGCTTTGTTAGCTTTTTTGAATAACCAGACAATCTGCTCACTTTTTAAAACTTTACGGGAAAGTGCATTCTATACACTTGACTTTATACTTTTACTTTCGAAATGCAATTGACTTGTAAATTAAAGATTATAGATACTGCACTTAGTATTTATTGATATTTAATGGGTTTTTGAAGTAGACTCAGAAATGTACCACTATGGGGGTCGGAGCAATAGTGCAGCAGTAGGGCATTTGCCTTGGACGTGGCTGACCCAGGATAGGCCTCGGTTTGATCCCCATCATCCCATATGGTTCCCCAAGCCAGGAGTGATTCCTGAGCACATAGCCAAGAGTATCACCGGATGTGGCCCAAACACCAAAAAACGAAAAAAAAAAAAAAAGAAATTTATCACTATATATTTCTTTGTTTCATTAAGAAAATACATTCAGGGCCCAGAGAGATAGCACAGCGGCGTTTGCCTTGCAAGCAGCCGATCCAGGACCAAAGGTGGTTGGTTCAAATCCCAGTGTCCCATATGGTCCCCCATGCCTGCCAGGAGCTATTTCTGAGCAGACAGCCAGGAGTAACCCCTGAGCACCACCAGGTGTGACCCCCCCAAAAAAAATAAATTCAAAATTGAAATAACTGGAAAAAAACTTTTGAAATACTCTATTTGAAGAGGGGTTACCTTAACTTCATGTTAAGGTTGTACTTAACAGGAAGCCATTGAGAAAATACTTTTTTCTTTTACACTATGTCTCAACCCTGTCCCATTGTGTGAATTGCTTGTAGAACTTGTTAAAAGTAGAAGCTTTGCATGGTAATATGACTAAGTGGGAAAACACATGACTTGCATACATGAGACTGAGGTTTGATCCCTAGCACCACAAAAACAATGAACTCTAAAATACAGCTATCTAGGTGGTCTGCACTTTGGAAATGCTAATTTCCAAAATTAGATCTCAGACAGATCCTGGGAATTTTGTACTAATATTTGAATATCAGTAAGGATATACCTGATATCAGGACCAAAAACTTGTATTTAATAGTGAAGGAGAATTAAGGAAGGATTTGTCTGGGAGAAATGAATAGCGGGTGTTGGTTGAGAAGGTGAGGATATCCTATATCCCCTACTATGGTCGAAGATAATTGACAGGAAAACATCACTGGCAGACAGCATTTCAACTTAGTTAACTTTCAGGGTATGGAAAGCAAATTTGACCAAAGCAAGAATTCTTGGTCCTTTGTTGACCTGAAGTTTGCATGCTGTCTCATGTGTTTTGTTTCCTATGGTCTGGAACCATCCAGAGACATTTCTGATTCAGGAAAACTGGTTGATGTGGGAAAGAACAGAAAATCTTGGCCTCATATTGGGTCAGGTAAATCCTGGATTGACTGGTTGGTTGTAATTGAACTTCTGGAACCCCTGACCTCTATTGTTTCATTCGTACTGCTGGTCACACAGTCATTAACCTTCAAAGGCATCTCTCTCTTTATGGTCTGGATAATGGGGTCACTTGTGGAAGGGCAAAATTATGACAGTATTGGGTGCTGTACAAAGAAATGGGCAAGAATGAGATGATAGTATAGAATTAAATAATTAGCCCAAAGGTCAATGTGAAGGTAAAATTGTGACCTAACTTAAAATGATTCTGAACTTCCGTATCTCTGTTTTAACTAGAAGAAATTATACATATAGGAGTTTTTGAAGATGTTTGTAATTTGTTCTAACTCATAGAGTACGTGCTGATAGAAGCCTGTATTTATTTATTCATACTTTGGTGCAGTATTGAATGAGTGAAATAATATTATGTCTTTAATTAGGATTCTGTTGTTATTTTTCAATTCATCTGTGTCAGTAGCTTTAGCATTTGTATTAAATCATTTTCTTCATGAAAGCTTTTAATGAGGAAACAAATTGATTGTATTTATATATTGGATTCTTGCCACTGCAATGTGTATTCGATCGTGTCTTTTGAAGTATAATTTTTGCCAGTCATCTTGTTGTTAGATTTTGAAGCCAGGTTTGAAGAGAAAAAAAGAAATCTTTATTTGGATGAAGATTTTTATGTAACCAAATTCTCTTATTTTTATCTTTAACTGATTTTCCTTCTTTTGCCTTTTTTTTTAAATTCTTTGCCTTTCTCTTAGTAACTTTGAGGAAATGAAGAGACTCAGACCTTCATGAACTCAAACATAAACTCACTTCTTTTTTGTTTGTTTTTTTGGGGGGCCACACCTGTTTGACGCTCAGGGGTTATTCCTGGCTATGCGCTCAGAAATCCTGGCTTGGGGGGATCATATGGGACACCGGGGGATCGAACCGTGATCCGTCCTATGCTAGCACTTGCAAGGCAGACACCTTATCTCTAGCGCCACCTTCCCGGCCCCATAAACTCACTTCTTAAGAAAATATTTTCTGAGTATAAACTGTGCTACAGACAGTGGAGGACTTAGTGGAGGACTTAGAGCATGGTATAGCATTGCAAATACTCCTGAAAGGTGCATACAGATGTGTGGTGCGAGCACCTCACACAGGACACTGAGATGGTTTCAAAGGACCAGTAAGAGTCCTCCAGGAAAAGAAGGTGCATGAAGGGGAAAGTTTGCTAGCCAAAAAGAGTCAGGACATGAGAAAACAATATGAGCAGAATAGGGGAGATAAGCAGAATGGAGGGCTGGAATGAATCACTAAAGAGTTTCAAGCATGAAAATAGTAGAAATGAGCTTACATTTTAGATCATTGGATTCTGGTGCTACTGACACCAGTTAATATTTGTTGGAGATTTTCCAGCTGTCAGGACTAGTGTTTTGCTTAGTTAGTCTTCCAAGAAGAATATGCAGCAGGTATTAATTTCTTTTCAGCCTCCCCTTTCTTTTTCTTCTTCTTCTTCTTCTTCTTCTTCTTCTTCTTCTTCTTCTTCTTCTTCTTCTTCTTCTTCTTCTTCTTCTTCTTCTTCTTCTTCTTCTTCTTCTTCTTCTTTTTCTTCTTCTTCTTCTTCTTCTTCTTCTTCTTCTTCTTCTTCTTCTTCCTCTTCTTCTTCCTCCTCCTCCTCACCTCCTCCTCTTCCTCCACACCTCCTCCTCCTCTTCTCACCTACTTCTCCTCCTCCTCCCCTCTTCCTCCTCACCTTCTCCTCTTTCTCCTCCTCACTTCCTCTTCCTCACCTCCTCCTCCTCCTCCTTCACTGGGATTAAACCCAGGTCTTCACATAAATGAAGTCAATGCTCTGTCATTGAACTATATTCCTTGTCCTGTTCTATTTATGCATTTTTTCTTTCTTTTTTTGCCATACCTGGTAATGCTCTGCACTTTTTTTTTTGCCACACCTGGCAGTTCTCAGTAGACCATATGGGATGCTGAGGATCAAACCTGGGTCAGCCTCATGCAAAGCAAGTGGTCTCTACCCACTGTACTATCTCTGCAGCCCCTGTACTTTCTGTTTTAGAGATGAGGAAACTTAAATCTCACAGCTACAAGATTATAGAGCTTGAACTTTTAGAACAGACCTGTTTGTGAACCCATGAATCTCACTGAATTTTTTTTTTTTTTTTTTTTTGGTTTTTGGGCCACACCCGGCGGTGCTCAGGGGTTACTCCTGGCTGTCTGCTCAGAAATACCTCCTGGCAAGCACGGGGGACCATATGGGTCACCGGGATTCGAACCAACCACCTTTGGTCCTGGATCGGCTGCTTGCAAGGCAAATGCCGCTGTGCTATCTCTCCGGGCCCTGAATTTCTTTTTTTATTGAATGGATTGGAAAGAAAAAAGGGTTCTTAGAAGAAAGCTCATTTAGTATGTTTAGTATATGGTCTGAGTGGGGTTTGTATCAGATTTTGAGTGAATTCATTATCTGTAGAGAAGGAAAGAAAATATACTAAGATATTAAGGGGTAGAATCTTTACATTTTGTGGCCAGTAATATATATTTAATAAGAGCGAAAAAAGGTTATATCTGTGTTTCACCTTCAACTTGGTAGAGGGATTTGCAGTTTCTGACTAAGACACAGTGGTAGGAGAGGTGTGGGACTTCTGGGGCAAAGGACAGTTTCCAAAGAAAGAAAAAGATAGTTACATAGCCTCTAGATAATCTTAAATATTTTAAGCTATTAATATGTTCAGACACGACAGTATTAAGTCTTTGGCATTGGCTTCTTCTGTTGCCATTTGAGCCCTATGACCTGCCTCTCCTCCAGTATTCTCTTACTCTCTTTCCCTTTCATCCCACAAATCTATGAAAAATTCTAATCTTGTACAAAATCAACTGTCTACTATCGTTGTTCTTATACTTATGCACTGAATTAGTGAGGGAGACAGATTACCAATTGGATTGCTGCCACAATAAATCTTAGTTTCCCACCTTAACAGAGCCATCAATGATGCCTGGCAATTATTTTATGTACTCTATATTATCTTTTTAAATATTCCTCACAGCACCTTCTACCTGAAATCCTCATCATTCTTTACCTAATTTTGTCTCTCACTCTGGCTAGGCATCCTAATTTACTCTGTAAATCAAGACTGTCCAGTTTGGAGCCCACATAAAACCTCCCTTATCCCTCCTTAAACAGTCTCTTTGGGAACTAAGCTGGGTGTCTGTCACCTGTTCTTGTCTGACCTTTATGCCTGGCCTCTCTCTCTGTATTTGGGTTGGCCTCACTGTGACCTTCTCCTCCTCTGCTAGGCATCTTCCTTTAGATAATCCCAGATCATCATAAATTTTATAAGCAAGAATAGGAGTTCCAAATTAGCCAGACCTGGGTTCTTTTGACTCGAATTTTATATCTTTCTGTTGAGAAATACACCTGCTCAAGGTGAGTTCTATGAACAAGGGCAGCTTAAAAATATTATTTTATGCTACATGCTCTCTACCGTGTTTATAATAAAGGAAATATCAAAAGGATGAAAGAATTTTAAAATGAATAGTGCATTTTCATGGCTGCTCCTGAGTTGCCACAAGATAAATTGATAGTTCTATAGTGTGTGTGTGCTTGTTTTATTTTGCATTACTCAAAACAGTGCTCAGAACTTACTCCTGGCACTATGCTCAGAGGTCACTTCTGGTGGTGCTCTTGGGATTATATGATTCTGAGGCTAAGACAAGTATAAGACAACAACTTTTATTTATTTGTTTGTTTGTTTATTTATTTATTTGCCTTTTTTGTGCCATACCCAGTGATGTTCAGGGGTAACTCAGAAATCGCTTCTGGCTTGGGGGACCATATGGGATACTGGGGGATTGAACTAGGTTCATCCTAGGTTAGCATGTACAAGGCAAACGCCCTTCTGCTTGTGCCACCACTCCAGCCCCCAAGACTGTGACAGTGAGTTTAACTCACTGTATTATATCTCTGGCTCCACAACATTAGCTTTTAAACCTCTGTGCTATCTGATAACTTCTCCATGCTACCTTTTTTCTCATCTATAAAGTGAGTAACTGTATTAAAAGGACTTTCAATGTCCCTTCCAGCTGTGAAGTTCAATGTTATTGAACTGTCGCTGAATCATAATATTAAAGTTACTTGCTAATTAGATTACTAGGAGTCTTGGTGATCCAAAAATAACTATTACACTGAACAAGCAAAAAAATCATATAAAACTCACAAAAATAGCATTTAAATATCAGCAAAGATATAACCAAGCAAGAGCTAAGTACGTACACAACAGTTTGGAATAAGGAAATCCACTGGAGTTGTTCCATATGTGAATGCTACCTTGCATTTTCCAGTATGCAAACTTGAAATTAAAAAATGTCCCTACTCTCCTCTTGAACCCTTTTCTCAGACTGCCTTCAAGTCTCTTCAAATATTTTCTCCCTAGGTGGAGGGAAGCTCATACTGGGAGTGGAATTGGTGTTGGAACACTAAATACCTGAGACAACTATTAGGAACAATTTTGTAAACCAAGATGTTTAAATAAAGTCTTAAATTTTTTCTTTTTCTTTTTCTCTACTGCTGCCTTCTAATCTCTCTTTCTTTCATCCAAGCTGTTTATTTCTGCGAGACTTGCCCACTGTGAGGGGAATCATTCTCTAGCCTTAAAAGCAACCAACCTTCACATGTTCCTTTTATCTCTAGAAAAAAAAAAGAATGTTAAATTCCAACTGTGGAATTTATTTTGCTACAAAAAAATTGACTGACTTTTTTCATAAGGAAAGAAGTTGTAGGGAGTATGAATTTTGTATAAACCTACAACCATGGTTTAACAGTCCTAACATTAGAACTTTGTAAAGGGAATATAAGTATATAAGTGTTCAGTGCTAAAATTATAGAGCACAATCACTGACTAATCAAGATCTTTCTGATTTCTTGTTATTCATATCATAGATGGATGCTGAATTGACCAGAGCAATAAAAATGTTGTAATGAAATTGTTTACTTAAGTTGGCAGTAGAATTTTATTTAATGCATTTAAAACCTCTCTTTTCTATTATTTGGAAATAAATTAAAAATTTAATTTGATATATGGGCAATGTCAATGTCAGATAACATTATCTATTTGTTATTTAATCGAAAATTCATTGTAACCCATTTTAACACTAGGTAACTATACGTTGCTTGGAAAATACTTTGTTGTCTTCCAGGCAGACTTGTAAAATTTGTGGTTGTTCTAAGAAATGATCAATGGAGTTAGGAACCAAGGAAGCAAGGGAGAATGGTGGAAAATTGGTATGGTAGTTATAGAACTATAACACAATTCCAACAGTATTGTAAACTATAATATCAATTTAAGAAGGAAATTAAAGTAAAATATGTGCTATAGACTGAAAACCACAAAAAATAGCATTTCCCCACCACACTCTAGGTTTTTGTGACTGATGCTTCTATTACTTGAGTTATATGTTTACTGCTTGTTTTTTTTTTGTTTTTGTTTTTGTTTTTTTTGCTACGTAGTACCTATTAGTAACTATCTTGAGTTGTCCTTTATTCATGTGCAAATAGCTCCTATTTTGAACAAGATTGCAAGCTCCTTGTAGGTAGGCATTAGTACTATATATACTCAAGCATAAGCCAACCAGAGTATAAACTGACCCCCCAATTTTACCTTAAAAAGTGAGAAAACTTAGTGACTCGAGTATAAGTCAAGGTGGAAAATGCAGAAGCCACTGGTAAATTTCCAAAATAAAAATATACACTCAAAACAATTACAATAGGGGCCGGGCGGTGGCGCTGGAGGTAAGGTGCCTGCCTTACCTGCGCTAGCCTAGGAGACGGACCGCGGTTCGATCCCCCGGCGTCCCATATGGTCCCCCAAGCCAGGAGCGACTTCTGAGCGCATAGCCAGGAGTAACCCCTGAGCGTTACCGGGTGTGACCCAAAAACCAAAAAAAAAAAAAAAAAAAAAACCAATTACAATAATTGAGAAATCAGTACGTTAAATTGTTTTCAATATTTATTGCTAAGGAAAAACTAAACTAGCAACGATAACTTTAAAACTTGAAATAAAGCGCAGAAAACCGTAGCTTAACAGGTAATCAAGCTAAATCACAAAGGTTAAAATTTGTCCAAACTGGATTCCTCTTCCTCATTGTGTCCAAGCAGAGTTTCAGTTATATCTGATGTGACGGTATCAGCATAGACATTGTCATCATCACTGAGTTCACAGATATCATCATCACTGCTGTCAGTCTCATAGAAAATACAGATTATTGAGGGTTAAATAGTTCAGTGGCCTGCACGACCCAAATATAAACCAAGTCTGGATTTTTCAGCACAAATTTTGTGCCGGGAAAAACTCGGCTTATACTCGAGTATATATGGTACATGTACTTTTGATGGGAAGATATGTGAAATTACAGGAATTACCAGCTACCCTCTGGTGACCTTCTCATTCCATCCTTGTTTCCTTTTCTTTCTTCCCCCCACTCCCTTAGGGAGGGGTCATGTGAACAATGACCAGGGGCTACTCCCAGCTCCGTGTTGGAAGTTTCTCCCAATAGTGCTCAGGGGACCATGTGGTGCTGCAAATTGAACTCAGGCCTATAAGCAAAGTTTGTGATCTAGCTTTTCAAGGCATCTCCTTGGCCCCTTTCTAAGACCCACACCCCTTAAGCCTCTGATGCCTCCATCAGAGTTTTTCACCAGGTGGTGCTCTTTTCCCATTTCTTTATTTGGAGGGGGGGTTACTTCAGTTGCCCACTCTTTCTGCAAGGTAGCTGGAACACTGGGAACAGAAAGAGAATTTGCCATCAATATGTTTTTCCCAAGTGAGAAAGAGGTTATGGGAAGTAGCTGATGAGTAGAGACCATAAACATTATTCAGAAAACCATTTTCTTGAGCATAAGTCTTTATCAGGTGGCAAGAGATGATGAAATAAGGCTCTGAGCATTGGGTTTTGTTGAATGTCTATTTAGAACAAACCGTTGTGTTGGTGTAGAAACTGAAGTTCAAATTTGGACATCCTTAAAAGATCAAGAATATATTTGATTTGGGGGGCCAGAGTGATAGTACAGCTGGTAGGGCGCTTGCCTTTTATCTCATTGTTCACCTACTTCAGAGGGTCATTTGAAGGGATGTTACTGACATTTTGAGCACTATTGAAGTTGTGAATTTATTTTTATTTATTTATTTTTGGTTTTTGGACCACACCCAGTGATGCTGCTCAGGGGTCACTCCTGAAGTTATCCCATTAGAATCATTACTCGAGTTTAGTAGAAATTAGGGTGTGACTGCATACACATACTCAAGTATGTGCTTGAATACATGTGTGTGTTATATGTTGCTGGTCAAAAGTACCAATAATGTAAACTGTAACAGGTTTGTTAACTCTAGGGACCAAAGAGAGCTGACTTACATACTTTGCATGTGGGAGTCCAGGTTTGATCCCTGGACACTGCTGTAAGTGACCTCCTAACCCAAGCCAGGAAGAAGTAGCCCTTGACATTGCTAGGTGTGGTCCAGAAAAACTGAATTAAACTAAACAATCATACAAATAGCTCATGGCTTGGGGAACCATATGGGACGCTGGGGGATCGAACCACGGTCCATCCTAGGTTAGCGTGGGCAAGACAGACGCCTTACCACTTGCACCATCACTCCGACCCCAGAAGTTGTGAACTTTTTTTTTATATATATATAAGTTGTGAACTTTTTAAAGGGAAAACAAGCACTTGAAGACAATGAAAACAAAAAAAACATGAGAATTGGTATCCAGTAAAAAGACATGCCACTTGAGGGAGCTGAGGAATAGGAGGAGGTGGTAGAGTGTTATTTATAAAGCCACATCAGCAACAGTACTGTAAACCACATTGCAAAATTTATATATATATATATGTATATAAGTACATATATACATATATCTTTTTAAAGCACCTCTTGTAGAAGCAGACTGGTTAAATGGGAGGCAAATGGGTGGGAATGGGCATTGATGAAGCAAAGTGGACACTGATGAAGGGATTGATCTTGAAAGATTCTAAGCCTAAATAACTGTAATCTCATGATGGCTAAATATAATAAAGAAAAAATTAGTAAGAAAAGAAAGCACGGGGCCAGAGAGATAGCACAGTGGAAGGGCATTTGCCTTGTAAGCGGCCCACCCAGGACCAAAGGTGGTTTGAGTCCCGGCATCCCATATGGTCCCCCGAGCCTGCCAGGAGCGACTTCTCAGAGTAGAGTCAGGAGGAACCCCCGAGTGCTGCCGGGTGTGACCCAAAAACCAAAAAATAATAAAATAAAATAAAATAAAGAAAAAAAAAGCACATTGCTTTTAACCAGGATTTTTGGGAGTTAATGAATCTGTTGAAGCTCAACTATGTACACGAAATTAAAGACTTTTCACCTACCCCCCCCCCACCCAATAACCACAGAATAACTCACAAAGCAAAAATGACTTCTCTTAATTCTATATTTGTTTTCTGCATTATAGGTCATTAAAATGCAGTCATGTGACATTTAAGAGCTGGGGCTCTAGAATTAAATGACCTGGCTACAAGTCTTGATCCTATTACTTACAAACTAAGTAAGACTATAGTCTTAGTCAAATTATTTGACTTTTTTTTTTGTGTGTGGTTTTTTGGGTCACACCCGGCAGTGCTCAGGGGTTATTCCTGGCTCCATGCTCAGAAATTGCTCCTGGCAGGCACAGGGGACCATATGGGACGCTGGGATTCGAACCGATGACCTTCTGCATGAAAGGCAAACGCCTTACCTCCATGCTATCTCTCCAGCCCCTATTTGACTTTTTAAGGCTCCATTTTCTTATCTGTAAAACGGCAATGGATATGGTACAGAAAGGCCAGAAAGATAGTTTAATATGTGCTTGCCTCACATGTAGCTGACCTGGGTGTGATTCCCGACTCTGTATATGGTGAGTGCAGAGCTAGGAATAAGCACAGTCAGATCTGGTCCTCAAGTAGAACAAAAATAACAACAAAGGTTTGATCTCATAGGATTGTGTGGAAGATGAAAAAAATAAATAAGATAATATATGAAAAACATTGTAGTAATGCCTAGCACATGCCACTTGCTAAATATGTTCTTTTATGATAATTAGAAAATAGAATTAGATTTTTCCCTTCCTAAGTTAATTCCAAGAGTAATAAAGTAGTTACAGTGATTTGTCTTGTCTATATCACTAGATTCTATCTAATTAAGTGGCTGAATGGTTAAAGCTCTGTGTACTTTTTGTTTGTTTGTTTTTGGACCACCCCCAGTGACACCTGGAGGTTACTCCCAGCTATGCACTCAGAAATCGCTCCTGGCTTGGAGGACCATATGGGACTCTGGGGATTGAACCTAGGTCCGTCCTGGGTCAGCCGCGTGCAAGGCAAGCGCCCTACAGCTGTGCTACTACTTTGGCCCAGCTCTGTGGACTTTGCAATTTTTAATTTTTTTTTTTTATGGCCACACCAGTGATGTTCTGGGGATACTTCTGTCTCTTAGCTCAGGTGGGGAACCGTATAGAGTTGATGATTGTACCAAGCCCTTCTATATGCAAAGCATGCTCATAACTTACTTTATACTTTTTTTTCTTGATGATCACCCTTGTTGGTTAGCTCTGTGCTTGATGACTTGACATCCACCCCAATTTCGAATCAAGTTACTCAGTATCAATAGCATCATTTTCAACAGAAATCTAATAATGTGCTCTATGAATGTTAGATAGCAAACTGGAATATGTTTGCAGTTTGAAAGTGACTAAAATATATCAGTAGTTAGTCCATGCATTTTAGTCACCACTTTAACCATGACATCTGGGCAAAAGTCTTTGTTTTTATGGCTTTGTGATGTAGAAGACATCCAATAAATATTTGCTGGCCACCTGCCTGAATTTTGTTTTATAACATTTCATAATAGTAAAATGTCTTTAGAGAAAGGCTCAATCAACTTTGCTGAGTCTTTTAAAGTTAGATTATATTTTCAAGTCTTTCCCTTGTAATTTCTTACTAGAGTGCTGGTTCTGAAATACATTTCTGAGATTGGAAATTTGTCGACCTCATTTACTAGCTGTGGAGCCATTGGCATGAAGCTTTCTTCTTGACTCCTCAGTTCCTTTTTTATTTTATTTTATTTTATTTTGGTTTTGGGCATCCAGCAGTGCTCAGGGCTTACTCCTGGCTCTGCACTCAGGGGCCAGGCCTGGTAGGCTTGGAAGACCATTAGTTCTTGCCATTATGGGTGCCAGGTGTCCTGGGTCAGCTGCAAGCAAGGCAAGTGCCCTACCAGCTGTATTGTTCTCTGGCCTCCATTCCTCATTTTAAAATAGGCATGATAATAATCTCTCAAGTGTGGATAAAGTGAACCCATACAAAAGAAGTGCTTAATAGTATCAACAGTATGTTCAAATTATTTTAGCATTTTAATTGTCATAGTCATTGTGACTTTAGTGACTATTGCTGCTCATCAATATAATCCCACTGTTATGGATTCCATTATTTGTTGCACTTTTCCTTATACTAAAGTCCAATCAAAAACACTTTGAAGGGTTAGAATTAAATAGTAGTGTGTATGGGAGAGGGATGGGGCAGGAGAAAAATGGAACCCTCCTAAACTGTTGGTAATATAAATCAGTCCAATCTCTATATAAACAAGAAAGAAGTTTATCAAAATATTAAAATAGACCTTGCAGTTTTATTTCTAGGTACCTATTCAAGGAATTCCAAAACGGTATTTTGAAAAATTCATGTCTATGTTCATTGTAGGGCTATTTATATTGGCTTTTATATGGAAACAACTAAGGCCTTGGAAGATAGATGATTTAGGTGGTATATAAACACAACAGAATACAACTTATGGTTAAATATATACAATCTTGGGGACAGAGAGATATTTCAAAGGGATAAAGCATATTCCTCGCATACTCAGGGCCCAACTTTCAAACCTAAGAGCCATGTGTTTCATAAGCATCCCTGGGAATAGCCCTTGTAGCCTCTAGCAACTTAAGGCTTAAATAGTATAGTATTGCTGATTCAGACATTGAATCAATCAGTCTTGCACTGCTGCTGTGCCAGGTATCATCCGAAGTGTCCCCTTTCCCCCAAGCACCATTGGAGATATCTTACCCAATTTTAAAAAATTGTTTCAAAAGTAAAGATGAAAAATTATATCTTTGGTGATGGTAAGATGGATGGAACTTAATGAAGGGGGGTTAAGTAAAATAAGTCAGAAGAAGAAATACAAATACAAGATAATTTTATTTATATATGGGAAATAAAGAAACAAAGCAAGTAAATAGATAAAACCAATGAAGATTGATCTCTGGATTCTGACCAGAGACCTAAGATTACCCAAAGGGGGAGGAAGCTGAAAGATTAAAAATGGTCCAGTAGTTGGTTGGGGAGATGGTAATGGTACCTGCAGAGCAGCATGGTCTCAATTATGCATTTTGGAGAGGTGTGTACTTGTTTTTTTTTGTTTGTTTGCTTGCTTGTTTTATTTTTTTTGCTTTGTCTTTTAAAATTATATATTCTTAGTACTTCATTTAAATATCAGACTTTACATAGTTGCTCATACATTTGTTTCTGGCATTCCATGTTCCAACAACAATACAACCACCAATGTAATATTACCTCCAGGGTTGTCCCTGGATTCCCACGCACTCTCAATCTTGACCCCCTAGCAGTCATGAAATAATTTACTTTATATTACTTATTTACAATGAAGTGGTAATGGAATTATGAGAAAAAAAATCAGTAATAGAAAATTTGTGAAAATTATTATATCACCTAACGGGGTCATTAAGTCCTTGTCTGACACCGTTACTAAACATTTTATTGCTGTGATTATTCTGTGTTATTGGTTTTGTTTACTTTGGCAACTAATTTGGCATGTTCCTACCGGGGTGTCATTATTGAGAAATTTGGAGTTGCCATATGGTCATTAGGAATTCCAAGTTCATGGCTGTGGGATGTATCTATAGCTGCCAGGGCTTCTGGAAGTACAGAAGTATGAAAGGGCAGGGGAAGATGCCCACACCTACTCCAAGAAGACCCTAGAGTTCTCAGTCCAAATACTAGCATATCTAGAGTTTTGGTTGGCTCGGTATCTCTGCAGAAGTTAATGGTAAAGTGGTGAATGTCAGCCATTGGCCTGGCAGCCATTGTGGTTGTGGGTGCAGCTACCAAGGCTGTCAAGTCCTCGCCCTCTCTTCCTGACAGTGTCTCAGCTTTTAGCTACAAGACTGGTGTACATCTCTTTCAAGAACAAAATGAATCTTTTTAGCTGGCCAATGAACTCAATGGCATGGTGGTAGCTGTGGGGCGTGTCGTGAGAGATGTGTTATTATGTCTATAAAAATAGATATAGTATGGTAAACTAACATTACCTCCATTTAAAAATTGAAACCTTGGGACTGGAGAGATAGCACAGCGAGTATGGTGATTTCCTTGCATGTGACTGATCTGTGTTCTATCCCTGGCACCCCAAATGGTCCCCTGAGCACCATCAGGATTTATACCTGAATAAGAATAGAGCCAAAAGCCAGAGTGAGAAGCCAGAGCCAGAATTCAGAGCCAGAAGTAAACCCTTCGCATTTCAGGGTGCAGTCCAATAACCTAAATAAATAAACATGAAAGCTCTTTGATAAAAATAAAAATAAAATACTTCGTTTTGCATGTGATATAGGCCAAAATGTTTTTAAACTATAGCTTATGGAGTAGGCAAAATGTAAAATTTTATTTTTCCATTTTAATTTTTAGAGGCACAAATAAAGATGGATATTTTTGCCTGAATGTGAAAATAATAATCAATGTGACTGCAGCACTTTCTCTCTCTCATTCTGTGCTCATTTTTCAGTTCCAAATATCATTTGCATGAACTTGATGATGTTGAGTATGAATATTGCAGGGGAGTGATAGCTTCCCTTTCATATTGAAGCTGAAGCTTCAAAGGGAAGATGAAAGAAGTTGTTTGTTATCTATCTGCACAGGCCTGATATGAAATTCTCAGAGGCTTTTAGATAAGCACAAGTGTGTGTGTTTATGTGCTTTTTCTATATATATTTCTATTGTAGTTTTTATATTTTTGTTTTAAAATTCTGGTCCCAGACTTGTTAGAGTCGCTGACAAAGAAACAATTGTTTCATAATGAAAGATTAAAATGTTGGCAGTTTTTTTAACTAGATGCTTCCAAATGCTCATTGAACCTTCAGTGAGGAATAATTTTTCCAATGAATGTAATTGAGACCATCCACAGGATATGTTTAATAAGATAAAATCAAGACTTTAAACATGTCCGGCAGAGAATAAATTCATGGCACCCTCCAGTGTGAGCAGAGATTGCTCAACTTCTGGGCTTGTAGAAGCTCCCTTTCAGAAGTGAGATAGGTGTGTGTGTGTGTGTGTGTGTGTGTGTGTGTGTGTGTGTGTGTGTGTGTGTGTGTGTGTGTGTTCCTTTAGAGTTTTTCCATAATAAATAGAATCTAATATTGGAGAGAAAAAAGGGAAATTAGCAGGGTAGTTTTATACCTTCTGAATGATAAGGGCACTGGCGTTCCATTTTATGGTATCCCATGACAAATTCTGTGTACAATTTTCCCCCTTTCCTTCCCTTCACTTTGTTGTTTAGATGACTAGAGGTCTCTCATAAATGCCCAGCACATTTTTGGTTGTGGTACTTAACAAGGGAACAAGGGTTGAATATCTGGGTTTACTCCTTGCACAGTTGACTTAGGTGCTCATTAGGAGCTTTAGTTCCAGTGCTTGTAAACAATCTGGTGCAGTGCTTGACAGGGGTCACACACTTTAGTTGTGGTGCATGCTCACAAGGGGTTCACATTTTTTGGCCATGGTACTTGAACATCTTTCAGTTGCAGAGCTTTCCAGAGATATCAGCCATTGCACACATTTCTGTGTAATGTATGTACAGCTTTTAGCATACATCTGACTATAGTGCTGCCAGAAACCACCCAAGGCACCAGAGATTACAAACACCAGAGACTATACCCAACATATGTAGTGACAAGGGGCATTAGGGATGGAACTCATGGCCTTATACTGCAAAGCACGTACTCTTAGCTACTAAGCTATTCTCAGGACCCTAATATATCATTTTCTTAGGGGTCACACCTGACTGTGCTCTATGCTCAGAGATCACTCCTGTTGGTGTTCAGGAGACCATAGGTGATTTTGGTGCCAAGTATTGAGCACAAATAATGTCATGTTAGGCAAATGTCAGACCCACTGTACTATCTCTCTGTCTTCCCAATATATAAGTTCCATTGACAAATATCAAGAATAAAGCATATTGTCCTATTTAACATCTACTGTAGAGGCATATTACTATATTTTATAATGTTAAATTGAATTCAATTCTGTTAAACTGAATCAATACTACTATTGTTTTTGACAGAACACAAATTCTGTGTGAACTTATAGAATCTTCTAAAAAAGAGAAACCATGAAACAAAGGGCACTTTATAAAGATAGAGAAGAGAACAGAAAATATATATGAGCTAGAGTAGGAATTGAATTTTATGTATGTCTGGATAACATCAAAGAAGAGATTGAAAGAATCAGTTAACATATTTAACAATGTACCTAGAGTTGTTCTTTTGTGGGTTTTGTTTGTATGATTGTTTAGTTTAATTCAGTTTTTCTGGACCACACCTAGCAATGTCAAGGGCTACTTCTTGCTGGCTTGGGTTTGGAGGTCACTTACAGCAGTGTCCAGGGATCAAACCTGGACTCCCACATGCAAAGTATGTAAGTCAGCTCTTTGAGCTCTCTTTGGTTTCTACAGTTAACAAACCTGTTACAGTTTACATTATTGGTACTTTTGACCAGCAACATATAACACACACATATTCTCAAGCACATATGTGTATGCAGTCACACCCTAATTTCTACTACACTCGAGTAATGATTCTAATGGGATAACTTCAGTGCCTCAAAAATAAATGAGAATTTTAACTCCTTTTTATTCTCTTAATATTTTTAAACCATTTTTGCTGAGGTACCGGGTTCATTATATGTTTCTTGCATATATCATTCTAATATAGAGTACCCACTTCCTCCCATCAGCGTTCCAAGTGAACCCATATTTTTTATAATTGTTGTTTAGATTATAGGGTTACTATAATGTTTTTTTTATGAATAAAATTCTTCACTACTACAAGAAACTTCCTCTACCTTTTCCCTCTTCTTTTCACCTCCACTGTTTGGTAATCTTAAAATTGCTCACCCTTGAAAGGAACTCTCATTCACTGATGGTAAGAATGTCAACTGGCCCAGTCTTTTTGAAAAACAGTCTTTTTGTTCCTCAAAAAAACTAGAAATTGAGCTTTTATATGACCCAGAAATAATACTCTTAGGAATGTACCAGAGGAGCCCAAAATCACCAATGCAGAAAAGCCCTCTGCATTCCTATTTTCATCATAGCACTATTCACAATAACCATAATCTGGAAACAATCCAAGTGCTCAAAAACTGATGAGTGGATAAAGAAACTGTGGTACATCTACACAATGAAATAATATTCAGCTGTTAGGAAAACTAAAGTCATGAAATTTGCTTATACATGGATGGATATGAAGAGTATGTGCTGAGCAAGTTAGTTAGAGGGAAAGGGATAGATAGAGAATGATACACTCACTTGTGGTATATAAAATGATAGTATAGTATTAATCTCTAGAGTCAATAGAGACAAGGGCCAGGAGGACAAGTTTATAGTAGGGAGCTTGCCACAAATAGTGAGAGAGTACATTTATGGCAGAGGAGGGGCTACTATGACAATGATAGTTCGAAATGATCGCTCTGGACAAGAATTGGGTGCTGAAAGGAGATAAAGTAATATGCATGATACCCTTTCAGTAACAGTACTGCAAAACACAGTGTTTAAAGGGGGAAAAGGAAGAAAGAGAGAGAGAGAAGACAAAATGAAAAAATCTCTGTCATAAAAGTGGGAAGGAGTAGGACAAGAGGGAAACTGGGGACATTGGTGGCAGGAAATTTGCACTGGCGAAGGGTATTGTACAGTGTATAACTGAAACTCAATTATGAATAACTTTGTAACTGTGAAAAAAAACCAACTATATTATGAAAAACCTTGTAAACCATGATTTTAAAGTAATTTTTAAAAATTTCTCTTTTTAGGGCCCTGAGAGATAGCACAGCGGTGTTTGCCTTGCAAGCAGCCCATCCAGGACCTAAGGTGGTTGGTTCGAATCCCGGTGTCCCATATGGTCCCCCATGCCTGCCAGGAGCTATTTCTGAGCAGACAGCCAGGAGTAACCCCTGAGCACCGCCGGGTGTGGCCCAAAAACAAAAACAAGAAAATTTCCTTTTTAGTTTATTTATGTGATTAATTATGTTGCATAGAAAGGAGTTTTATGAAAAAATTCTTTATGGTAGCTGAGTTCAATGGAAAACTACACTGTCCATTAGGTGGATATTGAACTTGCTAAAATTTTACCCACTTTCAGCCCTCACCCTGAGGCGAGTGGTGGCCTTCCTAGCTTTGCAACTTTAGTTTTCCCACTTCTTTTTCTACTTCTCTCTCTCCTCCTTTTTTGAAGATGTCAAAGCTGTCCTGAACTTTCTGTGTCCTGTAACCCAAATATTAAATATTGCACGTCACCTGATTGCCTGCCCAGACTGAGAAAAGGAAGAACAGGAAAGGAAAATGAAAAATCACTTGCGAACTTTCTTCTCCACATTTTCTTCCTCATCTCTGATGATTTTTCACAAATTTGTCTCTTGGTTATGGAAGCATACTACCTACAGAAACTCTTGTTTATTTTACGTATTTTTGTCTTGTAAAGAAATCTTGTTCAAGAGAAACCATCATATTTGGTTTTTTTATGTTATGGGTCTTTCTATAAATTGTATCAATCTTCAGAATCAGTTGTCTCAATTTTCAGAATAAAAATGCAGATGGACATTTATGAGAAGTACAGATGAGAGTAGAAAACTATTCCTTTTATTAAAAATTATGGAAGCCACTATATCCACTATATCTGCAGCAAGAATGTGTTTTGACTGCAAGCAAGACAGGAGTATATCAAAGAAGGAGGAGTGGGAGGAAAATAATAAAGAGAAAAAATATAGATAATTCTTTTGAAAATTGCACTGTGATTTTTTTTGGAGAGAAGATAGTAGTTGGAGGAGGATAAAGTAGGGGTTGAGGATTTGGTTATTTTATATAAGCATAATAGCTCATGGAACAGGTCAAGTTGAGAGGAAGAGGTTGACTATATATAAGAGAAAATCAATATAAATTAATGTAAGGTTCCTGTGAAGGTAGGAGGAAATGGAATCTAAAGTACTATAGACTTTTGTGGTTTGCCACCATACAGAACATTGTGTGAGAGAAAAGCGCAACTTGGCTACCCCAAAGTGCCTTACTGATGATCCTTTTTACCACACTGTGTCATTTATTCTAAGACTTTAAGGGTTGTTAGTTAGTCAGCCATTTTTCATACAAAGGTAGGATGATATATTAGACTGGAAAAGTCTACATCTAATCTGATAAACTAAAATTTTAGATGAATGTGAGTCAGTTATTCATGGCATTGGAGGTATTTAGAGATATACTAGGGATGGGAGGATGCTTTGGCATCACCATAACAACTGGAGATGCCACTGGTACTTGGTGTCTATGATGCTGGCTGTCCTGTAATACAGGGGACAGATAGTTATAAAAAGAAGGCCTGGGGGGTTGGAGCAATAGTATAGTTGGTAAGGTGTTGTCTTTGTACATGGCTGAACTGAGTTCCATCCCCAGCCTCTCATATTGTCCTCTTAGCTCTTCAGGAGTAATTACTGAGTGCAGAGTAAGGAGTAACTCCTGAGCATCTGGGTGTGCACCCTCCAACACTAAACAAACTAACAAACAAATAAATAATAAAAGGAAGGCCTTCTCAAAGTTTTTAACACTTCCTATGAGAAACATGATATTCAGCTTGGAAAACTCTAAGATCTCTCCAAATCTAAAACCAAAAGCATTTAAGTAGTTATATCTATACCTCTTTCAAATTTCTGATAATCCTTCAAATTTCAGAGACAATCCTTTGATTTTTCTCACAGTGAGTAGTGGCTTGAGCTAGTTATTATTGACTTTTTTTTGGGGGGGGGTCACACCCGGCAGGGCTCAGGGGTTACTCCTGGCTCTACACTCAGAAATCGCTCCTGGCAGGCTCAGGGGACCATATGGGATGCCGGGATTTGAACCACCATCCTTCTGCATGCAAGGCAAACGCCCTATCTCCGTGCTATCTCTCCAGCCCCTATTATTGACTTTTTAAGCTAGCTTTTTGGATTATATGCAAAGACAAAAGAAAATAACAAGTTTGTCTTACCTCCATCCTTTTCATTGTATTTCAGATACTGTTGGGATTTTCCACCTCCAGGTGAGTCCTTTTCGGCCATTTATGGGAAGATACTAAAAATGTCTGAATGGTTTTCTTTCTTCCTGTTTCTTCTAAATACACTTCTCTAAGGACTGGGATTAGCTGTTTCTGAGGAAAGTTAGTGGAGTGTTTAATTAACCTTCACCCTGCTGGGTCCCCCTGACCCCCTGCTGTTTTAACAACAAGAAGCTCTGATGCTTTTGCCCTCTGAATGGATTGCTGCTAGATTATTTTATAGCACCAAGACGGTAATACTCCTTTTATCCATTGAGTTTTGTTAGGCACCAGCAGGATACACTCACATTCAACTAAAATGGTAACCGAGACCATAATGAAAACCTTGGGAGGGTTCCAACTCAGCTAATTCTTCATTTGCTCCAGAAATAAATTCCAGTATATTACCTCCTCGATCACAGTGCTCCTGCATGCAGCCTGCCTGTCTGGCAGCAGAGAAATGTCAGAAATGAAGCTGGGTTGAAATTCCCACTAGAGCAGTGTTATCACATTTTAATATGGGTCTCACTGCAGCCTCGGTGCTTCTAATTGCTTTCAAACCATTATTTTTCTGCTTTTGCTTGATGAACCCAGCATCTGGCATGATTCTAAGAAGTACAACAGACATCTGTGTGCGAATATTTTTTTTTTAAATAAGGACAGGATTAAGATACATTTTTTAAAGATGGAAAATTGGACATTTTTTTTTTTCTGAATTCAGTTTAGTGGATGTCTGTAAGATGGCTAAGATAGACCCACTTCCTTTTTGTACTCTGGTTGAAAATGTAAGAAGACACCATCCTAAATGTTAATTTTATTGAATTATAAATGGGGAGTTTTTATTTTCAAAGTTTTAGACCAAACTTGCAAATAATTTTGTGAATTATTTTTTTAATAATATGCTTTAACCAAGTGTAAACTTTATCAATACTTTTGGTTCTCTTAATATTGTCATTTAGGGGGCCAGAGTGATAGCACAGTGGTAGGGCATCTGCCTTGCATGCTTCCAACCCCAGAGGGACCCCAGTTCAATTCCCAGAATCCCATATGGTCCCCCACACCTGCCAGGAGTGATTTCTGAGCACAGAGCTAGGAGTAACCCCTGAGTGCTGCCATATGTGATCCAAAAAACAAAAAAAAAATTTGTCATTTAGTATAACCATTAATAATTAAATCTAATTAAATATTGGTAATATTAATATTAACCATTAATAATTTAATTTCAAATTGTAATAATAATCATAGTCTTATCAAAATTTTAATTTGGGGGGCCAAGAAGATAACTCAAGTGCTAGAACAAAGGCCTAGCGTATGTGGGATCTTGAAATCAATCCTGGCACTAGGGCTGAAGAAATAGCTTAATGGGAGTATATGCTTTGTATGTTGATACCTAGGTTCAATCCTAATTGCCACATGGTCCCCAGAATACCACCAGGAACCACTCCCAACACTAGATTGGAGTAGTCTTTGAGCATTGCCAGATGTAATATAAAAACAAAAAACAAGCTAAAAAAAATCTGACATCACGACCTGAAATGACCCCTATAGATAAAATAGAATTATAATTTTCTATCTAATGGGGCTGGTATTAGATAATTTGGTCACACTCAACCAATGATGCTCAGGTTTATTACTGGCTCTGTGCTTAGGGGTTAGTCCTTGGTGGTGATGGTGATCAAACTGATTGCCAAGTGCATGGCAAGTGCCTTATTTCCTGTTCTATCTTTAGGCCCCAAATTATAATTTTCTTAACTCATGTTTTATTTTAATATATTTCAGATCTGTACACATTTTCTTTCAAAGCCAATTTTAAGAAATTCTAAAAATACTTTAACTCCCTTTTTAGTAGTTAATTTGCAGTCTTCAAGATAAAGTTATAATTTTACTTGTTCATTTTTTTTTTTTTGGATGGGGAGATTATACCTGGCAATGCTCAGAACTTACTCTGGCTTTACTCTCTGGGATCACTCCTGGTGGATTTAGGGTATCATATGTGGTTCCAGGAATGTTTGGCTGCATACAAAGCAAACACCTTACCCCTTAAGCCCTACCCTATAATATTTTAAAGAATATATGTAGTATGTTAGACTTCACTTTCCTAAAACATTTATTTATAGCTTGAAATGTAGAAAATTATATGTAATAATGTATTATTTTGCACTGAAAATGTAAAATATACTATTTAGGGAATAACCCTATACAGTTCAAACTCAAAGGGAGCAAAACATGAATGTGAACTGGCAGAAATGATTGGAACTGTGAGGTCAAATAGGTTTCCTAAAGGAGAAAAGGAATTTGTGTCTGAGATGAAGTATAGTAACGTGTGGAGAAGACAAAATACTTTTGGAACTTTTCACAAGATTGTGGAGCTGAGATGATCAGGGCTTCATCTTGGAGTCTCTTATGATGGTGATGGCTTATCGATATTTTTCAGCACAGATGAATTTCTCTCTTAGAGAGTTTTTCTTTTAGAGAAAGAGAGGAGGAGTTGAATATCCAAGGATTTAAAAAAAATATTACATAAGTTAGAAAGCTGTATTTGTGTCTCAACAATGATTAATATGCATAGGAAATCCTTTGCTCATTGGGAAGCAAATATAAGGAATAATTGAGTAGAAAATTTGATTCTTTATTCCTTTTAAAATGTTTATGAGTTTTTCTTTTCTTTCTTTTTTTGTTTTGGTAATACCTAACTGTGTTCAGGGTTTACTCCTGACTCTTGCTCAGAGATCACTCTCGATGGGTCTAGTGGGATCCACTGGCAACTGGGGATCAAACCTAGGTTGGCTACATACAAGTCAGGTACCTTATCCCAATGCACTATCTCTCCAGCCTCAATTGTTACAGGATTTTTTTTTACACTAGTACCAATATTATTGTTTTATTCTTCTAATGCCCACCCCAGAGTGTCAGGATTCCTCTACCATTATCCCAGGGTCCTCGTACTGCCTCATCCCCCTCAAATAACTGTTCTATGCACCATATCTCAGGATTATTTCCACTGAGGGCTGACTAACTTCTTGATTTATTTATTTGTACTCTTTGTATAAGAGAGATTATGTGGTACTTGTCTTTTTTTCTTACTCACTAAATTTAGGAACTTCCAGTTCCATCCATGATAATGAAAACTGCAAAATTTTGTCTTTTCTCATAGCTGAGTAGTATCCCATTGTGTATAAATATCTTTTCTTTATCTAGCCCACATGTCCATGCTTTTATTGTAAATGATGCTTCAATGACATAGGTGCATAATATTAAGAACAGAGCTTCCAAATAACGATGTAATTCCTCATCTGGGCCTCTATACCAAGAATATAAAAACACATTCAACTGCTTACCTTCAGCTTTGCTCCTTCTTCTAAGACATGGAGGCTAGGTGGAGAAAGAGAGAGGAGTGTTTTTGACCTTACCCGTTTAATTAGATCTTATCTGATGGCTTCAAAAACTGGTTTGGTGGATAGAAGGAATAACAGGTTCAGAGGAGGCATGAGGTACTACAGGATAATTTAGAGACATGAAAAGAATAGGAAATAAGAATAAGAAAAAGAACAGCTGGCAAAATTTTAAAAGCTCTAGAAGAAAGGTATAACTAGAGAAGAATTCCAAATAATATTTTTAGCAGTTTATTTATTTATTTATTAATTGATTGGTTTGGGGGCCATACCGGACGATGCTCAGGGATTATTCCTGGCTCTGTGTTCAGAAATCGCTCCTGGCAAGTTTGGGGGACCATATGGGGGTGCCAGGAATCCAAACAGGTCCGCCCCTGGGTTGGCCACATGCAAGGCAAATGTCTTACTCTCCGGCCTCAGTAAGTTGTTTCTTATTACTTTCAACCCCCATTTAACATAGTGAAGAAGTTACCTTTGCCTCCTTAGTTCCCAATTTCATGGATCATGTCTCAAGGACTTGAGTCCACTGAGGGGTTGATTTTTATTTCTTCCTTTGTTTCTTTAAAATCCAGTATGAGTGAGATCATCTGGTTTGTAAAAGAGCATTTATCTTTTAAATGAACTCAGGCCAAAGTTATAATACATTGGATAGGCATTTGCTTTGCACAACGATGATCTCCAACACCACATATGGTCCCCAGCACTGCTAGGAGTAATCTCTGAGCACAGAACTAGGAGTTAGCCCTGAGCACAGACAGGTGTGTCCCAAAAACAAAAAAAAATTCATTCAAGTTGAGTAGGCTGCAAAATATTGTATTTTCTCATGGCTGAGTATAATGTCACAATATGTTAATATATACATGTATAGATCTCAGTTTAAAAATCAATTTGTCTGTTTTTCGGCTCTTGACTTGTTTCCAGATCTTGCCTATTGTTAATAATGTTATGATGAACACATAGATGTCTAAAAATGACCTTATTTAACCTTAGACTAGGCTTATGAATCAGATACTGTTAACAAATCCACTTTACAGATATAGGTAGTGAAACACAGAGCTAAAGAAATTTGCTCAAATTTGTGCTCCTCAATGACTCTAATTTGGTTTAACCCCATGCCATACTTTTTTTTTAGTAATAGATTTATTGAGATATAATTAACATACAATAAAATTCACACTGGTGAAGCATAGCAATTCAGTAGCTTTTAGTATAATCACTGATGTGTGCAACCATCATCACTGTCTAATTTCATCAGCCATTTTCTTTGCCCTAATAAGAGCCTTACTCATTAGCCATTCCAGAACTATACTCTTACAACTCTTCCTTGCTGTATTTTACAGTCTCTTTGCAGTATTATAATGACTATGTGTAAACATGATATCAGACAAAATAAATAGCAAGAAAATATAGTTTAACCATCAATAAGTTTTTACTCTGTATCTCATGGTGATTCAACTTAAAAATTAAAAAAGAATGCTGTTCATATTTATGAAAATATTTCTACATCACATTTTCACCCATTTTCTTATTGATCCAATGTTAACTTCCTGAAATATATTAGTTAATAAAGAATGAATAAGGAGGGACTGAATTGATATATGGTGGGTATGCTTGCCTTGTGGGAAGCCAACCCAAGTTCGATCTCTGGTACCCCATGTGGTCCTGTGAGCTAAAAAGTAATGATCCCTGGGTGTAGAGCCAGAAGTAAGACCTGAACACTCCTGGGTGTGGCCAAAAAAAAAAGAAGAAGAAATAGGCAAAATAAAATATAATTTAAATTATAACTAATGAAAGGATATGAAATGTTTTTAATGAACTCAAATATAGAGAATTAAGAGAGGCTTTTTGTTTTTAACAAGACATTGATAATTTGTTAATTCAAGTCCAGATTATTCTAAGAACTTTATTCTATTTAATCGTTTACTTAAAGCCCTACAAAGGAAATTCATTAGAATATTTTTCAAGGAGCTTTTACTATTTCACTAATCAGATATCTAATAAGAGCTTATTGATCAGATGTCTAGACAATAATATTAATGTGTCCTTTAGGTACCATGACAATATTTTACTCTGTAATATTCAGCAAACTGATTTGCTTCATTTTGTTTAGTTTATTCTTATATAAAAACAAGTTAATTGTTAATAGTTTTTTTTATTAATTTTAGTTTAATCAAAATTTCAGTGATGAGGTATCATATTAATAATTCAAAATTCATTGCTACAAAAGCATCTTAATACTATAAAAATTGCTCACCATGGACAAAAAGTCTAAAAATGACATGGTGGTTAAATGAAAAATTTAAAAAGACCTTGAGAATTTTATTAATCTGTATAACAAAATTATATATATTTTTAATCCTCAGTATGTTTTTATAGTGATAAATATGAGCCAATGAAATTTCTTGCCATCTTGAAGATTCTTTGTCTATATGAGTAGTACAGAGGGTTTCTGAGACTCATTCGACATATTTCAATATGAAAAATTTGCTCTGTGTGAATCAAAAATCTTATTTTGAAATGACAAGCCATTTTTCAAAGAAAATTAATGTCTAAAAACAGGTTGGCAAAAGCAAATAGTGCAAAGTGAATAAATAAAATGTTATTACAAAGTCATATTAACTATAGATTAAGAGATTTTAAAGCATATAAAGTAATATGTAGACTTTATTTGCATCCTGAGTCAAACTATAAAAATGATATTTATGAGAGAATTAGAAATTTGAACAGTGACTGGATATTTTATGTTAGTAAAGTTTTGTTAATTTTTTAGATGTATAATTATATTGTGCTTATTTTTTTAAAAGAGTCCTTATCTTAGGGAAATGTATGCTGTGATATTTAAAGATAAAGCGATAGATTCTACGTAATCAAAATAATATGGAGTGAGGTTAGAGAGAGATATGGAGTGGGTATAAATGAATCAATATAGATAAGAAATGAACTCTTATTGATTAACTTTTATTATTAAATCTTATTAGTCAATTAACAACAATCAATTAACTCTTATTATTGATTAGGTGTACATGGGGGTTATTTCACTGTTTTATCTATTTTTGTCTATTTAAAATACTCCCATAATGCAAACATAAAAGAAAGAAATCCATATTGAGATAAATAAAAAGGTATAATGCTCTTTTGTTTTTATTTTGATACCCAGCACATTAATGTATAAAACACATAGGTTTCTTTGACATGTAAAGCACTGAGTAGTGAGCTTTAAAAATAATAATAAAATGGATGAGGCAGAAAGAGAGTACAGAGGTTAAAACACTGTTTTTTGTTTTGTTTTGTTTTGTTTTGCTTGTGGGATGCTGTGACAGTGGATTGAATTGGGCCGTGCATATGGTGGCCTGAATACTATCAGAAGTGGTGTCTGAGACACTACATCTGAGTGTACCCCAATCCCATTTTGATTTTGTTTTTGAGATGCGGCTCAAAGTTGTCACTCAGAAGCAGAGCATGTGCTTGGTAGGTGTGAGACCCCACAGGCCAAGTGTCACCCCAGTATTGCTTCTAATGTGTGATCCTCAGCCCCACAACCTAAGTGTGTGTGAACATTACATAGAATGTGGCTCCTGATAACTACCACAATCAAATATGCAACCCCAAATCATTTCAACATCATCAAGGACAAAAAAAGGGGGGAATTGTTTTGTTTCAAGTGTAATTATTTCTTATAAAAAAACACATGAGCTCTGATATTAGATATGAATCCCAGAGAGAGGTATTAACAAGCTTTGTGAGCTATAGCAAACAATCTAATCATCTCAGCTGCAAAATCCCCCTGATAATATCAACTCCATAGCTCGGCACTGTAATGAGTTATAATGAGAGGATGAAATTTTGAGAGAGCTTGTCACTTAGTAAGTACTTCCTAAAGGGTACCAAGTACTTACTGTTTTCTTTGGGGATAGGTGGTGTACACCCAGTGATGCTCAGGGACTACTTCTTGATCTGTGCACAGAGGTTACTTCTGGTGGTAAACAGAAGACCATATGTGATACCAGGGATCGAACCACAGTTGGTCACATGCAAGGCAGGCACTATAACCCCTATACTATCTCTCTAACATTTTATATCTTCTCATAAAATTCATCCATTCCAGCTAATGTAGGACTATACAACTCACCATGCATATCTTTGTGAAGTTCATATTTAAAGGATTTCTGTGTAGAATTTTTATTGGTAGGCACTTCAGAGGTTAGATTTATGAGTTTAAACTGCTCTGTAATGTCTGAGGCATGTTGAATCGAAGCATGGGTATCACTTAACTTCTTGTCTCTTACTATCACATACTTGGAGCATGTAGTTATGACAACTACAAGAAGCAAACCATTAAAGCAGCAAAGAAACACCATCTTTGCACTGAGGGGAAAAAAAGAAAAAAAGGGTTTCCCTTTGAAGTTGAAGAGAAGTGTTTTTGAATTAATGGAGTGTACAGTGATTTTTTACTAAGTTTTATTTATGAAAATATTCTTTGCATTTATGCCAAAAGGTTTTAGCATGGTTGTAAGTAGGACTTATACAAAGAAATACAACCCAAATTTATGACGTGTTTGCAAATGTAAGAAAAAGTCTGAATTTACAATATTCATAATTTATTGTTAAGTATCTTTCTACCACTATTCTTGGAATGCTAATATTTTATAAATACAAGTGTTGATCATGAACCTAGAATATCTTAGCCTATACTACTTAAAAAAAAAAAAAGAAATCTTGGGCCCGGAGAGATAGCACAGTGGTGTTTGCCTTGCAAGCAGTCGATCCAGGATCTAAGGTGTTTGGTTCAAATCCCGGTGTCCCATATGGTCCCCCATGCCTACCAGGGGCTATTTCTGAGCAGACAGCCAGGAGTAACCCCTGAGCACCGCCTAGTGTAGCTCAAAAACCAAAAAAAAAAAAAAAAGAAATCTTTCAGAATGTCTTCTGTATCTTTGGAGAATTTAAGGGAGCATGTGTGAGGGTGAATATATACAGGACTAAAACGTCTGACTTTGGCTTTAGTCCAATCTTTTAGCATCAACAATCTTGACATCGGCTTTTGTGACTTGACTTCCTTAGTCCTTCCCTGCCGCTTTCCTTATTTTCTACATCTTTTACAAATTAATCTGTAAAAAGAGGATACACATACATATAAACACACATGCTTACACACACACACACACACACACACACACACGGATTGTTTTGGAAGTTACTTACTTACTTTGATACTCTTTCAAACATTTTATTTCCTGTAACATTTACTGGCTAGGATGTTTTAGAGGGAAATACTGCATTAAAAAATCAATGCACTGTTTTGCAACTACTGTAAAAAAATAAAGCAGCTTTTTTAAAAAGTGAAGAAAGCTAA